>NC_083314.1:127694333-128373083 GCF_963455315.2 Globicephala melas | reverse complement strand
ATTGGTATGTATTATGTATATATATACATATATATATATATCACTTATTTTTCCTTTGGTTCTCCCTATTCTTCTTTTCTTTTTTTTTATTTTACATATCCACTTATACATTGCTTTAAATTATTTCTGCAACAAGACAGTACATAAATACATACTGTATTTCTTAAGATCCATAAAAGCACTGAAATCTGAAAAACAATTAATGTATAATAAAAATGACCAATAAGAATATTTAAAATTACAGTTCTCTGTATAATTCTATATAAATATTAACTTAGTGGCTTATAAGTTGAGTCTTATTGTAAGAGCTGTGTAAGTTTCATTAAGTTAAGTATACCTTGTGGCATCCAAGATATATAACATGCAAATATACTTTGAAATTGAAAATGTATTTTCACCTAGACATATTAATTTATGATCTTCATTAAGAGAGAGTGACAAAATTTTATTTAAGCCAAGGTAAGCATAATCTTCATAGCAAAGATGATATTTACAAATGTGTGCATTGCTAGCCCTTACTGTAGATATATGTCAGTATTCAGCATTTTTCTACGATGTACGTAAGAAACCTAGGGAGAAATGAAAATATCAATAGAATGGCAGATTGAGTCAATCTTTTAATTGGTAACTACCAGGTAACGCTGAAGTTATGTTTTTCTTATTTTAAGTGGGAGTTCAGTCTCTTGAGATGACACCAAACCAAAAATCCTGCTTCTTCTCAGTGTTTTTGTTTGTTGGTTTTTAAATATATATATTCTGAATTGGACCAAATGGATTATACACTTACATTTAAAAGTCTCCAATTGGTTAACGCCTATACTTATAATTTTTGGTGCTATAAATTGAGGTATTTGATTTTACTGAAAACTAACTTAGCCATTACAGTGGGTAGGAGTTTGCTACAAAGAAAAGAATATGAGTTATAGAGTTAGAAAGAGCTGAATACACTCTCAGTTAAATAGCTTGCTAGATCTGTAGCTTTGAAAAATTATTCAAGCTCTCTGTTACAGATTTTAACCTATCTAACAAATAGGAGTAATAGTTACCTTACCAAGGCTTACTTTAATGATTAAATTAGATAAATTAAGTAATAATATATAATTTTAAAGCCCCAAGCACCCATCCCAGAGTATAGTAGGTGCTAAATGGTTACTCATTTATTTTTTTTAAGTACTAAACTTTATTATTAATTTATATATATATATATATGAGAAAGGGAAATAAACCGGTTTAGCATTGATATTTTAAGCATCTCTGGACAAATCAGTTGACAGTAAGAACTGATTAAATACTTCTGGTTCAAAGTAGTAGAATAAAATTAGCATGATCTCACATTTTCTTCTCAGATAACACCCAAATTAGCAAGAAAAATAAAAACTGGAAACATAAACATATCCTGTAATAAAACTATGAGCCGTCTTATGGCTATAATCAATAACATATGTGGAAGTATTACCACAAGCAATGACCATCAAAAAAAGTGAAAGAGGATTAAAAACAAAATGTCAATCCAGCAACTGTACTCGTATACCCCAAAGAATTGAAAGCAGGGAATCAAACAGATATTTGTACACCAATGTTCATAGCAGCATTATTCATAATAGCTAAAAGGTGGAAATAACCCAAGTGTCCATCAGTATTTGAATGAATAAAGAAAATGTGGTGTATACATACAATATAATATATTCAACCATAAGAAGGAATGAAATTCTGATACATGCTGCCACATGGATGAACCTTGAAAACATTGTGCTGAGTGAAATAAGCTAGACAAAAAAGGAAAAATATTGTATGATTCTACCTATATGAGGTATCTAGAATAGGCAAATTTATTGAGAAAGAAAGAGAATAGATGTTACCAGCAGCTGAGGGGAGGGGGAATTGGTGAGTTCCCCCTAAGAATTTTGTACTCAGCCAAATATAATTCAAATGTGAAGGCACAAATATTTTCAACATGTAAGAAGCAAGAAATCAGAGATGTTATTCTCATGACTCTTTCTTAAAAATAAAAGCACTATAGAACAAATTTCCATAACCAAGGATGGCAGGGACATTATAGCAGAAGAAATGGTAGTGAACACTAAATATTTGACAGTGGGTCTAATATTAAATAAACTAAGTAATATGCTTGTAAAGTGGAATGTGAGTAGTTTAAGCTGAGACAATACAGAAATTATATTTTTCAAAAAGAAACTAAAAGTGAAAGGAATAGAGATGATGAGAGGGAATATAAGCCTGCTGACTGCCTCATATTTATTAACAAAAGGTCCAGAGATACTATGTGAAGTTGATAAATCAATAAGTAAAGGTAAAAATAATGTATCAGTCAGGGTCTCAGCAGGAGGCAGATGACATACTTGAATGGGATAATTGAGAAGAGTTGACAAGTGGATTTTTTTTTTTTTAATGCTGGCAAAGTTAAAGGAAACCAGCAAGAAATGGTAAAATTCCCAGGAGCTAGCAACAGTGAGGAATTCTTATTACGGATGTGAAGGTAAGGGAGAACCTATTAGATAGTATAGGGTCACTCAATGGGGGTTTCCATTGACTGATGCACTTGGAAGCCAGAAGGTAACAGAAACTTTTGATTCAGCCCATACCGTATGTGTCAGCCTTTCAGGTCACAGAATAGAATGGAGAATTACAGATAGTGGTTCTTGAGAAATGTGGAGAATATCCAGTACAAACATACTTAATTAAACAAAGAAAAACGCTAAGAAAAATAAGGTAATCTGCAAAGAGAAAAGGGAAGAGAGGAAAGGGAACAGAGTGGAAAGGAGAGGAAGATAGAATTATGATGTCATTTGTTAAGGTGAGAAATCAGTAGATACTATCTAAAGAAGTAGAAAATCAAGGTATTATACAGAAATATACATTTAAAATTAACCATTAGAAGCAAAAAGAAACATTGAACAATAGCAGAAGATACAAGTACCCTAAACAAAGCAAAAAAATTACATATGACTTGATCCTAATACAAAATCTAGATCTGTTATATTCAAGAAACAATGTAAAATTGAAAACACACATACAAACACATAAACATGCACATAGACACAGAGAGAGAGAGTTGGGGGTGGAGAAAGTTATATGGGGTAAATGTAGACAAAAGGAAAGAGGATCACTACCATAATTTTAGACAAGGTTGAATTCAGGAGAAAATAAACATTAAATGAGAAAAGAGTCACTTTGTAATTATAAGACCTCAATTCATAAATAAGCTATGAGTATTAATATCTAAGTGCTAACTAAGATCTTATTAATAAAGCATTAATTATGAAAGTTACAAGAAGAAATAAAACCAAAATCCAGTAGTTCTAAAATTCATCTTTCTCATTCCGTGGCTAATCAAGTAGACCAAAGCTACGCTGTAAAATACTTAGTGTGTCAACAAGTTACGTTGTATTTACTATATATATTCACTTAAGACAAGAAGAAGAAATTAATGATTAAAAAAATTAAAATGCTACTAGTATTGCATTTTATTATTGTTTTTGCATTACTCTTTGATTAACCTAAGAACACACAACTTTAAATTTTCTTATTCAAAATTCTATGCATTTCTGTTTCCCTAAATCTTTTGGCTTCCCTCAATAACAATTACTTTTTAGTATAGATTTTCCTATATATTTTAAAATATATTTTCCTATATTTATTTTTAATTATTTTATTGGTATTGTGAATAGACATATTTTTTCATTATATCTTTTAAATGCTGCTTTTTTCTGTATATGTAAAAGCTATTGATTTCTTTATGTTATTTTGGTATGCAGACTGAATTTTCTCATTTATAGAAAATTTTCAACTGACCCTCTCTGGCCAAAGGGACATATACTTTTTACTATTGTTAAGTACAATTGTGTTTTATCTTCACATTTTTTTTTTTTTTTTTTTTTGCGGTACGCGGGCCTCTCACTGCTGTGGCCTCTCCCGTTGCGGAGCACAGGCTCCGGACGTGCAGGCTCAGCGGCCATGGTTCACGGGCCCAGCCGCTCTGCAGCATGTGGGATCCTCCCGGACCGGGGCACGAACCCGTGTCCCCTGCATCGGCAGGCGGACTCTCAACCACTGCACCACCAGGGAAGCCCCACATTTTTATTTTTTAATCATTAATTTATTTCTCTTATCTTACATGGAATTGTTCAGCTTGTGAAAATTCATTGATCCGGTTGTGATTTTGTACATTTTTCTGTACATGTGTCATTCTTCACTTTAAAAAGTGAAGTCATGTTTTTCACCTATGAAAATGGTAGAAATATTAAAAGTATTTTGACTAGGGAAGAAGAAGAAAATACTCTCTTGCAGTGATAGTAAGAATGTAAATTAGTGCAAACTCCATGGAAGACAATTTTTATTGCATCAAAAATCAAAACTACAAATGCACACATTCCTCTTCCCCACAAATCTACTCCAAAGAATATACTCTTCAGGTACTCTCACACATGAACAAAATGATGTATGTTCAAAGTTATTTATTTCAGCATTGTTTGTACAAACGGTGTCCGACTTATAATGATTTGACTCACAATTTTTTGACTTTACAACAGTGGAAAAATGATATGCATTCAGTAGAAACAGTACTTTGAATTTTGATCATTTCTCAGGCTAGCCATCTCATGATGCTGGACAGCAGCAGTATGACAAAGCTTCCAGTCAGACATGCAGCCACAAGGGTAAAAAACCAATACAATTACAACTATTCTGTACCGATACAGCTATTCTGTTTTTCATTTTCAATACAGTATTCAATAAACTACATCAGATATTCAACACTTTATTATAAAATAAGCTTTGTGTTAGATGATTTTGCCCAAATGTAGGCTAATGTGTTTTGAGCACGTTTAAGGCAGGCAGGCCAAGCCATGATGGTAGGTTAAGTGTATTAAATGAATTCTTGATGTATAATATTTTAAGCTTACAATGAATTTGTTAGGATGTAGTCTCATCCTAAATCAAGGAAGATCTGTATTAGTAAGAAATTGAGACAACCTCAAAGGCCATCAATAAACACCTGTTTTAATAAATTATGGCTACAACTATTCAATAGAAAATTATGGAGTTATAAAAAAAAACATGAGGAAGAAGTTTATGCATTGATAAGGAGCAATTCCTAAAATATATATTGTTACATTTCAAAAAAATAGTAAGAAGTAGGAGGACTGAATGGTATCTTTTCATTTATTAAAAAAAGTTTGTATAAACGTAGGGAAGGGTAGATTAAAAATATGTAACATTTAATGCTTCTAGACAAGGGAATGGATAAAGAAAAACTAATAGTAGTAGTAGGAAGACTTTCTACAGTACACTTTTTTTTTGAATAGGTAAATGTATCATTTATTCAAAAATCAAATACAAGTTACTTTAAAATGAAACATCAATACATTAGGGAGGAAAATATACATATTCTACCACAGAATAATTGTGAAAAAAAGAGAAGTGAATTTTCTTGCCTGGATACTGTACCAATGCCATATTCTAAAGTCACACCTTATGTTATTAAGTGTGAGATATAATAAATCATTGAAGACATTCAGAGAAGGCAGTTTTATAGTTCCTGCTTGATAGGATATAGGATATCCTGTGAGTATATTTATTGGACTATGTCATTGTCAATTTAAGATCATGTCTACTTCTTTATTCATTACATTGAAAAGAAAATAGATTACCTAACATACAGTCAGTTTACACTTGCCTTTCTGTTTTCCAGTTTTTTTTATAATTTAAAAAAATTACTGCAGAGACTTGCTCTTTAGGAGTAACTGTGTTTGCAAGGTATCGTATCTGGATGGAAAGTCAAAAAGTGCTTTAGTTCTAACTCTTCTCTTTGTTTATATTCTTGGGTTAACAACCTTTTGTTATTTCAGCAACATACAGATAGAGTTAATATGGTTGTAACCTAAAAGGTTTTGTTAGAATCAGTTTTTTTTCCCTAATTATAAAGCACATGTGGAGATATTCAAGGAATATCTTCTGTTAGCATGGAAATATGTTCAACAGAAAGGCTAACAACTTTATTTCAATGATTTATTAATGTAATATATATTTTTCTCTCATTATTTGGCAATATGGTTTGATTTATATCCAGTGGTTAATCAGGAAAACATTTTATCATTGATACCAAACATTAATATGCTTTGGATATATAGTTTTTAAAATGGAGAAGTAACTATAACTTTTATTCATTATTTTAAAACAGTGACATGTTTAGTTTTCATATAAATTTTATAACTACATCAAGAAACTGAATGAAATTATTTAAGAGTTTGAGAAAATCATTCCACTAAATGCAACCAATATTTATTGAGATTCTAATCTGTCTGCTAGAAACCAAAGGAGGTATAAAAGAACTATTGGGTCATAAAAAACCCTTGACTGGCTCCTAAGGACACAGAACAATAAGATCCAATCTCTACTTAGAAGAAACTTACTTTATTTTGGATATGGGTTATTTAACTGTAAATATATGTAAAGATACATAAAAAAATAAACTTCATGTGAGTTGTATAGACAACAAATACTACATGAGAATGCATTAGACACAAGGACGTATCAGTCAGGGAGGAAATTGGGAAGCTGACAGGACTACAGAGAATCCAGAGAGAATTTAATTTTTTAAATAAAGCTTTTTTTCAATCCCATTCTATAGTTAAGTCTACTATGTTGTATACTATGGAGAATTCATACAGTTGATAAAAAATATTTGTTGAATAAATAACTGAAGTAATTTTCTGCTTTTAAGTAAATTACCATCTGCTATGGACACAGCATTATCATAATAAAAAATAAAAATAGTAAGTACTATACTACATGAATAGATAGACAGCAAATAAAGGACTTTTATAGTACTTAGCAATTAGTGAGGAGCAGTTTTTTATTATTTATTATTTTATTTTATTTGTTATATCACTATTTTGTTTGTTGTATAAGCATTTGCTATTGAGGTATAAATACTTGGAGATAGTGGTGTCTTGGAGCCAGCTCCATAACTCTGCCTTAAGTCATAGGGTCTTAAAATATACCATAGAAATCAACAAAGGCCACAAATTAGGACTTACACCCTACCTCCAGAACAAATGATAAACACAGCACCATAAACACAGTTCAATGTAGCACCCCATTGCCTAGCAGACAGATGAATATGCATTTCCTCAGGTAAAATTTGTAGTTTACTACAAATTCTTTGGACATAATTTTGCCATCCTAAAATTGGATATTCTCCCGGCCATTTTGCCTGGTTAATTGGTGATGTATAAAGAAAACTACATTATCTAATTTGTACTAATAATGTTCTTCAGAACTTCTTTGTGGGGTCCACATTTTTCAGAATAAAATGTGTTGTCCCTTAGGGGTTGCAGTTACCAAATGATTAGATATGTATGGGTAGGCAAGAGACAGAGAGGAGGAGAAGTTAGAATTAGAGAAATAATCTTAAAAAAATACCTTTCAATAACTCATTCGTTTGAAATATAATTATTAAATACAAAACAGGGTACCAGACACTGTTCTAGTTACTGTCAATGCAGTGGTGAACTAAAATAAACATACTTGGTCCTCATGGAGCCAGTGGCCTTACCAAGGTGGAGAGGCAGCTGTAAAATATTATGGTTTGTACATATCTTGGTTCTCTTACCAAAGGCGTAGACAGAGAGATACATTATTTTCCAATTTTATTTTAGGCAGAGAGAGGGACTTTCTTTCATGAGATAAAGTGTCTGTTGACCATCAATTAGTTGCTGAAACCAGAATCATTATGATCTCTTGGGTTCCGTCAATAAATGCCACGAAAATCAAAGACTTTTTTTAAAGTTTATTTTTTTTCTTCTTCCTTATGAGTATTTAAGCTAAATGTTGTGAGAGACTTCACTGGGGGCTAATGGACAGGCTAGTTTGCATTCATTGGGCATAACTCCACCATCCTAAAATTGGATATTCTCCAACTTGGAGTCTTTGCTTCTTTTTGTAAGAGAGAGCTTTATTTCAAGGGATGTTTACAACTTGAATTGCAATATTCATTCATTCAGCCAGTGGCTATTGAGCACCTACTGGGTGAATAATTCAGTCCTAAGCTCTAAATATTATATTTTGCCAGAGAACACTTACCAGTTGTTAAAAAAAATGTACCACACTTGACTATTCCTTTCTACTTTATTTATTAGTATGACTGTGTTTTATTTATTTTGCTCAAGCATCATAATTTTCCCTGGAAAACTCTGGTTCTGCATCAACATGAACCCCTACTCCACTATCTAAGGCAGAAGCATTTTGGATTCTAAACAGACCCTGGAGCCACTTGAGGAAAAGTGTTCTTGAAAGATTGGTATCTTGATACCTTTTACTCACACCCTATGCCAAACTTTTCCTTCTGAAAATATCGATAATATGATAGTCTTCTAAGATTGCTTCTGATCAAATGTCCCACTAAGTAACTGAAAGGTGCCTCAAATTCCTGTGATACTGGCAATAAAATAAACCAGAAAATTCCTTTGATTTAGTTGATAAAAGTAGATACTTTATTCGCTTGCAGTTTCCCTCACACAAACATTGTAAACTGTGTAATCGGGATGGGGGCAGGTAGGGGTGGTAAACTAGAATGTTATTCTACTGGCCGCATCAGTCACATAGGAATACTTTCCATTTTTAACGTAGATTTTTCTTTTGAAATAAGATCTTTTGGTATTGTCCTCAACATTAAAGTAAATACTTTTCAAATTTGCAATTAGCAGTAATTTAATAGGAAAACCTGAGACCAACAACTAAATATCATTTAGGAAAATTAATATACTCATGGTACATTTAATATAACTATATAATTAAGTTTTATACTGTAGCCATCAAAAACCAACGCAGTTTCCTTTATATATCCATTTTTAATTAGAAACTTCTTACAACTCAATTGGCAGGTTATCCATTTTCAAATGCCAGATATTATTTGATTAAGCAATTAATCACTTACTGGTGACATTTTCTTTCCAAATAAAGTTATGAGGATATGCATATATAACCACATACCATAATTTTAATGAATGCGATACTCAAAATCTTTTTATCAATGTTATAGTTCCAAAACTTTCTACTCAATGACTCTTATCTCTATAGCATATATTTAACCTCTTTAATGTCAGCATGAATTTATTGATTGATTAGTTAAATCATTCACTGAAAAGTATTTATTGCTGGCTTGACTATATGGCAGCATTGTGACAAGGCTACAGATGTTTGAAGGTTGCTACTCTCAAAGATTTTCCATTTCAATGGGGAAAATAGCTATACAAACATATTATATTCAGAATAAAAAAAAAAAAGGTTGCCACAGGAGCAGAGGAGAGAGAAAAAAATTTAGTTTTTGGCATGGCAAAAGGCTTCATGGGGTAAGTGATATTTAAGTCTTAAAAGTTAAGAAAGAGTGCCACACTGGGAGAAAAGTGCATCTCACACAGAGGGGGAAAATGGGTATTCCATTCAGAAGGAAATATATGTTCACAGTCATGGTTGAGTAGAAGAGTGTGGTGTGTTCCAGAAATTTCAAGTACTGTACTGTACAGTGTAACTGGATACAGAATGCATGTGAGCCGGACAGCTGGGCAAGGAGGGCTACATGCAGGTGGAAAGAGTTTTGACCTGCATCTACAGTATGGGAGGGAGGACACTGAAGAGTATACAGTCTTCCCTTGCTATCCACAGGGAAGTGGTTCCAGGACCACCCCTTCCTCCTTGAGATACCCAAATCCACAGATGCTCAAGTCCCTTATGTAAAATGGCATAGTATTTTCTTATAACCTATTCACATCCTCCCATATACTTTAAATCAACTCTACATTAGTTATAATGCCTAATACAGTGTAAATGCTATGTAAATGTTGTAAATAAAATGGAAATGTTATGTACATAGTTGCCAGAATGTGGCAAATTCAAGTTTTGCTTTTTGGAACTTTCTGGAAATTTTTAAAATATTTTTAATTGGCAGTTTGTTGAATCATGGAAACTGTGGACAACTATATAATCCATAATGAAACCAAATTTCCCAGTTTGGCAGCAAAGAGTAGGATGAACTGAGAAGTTGGGTGAGATGAAGTGTAAGGAAGCTGGGCCCATTGCTGTGCTAAGAATGTTGTTGAAAGGCTTTGGGGGCCTGAACCATAGCAGTTGTGGTGACATAAGGACAGGAACAGCAGTCTGAGAAGTATTTAGGAGGTCAATTTAAGATGGGTTCTAATTAGAAGATGAAGTAGATGTTGCATATGCACATGTATACCTATTCATCCAGTCATTTCACAAGTGTCTAGGAGCACGCTTTATGCAAAATACTGTGATGGATCAGTCATAGTCCCTGCTCTTAGCCAAATCACAACTCAGAGATGGAAGAAAGGCATGTTTAAATACCTGGAAGGGAAGTTAAAATATGGCTAATGTCTCACTTGATGCATAATGAGAAACTTGATATAAAATGTGTAAAAAGACAAAAACTGGATGCAGAGTGTTATACATATTACTAGCTCATTATTAAGTGAAATGGAAGATTTTTGTAAGATTTCAAACATTAGGGTATGACCCACAGGCTGATTCATTCCAGGAATGCTAGTTACTGAATTGAATTCAGTTATAGTTTAAAGGTTAAGTGAACATTTTCTATCTTCTAGGAGATGGTGTTATTAAACTTAAAATATATATATATATATATATATATATAAATCTCCCTACCTTGAGAGAGTTTAAAGTGACAGAGAAAATGGGAGGTATTCCAGATTGGGGAAGAAGTACAAGCAAATGAAAAGGTGACAATGAGATGTTCTGTATGACCAGAAGTAAAATTTAATTTTAGAGGGGAGTGGTTCTCAGGAAACATGGATCTTAGTGCTATGAAAGTCAGCTTATTTTAAGACATAATCTACTGACTAGTCAAAAGAAGAGGTAAGGAGAAAAATCAATGTTTATCAGTATTTACAAACTATTTATCAAAAGGCAATAAAGTGAACGTTTTAAAAAGCACTGGAGGGTAAGCTGTGACAAAGCGAGAGAGAGGCATGGACATATATACACTACCAAATGTAAGGTAGCTAGTGGGAAGTAGCCGCATAGCACAGGGAGATCAGCTTGGTGCTTTGTGACCGCCTGGAGGGGTGGGATAGGGAGGGTGGGAGGGAGGGAGACGCAAGAGGGAAGAGATATGGGAACATATGTATATGTATAACTGATTCACTTTGTTATAGAGCAGAAGCTAACTCACCATTGTAAAGCAATTTTACTCTAATAAAGATGTAAAAAAAAGCACTGGATTATACCACTTACTAGATATTGTGAGTTGCTTAAGCTTTCTGTACCTAAACTTTATATCTAGAGGTGATAATAATAATACATACTTTACAGGATTGTTAATAAGTTGATACGTATAAAGTACTCAGAACAGAGTCTGGCACATAGTAAGTGCTCTATAAGTGTTGGCTATTATTGTATACAATATGATAGGCAGTTCTGTATGGTTAAAAGCTCATAGCCCATGGCATACGGTGGGTTTTCAAGAAATATTTGCTTGGAGAAAATGAAGGACTACTGAAAAAAGGAAAATGTAAATTTGAATTCCTGCTCTATTATTTACTGTGTGTGTGACCCTGGACAAATGGGTTAGCTACTCTGTGCTTAATTCACTCATTAATTGATTAAATAAACACTTGTTGAATATCTATTCTGTGCCAGAAACAATAGCAAAGGAGACAGACTTGTTCTTCGTTTTTATAGTTTCCTTTTAGAGAGAGCTTCAACCACAAATATGTAAACAAATATGTAAAAATAAGAATTTCACTTTGTGGTAAGCACCTCAGTTCCCTCATCTGCAAAAGGAATATAGCAATACTGAGTTTTTAAAGTCACTGCAATGATTATAAATAATGTGCATAAAAGCATTTGCATAGGGCTTCCCTGGTGGCGCAGTGGTTGAGAGTCCGCCTGCCGATGCAGAGGACACGGGTTCGTGCCCCGGTCCAGGAGGATCCCACGTGCCGCGGAGCGGCTGGGCCCGTGAGCCATGGCCGCTGAGCCTGCGCGTCCGGAGCCTGTGCTCCTCAACGGGAGAGGCCACAGCAGTGAGAGGCCCGCGTACCGCAAAAAAAAAAAAAAAAAAAGCATTTGCATAGTTCCTGGCATAGACTATAGGGGAGTATTTAATGACTCATTAGTGGTAGTATTAACAGTGTTCAAATAAATATAGCGTGGTTCCAGCATTTCAGAAGTTGATGGTCTAGTGCAGTGATCAAGAAGCTACAACCCTTGGGCTGGCCAACTGTTTTTGTTTTGTAAATAAAGTTTTATTGGAAAATGGCTATGCCCATTTGTTTACATAAGCAGTCTACAGCTACTTTCTCACTAAAGAGGCAGAGTTGAATAATTGTGACAAAGACCATATGGTCCTTAAGCCATATTTACTTACACATTTACTATTTGGCCTTTAAGGAAGTTTTCTGACCCTGGTATAATATACCAGTTAGGTGATATTACAAAAAATTGCCTCTAACATGTATGTGATGCACCCAATGATGAATATCAATTTTTTTTTTTTGCGGTACGTGGGCCTCTCACTGCTGTGGCCTCTCCCGTTGAGGAGCACAGGCTCCGGACGCGCAGGCTCAGCGGCCATGGCTCACGGGCCCAGCCGCTCCACGGCATGTGGGATCTTCCCGGACCGGGGCACAAACCCGTGTCCCCTGCATTGGCAGGCAGACTCTCAACCACTGCACCACCAGGGAAGCCCTGTCAATCTTTAATGTTGTGAAAAGGGAGAGATTGATTGCTCCTAATTGGGGTTATCCTAGGGAAGAAAGCATTTTAACCAGGGTTAGAGAGATAAATAAAAAGTCAGGAGATGGAAAAGGCTGGGAAGAGGGCATTCCAGGCAAATTTCTATGAGGAGAAAAGCCTCAATAGAAGCATAGTATGTGATGAGTGCCACAGTTCAGAAATTACTGGATAGGAGGCTTAAAGGCATGTTAGGAGATGAATGAGAAGTGTTTTGATAACCAGACCAATGTATTTGAACTTCATTTGGTAGGCAATTGAAAGTCACTGAAAATTTCTGAGCACGAGAATGACATAATCAGTATTTTAAAGATATTCATTTGTCAGTTGGTACACAAAATGAATTGAAGCAGAGATAATGAAGAAAAGTCAGCCATCAGCAAGTGAATAAAAAATTTGCACAGGCATAAGATAATGAGGCCTAGCACTAGGATGATAGATGAAAAAGAAAAAGATGACCACAAATATTTCTATAGTTACTGTGAGAGATTGAGCACGCAGGGTGGAACTGGGGGCAAAGCCTGAAAGCTGGTATATGCCATCAGTGTCAATGGTGTGAGAATGGATGAGAATGATGAACAATGTCAAAGCCAGCAGAGAAACCAAGATGAATGTGGACTGAATAAAGATCAGTGGATTTGGGGATTTAGGAAGTCAATTGCTGCTAGCATAATGGTGACAGATGTGAGATTATGACTTAAAGAGGTAGTGTACTTGAAAAACGAGAGAACAAAAAGTAGCAAGGTGGTGGTAGTAAAACCTGTCTCACCATCACTGAGGGCTTACTATGTGCTAGGTGCTGTTTTAAGTACTTCAGTACACTATTTCATTTAAGTTGCATAATGTCTCTATCAGTAGTCATATTATTATCATTCCCATTTTACAGGTGTGGAAATTAAAACTTAGCATCATTAAATTGCCCCAGGCTTTCACAGTTAATACTAGAGTTTGAACTCATGTTTGTATGACGTCAACACTTTTTGCTTAACCACACAACTGCACTGCATCTCACGGAAAAAATAAGTATGATGAACCAAAGCAATGGTGCTTTTTAATCTTGTTAATTATTGAAGTATTTGCTGTCATTTGGTAAGGGTTACATGACTACTATTTAGAATGAAGTCTTCATAGTTGCAGGGAAGGAGGTACCTAATTTTGAATGCAACAATTACTTAACAAAAACATACCATAATATTTTTGATATTTTAATTAGTTAGCTTTTTGGTAAGTGTTGAGAAGCAAGTAGATTCTTAAGGCTGGCCACATTTGAGATAAAATGGCAGGATCCTAACTACTGTAAAGGTGGATTCCAGTGCTGCCTAGAGCTTGCCAGACCCAGCTCCAGCTCTCCCAGTGATTTTGAAAGCACCAAATTCCCTCTGTTAAATCCTTTTCTACTTAACCTAGCTGCAATGATTTCTGTTATGTGAACCCTAATCTATCCTATACAGTATTGAAGCAGTAAAATTAGCAAGCATGAGATTGACAACACTGAAGTTCCAGGAATTTCTCCAAAATGTCTCTTGTAAGCTTTCCCTGACAAACAAGGGGAGTGCACAATCAGACAAGGGCTGGATTAAAGGAGGTGTTTTCTT
This sequence comes from Globicephala melas, assembly GCF_963455315.2. Classification (NCBI taxonomy): domain Eukaryota; kingdom Metazoa; phylum Chordata; class Mammalia; order Artiodactyla; family Delphinidae; genus Globicephala; species Globicephala melas. Next base: position 128,358,702 of record NC_083314.1, on the reverse strand, counting down.
AATTGTGGTTATTTTCCAAATTAACAAATGGGTAGGGAAAAAGACCAGTGACCAACAGATAAGATTCCTTAGGTTTACAATCTCTCTCTCTCTCTCTCTTTTTTTTTTTTTAATATTTATTTATTTATTTGGCTGCGTCAGGTCTTAGATGCAGCACATGGGATCTTCATTGTGGCATGTAGAATCTTTTAGTTGTGGCATGTGGAATCTAGTTCCCTGACCAAGGATTGAACCTGGCCCCCTGCTTTGGGAGTGCAGGGTCTTAGCCACTGGACCACCAGGGAAATTGAGGTTTAAGATCTTTGCCTTTGGAAATAGTTTACTCTCTTATGAAATTGACCAGAATCAAATAGCCCTGATGCCTTCTAGGATTTTAAGGAAACTGTTGCCAAAAATCTGTCAAGTAGCAGCCTGTGACTGTTCTACCTAAAGAAATCCTTGGGCTCCTGAAGCTTAACAATGGGAGCAAGGTGTGAACACTGTGTGATTCCCAGAAGGGTAACCCCTTCAGAGCTTACCTGAGATAGTTGGAGATTTTCTTTGGCTTCTATTTGTGCTCTTGATTTCCAGTTGAATTATATTATCATCTGATAGTGCAGTCTGTACTATTTCAAATTTGGAATTAAATGACTTTTTCTTTGAGTTTAATATGTAGTCCATTTTTATAACTGTTCCATGGTTGAGTTCCTTTCTTTTACTACCTATATCTATAGATCTATATTCATCCAACTTTATTAATTCTTTTGTTAAAAACCCTCTATTCTTACTTATACTATTTTCTATGCAATCTAACATGAGGGAGAAGAGATACATTTCTATATTTATTATTATCTTTTTATTCATGTAATTCTTGAAGATTTGGCTTTCGGTATTTTGGTGCTATAATATTCAAATATTCATGACAAACTATGTCCTCATTGTGGATTTGCAAGTTACAGTTATAAAGTGGTACTTTCTATGTCATTCAGTTTGCCTTGAATTTAATTTTGTCTCATGCTATTTAAAATTTTAAATAGACACTCAGTTGGTCTGATTGAAAATCAAGAAATTTAAGAGATGGTTGATGGACAAGAAGAATCCCCCCCACTGGAATATGACTACTATGTTCATATTGCTTCTACATATTTATGAAGTGAAGGCCCAGGGAAGGAGAGAATCAATGTCTGCCAGTGACAATAATGAAGCTAATGAGAAAATAAACTTTAGCTTTCATCTTTCATAAAGTACATTAACAGATAACATTAAAGTCTGGGGAAATAATTAAAATTCATTAAAAAAAAGAACCCCTCACCCACAAGATAGTGTTATTTTTCCTGATCTTTCCTGGTAAATCTGTTTAATCTGAAATTCTTAGGTAGGACTATGGTCATATCATGCAGGGTTCATAAATTATTTGTATTTGTTTACATATTTTTGTCATTTATATGGGGATAATTTTAGGAATTAGAGTTCTCTACGTGTACTTTAATTCTCAATATTTAATTTGTTTAAAACCCTAGCTAAAACTTCATTAAGTACTTCTTTCATTAGTTAACATAATAGATTCAAGCTTTTTAGTAGGGCTTTTATTGCAGTAAAAATGTGTTATTTTCCACCACACTTTAGATCCAAATAACAGGGACTTCCTGGTGGTCCAGTGGTTAAGGCTCCATGCTCCCAAAGAAGGGGGCCAGGTTCAATCCTTGGTCAGGGAACTAGATCCCACAGGCCACAACTCAGAGCCGGTGCAGCCAAATAAATAAATAAACTATTTTTTTAAAAAAAGATCCAAATAACAGACTCGTCATAGCTTTTCTGACTGTATTCCTCAATCTCCTTGGGAATTTAAAAAATGTAATACCATCCACCATCAATGTTCTTAGCAGTTCTTAAAGGTCTGAAATAACCACTGTAAAGTGAAAATACCTTGAAGGGCAGCTATTCCACGGTCTAAACCAATAGCTATGATTGGGCTTGTTTGACTAATCGATGCTTATAGCCATCATTTAGATCAAATCTCAGACTCTCCTTTTTTGTCTGTGTTATTGAACTTGACCTTTCTTTACATTAATCATGGCATGCTTAGCAATCAGATTAGAAGATTTTTTTGACATTTGAAAAATGTCCTTGTCTCTGAAGGGCACCCCACTGTGAGTACGAGAGACCTACTTAATAGAAGCAAAGAGATGTGCAGCAGACCTGAGAGAAAAATCTTATTTTTACACTTTTCTATTTTTCTATTTTCTCATGCATGTGTTTTTTTTTTTTTAATTTGGCAAGTTTGTTGCTTTTCATAGCTACTAGCTTTTTTTTTTTTTCACATCTTTATTGGAGTGTAATTGCTTTACAATGGTGTGTTAGTTTCTGCTTTATAACAAAGTGAATCAGTTATACATATACATATGTTCCCATATCTCTTCCCTCTTGCATCTCCCTCCCTCCCACCCTCCCTATCCCACCCCTCCAGGCGGTCACAAAGCATCGAGCTGATCTCCCTGTGCTATGTGGCTGCTTCCCACTATACTAGCTGTTTTCAACAAGTTTTCAGTATTAGTTGTTTTGTAGTAGTTCCCCTATTCAACCTAGTAAAGTCCTAACAATTTTCAAAACCTGAAGATATAACCCTACCCCAGTGAGCCATTCCCCAAATACTTCAGAATGATTGATATCTCTTCCTTTAGAACGCCTCTAGTATCTGAGTTTATGGTCAACCCCATGTTCAGGACATGGTCATTTGGTCTAACTTCTTTATCACTCATTTATAAGTCTAATCAGATCCCATCTATTAGTTTTACCTCTTGTTTCAGGTCCTTCTCCTCCTCTTTCAACACCATGTCACCCACCTATCTCTGTCTACTAGTATACTGTCCCTGTCACCTACTTGGTTTGTTCTCCTCTAAGTCCATGCCAGCCTCAATGAACAGCTATTTAGGATATTTTTTCTCCTTTAATCCTGATTATCATCACAAAGTTGGCTGTAAAGAGTCTAGAATGAGTCTGGCTATAGCAGTTTCCCAGCTTCTCTCAGCATTTTATTTATTTATTTATTTAGCTCCACTGGCTCTTAGTTGCAGCATGCAGGATCTTTGTTGCAGCATCTGGGATCTTCATTTGCGGCATGAAGGATCTTTAGTTGCAGCATGTGAACTCTTAGTTGCGGTATGTGGGATCTAGTTCTCTGACCAGTGACTGAACCCAGGCCCCCTGCATTGGCAGCATGGTGTCTTAGCCACTGGACCACCAGGAAAGTCCTCTCTCAGCATTTTTAAAAGTCTACTGTTTAATGTGCAAAACTACTGGTTTCACCAAAGTTGTTCAGTGATGCTACTTTTTAAAGTCTTTGCAGCTACATTAATCCTTGCTTCCTTCTTTATGTTCTTCACATATGCCTCTCAAGACTTTACATTCCCACGGCAGAATTTTAGTCATACAATCATTTGAGAGACTCTCTAGATCATAGGTCACAGTTCAAGGACCTTGGTGCTCAGATATTCTTTCATACCACATTGGCTCTCCTGACAGTATTACCCAGTCTGGCCTCACACATGATTTTTACTTTCCAAAAGAAAAAACAAACAAATTTTGTTTCTCTCTCACACATACACTTAAATTCACAACTGCACACAGAAACTGATTGTTGGAAGAGACTAAGAATTAATAAAGTACTTCTAGGATATAAAATATTGCTTCATATCCATGAATGTATTTTTTAAAAGTTTAAAAAGTCATTTTTACATAACAATATGTAAAATTCTAATTCATCAGTTACCTATACAGACACAACCAAGAGTTATCTTGATTTGCATATTTCTTATGCAGGTCCTGAAATTTTTTGCCCGTACCATGGCTGCCAAATGTCAACTTTATAAAGGCAAAAGTCATGTCTATTTATATTGTTTTCAATAGCATGAGAACAAGGATTATTGATGATTTTTCTTAAAATAAAGATTGAACTGCCAGGTCTATTGTCATGTTTAATGCCAGTGAGATTCAAAGGTGAGATTGATAATTTCTTGAGAAAATCTTTAAGTTAATCAGCTACGCAAGACAGTTTTGTCAATCAGTATCTGGATATAATTTGTCCCTGGATTTCTCCCTATACTAGCCATAGCCTCATAGGACCTAAAGTAAAATTAGAGAAAGCAGAGACTGTCTAGCTCACAGAAACTTGGAAAATTTTATTAACTATTAGAAGTTATAATAACCAATCCAGATTGAAATCAGAGAACGAGATTTCACCAAGTTCTTTGAGTTCAAATATTACAATTTTTCTCCAGTGTTTCTCCAATTCTTATTCTTCCTACTACATCCACCAAACCAGAAGAGAAAATTCTAATATCTAGCTAGTCCTTGTCTTTGATTTGAAATCACATGGTCCATTTTTGATATTCTAACAGCAAGTTCAGCTGTGTGCCCTTGAAGATTTTACATATTATAAATTGAGAAAGCTAAGTTCCCCTCAAAGAACTATAAAATATTTTAGGCAAGAGATAAATGACAAATAGGATCAGTATTTTAGGTTGTTAATTTTTGTTTATTTATTTATTGGCTGCGTTTGGGTCTTCATTGCTGTGCACGGAATTTCTCTAGTTGCGGTGAGCATGGGCTACTCTTTGTTGCGGTGCATGGACTTCTCATTGCGGTGGCTTCTCTTGTTGTGGAGCACGGGCTCTAGGCGCGCAGGCTTCAGTAGTTGTGGCATGCAGGCTCAGTAGCTGCAGCACGCAGGCCGTAGAAAACGCAGGCTTTGGTAGTTGTGGTGTGTGGGCTTCAGTAGTTGTGGCGCTCAGTCTCAGTAGCTGTGGCTCACGGGAACGCATGCTCAGTAGTTGTGGCGCACAGGCTTAGTTGCTCTAAGGCATGTGGGATCTTCCCGGATCAGGGCTCAAACCTGTGTCCCCTGCATTGGCAGGCGGGTTCTTAACTACTGCACTACAACAGAAGTCCCAGGATCAGTATTTGAAAACAATTAGTTGGCATAACAGGAAAATTTTTGGCTATTACACATTGAGGAAATAATGGCACATCTTGGTTATAAATACAAAGACTTAGTTCCTGCCTATCTGCTTAGTATTGTTAGGAAAAAGTATCCAAAAACATATAAATGACATATAAATAAGGCAAAAGAATGCTTGCATATCTTTTCAATGTCACATTGAAGCATTATTTAACTGAATCACCTAACAGTTAATTCTTTAAGAGAATGTACCATTGTTTGACATTGATATTTATTATTTATTAAGAGTTAAGACTGTGAAGTTACATGTGACCTTGGAGATTTCATATGGCAGAAGTGCAAATAATTTCTATTGTAAGAAAATTAACCCTAAATGTGAACAGTATATAATAGAACAATAATTCTTCCTAAGATTCTTTTATCAAATATCCTATAAATATATAGTTCTTAAAATGCCCTTTGAATCACGTTGACTATCATACTGATCCTTCATCAATTAATAAGTCAAATAAATTTTAGACATATGTTCATTCTACATTTGCATGTGTGTCATGATTTGTACCATTTGGAAATAAGTTTTTGTTAGTACATCACAATTCTGCTTGAATTCTAGACATCTTTTGCAGTTAATCTTAAGCATTTATGGCAAGTGCTTCTGCAAACTTAACTCATTAATTCTGTGCAGTTTATGAAATGGAAGGATTCTCTAAAGTGATGAAAAGAATACTCCTTCTGTGGGTGTATTTTGTTTTCATTTAATTTGGCACTAATCTACCCTGATTTCCTGGGCTTCCCTGTAGAGGACTAATCTTCTCAGAGCAGGATGCAAGTAAGTAGCTGACACTGTCCTCTCCGGTTCAAACAGGATGTTCATTAATGTAGTTTCCAGGCTGCCTTGACCACCAGCTTCCTGCTGTGCTTCTACCTACTTGCTGTTTCAAATGCTGTTTTGTTAACATTTCTTGCCTAAGCAAATTATTTGATTTTACTTTCTGGACACTTATCTGTCACTGCATAAATACCTTACTATTGCTGGTGGTCAATTAACTGGGGTGCTAAAGGAAACTCAAAAGATCATAACACAGTTATTAGAATCTGTTATACTTTGTAAATAGAAAAGATTCAATAGAAAACAAAACCATTCAAGGAAATAAACAACAGGTGAATACAGACTTTTTGTGTGAAAATGTTTTTAGAAATAAGCAAATATATTTATTTTTCTACTTTCAAGATCAAAAAACTTTGAGTGTAGACATCAAAGGGTCAATATCACTATTGCAAAAGTCCCAAGGGGTCAGAGAAAACACACTGCCAACATAATGCTGTGGGAACTTGATATGGCCACTGTGAAGATTTCAAAGAGTAAAGAGAGTCTGAAGAGTGGTAAACCTGCTCTATTTGCAAGTTCTAAAAATGGTTTCTCAACCAGCATATTAAAGCTGTAAAACATTTTCAAAATTCAGTGCAATAATTTACACAGGAGAGAAATACATCCTTTTCTGGTATGTTACCTGTGTGTTTTCTCTTTGCATCACAAACTAAAAGCAATTAATAGTAGACATTTCTCGGCATTTTTCTTTTCCAGGAGAAAATTCCTATTGCTCTTATTTTCATTTCAATGCAGTGCTACAGCCATTTATCTTAAAAGTTAGCTAGTGTAACACAAAATGACTGAATAAGGCATTTTGACTTACTGGAGTAGTTAATTCTGTAAAACCAACTGCAAATTTGATGAAGCAAACTCACTGAGGTTTGGTAGGAAAATTGAGACAATTTTACTTTTGTTGGTTTGTTTACAAAATTTATTGAATTACTATGGTTCAGGGACCAAAGATATGAACTGTATGTGACACTAAAATAATGAAATGAAATATTTTATTTTTTATCAATCAAATCAATATTTTAGAGACCAAAGATTTGGTTGGCCAAGTTGAACTTTGTTTTCCCAGAATGTAATCAAACCACTTTATGTGTTGGTATGTATCTTAAAAATCCATAGGATGGAATTCCTGAGTTTATTTAAGAGATCTGACTTTCCAGAATGCAGATCTCTCTGAGGTAATTCAGCAGGAAATCCAGCATCTGCTACAGCAACTGGAGAAATCCCTTGGTTCCCAAACTACCTCTGTCTTAATTTCCTGTCCTTTTTGTTAGCTTATTTAACCTGCAATTTTATAATTAAAGTACAGTGTTTTCAGCTCACTGAAAATAACCTTATTCAACCTCTCTTCCCTTCACATGGGTCTTGGCGCCCTGGCAGATTTGCAACATCTTACAGGAATCTTTCTCCTTTTCTCTCTCTCTCTGAGTTTCAGCATTCTACACAGAATTTTACAAATTAAATGTCTCATAGCACAAAAGGGAACACAGTGCAACTACTGGAATGATATTTGGGTCAAATAGTTACTGAACTAAACTTGGGTCCACTTGCCTGTGTGCAGTAAAGCCAACCTACTGACACCGGGCTGTGGTAAAAGAAAGTGGAGCATTTATTGCAGGCAACAAGCAGGGAGTCCAGGGCAGCTAGTGCTTAAAAGATCCAAGCTCCCCGAAGGCTTTCAAGGAAAGGTTTTTAAAGATAGGGTGAGAGAGGGGGGTTGTGAGGTGTGTGATCAGCTCGTGGACATTCTTCTGATTGGTTGGTGGTGAGGTAATCAGGAATCAACATCATCAGCCTCCTGGTTCCAACTGGTCTTGGGTTTACATATGTGCTTGTAGGTAGCATACGGTTAACTGCTCTCACTTGGTGAAGTCGTTTCAGTATCTTCAAAACAACTCGAAGGACATGGTCCAGAATATTATCTATAGCTCTTGAAGAGGAACTAAAGGTCCTTGACTTTGTTTAATGGCTAAAGTATTATTTTGTCTTGCTTGACTGTTCTCTTTTCTTACTGCATTTTCTCACTTCTCTGATTAAATTTACTCTTTGGACCTCGGGGAAGGCCGAGGAGGCTACAGTTTTTCTGCAGACAAGAGGCAGGTGGAGGACATGGTGCTGAGGTAGTCTGGTCTGGGAAGACTCCATAGGGTCCTGCTCAGTTACAAGATGAGCTGGGTCTGATTTTTTGATCAAAAAAAAAAAAGAAAGAAAATTTCCATGAAGATGTTTGGTAAGGCTTTCTAACTAACCCTTCACAATGCCAGGCCTGATAAAGAGGAAGCCATAGACCTCCTTTTTAATTCCAAAGACTATACAACCAGAACAAAATCCACATTCTAGCTTTAGTGTGACTTTGCTTATCTTAATTTTTATTCATTAGGCATTGATTTCTTGGTTTAATTCACACAGAGCAATCTTATTTTTCTAATTTCAAGGGTCTTATGGGAAGCATCACAATGACTTCCATCTACTGACATCAGTGAAATCTTTATATCTCTTCCTTTGAAATTTCTCCCATTTCTTTTTTGCTTAGCAAATCCTACTCCATCAAGCAATCACAAAATATTTATCAATTGAATTCTTTCAGATATGAATTGTAAAAATCCAATTCAAACTATCTTGAGCAAAAAGAAAAACATAAAGGAAATGTATAAATTCTGAAAGTATACAGTCTGCTCTGTCTGACTTCTGGGATCCTTCTATAGTAGTTCCCTTTTCCTTTAGGTAAAGGTGGTTATCAGGAAGTACTCAGATCATCAGGAATCTGTCTCGATTCCTCAGCTCTACTTCTCCCACAATTAGGCTCACACATTCTTGTGGTGGCCCATGACCATTTCAAACTTATATCATCCCAGCTTAGAAACCACGGTGACATAGCATGCTTCTTTCCCAATAAATCTAGCAAAAATCCTAGGTCTAACAATTATAGGAAGAGTGTGGGTTTGTTATGGAATGCAAGTTCCTACACAGTGAGGCAAACAAAGTGAAATGTCAGAGTTTGGAGCAAGAGAAAGGTTAACTGCAGAGTCAAGCAAGGAAAATGGGTGGCTCATGTTCAAAAATCTCCAACTCCCTGATGGTTTCTGGGGAGAAATTTTTCTAGGCAAAATTTGGAGTGAGGGCTTCAGGGTGCGTGACTTTCTTCTGATTATTTGATGGTGAGGTAACAGGGCAGTGTTCCAGGACTCTCAATCATCAGCCTCTGGTTTTCAACCAGTCTGGGGTCTGAGCCTATAGTTACCATCTTCTATATGGGTGGAGGCCTTAGTTCCTATAAAAGAACTCAAAGATATATTGTTATGTATATTCCTTAAGGAGGAACCAGGACCTTGTCCCATGGCTGCACTATTGTTTCTTGACTACTCCTCCTTAAGTTCTGCATTCCCTCACTTCCCTGATTAGCAACTGTTTGCATCTGCCTTTTGGAACAATCAGTAACTGGAGCCTGAGGCAAGTATGTAGGAAGGTCAGTCAAGTGGGTAGGGTGTAGGTGAAGCAGGCACTGGTCGGGCAGGGGATGTACAAAGAGCAAGAGAACAGCCATCTTGAGTGGCCTGACCATACACAAGTGTTAGAGCCAGCTATACCATTATCACTTGAACTGAGGGAGTAGGGAAAAGGTATATTCAAATAAAATTCTCTATTCACTTAATAGAAGGAAGCACAGAAGGTTGGCTATAAAAGCAACAAATATAAAACACAATCAACCGCTTGGATGGCACATGCACATGCAAATGTACACACACAAACACAAATTTCATCTCATTGCCACAATTTAAATAATGCTCATAAGTAGTGTGAAATAAAATTCATATCTTATGGCAAGACAAAAAACATTTTAATGAAAAAATCTCTTTCCTTTGGCCTCCTCTTTCCCTCACTGTGCATGGTGTACCTGCATTATGTATCAACCAAGCCTTCCTCATTGGCAGAAATACCTGCTCAATCATAAAGAGCAGTATTTTCCTAGCATCAGTAAGACAGCTCCTTAAAGATAATATTGCTTCTTGATAAGGGTTCACATGGCACCTAGATCTGGATTATGTAAACTGTCAATAATATGTCATTTGATGTACAGCCTTCTGTCTCAAAAAACTTATATAACTGTGCCTTGACTTCTAACGAGTGGAACAGTTCTCAGAGATTTCTAAAATGTTCTTCCCAGGTTATAATCCTCAAATTTGGCTTGAATAAAATTTTCCACTTTTTCTCTGACAGTAGTACAATGCAACTATTTCTCCTATAACTAAAAACACATGCTCTCTCTTTCCATTAAGATATAACCAAAGACTCATACAGTTACTGCATCTAATTCCCAATTCATCGTCACTGAATGATGTGCATTACCCCTATAAGGCCCTGATGTTGGATTTTGTGTTCTGGAATCCCATATTCTATGAACCCTGCAGGGGATAACTGCCATAAAAATACCTATTTGAGAAAAAGAAAAGAGAACATTATGTAGACTGGTATGCAAAGGTACATCCCTTTAGCTACCTACTACTGGTTGGTGAGCATTTAAGAGTAAACAATTGTCTTAATGGTCAAATGATTAAAGGTCTCTATTTTCTGCTCTGGAAAAAAAAATCTCCCTTTAAAGTTTAGGTAGGAGGTCAGGTCTTTAATTAACAATGATGGATTAATTTGCCTTGCTTTGAACCAAGCCTCACATTCAGAAGATTTGGAGTAGCTGGAAACAATATTTTAAAAGCAAATCTATTTTCATTTATCAGAATGCTACCAAGACACAAGGCTTGTGAGAAAAAGAAAATCCAGAGAGGTGCTCCAAAGTCCATACTGCTTTCCTCTGCCAGGCCTTGGCTGATTCATAGATAGTTGCTGAGAGGCTGAAAAAGCAGGGCTGTGAAGATGAGAAACAAAGCAGAGATTTCAGCCATTTCACATGCTGAGGGAATAAACATTGATGAGAGTTTTGTTTCCCAGAGAATTAAAAAATATGAGGCGTGGATAATTAAATTGCCTTTAGTAATTACAGGTGCCAAATATCAACTGCTATTCAACTGCTATCGTGTTGCAGTGTTCACATTGCATCAGCTTTAACTTTTTTTTTTCTTTTGCTTTTGGAATTAGATTTTGTGTGACCTATGGGTCATAAGTTGCTTATCACTGTTTAGGTCTCTGAAAGACAGGGCCAAGAACTTTCAAGAGTATATATGAACTTGTTTGTTTGTTTTAAATTTATTTATTTTTGGTTGTGTTAGGTGTTCGTTGCTGTGCGCGGGCTTTCTCTAGTTGTGGTGCACGGGCTTCTCGTTGCAGTGGCTTCTCTTATTGCAGAGCACGGGCTCGAGGCACGTGGGCTTCAGTAGTTGTGGTGCATGGGCTTCAGTAGTTGTGGTTTGTGAGGTCTAGAGCGCAGGCTCAGTAGTTGTGGCACACTGGCTTAGTTGTTCCACGGCATGTGGGATCTTCCCTGACCAGGGCTCGAACCCATGTCCCCTGCATTGGCAGGCAGATTCTTAACCATTGTGTGACCAGGGAAGCCCTTTTTGTTTGTTTTGATTCTTGAAAATATTTTGCTCCTATGCATCTATTCACTCACTATTTGCTGATGGCAAAACAGAGGACTTAAGAGCACAGACACAGAGCAGACTGCCAGTGTGGAATCCCTGCTGTGTTATGTATTACCTGTGTGACCTTAGGCAAGTGAATTTGCCTGACTGAGTTTCAGTTTTCATATCTTTAAAGTGGGGATGAAAATAGTACTAACATAATAAGAGTTTCTTTGCTGAATAAATGAATTAAATATACAAATAATTAAACAATGATTACCAACTAGTAAGAACTATATAAATGCTTCTTATCATCATCTCATCATCTTCTTATTTTTCTCCAGTCGAGGTCCTTCTTTGACGCCAGGAAAACAGACTTTCGTTATTTGAGGCTAACCACTTTATTTTGTGCCGTCATATATTCCCTTCCAAAGAACTTCCGTGGTGGTTTTTTATACACCTGCCAATTACTCTGGCTATAGTCCCTTTAGATAGTAGACTTGATCATGATGTGAGAAGCAGGACACGGTCAAACAGATTTGGCTGTCAAGATTACTGTGTGTTATTTTTCACTGAGAGTATTTCTGTCCATTAGTGACAAAGAATTCTTGATCCTATTCTTTTCTCTACTTCCACAACGTTATGAGTTTGTCGTAACTATATTCGAGGTAGCAGAACTGCTTCTGAGTTGTTCTGGCTACAACTTTTAGGAACACTAATAAGCTCAGGTCCATCCAAAAGATTGGCAGAGACCCAGCGAAATGTATATAGTGTACTGGGAAGATAAAGGTTTATTAATCCTTCTGAACTATAGAGCTAAAACAGTCCTGAAATAGGTAGACAGCTTTGCCAGCTGATGCAATGTTAATATTTTGATGTTACTGCAGGCTTTTGAGGTGTTTTTTTCCTCACTAATTTTGAGTGCCATCAAAGTCAAAACCACTTCTACAGTTGTGATGATTCAGTGAAAAAAAAATTTTTTTCTGATTTGAATCACAAAATCTCTTTACAGCTCAAAATGATGAGTGACTGATTGTGCACTCTTATCCATGGAATGTCAATGACATGAAAATCCAAATATACTCTCATCCTTTTATACTTAACAACATTTAATCCTGATTATGTCAAGCTCTTAGACAACTACTTGCCAAGTGAAGAGCTGGAAGAAATTTAAAACCAGTGGATTGGACAAGTATTATTCCTTCGTTGCAATTCATGAATTTCAGGTGTCACTATCTTAATCAATCTCGAGGTACTTTTCCATATCCATAAGTGACTAATAATGACTAAAGTAGTTTAAAGCTGATTTTGGTGAAGGTGGATTGATAAAGGACAGAGCATTTGACTTTAAGTCTTTAAAAATTACTGTATCACATGGTTTGGAGTATGGTGTCTATTTGGACATGGGGTACTAAGTGAAATGATGAGTCAGTTTTCTCAGTACTAACGATGAAGACTCTAGAACGAGTTAATACAATGCAACAAAATTCATTTCGCGTTAGGTGCTAATCCAGAACAAAACACATTGTACTGTAACTATACACAAATGATACATAAAGACAAGAGTACAGCCATTTTGGAAAAGAACATGGGAATGGCCTTGGGCAAAACAGGCCTTGAAAGCTAAAGAACAAAGGCCCTGGGGGCCTGAGTCCCAGAGACAAAAGTCAGGCTCCCAGGGATAAAAGATTAACTATCTCTGCTACACTAAGGAGTATACCTAGTTGCCACAAGACAAGAAGCTCAACTGTAAATTTTAACCTTATCTGTTCCTGTGTTTTCTTGCAGAAAATTCTCATGCATTTCTTCCTTTCCTCAGAAGCCCCCGCTATTCCTGATTGCCACAATGGAGCCACCTGCTGCTGATCATAGGAGTCTGACCATTTCTGGAAATTATCAGTGATCATGAGACAAACCCTCCCTTTTGTTATAAAAGCAACTCGCCCCTTCTACTTGGAGAGCTTGCACTCTTTTCCTGCATTCTCCCTTGTGCAGAAGCTATCTATCTCTTAATAAAAAGCTTTGCTTGCCTAAGAGTCTTGTGGAAACGATATTCATTTCTATGGTATTGCTGTCCAAGAATCTGGAAAGGGCCACCAACTACATACAACGCATTATTTATAACACATAACAATACAATGTACTGAAAAACATTGTATTATAACTTGTATAAAGCCTTTAGAACAGGAAACATACAATTCATTTCTCTATTTAAATTGCCTAGTCCAAGGCATTAATAATTTAGAAAGTATTTGGTAAATAATTTTGAAAAAATATAGGAATTAATAAGTGTAAAGGAATTCTACAATATTCACATTTTTAATAGGTGAAGTTTCTGGTAATGAAATGAACATCAGTGTTTTCAGCACACCAAAAATCCACATCATGCTTTGTTTATAGCTATGTTATCCTTTATTATAAATAATCAAATCACGGTTAGGTTCATAAAGTGCCTAATGTCTACAAATAATCAGCCACCTGAAGTTTAGGCCTGTGATGCTTTTCTAACTAATGGCTTATTTTTAAATTTCTGTCCTCTTTGGAGCTGTTAAAGCATCTGGATTGTGTTTGCTGAATCTGTCAGAGGGATAACGTGTTTATATTTACTAAAATTTTTGGATATTATTTTCTTGAAATTAATATCCTTATTATTTTTATAACTTGAACTTTACATACTTATAAATTTACAATTTACATATCCAATATTTTTAGTCATAATTAATTTCAATACCCTCTTATAAATATAAAATTAATATATGTTCAATTCCAAAAACTTGGAAAATACAGAGAAGCACAAAGGAAAAAAAACTCAACAATTCCACTAATTAAATGCTCCATTATAAGTATTTTGTTGTATATGCAATTTGTACGTAAATCTTAATACATATGTTTGCCTTTATACATTATGATAATGTAAATGCTGTTTTGTAGCCGTTTAGTTTTCTACTTACCATTTTACACAGCAATATTCTTTAACAACATATTTTTAATGCATATAGTATTATACCATGGTTTAGTAAATTAATTTTCCATTGTTGGATGTTCAGGTTGCTGTCCAATTTTTAGCATTATTAAATACGCTCTCCTGAGCATCGTTATGTCTGTTTTTGCACAAATAGCTAGAAATTTTCTTTTTGGCAGAAATAACCATAAGTGAACTGTTGTTTCAAAGGGTGTGTAATATTTTGACCATACTGAAGCTAAAATATTATATTTTAGCTTCCATTGTCTTCTCCCAACTTGTTGATTAAAAAGTCTTCCACTGATTTTTTAAAAAAATCATTCATTATAAATTGAATAATCAATTATTCCTATCTCACAAAGTTTTACAGTCTCTTATGAGTTATAATAAACTCCTCTGATATAAAACAATGTCAATGGTATAAAGAAATAATTAATATTGTGGTAACATTTAGAACTGATTGCTTACTAAGTGCCTGGAATTTTTCTTAGAACAGCAGGTTGTATAGTAAGTACTAACTCACCTAAACCTTACAAGTCCTATGAGGTCAGTACTTTTAATGAACCCATTTCAAAACAGAAAACTGAGGCACAAAAAGGTTAAGTAATTTGTCCATGGTCATGCAGCTAGTGAGTGACAGACTCGGGATACAAAGCTAAGCACTCTGGCTCCTGAGCCCACAGCATTAACCACCATGTTACACTGCCTCTGAAACAGCCATCGTGATGTGAATAACCTCTTCATTTGCTGATCACTGATGGACACTGGGCATTCCCTGGAATATATTCAAATGACTCCATAAAATTCTGTCCAATTTTTACAAAGTTCTTCCTGACTTTTTTTAGATTAAAATATTTTCAGGTAGAAATCATAGCTATCTATGGCTCCTACTTGATACATAGATTGGTTTTGTGTGTACTGTGCTTAAAATATGGAAAATTGCACATCTTTCTCCTGGCGGGCTGGGATATCAAGTGTGATATTTGAAAAGAAGGAAAAATATGGTCTGACTTTTACTTCAGCAAAGGCATTGCTATTCATCCTATTAAACCTGGTCAAATGTACTTATTCCTGGTGCCAAGCAGAGCCCTTGAGATCTAGCTCATGTGAAATCTCCAGCTTTGCAAAGGGCAGAGAAAGCTTCAAAATTACTGCTGAAAAGGAAACTAGATGCTCTATCCTTTTATGCCTATTAGGCTAAATCCTAAAAGAAATGAGATCGTTCCATTCTCTCTTACTACCTGAGACCTTGATTTATTAATTATCCTCACTCTCTTAAATAGTCTGCCAGTCCCGCCCTTAAGTTAAACAATGGTACACCATAGACTTTGGAAATATGAAGCTTGACACCATCAGTTAGGAATACTAAAAGGAATTAGAATAACAACACAGTTGTACATTGATTATTTCATAACCAATCTTGGAGGTAAACAGCTCTATTATCCGCATTTTACAGATGAGGAAGTGGAGGCATAAAAACAGTGTGTAAACTACTTCAGGACACATAGCAAGTGGGTAGCAGTTCATAGACTTGAACCGAAGTCCTCAGACTCCAGGGCCCTTTTTCGCAATCACATTACTTGATCTTCTATAGCATATGGGTGATAAGGATAATAATCACTATCTTACAGAATTTCTGTGAAAATTAATAGTATCACAGAGCTTCCTTGGTGGCGCAGTGGTTGAGAGTCTGCCTGCCGATGTAGGGAACACGGGTTCGTGCCCCAGTCCGGGAAGATCCCACATGCCGCGGAGCGGCTGGGCCCGTGAGCCACGGCCACTGACCCTGCGCGTCCAGAGCCTATGTTCCACGACGGGAGAGGCCACAACAGTGAGAGGCCTGCATACCGCAAAAAAAAAAAAAAATAGTATCATAATATCTGGAACATGATGTACAAATAACAAAGGATTAGATTATTGTTGATGACGCTTTGGTTGTTATCACCCCATTAAAAATATACCTTCTATTCATGTGCAATATTACATACACCCCAATAATATGTGTATCCATAATAAAACAAATACCTACTGTTACCCATTGTAAGAAATAAAATATGTGTGAGCACTGCCTTTGAAGACACTATACAATCATGTTACTCTCCCAACACCCCAGAAGAGTTATCTTACTCTGAATTTTTTGGCTTATTATTCTCTCTCTCTCTCTCTCTCTCTCTCTCTAAAGCAAGTTGTCATTTATTTAGTATCTGAGTTTTTTGTCCCAGGATGGCTTTTCAATGATCTCATCAATAATACTGCTTGAGGAAAATGTCCATTGTGCCGTTTTTACCTCTAAATTTCTTGAGTGGGCATTCTGCGCTCACTTCCTTTTCCTCAGCTGAGTTTATTCATCTAGGCTTGCCTCTTATAGATGTAGGAACATGAAAGCTAATGGGGAAGAGCAAGAAGCTAGAATCCTGGCTGTAAAGCCAACACTTTAAATATGGTGTCCATAACAGCATGAAGAACTGGAATGGAAGGGATCCTGGTGTCACCTGGCATGGGCTTGTCAAAGTTTCAAAGATGTCTTTGGTTAGTGGGGATATTTGCATCGAGGCACAGAGGACTGCAGACCAGAAGGTCTGTTCAGTGAGACGAGGGTTCTAATCAGGCACTGGGATTTTGGAGCTGGTCTGGTTTCAGAAGCAGAGCATGCACAGGAGCCTGGCTGAATGTGCAGACCCTGTCAGACTGGTGCTGCCACGGCAGAATTTCTATCTCTACAGGATATGGAGACCAATGAATGGCTAGTCTTATGCCCGGAGCTCATTTAAGATCCACTGAATGCTGTGAAGGAAACAGGATTCATTCCAGATCCACATGCCAATGAGAATGTGGCCATTATAAGGCTACCAGATTGTTTTTTTTTTTTCTAGATTGTTTAGCTGTTCTCAGCAATTGTCTGTCCTGGACTAAGCTTGCAACTTGAATGTTTCGAGTCTGATGTCAAGTAGAGCTGGTAAAGGAAACAATGCATATTCCTGTTCCTGCATCTTCAGTTTCTACTCCTCTCAATCCCTTCCACATGTGCGTTTAACTATGTCATGCTACCAAATCCTGCGGAACGTCTTTGTTCTTCAGCTTGTTCTCCTTCACTTCTTTAAAGTATTTGAGAGTGCCAGCCACTCTTTCTTTCTAAATCTCTCTTTCCGTTTTCTTCATTAAAATATGTATGTCCTGGACTTCCCTGGTGGCTCAGTGGGTAAGTATCGCCTGCCAATGCAGGGGGCACGGGTTCGATCCCTGGTCCGGGAAGATCCCACATGCTGTGGAGCAACTAAGCCTGTGAGCCACAACTACTGAGCCTGCACACTAGAGCCCACGAGCCACAACTACGGAGCCCACGTGCCACAACCTCTGAAGCCTGCACGCCTAGAGTCCGTGCTCCACAACAAGAGAAGCCACTGCAATGAGAAGCCCGTGCACCACAAGGAAGAGTAGCCCCCGTTCGCCACAACTAGAGAAAGCCCACACGCAGCAACAAAGACCCAATGCAGCCAAAAATAAATTAAAATATATATATATATATGTCCCACTTCTGTTATCCCTCTGTATTTTACTTTTTGCTTTAATTTGCTGGTTGCCATTTGATTTTCTTTTCCCTAAATATAATTTTAAATGGATCTGTCTTTATATTTCTTTCCTTCTAATTTCTATATCCTCTTCTCTGACCATTTACCCCATTCTTATAGTTCCAAACTACTCTCTAGTCTCTCTTTTGAATTATTGCTCTTTATTTCCAACTTGTCATGCATAACCCTACATGAATATCCTACATTAATTCCATCTCAATATATCTAAAACTGATCTCATTATCTGTCCTTCCAAAACTTGCTCTTTCTTACATGTTCCCAACCTTTATGAACGACATCTACATAATCCCCAACACCAAGGCTCAAGATCTTAGTGCAACAGTTCTCGAAAGGAAAGATACTCTCCTAATGGGGCATTTTGGACATTTGTGTGGTCTTTTGGGTTGGGGTTGTCATAAAAATTGAGAGTTACCAGTACAATTTCTTTTGTAGGGGCTAGAGATGCTAAACAACCTGTAGATCAGGTTGCCCACATTCCCCCCAAAATTGTTTCACAAGTTGAATGAATTTTAAATGTCTGGCCGGACATTCAGAAAGGTAAAAAAAAACTTTTTTTTTAAATTCCTTCATCCTTGAATCCAACTCTCTGTTACATTAAGCATGCAGAATTTTTGGCAGTTTCAATATATAATGAATTTCCAGAAATTCATACACCATGTAAACTGTCCATTTTCCTAAATACTGCCAAGAGGTTTTCATCATTACAGAAAATTATATCACTGTTGGCAACACAGCTCATGGTCTTTGAGTCTCCAATAATAACTACTCCATAAGTCTGCTTTTGTAGCTGTCATATTCATAGTTATCATTCATATGGGTACAAAAATTTGTAGAATCACTTTATTCATTCTTCTTTCATTTATCCATTTAAGGCATAAAAACTTCCTTATGCTTTCCCAAGGTAATCATGCTGTGGTTTATATACTGAAGTACATTTTGCTAAAATTGTTTTCCTTTAATTTCTCTTATTATATGTCACATTTAAAGGATTATACTGATTTTGCTTAACAAATGGATGCAGATAATTTTTAGATATCTAGAAATTTTATTTCAGGATAAAGAAAGGGGAGTTGCTAGTATTATTTTTATGTATGTGGACTTGAGAACTGTTGACTTATTCTCTAAATTCTTCTTTTCCCTCATCTACTAACATAAAAATATTTGACAACTTCTATAAATTTTACTTCATAAATATTCTTAAATATTTTTGTATGTTACCACTGACTATATCTTAATTTATATAGTCTTAATCTGAATGCTCAGTGGCTTCTTAATTAATCTTCTTTCTTTGAAAGATGTTATAAAATGTTTTAACATATTGTATAAGTCAGACTGACTTAAATTCATATTTTATCTTTTCACTTATTAGCTGAATCTTAATTTTTTATATTAAAAATAACAATTCCTGCCTAGCAATAATGATGCTGTTAGAAATCAGTAGAGCAATATACAATATGTCTAATGCATAATAATAAATATTCATTTAATGTTAGTTTTCTCTCTCAGTTCTAGTACATATCTATATTATGATGATCATAACATTCTAAATTGTATAATGTTATCTTGATTACAATATTAAATATTATGGTCAAACCATGTGACATGATGTTAGGCTTAGAAAATATAGCCAACATAATTGCAATATATCTTTTGGTGTGTGCACCAAAGGCCTAGGTGTGTATGTACCCACAGAACAAGCAATTGAGAACTCCTTTAGTAATGGGTATTAAATGACTTCAAGAGATAAATTCTCATTATTTCTTCAATAATATTGCAGATACATTTGATACTGGGTATGAACAAAATTTTCTTTCCCATCTAAGCTGCCGTTTCTACTGGATGTCAAGAAGTTACTTATTTTCAGCTTACATTTTTTTTATGAACTGTATTTCCATTCAACTTCTGTTCACCTGAAATGGAAATATGAGGTAGTTATCAGGAAGCAGGACTTTTCCTGCTTCTTTATAAACAAAACATTTCTGAAAATTAATGTGGTACCCTAAGTTAACAGCAGTAATTTGAATGCCAGCATGGCTGCTACTTTAAGGAATAGGGAACATAAGTTGTTTTTATTATTATCACTATTTGTAAAGCCCATTTTGGAAGATTGCTTATTTCCTCCAGTTTGGACTTCCTTATTTTAAATATTCACCTGCAAAATAAGTTGTCAGAAGGTTAATTTAAAACTGCCACTCTGACCAATTTTCTGAGATGACTTTCTTAAATGTTAATAGATAAGCTCATTTATATCAGGAATATTCCCAAAAGGAGATCAGAGACAACTATAGAAAAAAAGAATTGAGTCAAGTTTGGGGCATTAAGGACAGTGGGAAAAAACTTGTCTTTTTAAGGACAGTGGGAAAAAACTTGCCTTTTAATTTTAAGGAACTGGATATACCTACAGAAAATATACAGAGCAAGTCCAGTGGGTTTCAGGCTAAAGGGAAATTATAATAGAAAATTGCATCTGTGAGCAGTGTATTAATTTGCTAAGGCTGCTGCAACAAAAGACCATAAACTAGATGGTTTGAGAAACAGAAATTTATTGTCTCACAGTTCTGGAGGCTAGAAATCCAAAATCAAGATATCAGCCTTTGGTTCCTTCTGAAGGCTGTGAAGAAAATCTGTTTTCTGCCTCCCTCTTAGTTTCTGGTGGTTTGCAGGTAATCTATGGTGTTCCTTATTTTATAGGAGCATCACCCTGATCTCTGCCTTCATCTTCACATGGCGTTCTCGCTGTGTGTATATGTCTCTATGTCCAAATTTTCCCTTTTTATGGAACTCCAGTCATATTGGAATAGGGCCCACCCTAACACTTCATCTTAACTAATTACATCTGCAACCACCCTACTTTCAAATAAGATCATATTCTGAAGTACTATGGGTTAGGACTTAAACATATGAATTTTGAGGGGACATAATTCAACCTATAACAAACAGGATTGACAACCACTAGAAAGTGTAAATTTCTGGGTAAATAGGATAGATTACCATTTTTTTTCTTTTTCATTTCCTTGAGATAATTGACTGTTTAAGTGAAAAAAACATTTTCTTATGAGGTTTATAATATTTA
Organism: Globicephala melas; assembly: GCF_963455315.2. Lineage (NCBI taxonomy): Eukaryota > Metazoa > Chordata > Mammalia > Artiodactyla > Delphinidae > Globicephala > Globicephala melas. The sequence goes on along the minus strand of NC_083314.1, from coordinate 128,337,748 downwards.
TACATGTAAAATATATGACAAAAATAGAACATCCAATGAGAGCAAAAATGGAGTTTTAGTGTTGTAAGGTGCATTTAAAAAATATATTTAGTGTGAAGTATACAATATTAACTCTAGGAAGACTTGAGAAGTCAAAGATACATATTGGAATACATAGAATAGTAATAAAAATGAAAAACTCATTAGGAGAATTAAAATAGGATACTCAAAAATATTCATTTAATTGAATAGAAGGCAAAAAAAGAAGGAACAAAGGGGAAAAAATATAGACAAAAAATACACCTAGCAAAATTTTATAATTAAAGCAAACAATGTAAAAGTTACATTAAATATACTGAATTAATCATTTTAATTAAAAGCCACAAATTTTCAAACTGGATAAAAATGCACTACCCAACTATATGCTGTCTACAAGAGATACATTTTAAACATAAAGTCACAGATAGGTAAATAAATAGAAAATATATGCCATGCAAAGAAAGCAATTGTGGCTATATTAAGATTAGATGAAGTCTACATCAAAACAAGAATTATTATCAGATATGTATATATATACACACATATGTACATATAAACATATATGTATACATATATTCATACACACATACTTCTTGTCTCTCACTTTCTATGTGTATATATAAATATATATCTATAACAGACTTCAAAATACATGAAGCAAAAAATGACAGAAATCGAGAAAAAAAATCCACAATCATGGCTGGAGATCTAAATCTGATTGATATGGAATGCTTCACTAACAACTAACAACTACAGAATACACACTTTTTTTTTTTTTTTTTTTTTTTTTTTTGTGGTACGCGGGCCTCTCACCGCTGTGTCCTCTCCCGTTGCGGAGCACAGGCTCCGGATGCGCAGGCTCAGCAGCCATGGATCACGAGCCCCGCCACTCCGCGGCATGTGGGATCCTCCCAGACCGGGGCACGAACCCACATCTTCCTCATCGGCATCTCACCCACTGCGCCACCAGGGAAGCCCACATTCTTTTTAATGAACATGGAACATCACCAAGACAGATCATCTACTGGGCCATAAAATATTTCTCATGAATTTGATTTTTGCAGAAGAGTTTGACCATAAGATAATTAAATTAGTAATTAATATATAAAGATACCTGGGATAACTGGAAAATCTTCAATTATTTATAAAGTAAACAACACACTTTTACATGAACCCAGGGTGAATAAAGAAATGACAAGGGAAATTAGAATATATATCAAACTGAATGATAATGAAAATACAATATATCAAAATTCATGGTAAACTGCTAAAGCAGTGCTTAGAGGGAAACTATTACAGCTCTAATTGCTTATATTAGCAAAGAAGAAAGGTTTAAATTCAATATTATAATTGTCCACCATAAGAAGCTAGAAAAAGCAAGGACATTTTAAATGAAGATAAATGGAAACATGAAAAATAAATATAAAAATATGAAAAATAAAAATATGAAGAACAAAAATAAATGATATACAAAACAGACATAATAGAGGAAAATAACAAAGGCAAAAGTTGGTCCTTTGATAAAATTAATACAATTAATAAAACCCTAGCTATACTGATAAAGAACAAAAGAGAAAAAAATACAAATTAACAATACCAAGAATAAAATTGGGATATCTCTACAGATCCTACAGATAATAAAAGGATAATAAGCAAATATTATGAATGACATAAAGCCAATGAATTTGATGACTTAGATAAAATGAACAAGTTCTTTGAACCGCATAACTCAAAAAACTGGTACGGGCTTCCCTGGTGGCGCAGTGGTTGAGAGTCCGCCTGCCGATGCAGGGGACACTGGTTCATGCCCCGGTCCGGGAAGATCCCACATGCCGCAGAGCGGCTGGGCCCGTGAGCCATGGCCGCTGAGCCTGAGCGTCCGGAGCCTGTGCTCCGCAACAGGAGAGGCCACAACAGTGAGAGACCCGCATACCGTAAAAAAAAAAAAAAAAAAAAAAAAAACTGGTACAAGATGTTGAAATAGAAATATGAATAGCAATTACATGTTAAAAGATTTCATTATCAAAACCTTCCCAAAATAACAAAACTTCATGCCCAGGAGATATTTTTGTGAATTCTATCAAATTTTTAAGGAAGGAAAAATAACAATGTTCACAATATATTTTAGAAGATAGAAGACGAGGGAACACTTCCCAATTTATTTATAAGCCCAGTATATCTCCAATACCAAAACCTAGCAAAAACATTTTAAGGATTTTAAGGAAAGAAAAATACAGACTAATATCTTTAATGAACATTGCTGTGAACTTTCTTCATATATACTAGCTATTCAAATCTAAAAACAAATAAAATTATATCAAGAACAAGCTGGTTTTATCACAGTTATGCAACTTTGGTTTAATATTTAAATATCAACCAACCTAATTCACCACATTAACAGGATAAACTCTCCAAAACAGGATCATCTCAACAGTAGCCTAAAAAAAAAAAAGGGGAAACCAGCAATGACAACAACATGTTTGGTAGAGTTATGGGGAGGAGTAAACGCCTACGTGTATAATCTCCCAGCTCCTGGCATACGGAAGTGCTTCATTGATGTCAATAGTTGCTGTTATTAAACGTGCTGAAGCAGTTTGCTATCGTCCTTGTTTTAACGTGACTTTCAGAACAAAAGCGTATATATTTCATCAAGGACCAAATTTCAAAGGAGATAATGAGAAGAGTGAGTGGCAATTTAATTCTGAGAGGTGTTGAAGACAACTTCTCTAATTCATGGATACTGGCCTCCAGCTCAGAGGAATCTGTAGTTCTGCTTCATCCTCACAGCAGCAGCCAATAATTTTACACTGATTATTATGTGCTGGGCCAGAAAGCATGGAGAATATGCTTAGCTCAGTGCCTGGCAAATTGCATTAGCTGAATCTGAATTTACCTCAAGAGCCCATCAATGACTAACTACTTAGGAGACATGAACTAAAGAAAGAAAAAAAGACTAGTGAAGTAAAAAAAATTAAAAAAAGACAAGTAGGAACTCTAATAAGAATTTGCAGAAGAGCAGGATGAATATTATATGTCTTCCATTTTACACTTAACAAGGGACTTTCATAAATATTATCTCAGATCTTTATTTGTTTATACTAAACTGATCTAAAGTAGAATTTTTGAAAGTCTTCAATATGCTAATGTGCATTACAAATCTCCAAAAGCTGACATACAGTTATACTTTTCCGTCCAAACAATATTAACTTCCTGAAGGACCAGGGTGCCGTGGAGTACAGTTTATAAAATGCTGCACTGAAAAGTTGTGAGATCTTTAGGAGTACGGTCTGTTTCAATTAAATCTGTATTTTCAGAACCAAGCATGAAATCTGGTGTTCTATGAATGTTTCTTTAATTACTTTTTTTTTAACATCTTTATTGGAGTATAAGTGCTTTACAATGGTGTGTTAGTTTCTGCTCTACAACAAAATGAATCAGTTATATATATACATATGTTCCCATATCTCTTCCCTCTTGCGTCTCCCTCCTTACCCACCCTCCCTATCCCACCCCTCCAGGTGGTCACAAAGCACCGAGCTGATCTCCCTGTGCTATGCGGCGACTTCCCACTAGCTATCTATCTTACGTTTGGTAGTGTATATATGTCCATGCCTCTCTCTCGCTTTGTCACAGCTTACCCTTCCCCCTCCCCATATCCTCAAGTCCATTCTCTAGTAGGTCTGTGTCTTTATTCCTGTCTTACCCCCTAGGTTCTTCATGATATTCTTTTTTCTTAAATTCCTTATATATGTGTTAGCATATGGTATTTGTCTCTCTCTTTCTGACTTACTTCACTCTGTATGACAGACTCTAGGTCTATCCACCTCATTACAAATAGCTCAATTTTGTTTCCTTTTATGGTTGAGTAATATTCCATTGTATATATGTGCCACATCTTCTTTATCCATTCATCCGATGATGAACACTTAGGTTGTTTCCATCTCCTGGCTATTTTAAATAGAGCTGCAATGAACATTTTGGTACATGACTCTTTTTGAATTTTGGTTTTCTCAGGGTATATGCCCAGTAGTGGGATTGCTGGGTCATATGGTAGTTCTATTTGTAGTTTTTTAAGGAACCTCCATACTGTTCTCCACAGTGGCTGTATCAATTTACATTCCCACCAACAGTGCAAGAGGGTTCCCTTTTCTCCACACCCTCTCCAGCATTTATTGTTTCTAGATTTTTTGATGATGGCCATTCTGACTGTTGTGAGATGATATCTCATTGTAGTTTTGATTTGCATTTCTCTAATTATTAATGATGTTGAGCATTCTATCCTGTGTTTGTTGGCAGTCTGTATATCTTCTTTGAAGATATATTTGAAGATATATTTAGGTCTTCAGCCTATTTTGGGATTGGGTTGTTTGTTTTTTTGTTATTGAGCTGCATGAGCTGCTTATAAATTTTGGAGACTAATCCTTTGTCAGTTGCTTCATTTGCAAATATTTTCTCCCATTCTGAGGGTTGTCTTTTTGTCTTGTTTATGGTTTCCTTTTCTGCGCAAAAGCTTTGAAGTTTCATTAGGTCCCATTTGTTTATTTTTGTTTTTATTTCCATTTCTGTAGGAGGTGGGTCAAAAAGGATCTCGCTGTGATTTATGTCATAGAGTGTTCTGCCTATATTTTCCTCTAAGAGTTTGATAGTTTCTGGCCTTCCATTTAGGTCTTTAATCCATTTTGAGCTTATTTTTGTGTATGGTGTTAGAGAGTGATCTAATCTCATACTTTTACATGTAGCTGTCCAGTTTCCCCCGCACCACTTATTGAAGAGGCTGTCCTTTCTCCACTGTACATTCCTGCCTCCTTTATCAAAGATAATGTGACCATATGTGTGTGGGTTTATCTCAGGGCTTTCTATCCTGTTCCATTGATCTATCTTTAATTACTTTTTCCATTTATTATATTCTTGTTTTGCAGATGAAAAATAGATGTTCAGAGAAGATAAATTATTTGCCTAAATCAATCAGTCAGTGACAGAGATGGGATTTGATTCTTATTTGCAGTCTTCTGCTGTGTGAACTCAAGTAGTTAGGCTCTGGGCTGCAGGTAGACAGAGAGATTCATGGGGCAGAAATGGTATCAAATTGGTGGTTGGCAAATATATGATCTTGTGGTGTTGCTACCCTGGGCAGGGCGATTTAGAGCAAATTGTGTAATGTTCCGGGCTTTATATGCTTCCTTTGCTATGAAACAGAGGAGCAATTAGATTAATGATTTTTTGAAATACCCAAAACCTCTAAAATTCTCTAACTTGATCTGAGTGTGAAGGAATGACAGAATGTAAATGCGTAAAGAAGGTGAACAAGATAGTTTCAGGTATCTGGGGAGCAACTTGACACTTCAAAGTTAGTATCCATTGGCAGACTCCCCCTAAAACTGAGCACCATCACCAGTCACCTTGTTCTATTAATATATATATATTATTTTAGCCATGCTGCTAAGCATATAGGATCTTAGTTCCCCAACCGGGGACTGAACCTGTGCCCGCTGTAGTGGAAGCACGGAGTTCTAACCATTGGACTGCCAGGGACGTCCCTCTTGTTTTATTAATATTATTTTTTTTAATCTGTTCATTATTACTATTATTGTAAATAATAATAATAATTGCTTAAGTTAGAAGAGGGTTTTCCTTTCTCAAAATTGTTTCCTCATTTATTTCCCATCTTAACCTTTGCTTACTTTAGGGCAGAAAGCAAAGGCAGACATATCTGGCTATATCTACACTATTAGGACAAATGGAGAATTTGCATAAGTTCCCCCAATAAGCAAAGTTCAGAGTCAAGGTCTGCTGACTTCCAGCCTCATGTTCCTTTTTCAAGATTGCTTTTTCCTTTCTCTCACTAATATTTTAAAATATTTTTCTTCCAGATTTAGATTTCTCACCTTTAATTTTGCTCAGGGATCATGATCTCTATACAACTGGAGCCAGAGCTTCTTATTTCCTTTCCACCCTGGGGCTTTCTTCTCTAACTATAGATGATTAGAACATCTCTCTGCTCGTCGGGATGGTCCTTGTAAAACCACTGTAAACTCAAACTTCAAATCTCCTTTTATGAAAATGTCTCAAACCTCAAATCACAGATAAAGTTATTTATTATACCTTGAACTATGCTAGAGATTTAATAATTCACTCTTTAAACATAGCTTTCATACAAATTATTTTTATCTCTTCACAGCAGAGTAAAAAATGTATTTTAGGCTGCAGATTTGTTTGTCAGGTATTAAGGGTGAAGATGGTGTCAACAGAGGAATACAACTACTAAACGCCTACTATATTAGTTAACAAAAATATGTTAGTTAACAAAATAATGTGAAATAATTCTTAAATGATTTATCTTAAATGAACAAAACCATCCTTTTTATTTGAACAAAACCATGCTTTTTATTTGGTAGCATTTATTCTTTAACAAAATATTATTAGAGTACCATCTTTTGCCAGAATCTGTGCTACGTTCTTGTTGATTTAAAGATAAGCAGGTGGGCTTCCCTGGTGGCGCAGTGGTTGGGAGTCCACCTGCCGATGCAGGGGACGCGGGTTCGTGCCCTGGTCCGGGAGGGTCCCACATGCCGCGGAGTGGCTGGGCCCGTGAGCCATGGCCGCTGAGCCTGCGTGTCCAGAGCCTGTGCTCCGCAATGGGAGAGGCCACAACAGTGAGAGGCCCGCGTACCACAAAAAAAAAAAAAAAAAAAAAAAAGTTAAGCAAGAAGAAAAACAGAAAAAATTGTTAGCCTCAAAGTCTTCATAATCTAATAAGAAGAGAAAAGAGACACAATTTCATATTATTTCAGATTGTTAGATTCCAGATGAAAATAACTCTAGTATATGTAAGCAGAAGATGCTATGGCAACCAAAGAAGGCAGCTCCTGAATGTCAGGGTCAGTTCACAGAAGAAGTGATGCTTGAGTTGAATTCTAAAATATGGATGGGAAGCCAGCAGGAACTGGGTGGGGAGATGATAATTCCGGGCATGTTTCAGCATATGGAAAGAGCATATCACTTTATGGGAAATAGATATACTTTATTATGACTAGATTACTGTGGTCATTTGGAAAAGTAGTACTTGTTAAAAATAGAACTAAAGTAAGCCATAAAGGGCATTGCATGCCAAAAGAATTTCTATTTTATGAGACATTTGAGAAAAATCTCTCCGGTGATTGTGTGAAGGAAGTTGGCTTGAATGGATTAAAAAGAGTAAGTGAAGGATTTTCCCAAATTGTGAACATGAACAGAAAGGTAGTTACTTTGAAAAAGGAAAAGTTGGGAGAACAGAAGTTCTCTTTTAGACATGATATTAAACAACCAGGTGGAAGTATAGAAAGTTGGATACACAAGTCTGGAATTTTAAGGGACATTTCTAGGCTGAATTATAAATTTTGATTTTATCAGCATACGGGTAAGATTTAAAACCAAGGACTAGTGAAATCACCTACAGGAAAATATAAATGGAAATATCTTCCAGTACTTTACCTGGGAATATATATGAGAGAGATGGTTGTTGGGGGAAAATAATTGCTGTTAGAGATGATCGTGCCCCTTTCCATCCTTTCTCTTACTTATTGTAATCCAAGAATGAATCTGGGGCTAGAACAAGACGACATCTTGTTCAAAGTCTTGCAAACTTTCCTCTGTAAGAACGAAGGTATTACTTAAATTTGGGAACACTATTTTCTGGGTTTGAGATTGCGAAGCAGATAAAATGCTATCTAACTTTGATGTGTGTGAACTATTGTTCCTCTTCCGCTTCCACCTGGGTACCTTGGGTGGTAAACAAAGGATCTGCTCCTCCAGGATCAGGATCTGACCTGTCTCCTTTTAGATGAGCTCTCTCTTCTTCCTTTGTGAGGCCAAGGACTACTTCCTTAACCTGGGAAAGCTGAGGCAAGCAGCTTAGATGTTCTTTGTCTAATGAATTTAATTTTGCTGATTCAGAGATTTTTTTTTTCTGGCCACACCACACGGCATGCAGGATCTTAGTTCCCTGACCAGGGATCCAACCCGCCCCCCTGCATTGGGAACACGGAGTCTTAACCACTGGACCGTCAGGGAAGACCCTGATTCAGAGATATTAATGTAAGGAACCATACCTGACATGGAAATAAAGCTTCATAATGCTACTAATGGAATGTTACATTGCTAAGTGTTTTTCTATGACCATGATTTTTCATTTTTGATGCCAATGTTATCAGACATCTCTCAATCTTTTTCTGTTTTCTCTAGGATATGAAGGTTAGTCACCAATTTCTGAAGACATGAATATAGTGTATAAGAATGTATTCTGATTAGTCATATATTAATTGTCTTAAGAAAGTCTGTTTTATCCAAACAACCCAATCCAAAAATGGGCAGAAGACCTAAATAGACATTTCTCCAAAGAAGATATACAGACTGCCAACAAACACAGGAAAGAATGCTCAACATCATTAATCATTAGAGAAATGCAAATCAAAATGACAATGAGATATCATCTCACAACAGTCAGAATGGCCATGATCAAAAAATCTAGAAACAATAAATGCTGGAGAGGGTGTGGAGAAAAGGGAACACTCTTGCACTGCTGGTGGGAATGTGAATTGGTTCAGCCACTATGGAGAACAGTATGGAGGTTCCTTAAAAAACTACAAATAGAACTACCATATGACCCAGCAATCCCACTACTGGGCATATACCCTGAGAAAACCAAAATTCAAAAAGAGTCATGTACCAAAATGTTCATTGCAGCTCTATTTAAAATAGCCCGGAGATGGAAACAACCTAAGTACCCATCATCGGATGAATGGATAAAGAAGATGTGGCACATATATACAATGGAATATTACTCAGCCATAAAAAGAAACGAAATTGAGCTATTTGTAATGAGGTGGATAGACCTAGAGTCTGTCATACAGAGTGAAGTAAGTCAGAAAGAAAAAGACAAATACCATATGCTAACACATATATATGGAATTTAAGAAAAAAAAATGTCATGAAGAACCTAGGGGTAAGGCAGGAATAAAGACGCAGACCTCCTAGAGAACGGACTTGAGGTTATGGGGAGGGGGAAGGGTGAGCTGTGACAGGGCGAGAGAGAGTCATGGACATATACACACTAACAAACGTAGTAAGGTAGATAGCTAGTGGGAAGCAGCCGCATGGCACAGTGATATTGGCTCGGTGCTTTGTGACAGCCTGGAGGGGTGGGATAGGGAGGGTGGGAGGGAGGGAGACGCAAGAGGGAAGACATATGGGAACATATGTTTATGTATGACTGATTCACTTTGTTATAAAGCAGAAACTAACGCACCATTGTAAAGCAATTATACCCCAATAAAGATGTTAAAAAAAAAAAAAGGAAAGTCTGTTTTATCTAGCTTAGATCCCACCCACCACCCTCAACTGATAGATCTGACTGAAGCAAAAGGAATGTTTCTGATTGACCAACCCAGGAAGGATGCAGGTTCATACTATGAGTGAAAACTCTTCTGCGGGAGGGGTGGAGACAAAGTGAGTTTTTATCACACAAAGGCTGAAAGGCAGTCATAACAATTGATGTTTTCTTTAAAATGACTGAGGAATGGAGTAATCTTGCTTTATGCCTCTTCTGGTTGCTAACAACATCATTGCTTTGCTACTCTTTTGTTTCATGGATAAATAAAACAGTAACTACCTACCCTGTTCAAGTTATAAAGAATTCAAAAAGTTGCATGGTTGTTCATGTAAATGAAGCATGCCGTTTTTGACAATTCCCCGGGAAAAAGCTTGTTAATATGAACAAAACAAATATAAGTAGGGTACAAATTACCCATCCATTTAAACCTCCTCATTGTATGTGTTTATAGATAATAATGGAAATCTTCTCAGGATTCCTGTACTTAGTGTTATTATAATTTTATAGATGAAGTTAAAATTCAGAGAGTGTATGGTGTTCACCAAACGTTCTGGGAATAAGTAAGAAAACTAAAACTCAAAACAAGAGTTTCCCCAAGGATTTATAGGTAGCTAGGGGGGGAAATGAGATTTCAGCATGTTAATCAATACAAACACAATCATGGAAGACTTTCTGGGTAGTATTTTCCAAATTATTAATGAATTTTGACATACTCAATAAAGCATTCACTAGCTCCATAATCCTTTTTAAGACCTTCTCTCTGACCTTTTCTTTTCTTCCAGTTGTTTCAATTAGCAAGTAAATTTTGCCAAGTAAAGATGCCAGTGTCCTTGAGCCCATCCACTCCTGGCCCAGAATCTTCACTTGCTTTCCGCTGAGTGAGAAGAAACAAAGGCAAGCTCTTTTTTTTTTGGTCTTGATCATACCAGGCTAGAGAGGGCAGGCCAAGAACTAAAAACTTACACTCACCTGTATGAGCAGACCAACCAACCAAGTTAAATGAGAGGGTATTATGGAAACACAGTAAAAATGAAAACAGAAGAGGTTTAATCTTGTAAAATATATACATATATCTTTATTGTCACTCTAAGAATTTGGTTTATTTGATAGCTTGGATAAATATTTATGTACTCCACATTCTGCATTTGAATTTAACATAAAATCAGTTTAAAATATTCCTGATTGTGACACAGCTGACAAATTGAATACTAAATAGGATTACTGCTGTAAGGCAAAGCATTCTGCTGGTTTGCTTTAGGTAAAATGATATTCTCTTATGAGTACCCACAACATCAAATATATCAACTTTTTATCAAAAGGCCAGATTGGAAGACTTCCATTTTCTAATTACTCTTCTCCAAAAAGCCAAATAGAATTACAGTAAATCCAGGAAATATTGCAGCCATTTTAATTGTAAACATTAAAGGGTAGAAAAGAAACATTCTCTTCTTCTCAAATAATAACGTCTTGCATGTATATGAAGCTTTGCCATTTTTAACTTGCTTTGACATGAAAAATCTCACCTGAGTTTCCTTCAATAAACACTCTATGTTGTAGACGAGCATACTAAATCAGCTACCTAAAATTATACAACTAGGGTGAGGTGAGACTAGGGCCTGCATTTGACGTCTGTACTATTTCTTAGTTTAGAGGTCTTCAGCTACATTGAATTTTCTTTATTGTTTTCAGAGTATGACACTGCAAATTATAAATTTTTTGACAAATTAATACACCAGCTTACTGTCAGGACTAAATTTTTCTTAAAGTTGTTCCATTATTCAAAACCCAGAGGTTATTTTTTCTATTGCAATAGTAGGGTTTAAAAATTCCACCTTTGCTGTCTTTTTCCTGTTAGAAAGGAATAGAAGGAAGAGAAAAATAGAGTGAATAAAGGATAGCAGGAAAGGAGAAAGAAAGAAATAAGGAAAGGAAGAAAGAAAGAAAAAGAAAGGAGGGAGGGAGGGAGGAAAGAAGGAAGGAAGGAAAAGAAAGAAAGAGAAAGAAAGAAAGAGAAAGAAAGAAAAAGAAAGAAAGAAAGAGGAGAGAGGCAGTAAGGAAGGAATTGTGAAATTGTTCAGATTGATCATTTCATCAATGTTAAATACAAATTACCCAAAAGATGAAAAGTCTGTCTTTCTTTACTATTTAAAATGGGAATCAGTTAATCTGTAGCCGTTTTATGACACATGAAAACAGTCAGCAAGCCCTTAAGCAGGCTCTTTCTTGGCACCAATTCCCTAAAGCACCTAGAAATTATTTTCAGACAAAATCCAAGCACTTTATTTCATTATTTATAGGTTTAAAAAATACTACATGTATGACATGCAAATAAATGTTCTTCTCCAGTTCACTAATTCTACAATAAAAGCCTTGTGATTCTATTAGCAAAACATTCCCAAGCTGGTGGATAGAGGTCTTGGGGAATAGCACAGATGCTTGCTTATCCAACTGATCTTGCTTATAAATTAAGAAGCTGTTGAAGCACAATAATTATTTAATAGGCATAGCTACTTCAGTGGAAAGGGAGAGATAGTCTCTAGACTCTTGAATTAAGTATAGTTTGAGTTTGAGGAAACCTTATGTTAAAAAGTAAAAGTTTCCTCCATCTACCACAATATGGCTGTGATACAATCACTTTGCAGAATTTTGAAATTATAGAATTTGTAACAGAGACCTAATTTATTTTTTATAACTTGAAATTTTATCCTATATAATTTTCATAGCAGTACTTATCATTAGTAGTTACCACTAGTAAAGGGTGTTGCTACAGTCCTGTTTTCTAAGGCACGATATAGTATGATAAAAAAGGGGGAGAAAACAGGTAAAAGAGTTGAATAATGGTAACTTTGTTTATTTAGCATGTTGTTTAAAATGCTCTATGTATGAGAAAGTGTGATTTCCAATTATTAAATGAACTTCTGTGGTCCAGGGTTATACAGACACATTATCGAAGGTGAGAGAAAGATCTACAGACTAAGAAAATAAAAACCAATGTGCAGCTAAGGACCATATTTTTCAGGAAACTCATTTATTTATTCTTTCATCCATCAGCTATGTATTAAGCTCTTAATCCATCGAAAGCACTGTGCTTGATGTCTATGGAACCTGGCAATCCCAGTCTCCTTGTAGGTGGCCATATGCAGTGGGAAGAGCCATGGCTTTAGGGCCTGAAAACTGGAGATTACTTCTCTCTTCTATCCTTTATTAGCTGGGTACTCAGGCATACATTACTTAATCATTCCTGAGACTGTTTTTTATTTGCAAAATAGAAGTTTAACAGATGCATTATGAGTTCATGAGAATTAATTGAGATACTGTCTATAAATACCTGGCAGATCATCTGATTCAGAATCCAGCAGTTCTTCTGGACACAGTTCTTCTTCAGCACAATTCCCTGTGCTGAAACAGGCAAAACTGAGGATAATTACATACTGATAAAATTCCTTTCATTTGACTTTTCCTCTACCAGATAATGGGTTTCTTAGGTGATCAAAGAATACAGCTCTGTAAGTGGATGTAGATTTTTGAGGAAATCTGAAAAATGTTGGCATGCGAATTAATCAAATAAAATTGGAGACCTGGGTGAGTGGAATCATAGAAGTATTTTATGTAAAGGTGAGTCCTGAAATAATTTAGAAATCTCAAAGTCTTTATTTTACAAGGATAAATAGATAAAAATTACCCATTTATTTGTGTAAAATACTTTACTGTTAAACATACTTTAAGTTTGGAGAGCTTTAAAACACATATTCAAATTTAAAGACTATTAACTAATGGAATAACTGGAGACCCACAACCCCAGTTAAGAGATACCATGGCTAGTATTTTAGGAGCTTCATCTATGTCCCCTGTGTGTACCTACTCAATCACACTAGTCCCATTCACCTCAAGAGGAAACCACCATTCTTATTTGTGTACTAATCAGCTCCTTGAATTTCTCTATCGTTTTTGCCACATATACAGGTGGCTGTAAAGAATATATAATTCGTATTGTTTATTTTTTATTATTTTTTTGCTGTACACGGGCCTCTCACTGTCGTGGCCTCTCCCCTTGCGGAGCACAGGCTCCGGACGCGCAGGCCCAGCAGCCATGGCTCACGGGCCCAGCCGCCCCGCGGCATGTGGGATCTTCCCGGACCGGGGCACAAACCCGTGTCCCCTGCATCGGCAGGCGGACTCCCAACCACTGTGCCACCAGGGAAGCCCCGTGTTGTTTATTTTTTAATTTTTTAAATGATGGAATTATACTGTTTGTAGTTCTGTGATATATTCCTCTCAATATTATGTTTTTGGGAATTAGATTAACCCAGTGCATACCTGTAGTCAATTTATTTTCATTGCTGAATATTACCATACTGTATGAATTTAGCACAATTGTTAATCTATCCTACAATTGATCAGCATTTAAAATGTTAAAATTTATTTTCTACCACAAACAATCCTGCCTTGTAAATTACCTTCTTCTGTACTGGTGCAGGATTTTCCGAGTTTTACTAGACACTGGTGAACTGTCTTCCAGAGTGTTTGCCACAATTTTAATTTGATGAGCAGCGGATGAAATTTTTCATTGCCCCGCACTCCTGACAACACAGAGTGCTGTAAAACAATGTGTTACTGAGACAGCAATGTGTAATTCTGTGGTTGCTAATGAGCTTGAGCATCTTTCTGTGTATTCAAAGGTCATTCATATACCTCTTCTATGAAATGTCTGTGTTTTTTGTTCAATTTTAATTGTTTTTTTTTTCTTGTTGATTGATTGGTGGGGTAATAATCCTTTATTGGTTATATATGTTGTGAGAATTTTCTCAGTTCTTAGCTTGTATTTTGTGATCTTTATGGTATTTGTGATGATCAGAAGTTATTTTAATCTAGTAATATATTTTCCCAGTCTGTTTTAAATGATTTGCATTTTCTGTTTTTTGTTTAGTAAACTTTTCCTTGCCCTGAGGTCGTAAAAAATGTCTTGTAATAATTATAGAGGTTTCCATTCCCATTTAAATATTTATTCTATCTGGAATTGATTCTTGAATGATGTAGAGAGTTAATTTGACATTTTTTTCCCCGAGTGGATAAACAATAATTCAAAACCATTTATTTCCATTGATCTGCTCTGACAACTATGTCATAAGTTAAATTATACTTTCATACACAGATATGACCGTTTATGGATTTTCTATTCTGTTCCATTTTTCTAGAATTCTATCCTTAAGCCAATACTATACTATTAAAATAATTTTAGTTTCATAGTAATTTTTTATAGTAAAGAAAATCTTCTTCAGGGTTATTTTTGACACTTTATACCTCCAAATAATTTAAAAACTTAGTTGTAAATTTCCACAAAGATCCTGTGGGAATACTGGTCTACAGAGAGGTGTCATTTTTAGTATAGTGAATCTAAGGATATGAACACCTCTCCATATTCAGGTTTTCTATATCTTCAGATAGATATTACAACCTTCTTCATAAAAATCTTAAACTATTTTTTTATTCCTAAATATCATGTTTTTCCTCCCTATATGTAGTAAATGGTTTATTTTAGATTACATTTTCTAATCAATCATTGCTTTTATCTTGAATATTGGCTTAATACCCATTATCCTTTATTTTTATTAATTCTAATATTTTTATCTGTGGATTCATTATTTTTAATAGCAATCATTTCATCTGCAACGTCTGCAATATTGATTTTTCTCTTTTCTTTCTAACTGTTATATTTTTGTTTCTTTTACTTTTATTATTATTTTTTTTTGGAACTGCAGCAGGCTTAAGGTAAGCCAAGATTGTTTTAATGAAGATCAAGGTAGAATAACAAAACTTAATATGCAGCAACAATAATGTACAGAGTTTAGTACTAGCTCAAGAGTAGAAAAACAGACAAATGGAAAAACCACAGACTACAGAAGTAGGACTATTTATGCTTAGATGATTTATGATAAAAGTGACCCTGCAGAGCAGTGGGTAAGTATGGACTTTTTAATAAATGGTCTATGAAAATTGTATATCTGAATGGGAAAAAAAGAATTTTAACCTTATCTCATACCATATACTAACATCAATCCCAGATGTACTGAAAATCTAAATGTGAAAGACAATAAAAATAATGTTTCTATAACAAAGAAGACTGTCTTCATAACTTGGAATATACAGACTTTTATTCCAAATAAAAATAAATCTATTTAACAGACTTGTTATATATTTGTGGTTCAAATATAAAATCCCCTATAAAAATCATCAAAGGTACAATCATTAAAATCCAATTAGTCAGAATATTTAACTCAATACTTTATCTTTAAATATAATACACACTCTAGATGTTTCTGTAGGTCTCCTATATCAGCTTAAAGAAGTGCCTGTATTTATTTTTTATATTTTTGCTCCAGTTTTTGGGTCCTGAATGAATGGTTTTTTGGGTCCTGAATGAATGTTTTTTTCTTAAAATGACCAGTCCTTACAAATGGCCAGAACCGAGGCCATACCCAGCTCTCTTATTATCTCTTCCGTAGCATTCCTTACCTCGCTCCCGCCCACCACCCCAGGCACACGGGACACTGCAGAAGGCGCGTCTACTTCAGTGCTTTCGTTTGTTGGATCCTCTACCCTTTTCCCAAAATATCTACAAGCATTACACTTTCCTCCTTCAGTTTGGGGTTATTACTAGAAAGTTCCCTTCTCAGTAATGCATTCCTCAGACACCCCACCTAAAACTGCAGTTCTCACCCTCACCCCTCTGACAGGTCCTGTCTTCCTCACTTTATCTTTGCCATTGGAATTTACTGGTACTGTGTTACATGCATGTTTTGTCTTTTTAGTGTCCTATTAAGGAGAATTTTCCTCTTGAGTATGCTTTCACAAATCAGTCAGCTGAGAAATTACTTTAGAGGCAAATAGGCTTGATTCTTTCTCCTCTATTAAATGCTTAGTATCATCCTAGGTAAGCTCTCTGTGTATTCTTTGTTAAAAGGGAAAACTACTTCAAGAAACTTTCAGCAACATCCTCATATCTCGGATTATTTATCTATGGAACTTTGCAGCAATATCTTCTGATCATGTTTTCTCCTACTAGGCACAAAGTCTGAATCATGGTTTTAATTTGTTTTTGACATTTTATCTATAAGATGACTCTAAATTATGAAAGAATACAGAAATAATTTCTTTTCCAGTTAAAAAATGAATATATAGAATAACAAAAAGTTATCTTTTACCATGAATCAGATTGATCAGAGCCATGTTTTTATGGCTACCAGGATTCTTGAACAAAGAGATAAAATAAGCAGATTACTGAATGTTATGGTCTCAGGGCATTTGGTTTTCTTTTGGGTATCTTACAGGTGATAACAGTTGTCTTTCACTTAAAATGGAGAAAAGGTGTTGAATTTTCATTTATTTGTGAGGTAGTTGTATTGTGGTAGACAAAGGCACACATAATGGCTTTGTGTGGCCATTGGGTTGTTGTTGGTAGTTTGACTACAGGAGAAAGGACTGGCTGAATCTTAAGCAGACAAGTTTCAGACTGTGGCCAGTACTGCAGACTGGCTTATGAACTCTCTTCCAAACCACTCCATTTGCTAAAGGCTTCTCAATGTGGCCAGGACTAGAGTGAGACAAGTGAGGTGTCCAGTCCCACATATTTAAGAATGCATTCACTCTAAGGCTTGTGCAAGTACAGGATTGGCACATTAGAATGAGTGCCACCTTAAACTCTGTACCCTGGATGTCTCTCTTGCTTCACCCTAGTCTCAATCCTGCTTCCCAAACTCCCTGACAGCTCAGTTCCACCTATGACCTAGCTTCTGATAAGCCAAAATTCACCCTTATGAGATTTGGAAGTAACAAGTGATACATAGTCCCCCTCCTGGGAATTCTTCTGTTTCTACTGGCCCACAAATAGGAGGAGTGTGGATTTTCCTTTTTAGCTTTATCAGAGGTTCCATTAGCTGTTCCCCACATTTGCAGGCATTTAGAGGGAGAAGGAAGGCAAGGAACCTGCAGAACATCCATTTTACTGGAATGAAACATATTTGAGATAATATGCTCCCGAAGCTAGTAGTTGGCGTGGTTCTCATTTATTTCACAACTAGAGCTGAGGTGGTCAGGCCTTAGAGCTTAGAGTTTGTTGAGAACATCTTGACCTTCAGACTTGAGCAGAGCTGGATTGATCCTGGAGCGAGGAGTTAGAGGAACAGCTCCCTGACTTCTAAGCATCCTGATTAGAAGGCAGCAGCTCCCCTAGTGGCCATTCTATGATGGTGTTCTGGAAGTAATCGATCCTCAGTCTGCAACTGGTCCTCTAACCCTTCCAACAATGTTCTTCGTACACCACTTATTTTCTGCCTATCTGATACTTGCAACAGACCCTTGACTGATATGAACAGAGAATAAATGTTTTATCCTAAAGGAAAAGAAAGACTGAAATAAGTTTTCTGGTGTAACACCAGGATTGACTATAAATAAATGTTTACTCAGGAAACATTTACTTATGTATATATTTATTTTTAATCATTCACCATGTTAAATATATGGATAATAGTTTGAACTAATAGGGAAAGAATTCACTTTGAATCATGCTGGTCAATTAATTAATCAATAATTATGTTTCAAGCATGCGATTAGAACTTTAGCAATTGAGATAAGAGATATAAAAATGACAAAACTTATTCCCTAAAAAACCTGTAATTCTTGTCATTATTAAGAAAATAAAGAAATTGCAAATGATGCAAACATGACTGCGCTCCAAGAAGGCAAGGAGTATCTGTAAGCTCTAATATATCATGATTCAGAGTATTCATATTCAATGTTATCTAATTGAATATGTTAATAATTATAAAGAAAGAGTTCATCAATTGAAAGTGACCAGGGATTGGTCTGCCACAGCCAAATAATAAAGGAAGAGTCACAAAGGCAAGATTGTCCACTTCACTGAAACACTGGCCACCAGGGAGGAAACTCAGTAAAGCGCCTTATAGTACTCCTAACTTCTATCCCGTTGGAAAGACCATTATCACAAATTATTCTCATTATCTTGAAAAATTATTTTAGCTTGATTCCAATTCTTCCAATGCCTCTTATTGTATTTTCATGCCCACTAAGTGATATTCTAATTATGTTCTAGAGGAAATGGAGTGACAATGTTCACCTACTGTTTTCTTATAGTAGTTATACTTCTCATAAGCTATTCTGTTGGTATTCTTGCTCTATTCATCACTTTTAAACTCACTTTATGGGGATCTGTTGCTACAAAATATATTACTTCTTTTTTTTTTTTTTTTTGTGGTACGCGGGCCTCTCACTGTTGTGGCCTCTCCCGTTGCGGAGCATAGGCTCCGGACGCGCAGGCTCAGCGGCCATGGCTCACGGGCCCAGCCGCTCCACGGCATGTGGGATCTTCCCGGACCGGGGCACGA
Organism: Globicephala melas; assembly: GCF_963455315.2. Taxonomy (NCBI): domain Eukaryota; kingdom Metazoa; phylum Chordata; class Mammalia; order Artiodactyla; family Delphinidae; genus Globicephala; species Globicephala melas. The sequence continues at coordinate 128,318,962 of NC_083314.1, read as the reverse complement.
ACACTTGTCCCCTGCATCGGCAGGTGGACGCTCAACCACTGCGCCACGAGGGAAGCCCCTATATTACTTCTTGATAGCTTTATAAAACTAAGTTTGGAGACTATAAACACTGAGGGTTACAGCCTGGACTACAGAAAATTTACAACTGCCAACTTGTGATGCCTCTCCTCAGATAATGAATGCACCTTTCCACGGAAAACAGGCACAAACCAGATATTACAAGACCACAAGCAGAGTTAAAAAAATTTGTTTGCTTGTTTGTTTTTGTTTCTTACAACAACTTTTACTTTTCCAGGAGCATAAGAAAGTGATATCTGGAGTTCCTGTTCTACTTATTCACCCATTTCATCTGAACTTCTGGAGTTTTAAAGCTATGTCCAAACTCCTTTATTTTCTTGTAAAAGTATATTGAAATCTAATCCAAATTATTCATGCTATCTTAAGATAGGATATCCATGCTATATTATATTTGCTATAGAATTTTTTATTCTAGATTTAAGCTCCTGAATGCTTCCCTGTGGTAGCTTTAGCATTAAATCATGAATACTTTAAAATGAAATTTAATTTAAACTTAACACATGTCTTATTTCTTTTTAAGCACACACGGCTTCATGAATAGTAAATGGTTTATAAATGCTCCTTGATAGTGATGAAACAAGGTTATTTTAACAAGAATAATATATAAATTATGTCTTTTCATTATTTTCTTCTGTAGCCAAATTTAAGGAAAATTAATAACATTCTACATCATTTAATCTCTTTATCTCTTTTAAAAATTGACCAGGATAATTTTGATTCGATTTTGAATTGAATTATGACTTACAGTTTTTTGACAAACATTTCACCAGCCCTGTAGAATATGACTAATCCCAGACCCTTTATTTAGAACAAATTATCATCCTAGTCTTCAAATTTCTGATCCAATAATAACATCTCTATTTGTTATGGTGGGTAAAAAGTGCTTTTTTATCCATTTTTGATTTGGCTTTAGCTTCACAAGCAAACTTGTTAGATAGGCTGGAGTAGAGTTATTCATTATTTCTATCATGCAGTTGTAGAAAATGAGGCTCAGAAGATATACTGGATTGATTAGTCACCCAGTTACTTAGTAATAGACCCAATTATGAATTGAGGGTTTTTTCCCTCTTAAATCAACTTCTTTTAGGTATAATTTATAAACAATTTATAAACAATACAATTAATTCATTTGAAGTATACAATTCGGTGATTTTTGAAAATTTCATACCCCCATGAAACACCACAATCAAGATACACAACACTTGACAACAGCCCAGTAAGTTCCCAGTGCTTCTTTGCAATCAATTCCCCATCACAACCAGGCATGGCCCTAGGCAATCCCTGATAATGTTTTCAGGCCCTAGAGATTGCTTTTGCTTTTTCTAAAATTCACATAAATGAAATCATGCAGTATGTACATTTTTGTGTCTAGCTTCTTTTGCTAAGCCTGAATTTGAGATTCATTCATGTTGCTGTGTGCATCATTATGAACTGAGATCTTTGCATGCTAGGTAATTATTATTCCCAAGGGACTGTCTTATAATGCTTCTTATCTTCATCCCAGCTTTAAATAGTCTTAGTTTTTCATTCAACTGGGCTATTGAAATCATCTCCTCACAAATTTGAATCTCCACCCTATCAGCCATACTGTTTAAGAGAACTCTTTCCAAAATACAACTCTTTCAGATTCCTTTGCTTACAGCAGTAGTCCTCAAGATATTTCATGGAAACTATAAGGGTGATGAGAGCAAGTTGGGCCAGTTCCGTCTGCTTCCCGACTTACCTCTCTGCCTTCAGGCAGAGCAAGCCAATATTTTACCTCTTTTTTACATTGGATTTCCACATAAATTTTTAATTGCAGTGAAAAAAATTTCTGTGCTTTAAAATTCTGAAAGTAGCTAATCTACAGAATAAATCCATCCTCCGGCCATTCACTGCCCCTCCAATATGTGTCTCATCCTGAATCCCCCCTTCAATCATTTTTCTTCCATCCATAGGTATTATCTGTTTTCAGACCACACACTGTGCCTGTAACTCATCAGGTTCTTTTACACTCAAGCCTTTGCTCCAGCTGTTCCATTTGCCTGGGGAGTTTTCTACTCTCAATCTTGACCCATCCAGCAAACACACATTTATCACTTGAGATTTTAAGCTCTAGGTACACCTTATTCATAAAGTTTTTCTGACTTCATCCCCTAATATGAGACCCACTTGTGACACCACAATTCCCTGAACTTATCACAAATACTGTGCTAAGAAAATAGTTTTTCCTACACATGCCTATTTTCCAGTAATTATTTCTTACCCGTTATATATATTTACCTTGGAAGTAGCCATTTTATACAACTTTGACATGACCCAGTGACCCCAGTTCATTGATAAGGAGTGATTCATAACCCAACTTAGGCCAATCAGAGACTCTTCCCCACTTGCTGCCACTTGGACAGTCCATTAGTTCAGGATGGGCATATGATCCAGAATGGGCCACTCATAGCTCACAGTTCCCATTTTTGCTTAAACTAGTTTAAGCTGAGACTTTGTTATTTGTGACAAAAAAAAAAAAAAAACAACCTCCTAAAAACATATAAAAACTGAAGTGCATTTATTTGTGTTTTTCAAATCTGCATTTTTTTTTCCTTGACTGTATTCGTGGTCTTTATATCTCTAGCCCAGTGCCTGGTACAAAACAGATATTTAATAAATGTTTAAAGAGTGAATGAACAAAAAGGTGGGTGAAGAAAAAGTACCTGTAGAATATAATAATTAAGATGAATTTATTAGCTTGAATAACCAAGCTAATTTATTTAGTAATTGAAACTAAAAGCAACTAGACATAAAATGTACAGAAAAACGGATGGAATTTAACATTAAGAATATTACAAAATAAAGATACAAACAAGTGGCTAGAGAAAGATCAAATCAGAGAACAAAGTTCACGATTTTGAAATTTCAAACTGCCATAGGGTCTGACACTTAAACCTTGCAGAGACACCTTCTTTAATTAAACAATTTTCATATATTACAATTGCAGATAGTAGTCTCGAGGAAGCCCCAAGAGAATGAACAGAAATCATGGATGTAAGCATATTCACAGCTGGGAATAAAGTGGGAAAATCACACCATCAGCCTTTGTTCCTTAACATAAACAGGTGAGGTGTGCATGTTCATTCCTTTCTGGCTAGTAAGTAATAGAACCCTGGTTAACATGCCATGGCATCTTCAGAAGGAAATGATTTAAGAGAAATAATAAAGATCACTTGAATTCTAGACTTTATATATTATTAAAGCATCCAAATAAATAATAATATGTAGAATGAATTTTCTTTATTTTACCACAAAACTTTACTGAGTGCCTGAAGAATACCAGATACTGAGTATTCAAAACCAATATAACAAAGACCCTACCCTTGAATACAGAGCAATTACATGGGGGACATAAACAGAGAACAAAATTTATGACACAACATGGTAAAGTGCTGTAAAACAGTATGAATAAAGTGCAGCAGAGATAACCTTAAACCCCACCAAAGAAGATTGTTGAAGGGCTTAGTAAAAAAATTAAAGAATATCACCTATACTGAAAGTACAAGTTTTGACCACTATTCACATCTCTTCTGCTAAGTGTAGCAAGTTTTATTGGCTCTTCCCCACATTCATATTTCATTGAGTGATATATCTACTAAGGAGTGTTGAAGAGAAAGGGCAATTTGCTAAATAGAATAGAATCAGATTGGGGGAATTACTTAGGTCCTATTATTTATTGTCAGCATAAATATTCTTGTGCTTGATTATCTACAAGGTACTTATTCTTATGAGTTTAAAAAAGTAAGGATAATTGATAATTCTCTCCTCACATATGTGAGATACACTGATATTATGTATAGGTGGGATTGACCCTACAATAGAGGAAGATGGGTGGCTATTGATTTGATTTGAGGAATACAGGGTCTTACCTGCTTAAAAATGTTACCTTCCCTCTGGGCTGCCTTTGCATGAATTTCTTATGAAGTGAGTTATATTTTTTGATTGAGACATTTCCTTCAGAAGGTCACTCAGGCCATGCATATGAACTGACTGGAAAAGGCATGCTAGCAATGGCTATGGTGCTAATGTGTCAATAAGTGTCCCGGCCTAAGAAGGATATGAAGGAATAGGTCACAAAATTGTTGAGTTTTGCTGGAAAAGAGGAAAATAAGAGGGTCTTGAATATGAGAAGCCATTCAAGAATGGCAGATTCAGTAAAAATAAAAGCAAAGGCATTTCATTTGGAACAAAAGAAGGAAATCAAGCTCAGAAGAACAGAGAAGCACAAACTATTCAGACTAAAAAGAACACATTTTGTTTACTTCACTATTTTTATTGTATATATTACCTTTATAATCAATGTACTTTATGCATCTTTAGTGTGTGTGTATATATATATATATATATATATATATATATAGAGAGAGAGAGAGAGAGAGAGAGAGAGAGCAAGAAAGAGCAAGAGAGTGCCTTTTTAAAATAAATCTGTACATTTATTTGAGATATTGCTATTGAATCCCTACATGTGCCAGACTGTATTGCAGGACCTGGAGATATGATGGTGGTAAGAGTGACCCAGGTCCTTGTATCTTAAAGATCCTACTATTGGAAGGTCTATTGGAAGACACAGGCAAATATAGGAAAATATCTTCTATGATAGGAAATATACTGGAACTATGGGAGCATTAAGGAGAACTTAAGTCTAATGTAAGGGGTTAAGAAGAGCTTCCAAAACAGTGATTTCTAAGCTGAGCTATAGAGCATGGGCAAGAATAAGCTGGGTGAGCCCAGGAGAAGGAGAAGGAAGGGAGAAGGCAGAAAGAGCAACATGTGTAAACACTTAGAAAGAAGAAAGATAATATCAAATTCAGGAATCTGAGACATTTTTGTGGCTAAAGTTCAGAGTGTGAAGAGGGAATATTAAAAGATGAGTGTATTAGGATTCTTTTGGAGCAAGGTAGAGAGACACATTGTTTCTAGCTTAAACAAGTAAAGGAATGGTTATATTTATAAGCCTAATGTGATATCTCATGAACCCACATGTCAAGGAACATGTCAAGGAACTCTTTGGTCCCAAGAAAGGAGTGAATTCAGAACTATAATGGTATTAGGATTCCCTTTATATCATTTGTCTTTGCTCTACTCTCTGGGTTGGCTTCATTCTCCATGCTCACAGCTGACACTGTCTCTAATTGATAGGCTATAATTTTGTCTTTCTTTGCTTTTCATAGTGGATACTCATGAAATTTTTGCTTAGTCCCTGACATTATACTGAAAGAACTCCTTATACAGTTGTCGTGGTGGTCCCCAGTAGTCACTTTGTAACTGATTGATTGATAAAGAAATAAGTAGTTGGCTCATGATAAGGCAATAAGAACATTTTCCTGGCTAGTCTCTTGCATGGAGATAATTCAATCTTGGTTGATACAAGATCAACATATCACCATGATGACTGTAGAAGGATCTCTTTCAGGATAAGGCAAGGGGCTAAGCAAATACCTCTGTAGGTATACATTACAAAATAGTAGAGTATTGAGGAATTTGGACTTCAGTATATAAAAATATGAGCTCATCAAAGGCTGAAATTCTTTAGTTGATTAAAGCACAAATATTTCTTGAACTAGAATTTCCATTTGCTTGCAAGCTGTCAGGAGAAAATTCACTACCAAAGCATGATGCATTTCTTACACAGTTGAGTCCCTTTGATGCATGTGAGTTTCTGCAGGTCTGAAGACCTGAACAATTCTCATGAAGGACCACATTTGTCTCCCCAGAGCTCCCCATGATTCTTTAGACTCAAAGTAAGATAGAAGGAGTAGTGGGTGGGAGCAGATGCTGTTCAAGAATTTCCTTCACTTTTGGCATTTTGTTTTCTGATCAAATGAGATTTTCCTATATTTACTTTGGATACAGTCCTGCCACTTTCTCCCAAACCCCATCATCTGCATTTAACAGGCTGTGTACAGAAGTACTGATCCTTGTCATATGACAGATCACATGTCATATGAACAGTGCAGTATGGTGACAGACAAACAAGTAGATGCTTTGACAAAGCATGGAATGGCACAGACTTATCTGGGTAGCCCTTCTTTATTCCTATTGGCATGTTTTAGAAAAATGGTTTTAAAAACTCCTGGATCTTGCCATACTGAGAGTAAAGCAGTCTTGCTGAGATTTTGTTCCTTGTATTATTCAAGAAGAATAACAACTATCTTTTATTTATTAAGTACATATTGTATTCCAAGTGCTTTATGTAATCATACATTAATATGACTCTTTCTTACTCAGATTTGGTTGAGATCCCAACCAAACACATGCATGCACACATGTACACACACACACAGAAACACACAGCCAGTACTTGTTCCAGTTACTACTGGGTGACCATCTAAGACAAAACTTAGAAGCATAAGACAACCATTTTATTATGCTCACAGATTCTGTGGGTCAGAAATATGTATCCAACATATGATCACTCAACTGACTCCAGGGCTGGGGGTGACTCAAAAACTGTGAGCCAAAATCTTCTAAAGGCTCTTTCACACACACGTCTGACACTTGGGCTGGGAGGAGTCAAATACTAGAACTGAAAACTGAAATTGCTGAGTGTGCCCTCTCTAGGCTTGGCTTCCTCACAGCATGGCTGCCTCAGGGGATTTGGACTACTTACATGGAGGCTCAGGGATTCCAATGTAAGTGTTTCAGCAAGCAAGGCAGAAGCCACATCATCTTTTATGACACAGCATCAAAAGTCACACAGTGTTACTTTCCCCATATTCTATTGATCAAAGCCTACATGCATTCAACAGGAGGAGACATAGATCCTCCTTTTAATGAAAATCAAAATTTGGGGGGCCATGTTTTCAAAAAACCAAGGCATCAGATTGCCCTGGCATGGCATGCTTAAAATTGTAAAAATGGTATTGAAATTCTTAGCTCACCACCCTTTTTGGGGATAAATAACACATGTGAGGAATTAGCAAACATTAAGATTGCTTTGGAAAAATTGTCAGTATGTCCTATATTCCACTTCTTGATGTCAACCACGGTGAAAAAACAGGGCATGGGAGGAGATTACTTTGCTCTTGCCTGAGACGAAGGGATTCTTTAAGAATTTGGAGAGTCTGGTATGCAAATCCTGCAATTTGAAGGATGCAGTGACTACTGTCTGATTCATGCCTAAGACGTCTAAAGGCTAGCAGCTTTGACTAGCTGAAGTAGCCTATAGCAGCAGAATAAAAAAGTCTTCACTGAAAGCAAGACAAACTTTTAGAGTTTTCCTGTGTGATTTCCATGTGTCAGAAAGAGTCTAGCCATGAATTGTCCTGAAAATGACAACGTCAATCTGCTTCCTCCAAAGACTAAGGCGACCTTGATATAAAGAAGCTAGAGGCAAAAGCTAGAGGGGGATGGATGTGGCCAGCTGGAGATTGTCACATGCACCAACGAGCTAAAATCAGAGATCCATAGTAGTGACAAAGGAAATAAGTAAATGGCTTTGGACATCCACCACATCTAGTGGATGTCACTGAAACATTAAAAGTACAAGTAAGACCTCCTTTGTTCCATACCTTTCTTACCATCTATTGTGTCACAAAACAACTACCTGGCATTGGAAGATGTGAAGTGAAAATAAGAATGGAAGCATTCCCAGCCTATCCCCACTAGAGGATAAAGGGAAAGAAAAGTTTTTAATTGAATGAGAATTCAATGTTTCAAATGTTTATGGACTGTTCTGTTAGTAAAACCTGGGAAAAGAAAACATCCTTTGAATACCTGATGATGACTAACTGTTTTATGATATCTGTTGAAATTTTATGCAGGATTGAAGACAAACAAACCCCAGAAAATAAGATAGTTTGTAGGAGCAATTGTTGGGAGATAAGCATGCAGCATGCTTGCTTTCTAACTTTTTCAAGTATTTCATTAAGCGTGGTTCATATATTTTAAATTTTATTTAACTCTCATAATAGCTCTAATAAGGTAGGAAATATTATTCCTTGAAGCAGACAAAAGGTGGCCATAAACTCTCTGACATTTCTTTCAACAAGAGATGGAGTCTGTGTGTCCCCACCTTGCATGTAGGTTGTCTCTGTGATTTCTAAGGTGAAAAAACAGCAGAAGTGGTGCTCTACCAGTTTCTAAGACTGAGGCCTTAAGAGACTGATGAGGGCTTCCATTTCCTTTCCCTTTAAACCTCTCTCTAAAACCCTAAGCCACAATGAAGAAGTTGAATTACCCTGAGGGTATCATGTTACAGCGCGCCTCATGTAGGTGCTCCAATCCAATGTTTGAGTCCAAACATCCCACACACAAGGTTCCAGACAAGGGGGTGAAGCCATTTAAGACCCTCCAGGCCAAAGAATCTCCCAAATGAATAACACATGGGTGACCTCAGCCAACACTTCATGGAGCAGAGAAACTGTCTAGCTGAGCCATGCCCAAATTAGTGATTCTCAATAACATGAGGTATAATGAAATATTATCCCTTAAAGCCACTGAGTTTTAGAGTTATTTGTACACAGCGATAAATAGCCATTTTATAGATGAGAAGACTGAGGCTCAGAAAGGTCAAGATTTTTCCCAGAAAACACATTTAACAAATGGTAAAAAAAAATTCCAATTTTAGATTGTTTTAGACTCCAAATTCTTTTCACTATGCCATGCTACCTCAAAGCCAAATGCTGGATCGACTAGGAAATATTTATTTTTATGTCACTCCTTATTTATTCTACATATAGAAATATCAACAATAAAATCAAAGTAGAATTATTACATCTAGGAAGTTGGGATGGACTTCAAGTACTATTCGGGCTATATTTTCTTTTTAAAGCTTAATACTGGTCCGTTGGATTAATCTATTTTATAGGTCAGTTTACCTGACAGATAATTCTGCTGCTTTGTGTAATTGGTGTAATTGTACCTAATTTGCTGGTACAACATAAGTCCTTCTCATTTATCTATTAACTGTATATTTCCTTGAAGAAATTTTGTACATATGCATGTATGCATATATATAATCACTAATTTATTCATTTATTCATCCATCCATTCATTTGCTTCTCCCTTGCTGCTTAATTTTTCATGGCTATAGGACTGGTTTCCATAAATAGATAAAAACTAAGGAACAGACATAGAGTTTTACATTTTTTTCAAACCCTCAGATTTTAATGTGTGATGCACAGAACGGCCCCAAGTTGGATTTCAGGGATTTTTAACACCCTTAAATTTTATGCAAAATGTATTAATTTTCAGATATGCATTTTTTAACATCTTTATTGGAGTATAATTGCTTTACAATGGTGTGTTCATTTCTGCTTTATAACAAAGTGAATCAGCTATACATATACATATATTCCCATATCTCCTCCCTCTTGCGTCTCCCTCCTACCCTCCCTATCCCACCCCTCTAGGTGGTCACAAAGCACCGAGCTGACCTAAAGTGCTCAAAACTTTTATGCATTCTCAAATCTAATTTTTTTTAAAAAAAATTAAGACTCACTGCTCTTGAGCACTTGGTAGAGTTGAGGGCTAGTAGTAAATTCACAATATATCTTGGTGATTTACCTCCTGGTTTAGAACAAGATCTCCCCTTAATATTCATGAAACTAACAGCAAATGTGTGACATTGGGACTCTACTAGACTAAATTCAAATTAAAATTAAAAAAAAAGAAAAATAATAAATATACAGCTATAAGATACTAGCAAAGTACAAAGGAGAAATAGAAAAATAAAATATAAATTCATACATGATTTCTTCACTCAGAGGTAACCCTGTTAACTTTTTACAGAGTATTTTGTCTCTTTCACATCCTCTCTATATATAGTTTACAAAAATATACTTATATTTTGAACACTACTATATTACTCTTTTTAATTTTTGTTTTCTGGGGCATTCACTTTATTGTCACTCTAAAACCAAAATTTATATCTTAATTAAAAAGTCAGGCATTAGGATCAGTCCCTCTTTACTGATCTTTCCCAACAGCTATGGCTAGTGACCTGGGTTCCATCTCATCCAGACACTGAGGCAATAATAGGGAGACCGAACGAGATACCAGGAGTTCTATACCTTCTGTGGAACGTGAGTGTGTAAATAACCTGCTTCTCCTACATCCAATTGACTAAGTGGCTGTGGAAAATGTAATTTCTGAATCTCCGAGAAAGAACTAGGCAAGAACATCCTTACCCTTGTGGCAAGTTTATCTGCCTGGTCTAACTCTCTGATAAATACATACATACATGCGTACAATACATACATACATACATACATACTTACATACATTTATTTTTTCCTGAATTACTTCTACCTAAATCCAAAGCTGAATGGAAGACACCTGACCTGCTGATGAGTGGCTGCCAGTTTTGATTTCTAGAGCTGGATCCTGGTTCTGGTATCTATTACATTGCCTTAGATGATTCTCCTTAACTGTGACTTTAACATCACAACTGATGCCCTAAATCTCATTTATCTCAAAGAAGTAGGTAATGTACAGCTCCACATCACAGATAGCATATACTTTAGAAAATGACATTAACCCAAATTGCATTTGACTTCACTAAATCCCACTCCTACCCCAGGTCTTAGATCTGGACTTAGAGTTTTGAAATATTAGCCTCTTATTGAGACTCTTAGTTCATTTCTATGAGCCCATGTTGTTGCCAGTTCCTGACATATACACTACCTCACTACCTCTAGTGAAGTTTTTAAGACTACTCTGTGACCAGCATATATATGACAATTTGGGAATATTTCCAATTGGTGGAAGATTACTTGGGCATTTGTCAATATGGAAGTTGTTTCAAGAATACCAAGAGGTCCCTTAGTGCAATTTAGGAAGGAAGCCATCCTAATTTCCTTCTTAGCCTTAGATCTTTCAAGCCTCTCTGAACTCTGTGAAGAGAGAAGATCTTAAGTATTCCATCAATACTGAAAATTACCCCTCCTATTAGTTACCAAAGTATGTATTTCAATTTTATGACTCTATAAAACCTATTCTTCACTATTAAGAATATTCTTTAATTTTATGTTTCTATATTTTAGTTTATTTGTCTCCTTCTGATGCTCTACAGTATTTTAGAGTGGCTATTTGCAATTAAGGAAAAACATTCTGAAATTTTTGTAAAGCTGAACAACAACCTAATGCTTTTTCATGTCTACTTTGGTATACATTGGCTAGGGAGTTTTCTGGTTGCTGTTGTTGTTTTTCTTAACTATATAGTCATCCTCCCAGAGTCATTGCATCACTTAAATAATACTCATTCATTCATTCATTCATTTATATATTCAACAACAAAAAAAATTAAGTATCTACTCCATACCAGGCATTGTTCTAGACTTGGAGGATATACCAGGGAACAAACTGGACAATAATTATGCCCTCAAGACGTTGACTTGCTATACGAGGGAAATATAGATAATAAACGAGAAAAATGCTAAAGAAAAAAATAAAGCAGGAAATGAGTGTTGGTTGAAATGTAACATGTGGTGGTCAAAAAGGGCTGAAATAAGAAGTGGGCTTTTGGATAACACCCTCCAGGAATTGTAGCAATAAGCCAGGAGGATTCGGGAGAGAACATTCTAGAGAGAGGGAAAAGCAAATGCCAGAAGACACTGAAAAAAAGCCATATTTTAATGTAAATTTTATAGCATTTTTTACTCATTTCTGAAAGATTATTATAGACACTGTTAGCAATGTCCAGTCAAGAGTTAAAATGAAGGAGGCTTAGACCAAGGTAGTGACAGAACACATGTTGAGAAGTGCAAATATTTTGAAGGGAGACCAACAGATTCACTGACATATGGGATATGGGATATGAGAGAAAAAGAGGAGTCAAGATTAAGCCCAGGGTTTTGATCTAAGTTACTGGAAAAATGCAATAGTCATTAACAGAGATGGTAAAGACTGTTGTAGATCAGGTTCTTTAGGAATAGTCAAATGATGGGTAGGTGAAAGGATGAATCAATAGAAAGATAGCAATGGATGTAAGAAAAATGAAAACATCACATGTAACCAAGGATGCACTCAAACCCAGCAGCTCATATATATATATTTTTTTCTTTTATGAAATAACCAATATACATTGAGTTACTATAATGAACTACATGTTATACTATACATACTGCCTTTGTCAGGGTTCTGTCATGAAAACAACAACCAGGTAAGGTGTTTTATGTAAGGAATCAATTACACGATTGTAAGAACTTACAGTTGTTGGGAAACTGGGGAAAAATAAAAACAAAAAACAGTAAAGTGAACTGAAAATTAGAAGCATCCATGACCAGTTTCTACCCCTAAGTCAGAGAAAATAAAACAGTACAGGAACGTAAGATTAGATAAACAAATATCATGAGTAGGGTTAGGCAGCCAAGCTAGAACTTGTAGAAAAAAAAACACAGTTTTTAGGAAAAAGAAAATGCAGTAGTGGCTAGTCAAGTCAATAAGAGATATCAAATTTGCTACTGTATAGCAAGTATTGAAAAATGCTGTGCTGGTCTTTGGATGTGTCAACTTGGCTAGACTACAATCCCCAGTTATTCAATCAAATAGCGATCTACATGTTCCTGTGAAGGTATTTTGTAGATGTGATTAAAGTCCTTAATCACATCTTGACTGTTGACTTGATGTTAGGGAGATTATCCTAGATAATCTGGGTGTGCCTGATTCTTGAAGAGCTGAAGTTGTCCTGAAGAAGAAATACCATTTGTGGATAGCTGCTTCATCTCACGACCCAGAATCCCAGAGTTCAGTTTGCCCTTCCTGATGTCCTGTGCTATGAATTTTGGACTTTCCTAACCAGCTACCACAATCAACATGAGTCTGGCAATAAATATTTTAATATCTATCTCCTATCTTCTTCTCTGGTTGAGCCTTAACTGAGACAAGTGCTAAAAGAGAAGACAAGGGAAAGGATGTCTATAGCAAGTGAGAAGTCAGTGAGAGGGAGAGTAGGTAAGGGAACAGAGGAATGGAGTGGAGGCAACAATAATCAGGTGAAATCCTTGACACATGAAGCAACTTTTGCCTCCACTATGGGAATTTTATCTTTTCTACTTGGGCATTAGTCCGTCCTCAAGCATGACTTAACTTGGGAATGTGAGGTAGAAATGCTTGGTTAATACTCCTCATATGAAATCAGAGAGAAGGGGAGCTATGGCTGGTGGTAGATTGTTATTCTCAAGGCCCCCAATGAATTACATCTGGTATCCACACCCTCATTTAGTCCCCTTGGACATTGATGCAGGGCTTGGCCACATCATTTAGTTTTGTACAGTAGGATAAATTGAATGCAGTTTGATAGTCATTGAGGATTGCACTCTTTTAAAAGTGCCTGAAACCGCACGTGAAGGAACCCAGTCTAGTGTCCTTGAAGATGAATCCCTACAAGGAAAAAGAGGCCCAGTTTTCCAGCCCTCCCTGCTGGATGCCCAGTCCCCCTGCAAACCCACCAGCTGAATGTAATTGCATGAATGAACCCACACTGGAAAAATCACCCAGCCAACCCACAAAACCTTGAACAAGTAAAAGTTTTTTTTTAAAAAATAGATCTTTATTGGAGTATAATTTCTTCACAATACTGTGTTAGTTTCTGTTGCACAACAAAGCGAATCAGCCATATGCATACACATGTCCCTATATCCCCTCCCTCTTAAGCCTCCCTCCCATCCTCCCTATCCCACCCCTCTAGGTCATCGCAAAGCACTGAGCTATGCTGCTGCTTCCCACCAGCCAACTATTTTATATTTGGTAGTGTATATATGTCGTTGCTACTCTCACTTCACCCCAGCTTCGCCCTCCCACCCCATGTCATCAAGTCCATTCTCTATGTCTACCTTTTTATTCCTGCCCTGCAACTAGGTTCATCAGTACCGTTTTCTTTTTTTAGATTCCATATATATGCATTAGAATACAATATTTGTTTTTCTTTCTTACTTACTTCACTCTCTATGACAGACTCTAGGTCCATCCACCTCACTAAAAATAACTCAATTTCGTTTATTTAATGGCTGATCAATATTCTATCTATCCATATCTTCTTTATCCATTCATCTCTTGATGGACATGTAGGTAGCTTCCATGTCATGGCTATTGTAAATAATGCTGCAATGAACATTGTGGCACATGTCTCTGTTTAAATTATGGTTTTCTCAGGGTATATGCCCAGTAGTGGGATTGCTGGGTCATATGGTATTCTATTTTTAGTTTTTTAAGGAACCTCAATACTGTTTTCCGTAGTGGTTGTATCAATTTACATTCCCACCAAGAGTGCAGGAGTGTTCCCTTTTCACCACACCCTTTCCAGAATTTATTGTTTCTAGATTTTTTGATAATGGCTATTCTGACCAGTGTGAGATGGTACCTCATTGTAGTTTTGATTTGCATTTCTTTAACAATTAATGATGTTGAGCATCTTTTTATGTTTTGCTTGGCTATCTGTATGTCTTCCTTGCTGAAATGTCTATTTAGGTCTTCTGTCATTTTTAAACTGGATTGTTTGTTTTTTTGATATTGAGCTCCATAAGCTGTTTGTATATTTTAGAGATTAATCCTTTGTCTGTTGTTTCCCTTGCAAATATTTTCTCCCATTCTGAGTGTTGCCTTTTTGCCTTGTTTATGGTTTCCTTTGCTGTGCAAAAGTTTTTAAGTTTAATTGTCCCATTTGTTTAGTTTTGTTTTTATTTCCGTTACTCTAGGAGGTGAGTCAAAAAATATCTTGCTGTGGTTTATGTCAAAGAGTGTTTTTCCTATGTTTTCCTCTAAGAGTTTTATAGTGTCTGGTCTTGCATTTAAGGCTTTAATCCATTTGGAGTTTATTTCTGTGTATGGTATTAGGTAGTGTTCTAATTTCATTCTTTTACATGTAGCTGTTGAGTTTTCCCAGCACCACTTATTGAAGAGGCTGTCTTTTCTCCATTGTATGTTCTTGCCTCCTTTGTCATAAATTAGGTGACAATATGTGCATGGGTTTATCTCTGGGCATTCTATCCTGTACCATTGATCTAATTTCTGTTTTTGTGCTGGTACTATACTGTCTTGATTACTGTAGCTTTGTGGTATTGTTTGAAGTCAGGGAGACTGATTCCTCCAGCTCAGTTTTTCTTTCTCAAGATTGCTTTGGCTATTCGGGGTCTTTTGTGTTTCCAAACGAGTTGTAAAATTTTTTGTTCTAATTCTGTGAAGAATGCCATTGGTAGTTTGAGAAGGATTACACTGAATCTGCAGATTGCTTTGGGCAGAATAGTCATTTTCACAATATTACTTCTTCCAATCCAACAACATGGTATATTTCTCCATCTGTTTATGTCATCTTTGATTTCTTTCATCAGTGTTTTATAGTTTTCTGAGTACAAGTCTTTTGCCTTCTTAGGCAGGTTTATTCCTAGGTATTTTATTCTTTTTATGCAATGGTAAATGGGAGTGTTTCCTTAATTTCTCTTTCTGATTTTTTGTTGTTGGTGTATAGGACTGCCAGAGATTTCTGTGCATTAATTTTGTATCCTGCAACCTTACCAAATTCATTGATTAGTTCTAGTAGTTTTCTGGTGGCATCTTTAGGAATTTCTATGTATAGTATCATGTTATCAGCAAACAGTGACAGTTTTACTTCTTCTTTTCCAACTTGTATTCCTTTTATTTCTTTTTGTTCTCGGATTCCTGTGGCTAGGACTTCCAAAACTATGTTGAATGAGAGTGGCGAGAGTGGCCATCCTTGTCTTATTCCTGATCTTAGTGGAAAAGCTTTTAGTTTTTCACCATTAAGTATGATGCTTGCTGTGGATTTGTCATAGATGGCCTTTATTATATTGAGGTAGGTTCCCTCTATGTCCATTTTCTGGAGAGTTTTTATCATAAATTGGTTTTGAATTTTGTCAAAAGCTTTTTCTTCATCTATTGAGATGATCATATGGTTTTTATTCCTTAATTTGTTAATGTGGTGTGTCACCTTGATTGATTTGCGTATATTGAAGAATCCTTGCATCCCTGGGATAAATCCCACTTAATCATGCTGTATGATCCTTTTAATGTGCTGTTGGATTCTGTTTGCTAGTATTTTGTTCAGGATTTTTGCATCTATATTCATCAGTGATATTCATCTCTAATTTTCTTCTTTTGTGATATCTTTCTCTGGTTTTAGTATCAGGGTGATGGTAGCTTTGTAGAATGAATTTGGGAGTGTTCCTCCCTCTGCAATTTTTTGGAAGAGTTTGAGAAGGATGGGTGTTAGCTGTTCTCTAAATATTTGATAGAATTAGCCTGTGAAGCCATCTGGTCCTGTACTTTTGTTTGCTGGAAGATTTTTAATTACAGTTTCAATTTCATTACTTGTGATAGGACTGCTTATATTTTCTAATTCTTCCTGGTTCAGTCTTGGAAAATTGTACCTTTCCAAGAATTTGTTTATTTCTTCGTGGTTGTCCATTTTATGGGCATATAGTTGTTTGTAGCAGTCTCTAATAATCCTTTGTATTTCTGCAGTGTTCATTGTGATTTCTTCTTTATCATTTCTAATTTTATTGATTTGCATCCTCTCCCTTTATTCCTTGATGAGTCTGACTAAGGGTTTATCAATTTTGTTTATCTTCTCAAAGAACCAGCTTTTAGTTTTATTGATCTTTGCTATTGTTTTCTTCATTTCTATTTCATTTATTTCTCTTCTGATCTTTATGATTGCTTTCCTTCTACTGACTTTGGGTTTTCTTTGTTCTTCTTTATCTAGTTGTTTTAGGTGTAGGGTTAGGTTGATTATTTGAGATTTTTCTTGTTTCTTGAGGTGAGATTGAATTGCTATAAACTTCCCTCTTAGAACTGCTTTTACTGCTTCCCAAAGGTTTTGAGTTGTTGTGTTTTCGTTGTCATTTATTTCTATGTATTTTTTAATTTCTTCTTTGATTTCTTCAGTGATCTCATGGTTATTTAGTAACACACTGTTTAGCCTCCATGTATTTGTGTTTTTTACAATTTTTTTTTTCCGTAATTAGTTTCCAATCTCATTGTGTTGTGGTCAGAAAAGATGCTTGAGATGATTTCAATTTTCTGAGACTTGATTTGTGACCCAAGATGTTATCTATCCTGGAGAATGTTCCATGTGCACTTGAGAAGAAAATGTATTCTGCCACTTTTGGGTGGAATGTTCTTTAAATATCTATTAAATCTATCTGGTCTATTGTGTCATTTAAAGCTTGTGTTTCCTTATTTATTTTCTGTTTGGATGATCTGTCCATTGGTGTAAGTGGGGTGTTAAAATCCCCTACTCTTATTGTGTTACTGTTGATTTCTCCTTTCACAGTTGTTAGAATTTGCCTTATGCATTGAGGTGCTCTTACATTGGGTACATAAACGTTTATAATTGTTATATCTTCTTGGATTGATCCTTTGATCATTATGTAGTGTCCCTCCTTATCTCTTGTAACAGTCTTTATTTTAAAGTCTATTTTATCTGATACAAGTATTGCTACTCCAGCTTTATTTGATTTCCATTTGTATGGAATCTCTTTTTCCATCCCTTCACTTTCAGTCTGTATGTGTCCCTAGGTCTGAAGTGGGGCTCTTGTAGACAGCATAAATATGGGTCTTGTTTTTGCATTCCTTCAGCCAGTCTGTGTCTTTTCGTTGGGGCATTTAATCCTTGACATTCAAGGTTATTATTGATATGTATGTTCCTATTATCATTTTCTTAACTGTTTTGGGTTTGTTTTTGTGGGTCTTTTTCTTTTCTTGTGTTTCCCACCTAGTGAAATTTCTTTAGCATTTGTTGTAAAGCTGGTTTGGTGGTGCTGAATTCTCTTCAGTTTTGCTTTTCTGAAAAGCTTTTGATTTCTCAGTTGAATCTGAATGAGATCCCTGCTGGATAGAGTAATCTTGGTTATAAGTTTTTCTCTTTCATCACTTTAAGTATACCCTGCCACTCTCTTCTGGCCTACAGAGTTGCTGCTGGAAAATCAGCTGATAACCTTATGGGGATTCCTTTCTATGTTGTTTTTGTTTTTCCTTACTGCTTTTAATATTTTTTCTTTGAATTTAATTTTTGTTTGTTTGATTAATATGTGTCTTGGTGTGTTTCTCCTAGGGTTTATCCTGTATGGGACTCTCTGTCCTTCCTGGACTTGGTGACTATTTCCTTTCCCACGTTAGGGAAGTTTTTGACTATAATCTCCTCAAATATTTTCTCAGATCCTTTCTTTTTCTCTTCTTCTTCTGGGATTCGTATAATTCGAATGTGGTGCATTTAGTGTTTTCTCAGAGGTCTCTGAGAGTATCTTCAATTCTTTTCATTTTTTTTTCTCTTTTTCTGCTCCTCAGCAGTTATTTCCACCATTTTGTCTTTAGCTCACTTATTCGTTCTTCTGCCTCAGTTATTCTGTTATTGATTCCTTCTAGTGTACTTTTCATTTCAGATATTGTGTTGTTCATCTCTGTTTGTTTGTTGTTTAGTTCTTCTAGATCTTTGTTAAATATTTCTTGTATTTTCTCATCCGTGCCTCCATTCTATTTCCAAAATTCTGGATCATCTTTACTATCACTACTCTGAATTATTTTCCAGGTAGATTGCCTATTTCCTCTTCATTTATTTGGTCTTGCAGGTTTTTACCTTGCTCCTTCATCTGTGACATATTTTTTTCTGTCTCTCTCTTTTTTTTTTTTTTTAATGAGTGGGCTTGTGTTCCTGTCTTACTGGTTGTTTGGTCTGAGGCTTTCAACACTGGAGTTTGTAGGCTATTTGGTAGAGCTGTGTCTTGGTGCTGATATGAGGAGCTCTGGGAGACCTCACTCTGATGAATATTCCCTGGGGTCTGAGGTTCTCTGTTAGTCCAGTGGTTCAGACTCAGAGCTCCCACTGCATTAGCTTTGACCCAATCTGTGGCTCCTGAACCAAGATCCCACAAGCGGCGTGGAGTGGCAAAAAAAAAAAAAAAAAAAAGAGAGAGCAATAACAAAATAAAAAATAAAATTAGGCTAGGAAACTAACAGATATGTTAGAAAGAATATAAAAATAAAAATTTAAATGAATCAACAACCGGAAGGTACATCAGTATCACAATAGTAAAAAAGAGGCAGAGGGAAAATAAAAAAATAAAAAAAAACAAGGGGGAAAAGGCCTTGGTTGTGGAGGGCAGGGCCTAAGCAAGGGTGAGGTTTGGGCAGTGGGTGGAGCCTATGCTTAAGATGCACAGGGATGGAAAAGGTCCTGGGGGCTGGGCAGCGGGGCTTAGGCTCAAAGAACAGAAGGGGCCCAGGCGTGCTCCCTACCCCTGGTCTCAGAAGTCAGGGGACCTCATGTGGGAGCCCAGCAGACTTCCTGGGCTCAAGTGGGTGGGGTAAAATCCCTCCTCTCCTCTCCTGCTCCTCCTGGTTAGCTCCTCCCACCTGCCTCTCTTGATCTCCCTGGCCTCAGGGGTATCTATCCTCTCTGTCCTCCACTTCTCCCCACTCCTCAGTCCCCCTACGTCCTACCAGTTCACTTTAGGGTTCCTCCCTTCTTCTTGGGTGTCAGAGTCCCACCAGCCACCGGCAGGTGCCCTAGTTGTGGGGAGATGCTAACTCCATGTCTTCCCACACCGCCATCTTGTCTCTGCCTTCCCTAAAAGTTTTGTTTTTAATCTACTAAATTATGGGGTGGTTAACAATAGCTAACTGATACAGTGATATTCTTTGGTAATGTTATACCCTGAGAGCATGATCCCCATTAGTAATGGTCAAGTGCCAGTATGTAATATTTTAGCCATATTTATTTTTAGAAATTTTACCCTCTAGTTTGCTCAGCCATTTTGGGATTTATAAAGATTAGAATATAAATTGTCTTAATTTCTTATCTGAAAAAAAATATTTTTGAATAGTCATGGATATGAAATATGAAAAATGTAATTATATAAAATTATTATCTGAAAATAAGTGATACAGTAGTCATTGTGGAATAAGGAAAAAGGAAAGTGTGGATACCAATAACATTACCAAATAGACAATTTATATAACTTCAGAGAACAATACCATGCAATAATAAAATTTCCTTCTGCCCAGCAGGGCTGCAAAGTTGTTCTGCATGTTTGAATCAGAGCCATTCAAGGGATGTAACTCCTAAATTATACCTAATTTCCTCTAAAGATGTGGCTCTGCTTACTAATATGGATCAGGAAAACTCCTAAGAGAATACTTTTACTGCTACTGCTATTTTTGCCTGGACTACGTTCATTGCATTTCTTATTCCTTTGCACTCTGCACATCTGAGAGTTAAATTCAGTTATGCAGGACACAGCTACCCTATGTTTCTTTTGGTCTTGAACTTAGTGGCATATACTCTCAAAACTGTGCTTTCTCTTTGGGCATGTAAATGTCTCCTTTTCCCCTTTAACCCGTAAAATCTCTTGCCTTTTCTACAATATTAAAACTCTAGATGTTTTACTGGCCAGCTGGCCTGATAGATAGACAAGCCAATTACTGGCCACCATATATCTTTAACCTGCATGACCAGTTAATCAAATTCACACTTAAAATTTAAAAGTCATGCTCCCAATTAGAATGGCTGTCATCAAGAAGACAAAAGACAGAAGGTGCTGGTGAGGATGTGGAGAAAAGGGAACTCTTACACACTGTTAGTGGGAATGTAAATTGATGCAGCCTCTATGGAAAACAATATGGAGATTCCTCAAAAAATTAAAATTTCCAGGCTTCCCTGGTGGTGCAGTGGTTGGGAGTCCACCCACCGATGCAGGGGGCATGGGTTCATGTCCCGGTCCAGGGAGATCCCACGTGCTGCGGAGATCCCGTGTGCCACGGAGTGGCTGGGTTCGTGGGCCCTGGCCACTGAGCCTGTGTGTCCGGAGCCTGTGCTCTGCAACGGGAGAGGCCACAGCAGTGAGAGGCCCGCGTACCGCAAAAAAAAAAAAAAAAAAAAATTAAAATTTTCAGGAATGAAAAATGGGCAGAAGAATGAAGGCTAGTGCCCCCATATCCTAATCCTTTGTGTTAGAGTGAGAAGAACATTCTCATGGTACTATACTACTAGAAAATCTCTCACTCAGTGAGAGAAAAAAGATTTTTCTAGTCTTTTCTCTTTGCTTGTTTTAAATTATAACACATCTACATCATATGAAAATGGACCTTCAGTACATCAAGAAAGAAAATGTAGTAAAGTGGTTAAGTTAATGGGCTCTAGAATCAGATAGACAAGGATTTACCAGACAAGGTGGCCCTGGGCAAATTACTTGACATCCGTAGTCTTTAGTTTTCTCTTATGAAAACAAATAATAAGTTTGTTGTGATGAGTAAAGTAAGACAGTTGTTATAAAGCTCTACATTGAGTTTGTGGCATATGATGCATTCAGTATCAGTAGCTGTCAGTGGTAGCCACACTTGTTATCTTCATGTATTTGCTTGAGGGAATAAACAACTGAAAAAAATACCCCAAATTCCAGTCAGTCCAGTAAATTAGTAGTATTCTATCGTAATTTAATCAGTAGTCTCTATCAGTAACTTTTTGAGCACCAGTTTCCTATTCTCAGATAAGAAATGCCACTTTTTCTTGTTTGTTCCAGAAGGTAATTCTGAGTGGTTCTGCTGAGTTTCACCTCTGTGGAGCTGGGGCTGAGTCATTCATCAAAGGTTGTTAGAAGTCATCTGTATCTGCTCTAACAGTGGCAGCGTCCCTGCTCCTGGTGACCTCACGTTGCACTGCTGCTCACGGGTGTTAAAAGCACTCTCTCCAGGGCATGGCTTTTATATACAGAACCTTCGAGCAAGCACTAAAATGTCTTGACAAAATTGGGCACTCTGTGACAGAAAAACCCAGTGTGTGCACTGAAAGTTGTTAGCAATACCCTGTCACAATAATTGCTATCACAGAGCAAATATGAGGTTGTTTGTACTTATGCAGCTTAAGAAAATCTGTATGTGGGGGAAAAAAATCTCTTTTCTAAGATAGAAATTCTTTGTAGAGAATAAAGCTGATGTAGTGAGACAAGCATTGAACTTGGTGGCAGGAGAACTGGCTGGTGTGTCAGCTCAACTTACATGTGAGCTTGTCCCAGTGGTTGACCTCTCTGTGTCTCAGTTTGCCCATTAGGAAATTGGAGATAATCCTACCTATCTAGAAGTCTCTGTGAGGTAACGTATGTAAAAAACTTCCCACTGTAAATGTTAAATAATGTGTATAAAAATCATATTTGCACAGGAAAGTTGTTAAAATTCCAGTTCCTGGGCCCTTTTCTAGAGATTCAGACTTAAATCTGGGGTGAGGACTATAAATATAAATATTAAACATGCATTCTAAAGACCCTCAGACTCTGTGCAGTTTATCTCTGGACCACACTTTCAGAAATCTCAACATTTTATTGTATACTTTTTTTTTTTTTTTTTTTTTGCGGTACGCGGGCCTCTCACTGTTGTGGCCTCTCCCGTTGCGGAGCACAGGCTCCGGACGCGCAGGCTCAGCGGCCGTGGCTCACGGGCCCAGCCGCTCTGCGGCATGTGGGACCCTCCCGGACCGGGGCACGAACCCGCGTCCCCTGCATCGGCAGGCGGACTCTCAACCACTGCGCCACCAGGGAAGCCCTATTGTATACTTTTGAGTTATTTAGTACTACTACTGGTCAGAAGAGAAGGAAATGTACCAAATTCTTTTCTCTAATGTTTGAAAATTATCGAATATGAAAACCCTGAGAGAACTCTATGGATTCAGAATGTCCCTTTCCTCCCCACTATTTTTAGCATAATTATTATCAACAGTGAAGCAAGAGCTGAAAACTTTAATGTGCTAATAAGTAAAGACAGATTCTATTGTCCTAACCATCATAACATCATATGCTTAAATATACTTAAGGCTTAAACGTGAGTAGAAAGACCAAGAGAGAAAACAAGGGGGATATAGATCAAACTGATCTGTTTTGGTTGGAATGAGCTACGCAACACCCCTGACCTATGGATTCTCCTTAACCATCTAGCTATAGCTTCAAACATAACTTGTGTTTCTCTTAATCAATACAAAGATTTAGGACAGAGCAATAAATGGGGGAAAATCAAAATGAGAAAGGATATCGCAGTATTTCTGCTCTCCGAAAACCAGGTGCTGAGCCATGGTTGTCATTGTACAATAGAAACTGGTGTTGTCATTAGTTTCCAGACACCACTATTACAAACACAGAAAATCTCTACCACCCCCATTACCAGGAGAGCCTTTACAGAGACGGAGTTAACATCTAGCTCTGAGTTATCACTTGAAAGGTGCCTAAAGGACTCCCTTCTCTGGCCAAAAATATATTTCTTCCACTGATTTGTCACCAGTTGATTCCAAATTGACATCTTTTAAAAGAGCTAAGTACTTATAATAAATTAAACATACATGTTATTCCATATCATGAGAAGTCAGATAAACAGAAATTCACTGAGTTCCTATCTCTTTTAAGAAATTAGATAGCCATTAGGTGCCTTAATTACATTTTTGAATATAGCAGTGTGTACAAAGTTTTGTTTTAGACAATGTAGACTAGTTTATTTTGAACCAACTCTCCTGCTTAAAACATCTAGAAAAAATTTAGACAAAATAACAAGATCTGTGTGTAAGCCTTGTTTGTAAGCTACCAAGGACGTAAAGTTCACCAGACTAAGTTCCCAAAGATGAAGAAAACATAGAAATGTGAACCTGACACTTAGGACAACTTTCCCCTCAAGCATTTGCTGATTTGAAAGTAGTAGCTGAAAGGTTAGGAAAGTGAACAGAACTTTTGGCAGACTCACTATCTGGGGAAACAGATCAGAGCCCACCAAGAATGGAGGGGTCCCAAAATAGTACACCAAAAACTTATGCCCCAGGAATAAGGGTCAATCTGAAATATACCAGCCCTCTTGGGGCTTCAAATTTTCGAAATCTCTGTTTCCATTAAAGTTAAATGCCCTTAACCTAGTATCTTACAGAAGAAATTTTAAAACCCCACTAGTGTAAGATGACATTATTTAGAACCTCAAGTTATCTCTAGAGAATTTCATCTAATATTTCCAGCCAATGGTGCTGGGTTAACTGGATATCTGTGCAGAAAAACAATGACTTGATCTTTACTTAATTATCTACACATAAAAACTATGTTTAATAAAGCTTAAACTGAAAGGCAAACAGTCAGGCTTATAGATTATAGGTAGAAACAATAAGTTTCCAGGAGTACATCTTTGACTACAGTAAAATTAAAATTACTCTTAAACAAAAAGAAACCCTTAAAAGAGGGTAAAACCAATCTATGTAGTTTTGACATTTGCAAAACACATACTTAAATAGGAACTTGTGGTCAAATTATATAAAGAACTTCTATAAATCAATAAGAAAAATCAGACAGCTCAATAGAAAAATGGGCAAAAAGACTTGAACAGGCACTTCATATGAGAGAATTTTCAAATTGCCACAATCAGAGAAATGGAATGAAATAAAAAATAATACTGCAATGAGCCATCACTGCACAGCTACTATAACAGCTAAAAACTGAGAAGACTTGCAATAGTCCTGTTGGCAAATATGTGGAGCAATGAGAACTATCACACAGGCTGGTAGGAGTATAAATTGGTACAATCACTCTAAGAAAGCTACATGGAAGTAACTATTAAAGTGAATATGTGAATACTTTATGGTCCAGAAATCCCAGACCTAGCAATGTGTACATATGTGCACCAAAAGACATGTATGTATAAGTCAAGAGTGTTTATCACGTTATTATAATTGTCCCAAACTGGGAAATAACCCAAATGTCCAGTAAGTGAGGAGTAAACAAATTGTAATACATTTATACAATTCAGGAAATATAGAGTATGGAAGAAAACAAATCTCTGCTACATACGACAGCATTAACGAATCTCACACACAGAATGTTGAGTGAAACAATCAGATTTTAAAAATTTTGTTATTTAATTGGTATGAAATTCAAAATAGGCAAAAGTTAAAATTTCAAGAAAATGGTTATTCTTGGGGAGGAGGTATTTAATACTTTGGAAATATTATGAGGGATGCTCTGGTTCTTTGTTCTTGACATGAGTGGACCTTCCATGGGTGTGTTCCTTTGTGATCATTCATTGAGCTATACACTTTTGACTTTGCATTCTTCTCTGTATTAAACTTTAAAAGTTAATATTAAATCCTTGGTGAAAACAGCTAACTTTTGTAGTGTCTTTTTTCTCACTTTAAATTGTCAACTCCTTGAGGACATTTACAAGAATAATTAGGCCTTGACCTGCAACTGAATTAATATCTATAGGGATGGTCCCCAGAAGTTTGTTTCTTTTTCAATCTCCCTGAGTACATTTTGGCAGCCAAGACTGAGAACTACTATGCAAGGACCTCCAAGTCTTTCTCAGTTGCATTTATATACATATATACACAAACCTATTTTTCCCATTTGGTACTCAACATTTATATTTATTGATATGCAAATATGTATAATGTGAGAGCACACATAATTGTTTTCTCTTTCCATAAAGATTTCTGTAAGCTCAGTTTTTGTAAGAAAGGAAGATGATTGATCTTTGAGTACAAATTGAATTACTTGTGCTTAAAAGACTTTTTTTTTTCATAAATGATTATATATAAAATTTAGGTTTCTGTTGTATTATATTTAGTTAATTGAATCCTGTAATCTCAATATAGATTTCACTGGGATTCCTTAAGCATTACTTAAAATAGTAAAGCTTATAATACAGTAATTTTGGGAATTTTGTTATTGTCTCTTTGATATTGTATTTGGATGGGAAAAGAAATAATTGAGCCTGATTTATGTAGGCCTTCAGAGACAGACTGTGGGCTAGATGACATTGTTTAATATATTATTATAAGAGTAGGAAGAATTCCAAGATTTCTGATGTACATGCCCTGTATAATTCCAGGAATTGTAAATTATGTACCTCTAATGAAAATAATAGATTTTATTTCTGTGATTATGTTATATCATATGGCTCAGTTGACTTTAAAAAAGGGAGATCGTCCAGATGGGCCTGACATAATCATAAGCGCCCTTTAGAAGTAGAGAATTTTCTCTGTCTGGTCGCAGAATAAATTGTCAGAGATACGCATTCTGGCTGACCTGGAGGAAAGCAAATATCCATGTTGTTGAACTGCCCAAGGAGACAAGTGACCTCAGGGGGCTGACAGTGGCCCTACTGACAGCCAGCAAGGAAAGGGGGACCTCAGGCCTACAATCCTTAGGAACTGAATTCTTCCAACAATCAGTGAGTTTGGAGGATCTCAAACCACAGATGAGAAGTGCTGCCCCAGCAGAAATCTGTTTTTCAGCCTTGTTCTACCCTGAATAGAGAACCCAGCCATGCCATGTCCAGATTTCTGACCTACATACTGTGTGAGTTAAAAATGGGCATTGTTTTAAGATGCTAAATTGTAATTTATTACATCATCATAGAAAACTAATAGAGATTTTGGACCTGGAAGTGTGGTGCTACTGTAACAAATACTTATAAATGGAATAGTTTTGGAACTGAACAGTGAGCAGAAGCTGGGAGAAGTTTAAGGAAAACGGTGAGGAGCATGCTTGAGCAAGCCAAAGTGACCTTGAGCAGACTGTTCAGAGAAACATGGATGTTGAGAATGATGTTGATGAAGGTTCTGGAAGAAGTGAGGATGTCATTATTGGAAATTAGGGCAAGAAGGATGGATCTTCACTACGTAGTGGCAGAAATTGTGTCCTGCAGTTATGTGGAAAGCAGGACTCGTAAGTGATGAATCTGGGTGTATGGCTAAAGAGATTTCCAAGCAAAGATATGAAAGTTCCACTGGGGGCTTCCCTGGTGGCACAGTGGTTGAGAGTCCGCTTGCCGATGCAGGGGACACGGGTTTGTGCCCCGGTCCGGGAAGATCCCACATGCCATGGAGTGGCTGGGCCTGTGAGCCATGGCCACTGAGCCTGTGCGTCCGGAGCCTGTGCTCCACAAGGGGAGAGGCCACAGCGGTGAGAGGCCCGCATACCGCAAAAAAAAAAAAAAAGTTCCACCTGGTCTCTTCTTGTTGCTTATGGTAAAATGGGACAGGAAAGAGACAGATTGAGGGAAGAACTATTTAACTAAGAGACTCACAGTCTGGAAAGCATACTCTGGAGAAAAGGTTGAGAGCGTGACTCTATAGTCCTTTGATGAAACCTCAGAAAGATCAAAAATATCAGAGGATTCATTCATAAGAGATTAAGGATGTGCTTACAGATCCTCTCAATCAAACCAGAGGGCCTCTAGGAAGCTTGAGAATATTTTCTCTAAGTCACCTCAACAGGAGGTTGGGCTAGAGAAGGCATTATCTTAAAAATCTGTGCATGTAGTTTTTGTGTGATGGAATGAGTCCCTGTGAAATTCACAACAGACCCACAAGATTCTTGTGGAAATTATGTCAGCAGAGACACTTCCAGCTTGGACTATAAGAAACAGAGAGTGTGAAATTAAAAGAAGCTCCCGGACTCCCAAAATTCTACTGGCAGGCTGATAAAAATAGCCGCAAACACTTGCTACTTTTCATGAAAAAGGAATGATGATTCAGAAGGCAGAACCAAGGGCCCAGTGGGTATAAGCAAGTACTCAGAAGTCAGAACTGAGAGTTCCCAGGCCTTGAAACCTAATCAAAGAACTCTGGCTGGATTATGCCCAGATGGATTTCAAAATTACATTAGACCCGTGAATCTGTCTTACCTTCCATTTTCCACCTTTTTTTTTTTTTTTTTTTTTAACAGTAATGTTTATATCCTATGCCTGCACCACAATTATATGTTGGGATGTTTGGGGGCAGATAACTTGTTTCATTTGTTTCAAAAGTCCAAGGATGGAGAAGAATTTTGCCCCAAATTTTATTTAACTGATTACTCATTGGTACCTTATTTAGAAGCTTTCAGTGGTGGAGTTTTGGACTTTGAACTGAAGCTGTAATGGGATGAGGACCTTAATCATCTTGGGAGGTGGAAGGGGAAGGAATAGGGTGGACTGGAAGTGTATCGCACCTTAAGTTCATAATAAGAGGTGGGGTATTCCACAGGCAATGGGAAATCACAGAAAAAATTACACATTTTTAAAAATGGCAAAGTTCAAGAAATGTCTAAAGGAGAAGCTTCTGTCACTGTAATGCAGAACTTTAAAAACAGTTCTGTGTGAAATGAGGCATTATTCACAAAAAGAAAAAAATATCACTATAAAATGGACTTGACCTCAAAGAGACTTCTTTTCTTGTCAGAGGTGATCTTACAGATGTGAAGATCCTATGAAAATCCTATCATGTTGGAATTTGCCTTTGGCTGGAAATATTTGTTAAGAACTGTTCGATGTTTTAGATATTACAAGCCTTCTCCCCTTTATGTCAAGAAACGATGTGTAAATGGACTCATGTTTGTATTTATTTATGCCTTGCAGATTTAAGGCAAGTGTCTCAACAGTATTGCATCTGTGACAGCTTTTTAAAGTACAAATTAAGAAAACCTTTTTTTCCCCTAATTATCCCTCATTTTAACTGCAAAGGATGTCATTTCTCTCAGAGTTTTAGTGTATCATATATTCAGCTATAATGAAGCCATTTCCCCCTTTGTTTCACAAACTCCAGAGTTGTATCCTTTACAATCCCCCAAACCTTGTCATGGTTTCTTTAGCCAACGATGGTCTTCTGTACTGTAACCCATGATGATTTGTCCTTGGTTTACAATGCGAATGAAACTCCCAGGCTCTCCATTGGCTGTAGGGTGTCTTGAATTTTGGCACAAGCACTTAACTATAGACCATACAATTAATTAGAAATGTTTCAAGAACAGAGCATTTTTATAGTAATTTTGACATTGACCTGAGGGCTCTAGAACGCATGTCATATGAAGAATGATGCAAGAAATGAAGGACGTTCAGGTGGAAATCAAGCACATTTAGTGTTCACTAACAGACTAGTACCAATAGGTAGACACTGAATACAAATTACTGTTTAGAAGAAATATCAAAGATCTTGATTTTTTCAACAAAATCAACTTATTTTTCCAAAATTATTTGTGAACATTTTCTAGGAGAGCTAACCAGGAGCCTGCCAAGTGTCTACTGGACATCAAGACTGCATTGTTTGTATTGGCTGCATTGAGTGAAATGGAGTACATGATCTAAACTCCTTTTGAACCCAGAGTCTAAGATTCCCTCTTGTAGGGTTTCTGATGTAAAGAAGGACAGATCAACTGGTTCCAAAAAAAAAAAAAAAGAATAAAGGTGACCTATATTATTTTTTAATAGAAACTTTGTTTGACAGAATTCAAAGCAAAAATAAAAGCATCCTATTCCAAAAAGATCTGAAAGCAAGCCCAGAATTCATCTGATCCAAACTTTTAATTTTACCAATGAGAAAACTGAGGCCTAGAGAGTTGATGTGACCTACCTAAGATTATAACAAGTTCACACCTCTAAAAGGTGGGCAAACCAACCAATCCCTGGTATGCAGGTTGTAGCTCTTAGCAGTAACCTGGGCTGTGTAACAACTGCAATTCTTTTGTTTATTTCCTATTAAATCACCCTTAAAGAGTAGTGCATCGTTCCTCAACTTACTTCTGTTTTCTCACATAGTAAATTGATAATTTCTACTTCTCTTCTCTGTCCCTTCATCTTACTTGCAACCTCACCCTAAACACTCAAATGCCCTACCTGCTTCTTCATTGAAATAACAGTGAGCAGATGGATGCCTGATCTAAAGTAGGTTTCAGAGACACAGGTAGCAATACTAAAAGCAGAAAAAAAAACCCCAGAAAACCCTATTGCTTGCTATTGTCAAAGGAGATCAGAAGTCAAAAGTCATGAAATACAGAGAAAAGGAAAGGAGGCCTTTAGGAGGAAATATAAGAGGTAATTGTGTAGGAGCCCCAAGACTAAGAAGCTCTGTAAGCACGGGCAACACAGGAAGTTATGGCTGAAAACGTCTCCCTCCCTCTCTTGACCCCCTGGAACTCTGATACTACTCATTACTTAAGAGGCTGTAGTAGAAGACGCCATAACAAAATACCATAAACTGTGTGGCTTAAACAATAGAAATGTATTTTCTCACAGTTTTGGAGGCTGGAAGTCCAAGCTTTGAGTGCCAGCTTGGTCAGGTTCTGGTGAGAGCTGTCTTCCTGGCTTGCAGACATCTCATTGTGTGTTCATATGACCTCTTCTTTGTGCTAAGAGAGAAAGAGTGAGCTCTCTGGTGGCTCTTCCTATGAGGTCATTAATGCCATCATGAGAGCACCATCCACATGACTTCATCTAATCCTAGTTATCTTCCAAAGAACTCATCTCCAAATACCATCATATTGATGGTTAGAGCTTCAATATGTTAATCTCAGGGTGGGGAAAGGATACAAACATTGAATCCATACAGAGGGCCACTTGCTTGCCCTAGAATACGTACGCTGACAAAAAAACTCTGATACCAAATTTTCATAGCAAAATGCTTTTTCCACAGGTTTTCAGCCTGTGGAAAATTTTGAAATTGTGTACTTAGAGCAACAACAAATATTAAGTTGCTATTCTCCTTTGTTTAGTAGGTTTAAGAGTATTTTTAAAGGTTTATTCAGAGAGCTTAGTTAAACATTGACTATGAGACTAATTTGAAATTGTTCACCTTTATCTCAAAATTGTATTTTAGGATTCAGAATGAAAAAGAAAATCTCTCAACTGGTTATACATGCTCCAGCTAACCCCTTCAATCATCCCCCTGTCCTATGTTAATACATTTCTGGTTAAAATAGGTGTGCCACGTACTGTGGAGAATATCACATTTTTATACTGAGATCTTTTGGCGGGGGGGTGGGGGGGCATTTAAACATGTAAATAGTTCAGTCTATTCTTATCATTTCTTTTACATTTTGAAATGTTATTTCCCCTCCACTGATAGACATTTCGTGTTCTAAGTGGAGAAGAATATTAAGTTCTTTTTTCTCCCACTTCTCTACTAACACACTGAATATTTTTGAGAAAATATCAGGCTTCTACATGAAGGATCTAGGTTATGTATCAAAATACTTTTTCAACATGTTGGTGTTGGAGTAGAGTTGATGGGAGATGGCATATTAATACCATTCTTCAAGACTTATGAAATCTGCTTATTTTCAAATATGTACTTGATAAAGATTTAGGGAAAATTGTATCCATCTATATTTAATTAGAACACCACACTTTTGTAATATCTAGGTCAAAAAGTTAAATCCAAGGACTCCAAAATGAATGTTTAGCATTCAGCAAATCTAGAAAGAAAGAAGTCTTGATAAAGTACATTTCATAAGGTGTATAACTAACTTAGTTTTTTCACACAGGGCACTCCTAATCATAAAAGGCAGATGGGAGATACTTTGGTCAAATATCGATCTGTAACAATGCCTGAAAATGTTCCCAGTCTCAGAACATATTAAGACAAAAGGATTTGTTAAGAATGACCAAACCCATGATGTAGAAACAGAAGTCAATTTATTTTACTATATGTAATTATATACTATTTACTCTTAACAACATATATCCAGGTTACAATAAAAAATTTAAACTTCTATGCTTCCCTGGTGGCACAGTGGTTGAGAGTCCGCCTGCCGATGCAGGGGACACAGGTTCGTGCCCCGGTCTGGCAAGATCCCACATGCTGCAGAGCGGCTGGGCCCGTGAGCCATGGCCGCTGAGCCTGTGCATCCGGAGCCTGTGCTCTGCAATGGGAGAGGCCACAACAGTGACAGGTCCGCGTACCGCAAAAAAAAAAAAAAAAAAAAATTAAACTTCTCTCATTTTAAAAAAATGACAAAAATTGAATTCTATATCTTTAAGACTAAGTTTCTATTCTGATCCTCTTCTACTCCCCACTCTTCTTCTGCCTATATGGTCGTATTCTGAGTCATGGAGAACTCTAGTTTAAACCCACTTGCTGTAGAATGGTGATATCTTGTGTTTGGTTCTAATGTTACAAGATGGATAAAATCATGTTATCTTTCTTTAAAATTCAGGTTAAGCACCAAGTCTTTATCAGTGATATGTTGTATATATTGGGCAAGCCATAAACTGGAGTGTGTAAGAAGTGGAGTGTTATGTTTGGTATTAATGGACTTTATTTTAAATCCACATTCCTCTAGAAATTGGAAATTTATGTTCTGTTAACTTGGAGTCTCACCATCCTTTCCCAGGGGTTATATCCAAATTCTATAGGAAGAGGGGACTATGTAGCACTCTGATCTTGCCATGTTAACAGTGGGATAGCACAATAAAATCTCCATTTTCATTTATCTACTCTAACAATCATTGCTTGTTCCCATCTCACCTATAGACAGGGATTCACCCAGGGAGCTGCTCACCCTCTTTGTTCTAAACTCAGGGCACCAATCCCTCCAGCATGGCCACACTGCTCTCCATGTACAAAAGATACATTCTGCTAATTCTAAACCCATCAGACTATGGGTAACTTTTGTACTTCTACTTTGAAGGGTGTTGGCTTAGTTCTTGCTTTGGCTTTTGCTCTAGCAACATACTGGTTGTGTGGTTACTCTAGGCTCTACTCTGGGGACAAGGTTACAATTCCTCTCTGCTCATAGATCTCCAAGTATATCCAGAATATTCTCCCCTATCCTTCCCCAAGAGCTCTGTATGTGGTGGGGCAAGGGCAAGGCATAAATCCACTTCTCGGGTAAACATCATAGACTAAGTTATTTACTTTTCTCTGTGGTCCTTCTCTCATTTACTTCTAGTCTGGAGAGAGAGATGAGGTGGGTAGTCTATTTCTTCATCTTTTCTTTCAAAGTTATCATTTGTGGCATGTTATATCTGAGCTCTTTAAAGTCTAGACTTAAAAAACAGCTAAAGACTAGACTTTTGTAATCCTAAGTGATTTACCTTTTTTAATGTTTTTATGCTACATTGTCCCTCCAAAGGGGGGAGTGAAAAGGGTAAGAGAAGATCTGAGGAAAATTCCTTGGTAAATATTTCAAATACTAGCCTTGATATTTGCTTTCTTTTAAAGTGCTTTGTATGCACCCTGCTATGCCTTTCAGCACTGTTTTCTATATGCGTATTTCTCCTCCAGTTGCCTCTGTCTTCTACTCAAACTGCGACAACAGCAGGCAACTTTACTTTTCCTACAAAAGAGTTGATTTTTAATTTTCTGTTTATGACATTAGTACCCGCCGCACTGGGAAGAAATATGGATGTCATGACACCTGCTGAGCTATGTTATTCAATATGCTCCACTCTGCCATAACCGTATCCTATTTATTGTATTTGAAGCCTAGCAGAATAATCATGTAATCATATTATACTCAATATTGTATGAGCTTCAGACTCATGTAATAAACTCTGAAATACAATTGATATGCTTAATGCCAAGCCGTCAGTACAGATCAAAAATGAGCTACTTTAGTAGGATGAGATCCAATATGAACTGCTGTTGTTGAGGAAGAATCACGTGCAGTGGTTCAAAATCAAGAGTATTGGAGTAAATGACTCTTCTAGTGAACACAGTGCAGATGTCAAAGCTATATTTCAAGAGTAATATGATTAATAAGTAATTGATACTGCCTTAATCTTGGCCTAAAGGATAGCAGCTGGATTTTCTACAAGACCAACGTGTAACTGGGAGACCATGGATTCCATGCTCATGAGACATAAATCCTGTATAAAATTAACCTTTAGTGATTAATTAAGTGGAAAGATTTTAATCTTCTGAAACAAATCCCTTCCAGAACCTAACAAAAGTCCTTTGTCTTATAAGAAAAGAATTATTAAAATAATATCACTCTTTCCTTTATATCTAACAGTTGATCTCATGCCATCAAGTTCAGACTTCAAAGTCATTTTAAATTTATATATAGCACAGAGTACTTGGAAGGGAAGGGAAATGAGATGCTCTAAATGCTTTTCCTACAAATTGATGCTTATAAATGGGCGTTTACACTTCTAACAGACCTATTGCACCAATTCTCATCCTCATAATCTATTATTCCATTTTAATGTGTTTATATAGATCATCCAGCTACTGTGAACAATATTTGTCTTGCCTAAGGATTCCTGATAATCTTATCTGGTATGATGAGATGTAAGTAAACGTCAATAAAAGTCATCTGTAGAAAATTCTGTGTTGTTCATTAAATCAACACATTTTTTTCACTCAGTCTTTTTTTTTTTCTATCCAAGGTACTAGACTCACTGCTGAAGGTAGCAAAAGGTTAAAAAATATATATTCTTATGAAAGGAAAACAAGCACATAATTAAATGAAACAAATGCGATGCAAGCATCAAGCATCCTATAAGGAAAAAAGTGTTAAAGTGTTATGAAAATTCAGTTGTATGAATGTTCACATTCAACTGGAGAAATTAAAAGTCTTCATGGAGAAACTGTCACCTAAGACATGCTTAAAGGAAGCCTGAGATTTGAATAGCAGACATCCTGATTAAAAACAAGAAAATATAAATAAGAAAGGTCATTAAGATGGAGGATAGCATGAGTAAGTTGGAAAAATATGGAGCATATCCAAGGAATAGGTTTGACCTGAGTGTCTGTAATATAGAATTATTAAGAGTAGAAGGTAAACTAAAAATTGGTCTGAAACCATTTACTGAAGAACCTTAAAGATCAAGTTAGGAGGATCTACCAAAATTAATAGGCAATGAGAAGCCACTGAGAGAATGATATTATGTGGAGTATGTTTTCTGAAACTTCTCCTGGATTACAAATTAGCTGTCATATTTAAAAACTAACTTTTATTGTTTTTTCCTGGTCCTGTTTCCTATGTCTATATCTTTTATGTAGGTTCCAGATATTGATCTTTATATTTCACTCACCTTTCCCACACACATACAGGCCCACATGTAAATGAACACGTGTACATACACTTTGACACACTCTTTTCCGAACTGACTTACTGTTTGTTGTTTTGTTTTTGTTTGTGGATTTTTTTCTTTCCTACCATGAAGTATAGGCAATGTTTTTAGACAAGTATTGTGATGATTTCTGGTTGTATTGTATGAGAAATCCAACACCCATTTCCTACCCTTTTCCCTTTGCTCTTTCTATCACTGAGGCTGAAAGAATATTCACTTTCTCGTATTCTTTTGTAAGAAGAGAGTGGTCATGTGATACAGATCTTGATGTATAATTGGAAATCTGCTAGAATGGCTCCTGGGAAAGCTCTTGCTTTCTAGGTTAAAAGGATTGAATCAGTATCATCGCCACCACTTTCTCCCTCTTTTCTTTTTCCTGGAATGTGTATATGATAATTCTTGTAGCTGGGGCAGGGGTGTAGGGTAGGGAATTTCAGAAATATTGGTTTCTATATATTTGAGCTATTCAACCAATGTCAGCAGAAATCTATAGATATCTGACATATGATAAAAGTAAGCTCAAATTGCTTAATTCACTTTTAGTTTATTTGCTGTTAAAAAAAAGTGTTCCTAATTAGCATATAATGTTTATTTATTTTATGTATATCTTAACTATACATAAATCTATAGAGTATGTTTGGTTAAAGTCAAATAATTTATTTGATAAATTCATTTAACCTTTCTGACTCTCACTTTTTTATCTGCAAAAAGAAGAAAATTCCAGCTACTCTGAAGAATTATGAGGACAAAGGGCAACAAAACACCTGATACAGGGTAAAAACACCTATCACAGGGGCTGATCCATAGTGGCAGATTAATGAAGATTTTTAAATGAATGAATAAATAAGACATTCTTACTTCTAGGAAGCTCCTTTGAATGGTGTTAAGTGTTGGCTGCGTTGACTGATTAGACATATATCTTTTTTTTTTTTTTTTTTTTTTGCGGTACGCGGGCCTCTCACTGCTGTGGCCTCTCCCATTGCGGAGCACAGGCTCTGGACGTGCAGGCTCAGCGGCTATGGCTCACGGGCCCAGCCGCTCTGCGGCATGCGGTATCCTCTCGGACTGGGGCACGAACCCGTGTCCCCTGCATCGGCAGGCGGACTCTCAACCACTGCGCCACCAGGGAAGCCTTAGACATATATCTTTAAAGAATCCTGTTGGTTATCTTTTCTTCCCATCAGAAGAAAGTTGGCAATTAAAGAATATTTGATACCAGTCCAAATATAGATTTGGAGGTCACAATTATATCTATATTTAAACTGAATAATAGAGACAACATGTTGGATTTGGTTTCTATACCTTGAACTAGAATTTGATACTGAATCAATCTTGGTGATTAATAAGTGACAAATATAGTCAAATTTGAAGTTGATATAATTTAACAATGTTTAGAAGATTGCCAATAAAAATTTTGAATTATATAATTCAAACTTACATTCCTTCTTTATTCGTGCATTGCTTAAGAGCTTACTCTATAATAGGAGAATATACTAACAACTTTCAATATTGTACAGTAAATAAAAATTGCATTTGTCAAGACTACATGCTATATCATGATTCTACTTAATACCATTAAGCTATAGCATGATGATGACTGACAGTACAAAATATTTCTTAACTTAATGCTTGAAAAGCAGAGAATCAGTCAATATATGAAGTAGGAGGATTGACATTTAATAAGCCCAAATCAATATTACTTTAAGTGTTCGTTACATAAGCAGAAGATAATACCTGACTTCAGATAAGGAAGGGATGTAGAAAACATAGTTGATAAAAAGTGGTGGCAGAGTGTATAGCTCGCAGTTTGAGGATAGCTCACATCCATCTTCAACGTCTAGTAGAATCAACCTAAAGGTTGGCTTCATAACCAGATCCTTATAAAATTTTACATAGAATTTCAGAAGCTGGTTTTATTTTGAATCACAAAAAGTGACTATTGTGTCTTATAGTAAATCATGTCAAAAATAATGTTTTTCCTTTATAAACTCTCCTCCTGCCTCCAGAACTCAATCCTGCTGAGCATTTTGAAATTCTGAAGAAAATATATGGAGGGTTCTTTATTGGAGCTCACTATCAGAATACAGACAGAACCTTTAAAACAATAAACATGACCTCACTGGCCATAATTCACAAGCAAAGAATCATTTGACTTCAAAATGCTCTGGCAAAACTTTTTGCCTTTGAAGTTGAATGAAGGACAATCAGAAATACCCTCAGAGTTCAAACAACTTCCTATTCAAAGAAAAATCTTCCATTTCCTTCTTCTAATCAGAGTATTATTTTAGGGTCTTCATGTCACTGCTACAAATGTATAGTTGTATTCTCTTCTATATTTCAGTGGACTTGCATATGAACTCTTGCTTCACATGTAAGTGTTGAACAGAGCAAGGATGGGAGCTTAAATTAAAATAGAGAAATCATTGGTTTGGTATTAAGCTCTAAGATATTTTCTCCTGCAAAGATGAAATCTCCCCTAAATCTCCTCAAAATGTGTGTTTGATTGAAGCATTGAATTATAAATAAGTAGTTCAAGCCATACTGAAAAAAAAATGGCCTGTCTAGGTCACCTTTACCAGGTAAATCAATAGTAAATTAATCACATGGCAATACTTTTGGAGAACTTCATCCTGGTCAGGAAGCACATTTGTGTTTATGGAAATTTAGTGTGAAGGTAATTAAGGTAAGGACTGAAATGATGTCATACTGGATTAAGGTGGGCCTTAAATTTAATGAGAGTGGGCTTATAAAACACAGAAAAAGAGAAACAGAAAAGAAGATGATTTGAAAACAGAGACAGAGATTTAAGTTACATTGCCACAAGCCAATGAATGCCAGAAGCCACCAGAAGCTGAAAACAGCAAAGCAGATTTGTCCCTTTGGAGGGAGTTTGGTCCAGGAAACACCTTGATTTTGGACTTCTGACCCCCAAAACTTTTGGAGAATAAATTGCTTTTGTTTTACATCCCCATGTTGGTAGTAATTTGTTGCATCAACCTTAGGAAACAAAAAATATAGACAGGTTCCCAACCTCTGAGACTATCTCCTGTGTTTGAGAAATTAACAAGTTCAAATGCTTATTTTTCCAACTTCTCTTATAGATAGTGTGCAGGCCTAAAGTCTAGGCTCAGTCACTATATTTCTTGTCTATTGCTGTATAACAATTACCACACACTTAGTGGCTTAAAACAATGCACATTTATTATTTCATGGTTTCTGTGGTTCAGTAGACTGGGCAATGCTTAGCTGGGTCCTCTGTTTCTGGGTCTCACAACACCTCAAGTTGTCCGCCAGGGTGCAGTCTCACGTGAGGCTCAACTGAGGTTGGATCTACTTCCAGGCTTACATGATTATTGGCAGCATTGAGTTACTTGTGGTTTCTTGGACTGAGTGCTTGCTAAAATAATAAATGTGTGAACAGATGAATGAATTTTTATTACAGCTTTCTCTGTAGTCTTGGTCTTACCTAGTAATCAGTTGTGTCAGCTCCACATGTTAAATGTGCTAGAGTTAACCTTAAATCATTTTGAACTTTTTCCCTGAGAACACTGTTTCAAAATTCATTCACAGCTAAATTTCCTAATTTCCTCAATGTCATATCATAAAATAGAGGTATTATTTCATCTTTTGGCTTACCTGAGATCCCCTAGATCATTTTCTAAACTTTATAACATTTGAAACGAAATCAGATGAAATTCTTTGCTGATATTTGCAGTTAAGTTCATCTGCTTTATTGCCATGCTTTTTACTACACTTGCAATATTCTCTCTTTTCACTTCACATATTTTTTGCTGATATCCTCTGTTTCTCACACAAACCACAATGTTCTACCACCATTGCTTTGTTCATGCCATTCTTTTCTCTACAATGCTCCCATATTTCTACAGGTATTCAACTGATACTCAATCTTCAAGACCCAACAAAAATATGATCCCTTCTACTCTCATTTCCCTGCCCAGCCCAAAGTAATCTTTTCCTGATTCAGATTCTCACATTTAGTATTTCATAAGTTCTATAATAATATGCATCTATCTTATCGCCTTTTGCATGGTGTGAATTCCCTGAGTACACCATACATGATGATTCATCTTCGTATTCCTGAGTGCCTTATATATGCTGGATATTCAGTAAATACATGAGTGATCTTATAATGAAAAGAACATTGGATACAATAGCTATACCTGTAGACATTAATCATTTCCCGTATAAAAGAAGCCAATTTCTCTAAATTGCTTCATGTAGGTAAAGCCCAATACAACATATGAGTATGACCCACTTAGTGCAACCCAAATAATACCATTTATAAAAATCTTACAGAATTAATTATCTGCCTCAGTTTCTGTGGCAGTCATTAATGGTGCTATGTACCAAATATTTCTGGCTTTCTTCTATCTACTCTCCAGGAACAATTTGTGGTTTAGTGGGGCCAGATGATTATTCTTGACCAATGGATTTGAGTGAAAGTGACATTTACCAGTTCAGCCACAGAGCATTTAATTGCTTAAGTGGCATTTTCAGTCCTCCTTTCACTCTGGTATGGTAACTTATTTCATTTGAGATGCTGCTGCTCTGTCCTCTGGGTCCCTGGGACATTAAGATGAAGAGAGCTCCCTATTGACCTACATGAACAAGAAAAAAAACCATGATATTCAAATCACTGAGAATTTGAGTTATTTGTTACCACAGTCTACTCTGGTGGTACCTTTATTTTCTTTTCAATCTAGCAAGCCTGGATGTGTTTAATAACACAAAATCTGTACAGTTTTTCATTTCTCACTTTTCTTTGCATCACACTTCTTGTCACCCACTGCTTAGAACATCAGCCATAATTTATGCACATGTGAAAGGAAGATGGAATCATTGATGGGGAAAATTAGCTATTATGAACTGGATATGGAAAGGGACTTCTATAGTGAAAACAAAGGGGCATAACAGAAAAAATTTCTTGAGAAAAGAAGAAAGGATTTAACTTTATTTCAAGTGGAAAATGCCATGAATGTTATACTACAGTCTCAAATTCCTATGGACATTTTTTTCTTTATTTTGACAATTCTTTATAAAAGAAAGACAAGATGATGAATGCAACTAATAAAAAAGTTTGGGTTTTAGGCTATGATTAGAAAGGTAAACTTTTCTATGGTTAAAATCTGGATTTTTATTAGATAAACATGCTCATAGCAGAAATTTATATTAATACATAAGTATATTATTATACCTTTCTAAACAAGAATGCTACCTTTGTTGTATATTATCATAACATTTCAATAAATTATTTTCTTTTACAGAGGATCTAAACTTTAAAGATAAGTGACCTGCTCTAGGACATAAATGCAAGCAGTAGAAGTTTTAAAGAATAATGTGACCTACCCACTTGGTCTTGGGAAAGCTTGTGTTTTTACAGTCTGCTTCCTGAGAACTAAAAAGCAATTTTAACATAATGGGCAGTTTAAAAAAATTGAAGATCAGAGGAAATATCCTATATTAGAGTAAGTTGCAGTAAATTCTTAATTATCATGTCATTTGAACTCACAATGACACCGGGGTGTTAGAAAATTTCTTTAAGCTATGTGTCTCAGGAAGGTGATAGAAAGCAATGAAAAAGTCTCATCCATTGATCTTGAAAAAATTGCTGATATAGCCCTTATGAAATCCTGACATAAGTAGTTTCTGTGCAGAGTCATATTAACAAAGCGTGATCCTGTGAAAGACAAGGTGCACCAGACAATCAAGATGACTGTGTTCAGGCTATTGTTAACAGGGAGAACATTTATTAAAGAAGACTGTCTCAAAGAGAAGGAAGGGGCCTCGGTATTACAGAAGCAGGTACACAGGAAGTCATTGCAGCAGTACAGGAGTTATGAGGAAAGATGGAGCAAGGTCTTATCTTAGAATATTCGCAGGCAGAAGCCTCTGAAAACAAAAGGGTGGGGTATTTCAGAACTATTAATATTTTCTAGGCATACAGGGCTCAGGTAAAGTTCAACATCATCAATTCCAAACCCAAGTTTCAGTCAGGACACAGAAATCACTCTAAGAATTTTTAGCAAAAGAGGGCTTAATACAGGGAATCAGTTGTTTGCAAAACCACTGGGAGGGCTGAAGATGCAAACATCAGGAGAAACTTCCACTAGCTTTCAGGTTCACCACTACAGGTGTAGTGTGGAGAACCAGGTGGTAATCAGGTTTTTCCAAGCAGAACAGAAAACTGCAGATGCTGTTCTTAATAACAGCAAAACCTCTACAAAATCTTACATCTGCTAAAGCCCAGGCACTCACTTACCACCGCCAAAGAACAAAGGAATATGGCTCTGCCTCCCCTCCACTTCCAAATCCTGCTCAAATGCCCCTCTTAGTAGAACAGTAATTGTATTCCAAGCCCTGGAGTCAAGAGAATCTGGTTCCTAATACCCAGCCACTGCGAAACAGAGGAAACATTAATTTTGCTGCTTGCAAAATTAAATGAGCATGCTACTTTTTATTCTTAATAAAACTTTGAAGAGGTTTAATTCATGACAACCAGCAACATTTCTCCCTGTATCACCACCTCAAACCTCTCCCACACCCTGCTGCTCCCCTTTACCTTTTAGGTCCTAATTCCCTGCCCCTAAATCTTTCACTTCCCTCCCTTTTTTTTTTCTCTCTTCCCTATTTCCTTCCCCCCATCCCTTTCTTTTGTTGCTCAACTTAAAAAATAAAACCCTTGGGACTTCCCTGGCCGTCCAGTGGTTAAGATTCCGTGCTTCCAATGTGAGGGGCATGGTTTCCATCCCACATGCAGCGCTGCAAAAAAAAAAAAAAAAAATCATTAAGCAGGCTTTGGATTTCCTACTGGATGTGAGATTGATATTTCTAGGCAATTTTATGTAAATTTCCAAGGCCTGCTTGATGATAATTTTTTTTTAATTTTACAGGTTTATGAGAACGTGATCACCTCTTATAGAATAATACACTCTCTGATGTATAGTGACTCATACATGGGACATTACCCCTTTTCCTTTATTTTTTCACAGCACCATCAGTAAGAAACACTTGGTCTAACAGGTTAAGGATTACATCACAGCATCATGCAGCAAGGATAAAACTGAATCTTCAACACTTTTCTTCCTTTGGCCACCTTTACCACCAGAAAGTGTTTCCTGATAGATTCGCTTTCCCCTTTATGTCCCCTCATTTTCTGTCTTCTTCCTTTCTTTCTAGCTCCCCATCTCTCATCATTTCTTATGCAGGACATAAGTTTCACAGTTTCCTTCTACCGTGGGGTACAGGGAGATAAGGAACTTCTCATTCCCTCTGCCCAAAACAGCCTATGAAGATACTTTGTTAAGCGAAAGATCATTTACTATGAAAAGAAATAATGCCATTCCCATACGGACAGAAGTTGTGGCCAATACTGTGATTCTAAACAGAGCAATTTGTTTGGTACTATGCTATTTAAAGGAAGACCAACTCTTTAATTCTCAGATCTTAACCTCATAAAAGAGGGAACTGAGCGATTAATACTGAAGCAAGGTAAAAACTACAGCGTAGTTTAATAATCTATCCAGGACATCATAGACTTCCTGAGTGAGGTCTTCAGTGCTATGTGCAAGAGTGAAACAATAGCAATCCTCCCTTCCTAAGCAATGTTTTTGTTAATTCTGTAGGAAAACATGGTAGGTGTGAGAGTAAAAGTGTGGAGCCTAAACCCAGACTGCCTGCATTTGAATCCTGTCACTGGTACTTAATTGTTATGTACTTTGGGACTGAGGACAACTTGACTCACATTTCTAAGACCCTGTCTCATGAACTGTAACATAGAAATAAAGACAAATATCTTGGCTCCTTCAGAGTTGTTGAAAGTATTAACATAGTGATGTGTGTAAAGCATTTGACAGACACACATTTAAAAAAAAAATTATCGGAGTATAGTTGATTTACAATTTTGTGTTAATTTCAGGTATACAGCAAAGTGAATCAGTTGTACACATACATATATCCAGTCTTTTTTAGATTCTTTTCTTATATAGGCCATTACAGAGTATTGAGTAGAGTTCCCTGTGCTATACAGTAGGTCCTTATTAGTTATCTATTTTATATATAGTAGTGTGTATATGTCAATCCCAATCTTCCAATTTATCCCTCCCCCCTTACCTCCAGTAACCATAAGTTTATTTTCTACATCTGTAACTCTATTTCTGTTTTGTAGAAAGTTCATTTGTACCTTTTTTAGATTCCATATATAAGTGATATCATATGATATTTGTCTTTCTCTGTCTGACTTACTTCACTCAGTATGACAATCTCTAGGTCCATCCATGTTGCTGCAAATGGCATTATTTTGTTCTTTTTTATGGCTAAGTAATATTCCATCATATATATGTACCACATCTTCTTTATCCATTCCTCTGTTGATGGACAATGAATGTTGGGGTGCATGTATCTTTTTGAATTATGGTTTTCTCCAGATATATGTCCAGAAGTGGGATTGCTGGATCATATGGTAGCTCTATTTTTAGTGTTTTAAGGAAACTCCATGCTGCACTCAATAATGGCTGTACCAGTTTACATTCCCACCAACAGTGTAGGAGGGTTCCCTTATCTCTATACCCTTTCCAGCATGTATTTTTTGTAGACTTTTTGATGATGGCCATTCTGACCAGTGTGAGGTGATACCTCATTGTAGTCTTGATTTGCATTTCTCCAATAAACTAGTGATGTTGAGCATCTTTTCATTTGCTTTTTAGCCATCTGTATGTCTTCTTTGGAGAAATGTTTATTCAGATCTTCACCCATTTTTTGATTGGGTTGTTTGTTTTTTTGATATTGAGCTGCATGAGATGTTTGTATATTTTGGAGATTAATCCCTTGTCAGTTGCTTTGTTTGCAATAACACACACACTTTTATGAAATACTGTCACCAAAGCAAGAAAGCTCACAGTCATTCCAGGCTCCTTCTTCCACTTTATCTTCTACCTCTAATTGCTCACAAAATTTGCCTTTTAAATATCTTTCAAATATTTTCGCACCTTACTTTAAACCCTTAACAACAACATCTCCTGCTGAGACTGTAGCAAACAGGTCTTAACTCATTTTTTATTATTATTGTTGTGTCATCCTCCTACCCCCCTTCCCTAATTATCACCTACACTGAAGCCAGTGATCTTACTGTATGGAAAATGTAATCAGTCTAACTCCAATTTTAAAACCTTCATTTTTATGCAAATACTTATAAAGTTTAATCGCTATCATTTAGTAGATAGGAACCTCATCATCTAAATTTGTCAACATTTACAGCAGTGAAGCTCAAACTTTAGAGTGGATCAGAGTCCTCTGGGATGTTTGTTTAAAATGAAGATTTTAGATCCTTACTCCATGGGCAAGTTTTGCATGGTGTCTTAATTAAAGATCACAAGTCTGATTTTTTAACAGTCAGGCCAGGACATTCAGATTCAGCGTTCCTGAGATCACCTTTTGAGAAATACTCTGCTGTATAGCCCCATAGCCAACCATTTCTCCACTACCCCTACCTTATATGACCGGTGGGTCTTCAAATATGACA
This sequence comes from Globicephala melas, assembly GCF_963455315.2. NCBI lineage: Eukaryota > Metazoa > Chordata > Mammalia > Artiodactyla > Delphinidae > Globicephala > Globicephala melas. Next base: position 128,274,582 of record NC_083314.1, on the reverse strand, counting down.
TGCTTTAAATGCCTTTTTGCCTCTACAACTGCTATTTCTACTTCCTGGAAAGTCCTTCCTCACCTTCTGTCTGGTTAATTTCCATTCTTCTTTCAGCATTTCATTCAAATGTCACTCCTGTGTGAGGGGATCCCTGAGTTCTCTCAGGGAGAAGTTAGTTACACCTTCTTTTACTTTTTAGTAATATCCTGTACTAATCTCTACTTGTACTCCTGGCTTTGGGTTATAAGTAAATTTTATATGTTAGACCTCTCTACTAGACTATAAAGGCATGGCAGCAGGAAAGCATCCCATTCATTCTTGTGTTACCATTATCCAGGGCCTGGCATATACTAGGTGCTAAATAAAGTATTCACTGGCTGAAAGAAGAAACTAATAAGTGTTAGAAAATCACTTACTTGGGATTATTTAAAGATTTAGGTCACCTCCACATGAAAAGTATTTCCTCCATAAGATTTCTGCTCTTATCTGAACTATCATTAAATATTATCTCTAAATCTTCACAATAAGAACAAGAGATAAAAACATTATTAACCTTATGTTAGAAACACCTGACAAAATTGAAAACTGTATTCTGTTTATTTGATTATTTGATTTCACTGAGGCAGTAATTATAAGACACCTAAGAGATAGAAGGTAAAAAGATTTCACATTCCCTTTATTCCCTATTAAATACAATGTTGGAATAAACGAGGTATCACCTGAACTGTTGGTAACTTTGCCTGAGGGTGGAATTCTCTAAGTACCACAAACAGTTCCTGGATACTGGAACTGGTGCAATTCACCTGGCCCTGGGAGTGGATGATCCATAGTTTTACCTGATATTTGCAGCCAAAACTTGTCTACAAAATAGAGTGAATTCAAAGAGGGGCTGGTGTTATTTCCAACAATTTACTATTTTACATAAAGGAGAGGACTGACATTGCTGAACTTTACTTGAAGCATGTGATCCTGGAAAAGAGCAAAGGTTAAGAAATCCCTCCACCCTCTTGTATTCCAGGAAATGGTTTACTACAAAGAAACATTCTTCCCCATATGGCTTAGATAAGGCTCCTAGATGATGTCCTTGCTTATCTATGACAAAGCCACAGACTCTCCAAATCCCCATTATTTGTCTCATAATGATTAACAACACTGTTTGTCCCTATTGACCAATCTGGACCAAATGCCCACTCATTTGACTTGACCAATCTGTAACCAGACTTCTCTCCTTCCCCTAGGCCATTGAGTTTAAACAGGCATTGGGAGCTTAAGCAGGCATTAGAACATGGAACAACCCTTACTTAACAGCTCCTCCTAAGATTCAGCTGGTTGCAAGAAAGACATTCCCTGCCCAACTGTCCAATGAGGCCCACATAAGCATCTCACTCCGCATTCCCATATATGAAAGCATAATGGTAGATCAAGAGATGGGTAAATCGTGGTTTTCTCCTTCTCCAAATGCACTGCTTCACTACAATAATTTCTTTCTCAGAACCATCAGAGAATTAGTCTTCAGGATAATTTATTAAGTGCAGAGAGATGAGAGGAGTAATGAACAAAGCACCTATCATTCATTGAGTAATGTTTCTACTATGTGCCAAGGAATGTCCTAGTCATTTTACTTTAACAAAATTGGAGGAAAGTAGAGTTAAATGGTACTTACTCAAATAAGGTAATGCATTCATGATTGAAATTTGAACCAGTCAATACACAAGCTTAGATCACCAACTATAAGAACTGCCTTAATTTTAATAGGTGGAGGTACAGGTTACTAAGTGCTTCAGTTTCTAGGAATTGTCCACCAGGATTTTTAGAGAGAAAAATGCAAAAAAATTGTAAAGGAGAATTTTTTAATACAGATGTTATCCTGGTTTTTCAAAAATTACTTTATTTATGTTCAGTTGGGCCTTGACATATAGATGTGGGCACTGAGGGATTTTGCATGGATGTGCAGCTCTATTTAGCATGATCAATGATTTTGTTTCAATTACATGATTCTCATTAAAAGAGTTCTCTCTACAGCTGAGACATTACTGTACAGCGGTACCTCCTTTTATCGTGTTTCACTTTATTGTGCTTCACAGATACTGTGTTTTTCACAAATTGAAGGTTTGTGGCGACCCTGCCTGAAGCAGGTCTATCAGTACCATTTTTCCAACAGCATTGCTCACTTCATATCTCTGTGTCTCATTTTGGTAATTCTCCCAATATTTCAAACTTTTTCATTGTTATTATATTTGTCATGATGCTCTGTGATTAGTGACCTCTGATGTTAATGTTGGAATTGTTTTGAGGAGCCACAAGCCTAATCAATAAATGTTGTGTGTGTTCTGACTGCTCCACCAACCAGCCATTCCCCATCTCTCTCCCTCTCTTCAGGCCTCCCTATTCCCTGAGACACAGCAATAGTGAAATTAGGCCAGTTGATAACTATACAATGGTCTCCAAGTGTTCAAGTGAAAAGAAGAGTCACATGTCTTTCCGTTTAAATAAAAAGCTAGAAGTGATTAAGCTAGAAATGAGGAAGGCATGTTGAAAGCTGAGATAAGCCAAAATCTATACCTCTTATGCCAAACAGCCAAGTTGTGAATGCAACTTTCTTGAAGAAAATTAAAATTGCTACTTCAGTCAACAAATGAATGATAAGAAAGTGAAACAGCCTTATTACTGATACGGAGAAAGTTTTGGTGATCTGGATAGATGAACAAACCAGCCACAACCTTTCCTTTAGCCGGAGCCTAATTTAGAGCAAAGCCCTAACTCTCTTCAATTCTCTGAAGGCTGAGATAGATGAGGAAACTACAAAAGAAAAGTTTGAAACTATCAGAGGTTGGTTCATGAGGTTTAAGGAAAGAAGCAATCTCTGTAACATAAAAGTTCAAGGTAAAGACGCAGGTACTGATATAGAAGCTGCAGCAAGTGATGGAGAAAGTAAGATAATTAATGAATGTGGCCACTTAAAATAATAGGTTTTTAATGTAGATTAAACAGCCTTATATTGGAAGAAGATGTCATTTAGGAATTTCATATCTAAAGTGGAGAAGCCAATGCTTGGCTTCAAACCTCAAAGGACAGACTGACTCTTTTGTTAGGGGCTAATGCAGCTGGTAATCTTATTCATTTATTTTTTTTGGAGGCTTTATTTTTTCTATTAGTTTTTGTTGAAGTATAGTTGCTTTAAAATGTTGTGTTAGTTTCGACTGTACAGCAAAGTGAATCAGTTATACGTATACACATATACCCTCTTTTTTAGATTTCCTTCCCATTTAGGTCACCACAGAGCCCTGAGTAGAGTTCCCTGTGCTATACAGTAGGCTCTCATTAGTTATCTATTTTATACGTAGTACTGTATATATGCCAATCCCAATCTCCCAATTCATCCCACCTCCCCTTCCCCCCTTAGTAACCATAAGTCTGTTCTCTACACCTGTGTCTCTATTTCTGCTTTGCAAGTAAGTTCATCTGTACCATTTTTCGAGATTCCATGTATAAGCAATATTATATGATATTTGTTTTTCTCTTTCTGACTTACTTCACTCTGTATGTTCTATCTCTAGGTCTATCCACATCTCTGTAAGTGGCACTGTTTCGTTCCTTTTTATGGCTGAGTAATATTCCATTGTATATATGTACCAAATCTTCCTTATCCGTCCCTCTGTTAATGGACATTTACATTGCTTCCATGTTCTGGCTATTGTAAATAGTGCTGCAATGAACATTGTGGTGCGTGTGTGTCTTTTTGAATTATGGATTTCTCAGGGTATATGACCAGTAGTGGGATTGCTGGGTCATATGGTAGTTCTATTTTTAGTTTTTTGAGGAACTTCCATACTGTCCTCCATAGTGGCTGTACCAATTTACATTCCCACCAACAGTGTAGGAGGGTTCCCTTTTCTCCACATCCTCTCCAGCATTTATTGTTTGTAGATTTTTTTGATGATGGCCATTCTGACTGGTGTGGTAACTTTAAATTGAAGCAAATGCTAAGTTACCATTCTGAAAATCCTAGAGCCCTTAAAAATAATCCTAAACCTACTCTGCCTGTGCATTATATACAGAACAATGAAGTCTGGATGACAGGACATCTGTTTACAACATGGTTTACTGAATATTTTGATCCCACTGCTCAGAAAGAAAGATTCCTTTCAAAATATTACTGTTCGTTAACAATGCACCTGGTCACCCAAGAGCTCTGATGGAGATGTACAATGAGACTCATGTTGTTTTCATGCCTGCTAGCACAATATCTATTCTACAGCCCATGGATCAAGGAGTAATTTTGACTTTCATGTCTTATTATTTAAGAAATATAGTTTGTAAGTCTGTAGCTGCCATAGTGATTCCTCTGATGGATCTGAGCAAAGTAAACTGAACACCTTTTGAGAAGAATTCATCATTCTAGATGCCATTGAGAACATTTGTGATTCATGGGAAGAAGTCAAAATATCAACACTAACAGGACTTTAGAAGAAGATTCCAACCCTCATGGAGGACTTTGAGGGGTTCAAGACTTCAGTGGAGGAAGTAACTACAAATGTAGTGGAACTAGCAAGAAAACTAGAATTTAAAATAGAGCCTGAAGATATAACTTTGTTGCAATTGTTGCAATAAAAGTTGAACAGATGAGGAGTTGCTTCTTATGGATGGGCAAAGAAAGTGGTTTCTTGAGATGGAATCTACTCCTTATGAAGATGCTGTGAAGATTATTGAAATGACAGCAAAGGTTTTAGAATAGTACATAAGCTTTGTTGCTAAGGCAGTGGCAGGGTTTGAGAGGACTGAGTCCAGCTTTGAAAGAAGTTCTACTGTGCATAAAATACTGTCAGACAGCATTGCGTATTCAGAGAAATTGTTCATGAAAGGAAGAGTCAATTGATGGAGCAAACTTCATTATCTTATTTGAAGAAATTGTCACAGCCATCCCGAACTTCAACAACCAAAACCCGGATCAGTCAGCAGCCATCAACACTGAGGCAGGACCCTCCACTGGCAAAAAGATTACAACTAGGTGAAGGCTCAGATAATGGTTAACATTTTTTAGCAATAAAGTGTTTTTAATTAAGGTATGTACACTTAACAGACTACAGCATAGTGTAAACAATACTTTTAAATGCACTGAAAAACCAAAAAATTCATGTGACTGGCTTTATTGCAATAATCACTTTATTACAGTGGTCTGGAACAGAACCTGCAGTATATCTGGGGTATACCTATGTAAGGCAGCATGCAATACATTTATTTTAAAAGCATCATTTAAAAAATGTCATTGTTCATTGGCTTGAAATTCTACTATATAATACCACAATGTTTAGGTTCTGTAAGTTTACATATTGAATGTTGCATTATGCTCCATTTCTAGGCATGTTATAGAAATCATTATTTTTGGCTTGTATATTCTAATCATATTCCTAAGATTTATAGATGTGATTAGAAACACTTTGATGTTCAATGTAACACAATGACTTTTTGACAGTGATATTTACAGCTGGTAATATGTGTGCTTCATCATTCTCTATCTGAGCTATCATTGTCTAAAGAATAGAGGTAAACTACACTTGTAATAATGAGGACAGAGTGCACAACAAAAATTGAACATAAAATCAGAAAATAAAATGTCCCAAATTCCAATATTACAACAGTGGGCTAACTTATAAAAATAAGACTATCAAGGGAAGGAAATAGAAAACCATCAACAATTAAAATTTAACTATAAAAAGAATAGTGGCACTAGGGGTTGGGGTAGGAACACTGAAAATATATCATTGGAACATAGGATTTCTAATGTAATATTTTCCAAGCACTCATTACTTAACCAAAGTAGAACAGCCTGTTACTTTTGCATAGCTATTAATATTGGAATAGCTCTAAATTCACATTAATGGGTATTCACATCTGCTGAATAGACTAGTACTCCTGTTCTACTCTACTATGCTAGTTTTTTCAAAGTGTTTATTTTAATTACCTTAGCTATCCACTTATGAAAAAATAAGAAGACTATTTTTCTTTTAAAGACAAATGTGAAATTTCCTACAAACAAATGTGCTGAAATCAAATTTTATCCTTTTCAATACATGCTATACCTCCTCACAGAATCTTGGTCAAATTTAATTCTTCTACCCCCCTTCCTCAACTATCTTTTTGAAGTCCAGTTATGGCCATGGAAGAAACAGCAGCATGTCTCAAACATATTCCGGATCTTACAGAACATCTTAACCTCACAAGGTTTTGCCTCCCACAAGGCACCATAACTGATTAGTTAATGGGCCATTCCTACGTCTCACAAGGCCATCTGCAACAAGATAATGGAGAAACAATGAATTCTATAGTTTTAAGCTCTTATTATATTTCTTTTGATGTAAAATTCGTTATTTGCTCAGGAGCAATATTTTGTGGAATATCATGACCCTAAATAAGGCATTCTATGAGTTCACATGTGAAAGTATTGCAAGTATGGAAGGCATTATTCATATCATGAAGTGGAGATAAAACACTGCCCACTCTATGAGGGAAAGGGTTCACTACAATCAATCTGCTGCTGGATGGCTTGATCTTCCCCTCAAATGGTGCTGTGTTCTGTGCTCACATTGATCTCATTGTTGGCAGGCTGGGAACACTGCATGGGCAATAGCCATATCAGCCTTGGTGACTGAGCATGTGTAGAGCCTTCAACCCTTGATGCCAAGTCCACATTTCATTAAGCAAAAATAATATATTAGTTTCCTAGGGTTGCTATAACACCACAAACTGGATGGCATAAAACAATAGAAATTTGTTCTCTCATAGTACTGGAGGCCAGAAGTCTGAAATCAAGGTTGGCAGGATGGATTCCTATGGGAGACCTTAAGGAAAAATCTGTTTCATGCCTCTCTCCTACTTCTGAAGGCTGCCAGCAACTCTTAGCAAAAACTCTAATCTGTGCCTCCATATTTACATACATGGTCTTCTTCCCTGTGTCTCTATGTCTGAGACCTTCCTCTTCTTTCTTTTATAAGGATACTGGTCATTGGATTTAGAAAACACCTAAATCCAGGATGACATTATCTCAAGATCCTTAATTATATGTACGAAGACCCTGTTTACAAATAAGGTCATATTCATAAGTTCCAGGGGCTAAGATTTGGACATATCTTTTTTCAGGACACAATTCAACCCACTAAACACAGTAGGATGAAAAAAGACACTGACTGAACTTGACTGACTATAACAAAAATCCATCTTATCTCCCTGACTATTGAGATACTCTTCTGCTCTGAATGTCCTCTATTGGTTATTCACATGGAACAAACACATAATCACAATCTGTGCCTCTCATGAGATGTCATCCACATACCTCACCTGTATATCATTTTGTTAACAATTTGCCAAACTTTTTCTCTGACTACCTGGCCAAACTGTTAGCTATGTTCCATAAATCAGTGTGGATACACACATTGTAGGCCCATCATCTCTCTACTAAAGTGTCAGTTAGATGTACTGCTTGAATTTCTGCTCTTTGAGGGAATTCCCTTACCTTTCTATCTTTCAGGACTTTCCTTGAGTATGCCTGTAATGTTGCACAGTTCTCTTCTGAGTGGTCCCAGCATATTAGGCCAAATGCTTACTAAGCACAGACCTAATATTTTTCTCCTTCAGTAAACTAATTGTAAGGAACTCTGTATGACAGGAGTTGGCAAACCATGGCCCATAGGTCAAATCCAAGCTGCTTTTATAAAGGTTTATGTGAACATAGTCACAATCCTTTATGTATACTCTATAATGGCAGAGCTGAGTAGGTGTGATAACGATCATTAACACCCACAAAGCTTAAAATATTTCCTATCTAGCGCTTTAGAGAAAAAGTTTGCCAACCTCTGCACTATGGAGTCATAAAAATGGGTTGGAGGAGAGTAAATAATGTAGTTACCATAACGGTCCAAGATCATGCAACTTACTTGTGCCTTCAAAACCTGATCAAGCCCAATTTTGTATTATTCACTTCTACTTGATGCATGCATTCACTGGCTTGGTGGAGCAGATGAACCCAATTTTGTCACTTTCTGTCTCACAGTCTGGGATTCAGACATTACTTGTGGCCAATAGCAAGCAAGGTGCTGTTTTTATAAAAGAGAATAGTTATTTTCTAAAGAGGACTTGAGACTTTTTTCCCTAAACATTGTGATTTACCACCTCTCCAGGCTTGTATCAATAGGATTTCTATTTATCATACAGTAAGTCCCCTACATACAAATGAGTTCCATTCTGAGAGCATGTTCGTTAAGTCCAGTTGGTTTGTAAGTCCAACAAAGTTAGCCTAGGTACCCAACTAACTCAATCGGCTATATAATACTGTACTGTAATAGGTTTATAATACTTTTCACACAAATAATAGATAAAAGACAAGCACAAAAAATAAAGAAAACATTCTTAATCTTATAGTACAGTACCTTGAAAAGTACAGTAGCACAGTACAACAGCTGGCATACAGGGCTGACATCGAGTGAAAAGGCAAGAAGAGTTACTGACTGGAGGAGGGAGAGGAGGTGGGGGATGGTAGAGCTGAAGGATCGTCAGCAATAGGAGATGGAGGGCGAGCTGCACTTTCACTCATGCCTGACATTGATGGCACAGGTTCTGGTTCCTTGCTGGATTCAATTCAATCTATCTTCTTGAAAAAAGGATCCAGTGACGTCTGGTTAGTAGCTCTTTTTTTTTCGCATCATAGATGCCATAGTAGCACTGGATTGCATTCTGAACGGCTGCTGCAACCTTCATGTACTGTTCTATGTTGGGGTCCAGTCCTGTGCCTCAAAAACGAACAATGCCTCCTCAAATAAAGAAAATCCCCTTGTCATTTCCCGCATTGTGCTTCTCTTTGGTTCTTCAGTTACTTCTTCTTCCTCTTATCTTTCTTTATCCTTTCTCTCGGCCTCTAATTCCTGGCTCTTCTTAGCAGTAACAGCCACATCACCACTGCTTTTAACTCTTGCTTCTGAACATCCTGGGCTTGAAATAAAGATACTATACTACTGTACTCTTTACAGTAGTATACAGTAAAGTATGCAAAAGCACGACCACTTGTAGAGGGTGCACACACATGACAATGTATGCCAGACACGTGAACTAATTTACATTATTGGACATGCGAATGCACAATCACATCTTTGAAAGTTCTCAACTTGAAGGTTCATATGTAGGGAACTTACTGTATATGCTTTCAGCATCATTTAATATAATGGGCAATATGGACCAAGTGGAGGAAAACTTGCAATACACACTGAAACTGTTATCAAACCTTCTCTTACTCTAGGCACCTCTCAGAAGTTAAGTTTATGGGTTATTTAGTAATTGAATGAGAGAAACACCCTGAATGATGGTTATGTATTGTTTCTAAAATCCAAAAAGGTCCACCAAACATTATGCTTCTTTCTTAGTAGTAGGTTGTGTATGGAGTGAAATTTACCTTTCAATTTACTCATGTCCCAGATCACTATATTCAAGGAAATTTTACTATGTGCCCCTTAGTTTTTATTAATGTATCTCTTGCACTGGGATTTTTGAGTCTTACCAAGTCAGTTAGAACACTTCTGGCTATAATGTCCAAATAGCATGATGTCATCAATATAGGGGACTAATGTGATATTTTTGTAAAGGCAGAATGGTCAACATTCCTATAGCCTAGATCATATTAAGAGAGCCATAGACCTGACATAGCTCTGTGATAACACATTAGAGGTATACGGTTGTCATTGTCATATGAAACCAATACTTAACATAGTCCTTAGTAAACATTATAAGAAAAGCATTTTTCAGGTTAATAGCTCCATATGAAATGACAGGGGCTATGCTGATTTATTCCAATTAAGAGATCAACCTGGGAGGACCTTCAAGATGGCAGAGGAGTAAGACGTGGAGATCACCTTCCTCCCCACAAATACATCAGAAATACATCTACATGTGGGACAACTCCTACAGAACACCTACCGAATGCTGGCAGAAGACCTCAGACTTCCCAAAAGGCAAGAAAATCCCCTCGTACCTGGGTAGGGCAAAAGAAAAAGAAGGAACAGAGACAAAAGAATAGGGATGGGACCTGTCCCTCTCGGAGGGAGCTGTGAAGGAGGAAAAGTCTCCACACACTAGGAAGGCCCTTCACTGGTGGAGACGGAGTGGTGGGGGGGAATCTTCGGAGCCACGGAGGAGAGCACGGCAACAGGGGTGCGGAGGGCAAAGGGGAGAGATTCCCGCACAGAGGATCGGTGCTGACCAGCACTCACCAGCCCGAGAGGCTTGTCTGCTCACCTGCCAGGACAGGCGGGGTCTGGGAGCTGAGGCTCGGGCTTCGGAGGTTGGATCCCAGGGAGAGGACTCGGGTTGCTGCATGAACACAGCCTGAAAGGGGCTAGTGCACCACAGCTAGCCGGGAGGGAGTCCAGGGAAAAGTCTGGACCTGCCTAAGAGGCAAGAGACCATTGTTTCAGGGTGCGTGAGGAGAGGGGATTTAGAGCACCACCTAAACGAGATCCAGAGACTGGCGTGAGCCGCGGCTAACAGCGTGGACCCCAGAGACGGGCATGAGATGCTAAGGCTGCTGCTGCCACCACCAAGAAGCCTGTATGCAAGTACAGGTCACTGTCCACACCTCCCCTCCCAGGAGCCTATGCAGCCCGCCACTGCCTGGGTCCCGGGATCCAGGGACAACTTCCCCAGGAGAATACATGGTGTGCCTCAGGCTGTTGCAACATCATGCAGGCCTCTGCCGCCACAGGCTCACCCCACATTGCGTACCCTTCCTTCCCCATGACCTGAGTGAGCCCGAGACCCCTAAACAATTGCTTCTTTAACACCCTCCTGTCTGGGCGAAAAGCAGATTCCAGAGGGCAACCTAAATGCAGAGGCAGGGCCAAATCCAAAGCTGAACCCCAGGAGCTGTGCAAACAAAGAAGAGAAAAGGAAATTTCTCCATGCAGCCTCAGGAGCAGTGGATTAAATATCAACTTGATGTACCCTGCATCTGTGAAATAGCTGAATAGACAAAGAATCATTCTAAAATTGAGGCAGTGGACTTTGGAAGCAACTGTAGACCTGAGGTTTGCTGTATGTGACTGACTAGTTTCTGATTTATATGCTTATCTTACTTTAGTTTTTAGCACTTGTTATCATTGCTGGATTGTTTATTGGCTTGGTTTCTCTCTTCTTTTTCTTATTTTTTATTTTAATAATATTTAAATTTTTTTTCTATTAATAACTTTTTTATTTTATTTACTTATTTTTCTTTTTTTCTCCCTTTTCTTCTGAGGCATATATGGCTGACTGGGTCTTGGTGTGCCAGCCAGGTGTCAGGCCTGAGCATTGGAGGTGAGAGAGCTGATTTCCAAGTTCAGGACATTGGACCACAAGAGACCTCCCAGCCCCATGTAATATCAATTGGCAAGAGCTCTCGCAGAGATCTCTGTCTCAATGCTAAGACCCAGCTCCACTCAACAACCAGCAAGCTCCAGGGCTGGACACCCCATGTCAAACAACTAGCAAGACAGCAACACAACACCACCTATTAGCAGAGAGGCTGCCTAAAGTCATAATAAGTTCACAGGCACCAGAGCACACCACCGGACGTGGTCCTGCCCACCAGAAAGACAAGATCCAGCCTCATCAACCAGAACACAGGCACCAGTCCCCTCCACCAGGAAGCCTACACAACCACCGAACCAACCTTACCCACTGGGGAAGACACCAAAAACAATGGGAATTATGAACCTGCAGACTGCAAAAAGGAGGCCCCTAAATACAGTAAGTTAAGCAAAATGAGACCACAGAGAAATATGCAGCAGATGAAGGAGCAAGGTAAAAACCCACCAGACCAAACAAATGAAGAAGAAATAGGCAGTCTACCTGAAAAAGAATTCAGAGAAATGATAGTAAAGATGATCCAAAATCTTGGAAACAGAATGGAGAAAACACAACAAATGTTTAACAAGAACCTAGAAGAACTAAAGAGCAAACAAACAATGATGAACAACCCAATAAATGAAATTTAAAAATCCCTGGAAGGAATCAATAGCAGAATAACAGAGGTAGAAGAATGGATAAATGACCTGGAAGATAAAACAGTGGAAATAACTACTGCAGAGAAGAATAAAGAAAAAAGAATGAAAAGAACTGAGGACTGTCTCAGAGACCTCTGAGACAACATTAAATGCACAAACATTCAAATTATAGGGGTCCCAGAAGAAGAGAAAAAGAAAGGGACTGAGAAAATATTTGAAGAGATTATAGTTGAACACTTCCCTAACATGGGAAAGGAAATAATCAAGTCCAGAAAGCACAGACTCCCAGATAGGATAAATCCAAGGAGAAACACACCAAGACACATATTAATCAAACTATGAAAAATTAAATACAAAGAAAAAATATTAAAAGCAGCAAGGGAAAAGCAGCAAATAACATATAAGGGAATCACCATAAGGTTTACAGCTGATCTTTCAGCAGAAACTCTGCAAGCCAGAAGTGAGTGCCAGGACATATTTAAAGTGATGAAAGGGAAAAACCTACAACCAAGATTACTCTACCCAGCAAGTGTCTCATTCAGATTTGACAGAGAAATTAAAACCTTTACAGACAAGCAAAAGCTAAGAGAATTCAGCACCACCAAACCAGCTATACAACAAATGCTAAAAGAACTTCTCTTGGCAGGAAGCACAAGAGAAGGAAAAGACCTACAATAACAAACCCAAAACAATTAAGAAAATGGTAATAGGAACATTACCTATTGGGTAGGAACATACATATAGATAACTACCTTAAATGTGAACATACATATCGATAACTACCTTAAATGTAAATGGATAAAATCCTCCAACCAAAAGACATAGACTGGCTGAATGGCTATAAAAACAAGACCCATAAATATGTTGTCTACAAGAGACCCACTTCCAACCTAGGGACACATACAGACTGAAAGTGAGGGGATGGAAAAAGATATTCCATGCAAATGGAAATCAAAAGAGAGAAGGAGTAGCAATTCTCATTTCAGACAAAATCGACTTTAAAACATAAACTATTACAAGAGACAAAGAAGGAGACTACATAAAGATAAGGGATCAATCCAAGAAGAAGATATAATAATTATAAATATTTATGTACCCAAAATAGGGATGCCTCAATACATAAGGCAAATGCTAACAGCTATAAAAGGGGAAATCGACAGTAACACATTCATAGTATGGGACTTTAACACCCCACTTTCAACAATGAACATATCAACCAAAATGAAAATAAATAAGGAAACAAAAGCTTTAAATGACACATTAAAAAAGATGGACTTAATTGATATTTATAGGACATTCCATCCAAAAACAACAGAATACACTTTCTTCTCAAGTGCACATGGAACATTCTCCAGGATAGATCATACCTTGGATCACAAAACAAGCTATGGTAAACTTAAGAAAATTGCAATTGTATCAAGTGTCTTTTCTGACCACAACACTCTGAGACTCGATATTAATTACAGGAAAAAAACTGTAAAAAAAACAAACACATGGAGGCTAAACTATATGCTACTTAATAACCAAGAGATCACTGAAGAAATCCAAGAGGAAATCAAAAAATATCTAAAAACAGATGACAATGAAAACATGACGGCCCAAAACCTTTGGGATGCAGCAAAAGCAGTTCTAAGAGTGAAGTTTATAGCAATACAATCCTACCTCAAGAAATAAGAAACATCTCAAATAAACAACCTAACCTTACACCAAAGCAATTAGAGAAAGAAGAACAAAAATACCCCAAAGTTAGCAGAAGGAAAAAAATCATGAAGATCAGATCAGAAATAAATGAAAAATAAATGAAGGAAATGATAGCAAAGATCAATAAAACTAAAAGGTGGTTCTTTGAGAAGATAAACAAAATTGATAAACCATTAGCCAGACTCATCAAGAAAAAACGAGAGAAGACTCAAATCAATAGAATTAGAAATGAAAAAAGGAGAAGTAACACCTGACACTGCAGAAATACAAAGGATCAGGACAGTTTACTACAAGCAACTCTATGCCAATAAATTGGACAACCTGGAAGAAATGGACAAATTCTTAGACATACACAGCCTTCCGAGACTGAACCAGGAAGAAGTAGAAAATATGAACAGACCAATCACAGGCACTGAAATTGAAACTGGGATTAAAAATCTTCCAACAAACAAAAGCCCAGGACCAGATGGCTTCACAGGCGAATTCTATCAAACATTTAGAGAACAGCTAACACCTATCCTTCTCAAACTCTTCCAAAATATAGCAGAGGGAGGAACACTCCCAAACTCATTCTACGAGACCACCATCACCCTGATATCAAAACCAGACAAAGATGCCACAAAGAAAGATAACTACAGGCCAATATCAGTGATGAACATAGATGCAAAAATCCACAAGAAAATACTAGCAAACAGAATCCAACAGCAGATTAAAAGGATCACACACCATGATCAAGTGAGGTTTATCCCAGGAATGCAAGGATTCTTCAATATATGCAAATCAATCAATGTGATACACCATATTAAAAAATTGAAAGAGAAAAACCATAATATCATTTCAATAGATGCAGAGAAAGCTTTTGACAAAATTCAGCACCCACTTATGATAAAAACCCTCCAAAAAGTAGGCATAGAGGGAACTTTCCTCAACATAATAAAGGCCATATATGGCAAACCCACAGCCAACATCGTCCTCAATGGTGAAAAACTGAAACCATTTCCACTAAGATCAGGAACAAGACAAGGTTGGCCACCCTCATCACTATTATTCAACATTGTTTTGGAAGTTTTAGCCACAGAAATCAGTGAAGAAAAAGAAATAAAAGGAATCCAAATCAGAAAAGAAGAAGTAAAGCTGTCACTGTTTGCAGATGACATGATACTGTATATATAGAACCCACCAGAAATGTACTAGAGCTAATCAATGAATTTGATTAAGTAGCAGGATACAAAATTAATGCACAGAAATCTCTTGCATTCCTATACAGTAATGATGAACAATCTGAAAGAGAAATTAAGGAAACAATCCCATTTACCATTGCAACAAAAAGAATAAAATGCCTAGGAATAAACTACCTAAGGAGACAAAAGACCTGTATGCAGGAAAGTATAAGACACTGATGAAAGAAATGAAAGAAGATACAAACAGATGGAGACATATACCATGTTCTTGGATTGGAAGAATCAACATTGTGAAAATGACTATACTGCCCAAGGCAATCTACACATTCAATGCAGTCCCTATCAAACTACCAATGGCATTTTTCACAGAACTAGAAGTAAAAATTTCACAATTTGTATGGAAACACAAAAGACCCCGAATAGCCAAAGCAATCTTGAGAAAGAAAAACGAAGCTGGGGATCAGTCTCCCTGTCTTTAGACTATACTACAAAGCTACAGTAACCAAGGCAGTATGGTACTGGCACAAAAACAGAAATATAGATCAATGGAAGAGGATAGAAAGCCCAGAGATAAACCCACACACATATGGTCACCTTATCTTTGATAAAGGAGGCAAGTGTATACAATGGAGAAAAGACAGCCTCTTCAATAAGTGGTGCTGGGAAAAGTGGACAACTAACATGGAAAATAATGAAATTAGAACACTCCCACACACCATATACAAAAATAAACTCAAAATGGATTAAAGACCTAAATGTAAGGCCAGACACCATCAAACTCTTAGAGGAAACAAAAGCAGAACACTCTATGACCTAAATCACAGCAAGATCCTTTTTGACTCACTTCCTAGAGTAATGGAAATAAAAACAAAAATAAACAAATGGGGCCCAATGAAAGTTAAAAGCTTTTGAACAGCAAAGGAAACCATAAACAAGACAAAAAAGCAGCCCTAAGAATGGGAGAAAATAGTTGCAAATGAAGCAACTGACAAAGGATTAATCTGCAAAATATACAAGTAGCTCATGGAGCTAAATACCAAAAAGTAAACAATCCAATTAAAAAATGGGCAGAAGATGTAAATAGACATTTCACCAAGGAAGACATACAGATAGCCTAGAGGCACATGAAAAGATGCTCAACATCACTAATTATTAGAGAAATGCAAATCAAAACTACAATGAGGTACCATCTCACACTGGTCAGAATGGCCACTCTAAAAATCTAGAAACAATAAATGCTGGAAAGTGTGTTGTGGAAAGGGAACATTCCTGCACTGTTAGTGGGAATGTAAATTGATAACACAACTATGGAAAACAGTATGGAGGTTCCTTAAAATACTAAAAATAGAACTACCATACCACCCAGCAATCCCACTACTGGGCATATACCCTGAGAAAACCATAACTCAAAAAGAGTCATGTACCACAATATTCATTGCAACACTGTTTACAATAGCCTGGACATGGAAGCCACCTAAGTGTCCATTGACAAATAGACAAAGAAGATGGGGCACATATATACAATGGAATATTACTCAGCCATAAAAAGAAACGAAATTGAGTTTTTTATAATGAGGTGGATGGAACTAGAGTCTGTCATACAGAGTGAAGTAAGTCAGAAAGAGAAAAACAAATACAGTATGCTAACACATATATATGGAATCTAAAAAAGGAAAAAAAATTTCTGAAGTACGTAGGGTCAGGACAGGAATAAAGATGCAGACATAGAGAATGGACTTAAGGACACAGGGAGGGGAAAGGGGAAGCTGGGACGAAGTAAGAGAGTGTCATGAACATATATACACTACCAAATGTAAAATAGATAGCTAGTGGGAAGTAGCTGCATAGCACAGGGAGATCAGCTCGGTGCTTTGTGACCACCTAGGGGGTGGGATGGGGAGGGTGGGAAGGAGACGCAAGAGGGACGGGATATGGGAATATATGTATACGTACAGCTGATTCACTTTGTTATACAGCAGAAACTAACACAACAATGTAAAGCAATAATACTCCAACAAAGAGTTAAAAATAAAGAGATCAGCCTGGAACAGAAGCTGCAATTGGAATAACCAGTTGATTCGTTTTATGACAATGCACATTCTCCAGGATCCGTTGGTCTTATTCACAAGTCAAAAAATAAGTTAAGTGAAGATGTTGTAGCAATCACTACCTTGCATCTTTCAAATCTCTGATAGTGACACTGCTTTCTGAAATGTCCCTGTGGTTGCAATATTTCATTTGATTTTCTATTTTGTTTATTATTGACATTTCAGTGACTTCTACTTGGCCCTTCCTAATAATAGACCTTACTGTACGGGTCAGGAAATCAATATGGGATTTTACTCTTTGCCAAAAAATGTCACTTCAACTGTACTTTCAGGAACGATTATGTATGATAATCACTTTGAGAAAGTCTAAAACCAAGATTTGATTTAACATCTGACCTGTACAAACCCCTACTTGGACTATTGGACCACAGCGTTATTTTAGGTCTCTGAGGATTAGTGTCAAATCTGAGCCATTGTTTAATAATCCTCCCCATGTCTACTTCCCTCCATTTCCTTTAGTAAACACTTGAAGATTTACAGTATTACTTGTGGCACTGCAAGAGAACTTGACCTTCCCTTGAATAAAGTGACTCTTGATCTATGAATTGGAAAAAAGCTCTTTGTGGCAATTCAAGTCAAAGTTCTGGCCACCAGACCCAGAATTTTATTTTTATTTTATTTAGATCAAGTAATATTTTAGTAATCTGTCCATCTCTTCCATTCCAAGGAACAAAGTGATTACTTAGCAACTGCTAAAACTCCCTGTGGAGTTTTTGTTTTTCCTCTGGCTTTGCTGCCTATTAACTCTATCCTATCTTGTGTCTGGTGTTTTAAGTATTGCCACCAGGCATTCACCACTCCAGCATCCTATTATTGCCCCTTGTTTTCCAACCGTTTTTTCCTGATCTGCAGGGGAAATTTACTAGAAAACTTTTGATGAATGATGGTGCTCCCTTTACCAAGATTTTGAGAAGTTCCTTGGTGAAAAGAGTACTTCTGATTTGCCTTGGTGATTCTCAAATTATGGCCCCTGGACCACTTGGGAAATTGTTAATAATGCAAATTCTCTTCCTTCAACCCAGACTTACTAAATCAGAAACTTTGGGAGTGGGGCCCAGTAATCCATGTTTTAACAAGCCTTCCAAGTAATTCTCATTTGCACCCCACCCCCGCCAAGCACCACCATTCTCCATTGTTCCAGGTAAATCCTGGAATAGAATGTTGGTCATCACTGAGTTGAGGTATCAAATGAGTTCAAAGGTTTCACATCATTTAAATGAACTGCCTGATTCACTCCTGGCTTCTGGGGCTAACACATTAAATATGTGAGTCAGTGTTGGCTAGGGCTGTCATAACAAAGTACCACAGACAAGGTGGCTTAAACAATAAAATTTTATTTCCTCATAGTTTTGGAGGCCAGAAGTCAAAGATCAAACAATTGACAGATTTGCTTTCTCGTGAGAACTCTCTCCTTGGCTTACAGATGGTCACCTTCTCAATGCATCCCTCATATGGCCTTTCCATGTTCATCCTCATGTCTCTCCTTCTTATAAAGACACCAGCCATACTGGCTTACAGCCCAACACTAATGGCATCATTTTAACTCAGTCACTTCATTTAAGGCCCTATCTTCAACTATAGTCACATGAACTAGGATCTACCCAATGACCTCATATAACTTTACCTCTTTAAAGAGTCTGTCTTCAAATATGGTGATACCATGAGACACTGGAAGGAGAAGGCAGTTCAGTCCATAAATTTATTTAAGTGCAGCCATATCAGTAGAATCATCACAGTATAATGTGGTTTCGTCTTCCTTGATCTAGCACAACATACATTCTCATACATACAGTAAGTCCCCTACATACCAACAAGTTCCATTCCGAGAGCACGTTTGTAAGTCCACTTTGTTAAGTCCAGCAAAGTTAGCCCAGGTACCCAACTAACACAATCGACTATACAGTACTGTACCGTAATAGGTTTATAATACTTTTCACACAAATAATACATAAAAAACAATGAACACAAAAAATAAAGGAAACATTTTTAATCTTACAGTACTGTCCCTTGAGAAATACAGTAGTACAGTACAACAGCTGATATATAGGGGCTGGCATCGAGTGAACAGGCAAGAAGAGTTAATGACTGGAGGAGGGAGAGGAGGTGGGAGATGGTAGAGGTGAAGGATCATCAGCAATAGGAGACGGAGGGCAAGCTGCAAGTTCACTCACACCTGATGTTGATGGAATGCATGTTCGTATCTTTGAAAGTTTGCAACTTGAAGGTTTGTATGTAGGGGATTTACTGTATTTTTCCAGTCTCTGCTGATATAAATAAAAACCTGACCATACTTATTAGTGGGTAGGTGCCTCCTCCATGCTAAGACTTTGTACTTGTTCCACTGGGATATATCTGGGGTTTTTGATTATAGTCATAGAAATGGAGGTTAGTGGAATGGAAATTGAGAAAAATAGACATTGTCAGGCAAGGTCATTGATTTTTTTAAGCAAGAGTTTCCTAGTTTCCACAAATAGAAAAGAAAGGGCTACATCTATATTCAAGGGAACCTCATGGTAATACAGAACTTCAAAGTTCTCAGATTCATCCAAATCCACCCAAATGCAACTATTCTCATTCTTAGGGTCTCAGTCATTACATTAATATCAGAAACATGACAAGGCTTAATTCAAATTATGTTGTAACTCTATAACCCATATAAAATTATTTGACATTCCCAGTGTAGTAGCTATTCAGCCTCTCAAGAATCCTTCATCATAGCCATTGCTTAAGAGAGTGGGATAAAACTCAAAAAGCCTGGCTACCCAAAGTCTAAGATTATTGGTCCTAAATAAAGCATCAAATCAGAGAAACAGAAAGGTTTTTGAAGTAGACAGAAATTTAATTCAGAGTGTTAGATATAAAAATGTTGGAAGGGCTGATGGAACAAAGGGTTTGTGTTATTACCCTTAGGTTAAAAACTATAGGAAGTCATCATCACTCTGCAGGAGCCCAAGAGTTCACACACCGCTGATATTCTTTGAGCTGCCATCTCTGTTATTTAGCAGGAGTGGAGGGAATACCTCTCACCTTTGCCACTTCTGGAGCCACTACTTGAAATGGGCATTGCTGGAGCTACTGCTGCTGCCACTTCCAGAAGAATAGCTTCTACATTCTTCCATCTTCTAATCTCAATTGTGTGCCCCCCACAAGTCTCTAGAACTACACTTCCACGGCATTTATTTTTGTTGATTTGTTTTCCCAACAAATTTCTTCTAATTTAGAAATATGTTGAGGAAGTAGAAGCCTAGAGACTTTCAATACATCCAAGCACAGGCATTTGTTTCAGCATGGGCTGCATGGATCCTCCTCAACTTCAACAACTAATGAGGGCCAATCCTCACTGTTTCTCTGGACTCAATGTCTTTGCTGGCCATCCCTCTTCTGTCCATAATTTTTTGTTTTTGGTAGATAGGTCAATATTGATGATTAAGTTACAGTTAACTCCTACCAACCTGGTAGATTTTCTGTATTCAAATGAGTTATCTAATTGTTTTCATCTAACAAATATTGCTTTAAGTGTTTTAAAAATATTAACCCATTAATCCACATACACACTTTATGAAACAGGTACTGCTATTACCTCCATGTTACAGATGAGAACTGAAGAAAATAAAGGTTAAGTAACTTGAAAGCACAGAGATAATAAGTACTAGAACTGGATTTATTGAATCAGACAGTCTGACTCTAGAAGTCATGCATGCTCTTAACCAAGGTGTTGTACTACCTATGAAGTTAAAATTTTATAATTCTCAAATCTATGTTATATTTTATAATTCAGTTTGACAGTATGGATTCCCAACCACTCTCCAGTCTCTTCTCTCTCTCCTTTGCTGAACCTCCCCAATATGTATGCACATGTCCCCATATGTGCATGGATGCTCACATGCACACACACACACATGCTCTTCAAACTTCAAATATGGAACTGAAGGTTCTTGTAACATTACCCACTGATCATTACTTAAATTCTCTTGCATATGCTTCCTCCCTACCTAGTATGTCCTATCTGACTTTATCACCTTATCAGCTTAGAGAGCACTTTTATATTTTAAACTACCCCCGAATGCACATACACACATACTCCCAATAGAATTAATAGCTTCTTTTAATCAATGAAGTCTATGACACTTGTACAGACTTCTATTGTAATTATTGTTACTACATCTGTTTCCATTATTATACTATAAGCACAATGAAGATATGGTTCAGGTCTCATTTTTTCTTTATATCCCCACTGCCTAGCACAATTCTTGATGCATAGTATGTATACTAGAACTAATTTTCATGTTTAATTAAAATCCATTTTGCCATACTTTTGCTAAAAAAAAAAAAAACTTCAAAAACTCCCTACCATCTATTTTTGAAACCTAAAATCCCTTAGCCTGCTGTCAGCCCTCCATAATTTTTACCCAAAATTTACTTTCCAATTTTAGAAATAAGGAAACTGAGGCTCAGAGAGTTCAAGAAATGTGCCTAAGATGACACATCTAGAAAACAGAAGAACCCAGACTTAAATCATATTCTGTCTGTCTCCTGTACCTGTACTCATAACAATAGAGTGTTTTCCCTACTTCATATAAAATGCACTACCCCAAGCATCTTACAAACATCATATTTGATCCTTAGGATAACCATGTGAGGTATGTATGTTCTCCATTTTAAAAATTAGGAAACCAAGACTCCCCACATGAAGTCATTTCCCCAAATTTACACAGCCAGTAAGTGATGAGGTTGAAAGTTGTGCCAAGACCATTTGATGCCAGTCTTATCTTAAATTCTAAACTGTCATGTGTATAGGTCATTCTGTTCTAGCACTTTTTTCCTTTTGACCAGTGGACTATTTGGAGTTTTCAGTAGAAGCAGTAACAGAGTCACTAGATATTTAAAATGTTTTCTTCAGGCAAGTTAAAGAATTGAATTGCCCCTAAGTCACAAGGCACAAGGCACTATCCATTTCATACTATGAAACAATCTCTTGTCTTTTGTGAGCCCCAGGGTAGAATAGAGACCCTAATTGATTTATTAGTCATCTAGTTCTCTTTTCACAAATCATGCATTGGAGGGATTATTGATTCACATGTAAGCTGATTTTTAATTAGTTTCTCTTTTTCTTACAAAAGTATTTATGGTTAAATTGATTAACAGGCAGGTAAATAACTCATGGCAGGTACATATGCAGTTAAATTGTCAAGTAGTGCCTGACATTCTCGGCTTTCATAGAAACTCTGTGTTCAGTGATTTGTTGAAATAGTTTTTAATGGGCAGAAGCCCATACTGTCAGGCACCAAGCTGTAAGGCAAACGACCTGGATTGTTGCTAATCCCTGGGAAGGGAAGCAGGATGGAAACCCCAGGATGGTCCGGCCCTGAAGCATAGAGCCAGCCCTCATCACACTGCATCTACCCATTAGGACAGATGCCCGATGGAAAAGACAGCTGAATATTTGCTTCCTAACTCATTTTCTTACCAAAGTAGTGGTCTTATGATAAAAACAATAATAACAACGATGACAAACAATACTCTCACAGGCTTTTACAGTTAATAGAATTAAAGTCTTTTTCTTATAGCAACTTTTCTCAGATTCCATGGGCATATACAATGGAGATACATAAGTATGAAAGGGGTTGGCAAAGCTTCCTAGAAGACCAATTTTATTCTAAGTAATGTGAAACATAATTTCATATTAAGTCAAACATAAGTGTATTATGAAGTAGACTGCAAAATAAGCATAAAGTCTTAAAATAAAACACTAAGTTTCAAAGAAATATTATGCTTGCTTCAGCTAATTTGCACTGTTTTCCTAGAACCCTGAGGGTTTTGACTTCATTGTCTTCAGCCATTGAGGGTATTGGGGAGAAAGTTTGAGATGCACTGATACATCGCATTTTGTTCTAAGCCTATGAATCAGATAATAAATTTTATTAATTTTACTAAGTGGATCAGGGTGATTTTTATGGTTATAGGGTAGATTTTAAGGTTTTCAAGCCATATTCTCTATTTCCTGCCTTTCCAACTATCCACTTGTAAAACCTCTCAAAACTCTGGGTACTCCCTGGACCATATGAGAAATGAATAGGTGCTCTAAGAAGATGAAAACAACCCACCTTACTCCACCCTTGTGCTATCTGAGAATGTTTCATTAATATTCACTGACTCTTTCTTGTCGTTTTTCCTACCTCTTGGACTACACTGCTTGTCATGATTCTGAACCATTTTGTATGGTGCTTGTGACCAGCTGACATTTTAGATAACCAACATCACACTCTTTCAGACCTCAGCTCATCAGGGTCAATAGCAGTAATTCTGCCAGTGTTGTCTGGTTTCTCTCATAACTTGATTGCAGCAATTACGTCCCAAGTGGTACTCAGTCATTCTAGCCTAAATGTTTTATCATAATTCTCATTTGTATCTCCTCTAGTAAGACAGACCTTCAGCCTGAAGCTGTTCCCTTCAGTGCATGCAATATGATTCAATGTATTGGGGAAGGTACCATAGAGTGATTTAGAGCATGTCTTCTGAAGTCAGCAGACCTGGGCTTTAATCTCAGCTTTACCAGTGACAAGGAAGTTGATTAACCTTCCTAGAATCAATGCCTTATCAACATAATGAATAAATATACTCATGAGACTGATGTGAGGATTAAATGAAACAGATTAAAAAGCACTGTGTATGTTAACTTAGGAAAATTTGTCAACAAAAGAGAGTCATATTTATTATTGTTGTTGATATTATTGTAGATATAATATTTTAAATTAAATATAATATGAACCCCCCCAAATCTTTGGCATATAGCTCCATAAACTGAATGAATACAACCATGTAGACTCCACACAAGTCCAAGATACCAATACACACAAATCCTTGCTTAAGCCTCCATCTAGTCATTAACTATCTTAAGGAAACCATATTTTTACTTTATCCCCATCAACTAGTTTTTGTCCTTTTATTGTGTGTGTGTGTGTGTGTGTGTGTGTGTGTGTGTGTTTTACATGAATAGAATAATATTATATGTACTCTTCTGTGTTTGGCTTCCTCTTTTCAATATTATATCTGTGATTTCTTCCTGTTTCTGCCTAAAGCAACACTTTGTTCATTCAGATTTCTGGGTTATATTAATATAAAATGATTTTATTCATTCTTTTGTTGATTGTTAAATGTTTTTAACATTTACTTCTGGTTTGGAACTATTTTGAATAATGTTGCTATGAACATTCTCGTATATGTCTTTAGTTCTCATTTTTGTTAGATTTTTACCTAGTTTAGAATTGCAGGACCAAAAGATGCATATTTTCAATTTTAGTAGATATTGCAAAATAATTTTCCAAGTGGTTGAACTAATTTACACTCCCACTAGCAATGCATGAGAGTTGCAGTTTCTCCACATTTGAACCCAAACTGGGTATTATGAATTTTAAACCATTCTAAGTGGAATGGCATATGATTGAGGGTGTAGCTTGCATTATCCTGATGATTGATGACATTCAACACCTTTTAATATGCTTATAGTCAATTTGATATATTCTTTTTGTTCATATATTTTGCTAATACTTCTGTTGTGCCACCTGTCCCTTTTTTATGGCTTAATACAAATTTTATACATGCTCTGGATATGAGTCCTTTGTAAAAATATTAGTATTTCAAAAATTGTTATCTACTCTGTGGTTGGGGTTTTCACTTTATTAATGGAATATTTGATGAAGAAAAGATTTTTTATTTAGAGGAAGTTTAATTTCTATCTTTTCCTTTATAATAGATGTTCTTTTTTTCTTATTTTTAAAAATATTTGCCAATCTCAAGGCCACAACAATATTCTCTTATGTTATTTTCTAGAAGGTTTATTGTTTTAAATTTCACATTTATACCTACAAAGGAGGTAAAAATTATATTTATATGTGTGAATTAGAGGTTAAGGTGCATCTTTTTCTGATAATTAGACCAATAAACACATTATTTATTTAAAAGACCATCCTTTCCCAACTGCATTACTATGTCACCTTTGTTGTAAAATGACCACAGAGACGTGGGTTTGTTTTTGGACTTTCAGATTATTTGTCATCAATCTATTTGTTTTCCCTTGCACAAGAACCATACTGTTTTAATTACAGTAGCTCTGTAATAAGTTTTTATACCTGGTAGTATAAGTCCTCACTCAACGTTGTTCTTCTTTTAATATTGTTTTTGTTATTCTTGACTTTTTAGATTTCCATAAACATTTTTTAAATTGGCTTGTCAGTTTCTACCCCTCCTCCCTGCCCCCAAAAAACAACCAAACTAAAAAAGTCTCTTAGAATTTTAATTGAGATTGTATTGAATCTGTAAATAATTAGGGTAGAAATAACATCTTTACAACATTGACTTTACCAATCCATGTATACACAATATTCCATCATTTATTTAGGTCTTTCATTTTTCTCGGTATTTTGTAGTTTTACCTGTTGAAGTCTTGCATTAGGTTTATTCTCAGTTAAATGAAATTTCATCACCTAGTTTCAAAGATTGTTTTTTCTATTCCATTTTCTAATTTATTGGTAGTGATTAGAATACAAATGATTCTTTTTTTTATTTTGACTTTGTATCTGGTGAACTTGCTAAATTCATTCATTAATTCCAATAATTTATTTGTATTTTATTTTGGATTTTCTGTATCCATAATCAAATCTTCTGTGAATAATGAAAATCTACTTATTTCTTTCTAAACTTTATATTTTTTATATGTTTCTTACCTTATTGGAATAACTTGTTTTCCAGGTCAATGTTAAATAAAATTGGTGTTAATACTTTGTTATCTTATTTTGTTTCTACACACAAGAAACTTGATAGCTCATCATTAAATATAATTTTTTGCCAAAGAATTTTTTGTAGATTATTAGGTTAAGAACATTCCCACCTGCTCTTAGTGTACCAATGGTTTTTATTATGAGTTTTTCATCTTAGCAAGTGATTTGGGTATATTTACAATCATGTGGTTTTTCTCCTTCATCTTGCTGATATAGTGAATTACTTTTATTGATTGCCTAACACAAAATCAAACATGCATTCTTGGAAGTAACTCTGCTTAGTCATGATGTGGCATCCTTTTTATATACTATTAGATTACACTTGTTGATATTATGTTTAGGATTTTGCAACTGTTTTGTAATTTATTTTTCTTAGTAATGTCATTTTCAATTCTTGTTCTCAACATAATACCAATCTCATAAAACAGCTTGGGAAGTGTGACCTCTTTTTCTACTCTCTGAAAGAGTTGTATAAGAGTGTTACATTACAAATGAAAAAAATCGGTTTCATTTACTGTTGAGGCAATCTTGACCTGGAGTTTTCTTTTTGGTAAAGTTTTAGATATGGATTAAATTTCTTTAATGAACATAAGGTCATTGAGATCTTTACTCCTTACTTTTGTTAAATATTTTTCTAAAAATTTTCATTTTATTTATATTTTAATTTTGTTGGCTTAGTTTTCATAATATTCTCTCCTAACTTGTATAATACCTCTGGATATGTGATTATGTCCTCCATATTATCCCTGAAATTGTTTTTGTTCTTTCTCTCTCTCTTTTTTTTTTTTTTCAGTATTGCTAAGGGATAAACAATTTTATTTCCTCTTACAAAGAATCAGCTTTTGGATTTTCTGCCCTTCTCTATTGCATGTCTGTTTTTATTTCATGAAATTCTGCTCATACTGTCATTATTTCCTTTTTCCATATTTTGGAGATAATTTGCTGTTCCTTTTTATGGGTTTTTGAGATAGATAATTGTAATTGTTAATTTTTAACCATTTTTAATTTATGCACTTATATCTAAACATGTCTCTTTAGCTGCTCCCCACATTTTGATAAGTAGCATTTTAATATAATTTATTCAAAATATATTCTAATATTCATTTTGAAATAACCCATGGGTTATGTACAAGTGTTGGCTTAATGTCAAGCATTTGGGGAGTTTCTAGCTTTTTAAAAAATTATTGAGTATTAGCTTAAATTCTCCGTGGAGGGCAAATCCTCTGAATCACGATGAGGCTTGCTTTATGGCATAATAATTGGTCAATTTTTATGAGTACTTGAATATAAAATGTTTTCCACATTTGTTGATGCCATGCTTAAACATGTAAATTAGGACATTTTGTTAATCATGGTGTCTAAATCTTCTATTCTTTACTAAATTTTGTTTTTGTTTTTCCTCAGTGACAGAGGTATGATAAAATCTCCAGCTATAATTATAGGTTTTTCTATTTCTCCTATAAGCCTGCTAGAATTTTCTATGGATATTTTAGGTCTATGATATGAATTATATTATATGAATTTCATAAATTATGGAATATTATGTTTCTGTTGAATTAACCCTTTTATTATTGTGAAAACTCCCTTTTTGTTCCTGGCAATACTTCATGCCTCCAAGTCTGAGCTGTCTATTATTATGTACTTTTCCTGGCTTTCTTTTAGTTACAGTTTTTACAGTGTATCTTTTAAATCATTTTACTTTCAATCTCAATCTGTCTTTGTATCTTTTTATTCCAGTGTTAAAACCTTTCTTTTAAACTGTGAATTTAGCTTATACCCATAATGTAAATACTGATTTGAGTTTTATCTACCATATTATTCTTTGCTTTTTGCTTCATCACTTTTTTGTATTCCCTTTCTTATATTCTATTTGTTGAATCAAGCATGTTTCATGATTCTATTTGTTCCCAATTGAGCTTATTAGTCATATTGTCTTTTACTATTCTTCTAGTACGTTCCTTAGAGATACCAATAAATACCTTTGACTTGGTACATTCTACTTTAAATTGGTACATTTTCCATTTTGTAGCCTAGGAAAATAACTTTTTCACCTAATTCTCAATTTTATGCTATTATTAACATGCATTGCAATTATACATATTATTAAACCACACAAGACAATATCAATGAACCAATATCAAGTTATTGTTCTCATCTACAAATCCATCTTTCTTTTCCTGCTTTGTGATACTCAGGCTGTACCCTCTGAACATTTCTTCTGCTGTCTGAAAAAAGGTTAGAATTTGCTAAGAGAGGAAACTGTAGTGACAACAGAAGACAAAGAAGCAGGAAGACACTTTTCTTCTATGTAAAGTTCCTCCATGGTTTATTTAGCAAGGGTGCCCTACAGACCTCACAGACCAGTTTTATCTGCACCCTCAGGCCTTGCTCTCTCCGCTCAGTAGCCATTTCCATAAGCTCTAATTGTGCTTTGTTGGTAGCCCTGGCTGAACCTATTTCTCCCTATCCAATGGCTGCTTCTGAGATGCTCCAGTGGGCTGCTTGCACAGCAGCTCTGGTCACATCCTCAGGGAACTATTTCCCAACTTAGAGAGTTGTTTCCTTAAATCAGCTCCAGCCTGCTGACATTTTCCATCTGTGGCCTATCATTTCTAATGACCATTTCTGACCTGTGCCTTCTGGAATCTTTCTTCACCCTATGAGGTAGTGTGTTCCTATGGAAGTCATGCCTTCTTAAAAAACAAATATATGAATCTCAGTTTTGGGAAGACACAGGGGGAGAGTAGGGAGGGACAGTCTCTGAGCCTTCAGTTTCTTTATTTTTCATTCTCTCTCTGCCTAGGAATAACAACTGGGCTTTTTTGTTTGTTTGTTTGTTTTGTTTGTATGTGCTACTTATGTGCTTCTTAGAGTCTTCTTTTGCCCCCCCCCCTTTTTTTCTTTCTTTTTTTTTTTTTTTTGTGGTACACGGGCCTCTCACTGTTGTGGCCCCTCCCATCGTGGAGCACAGGCTCTGGATGCGCAGGCCCAGCGGCCATGGCCCACGGGCCCAGCCACTCTGCGGCATGTGGGATCCTCCCGGACCGGGGCACGAACCCGTGTCCTCTGCATTGGCAGGCAGACTCTCAACCACTGCGCCACCAGGGAAGCCCTTTTGCCCCTTTTAATAGTTAGTTTTCTTTGATTAGTGAACAAATCTTTACATTAAATTTTCTCTGTTCTAATAATTGGTTTGGTTTCTGTCTCCTTGCTAGATCCTAACCAATATACTCAGATTTCTAGTGGTGTTTTCCATTATTTACCATGTGCTCTTCATTCCTTTCTGCATTTCTGTGATTCCATCTGAGATTATTTTCTTTCTGTCTGAAGAGCATCCCTTAGTATTTTTGGAAGTGCATGACTGTTGACAGTAACTTATCTCAAACTTTGTCTAAAAATGATTTATTTTGCATTATCTACTAATGAATACTTTTTCTCTGTGTAGAATCTGAGGTTGACAGCTACTTCTTTCAGCACTTTAACAAAGCAATTTATTGTCTTTGGTTTTATCATTTCTGTTGATGAGTCAGCTGTCAGTCTCACTGATATTCCCTCAATCTGCCTTTTCTCTACTTACGCTAAAGGTTTTCAATTTTCTTTTCTTTTTTTTTTTGAAGTAGATTTTATTATTATGTGCCTAGGTGTGTGCCATTTGTTCCTAGGTTCATAGAAATTATTGAACCACACTGACTGATACCTTTAATCAGTTTTAGAAATTTTTCAACTACTATTTTTTCAACTATTGTTTTCACCCCACTCCCTTTTTTCTCCTCCTCTGTAATTCCAATTATATTTGGTATTAAATCTTTTCACCATACCCCTTTCACTTCTTTTGGTATTTTCACCCTTTATTTTTTCTCTTTGTGTACTGATTTGCTCTGTCCTCTAATTTATTATTATTCTCATTGCAAGTCTAATTTGTTGTTATAACAAATCTATCAAGTTCTTTATCTCCATATATATCCATATATACATATGATTCATTTTTTTTTACACAGACCAGTTCTCTCTCTCGACATTTCCCTCTATTTCTATGAACATATTCATAATAATTATTTTATGTCTATGTCCCATTACCCTGGATGATGTGTAGGTCCATTTCTATTGCAAATTTTTTGCCATTTGGTCTTGCTTCCTTAAATGTTAATTCTTAATTAAACATCAGAAATTGTGTAGAGTAATTATAGTATCTACCTTGTTTTGCTTTTTATTGTTTTATTTTTTACTTTTGAATTAACTTCAAAATAAAGTTTAAATTCTATATCTAAGAAGAGTAAAGTTTTGTCTGAGATGCGGGGGGTTGTTGGTATGTGTATCTCATTATAGGGTGTAATTCTACAGTTAAGGTGTATAATTAAAGTCACAATTAAGTCACCATATATTCGTTATTGGATTTATTATTTTATTTTGACATTTTCTAATACTTTTCTATGTAAGAGTGCATAACATGTATTTGTTGAAAGTCTCTACTAAACAAATCTCAAATAAATATCACCTTTATTAAGGAAGTAGGTTGTATTTGGAAGATATTTGCTTTTTCCCTGAGGCATTCAGGATATAAATATAGAACCATTCGGGGCTTCCCTGGTGGCGCAGTGGTTGAGAGTCTGCCTGCCAATGCAGGGGACACGGGTTCGTGCCCCTGTCCATAAGGATCCCTCATGCCACAGAGCGTCTGGGCCCATGAGCCATGGCCGCTGAGCCTGCGCGTCCGGAGCCTGTGCTCTGCAACAGGAGAGGCCACAACAGTGAGAGGCCCGTGTACCGCAAAAAAAAAAAAAAAAAAAAAATATATATATATATATATATATATAAAACCAATAATTATTTTTTAAAATCTAACAATTGCTGGGCTTCCCTGGTGGCACAGTGGTTGGGAATCTGCCTGCTAATGCAGGGGACACGGGTTCGAGCCCTGGTCTGGGAGGATCCCACATGCCGCGGAGCAACAGGGCCTGTGAGCCACAACTACTGAGCCTGCGCATCTGGAGCCTGTGCTCCACAACAAGAGAGGCCATGATAGTAAGAGGCCCATGCACCATAAGGAAGAGTGGCCCCTGCTTGCCACAACTAGAGAAAACCCTCGCACAGAAATGAAGACCCAACACAACAAAAATAAATAAATTAATTAATAAAATCCTACCCCCAACATCTTAAAAAAAAAAATCTAACAATTGCTATTAAAATGAAGAAAAATCTGCCAAATATTTGAAATTTTTATAGACTTTGTTAAGTCAGTAACACATAGGTCAGAGCTAGATATTTAAAATCTGGGTGTATGGCATCATTACTTATGGTTTTAAAGCCCGAAAATTACATGCTGAAAAATATTTGTGGAGAAAAATATCCTTAAACAGCTGTGTAAGTACATGACTGTGAAGAGAGAGACAGAGGCAGAGAAGAAGGAAAAGATATATAACAAGATATAATATTTTCAGTGAATTTCATATTCCACCATTGTGGAAGAGTTATATTTATATCAGCCATATCCAAATTTAACAGAACAATTCAGTATGCTGAACACAGGGTATTAAAATAGAAGTGCTTGGGCCTTCTATTGTTAGCAGGCAACTGAGGTAGACTTCATATTTGAGTCTGGAAGAAGGTATTTTCTTCCTATGTTCTGGTTCTATATCTTTACCTCCTGTGGATATAGATGAGCAGCACGTTTCATAAGTAGCACTGTCAGCCTGGGTTGATTCACCTTGGGACCACTTACATGCTTTTTACTGTTTCCTTTGGCGCTGCCCCAAAGTCTCAGTTTTTAGACACTGGACATTAATCCATATGGCTTTAAGATATCCAGGGGTCTCCATACTTTTAGTAGCAATACTGTTAATTATACAATGGTATAACATGTCAATAAAATTAATGTTCTGTCTCTTTCTATGTCCCACAAAACAAAGCAGATTTTTTTTTACAAAACCTGAGGTTATGTCTGTGATGGTCTAAGTTAACATGATTGGGTGTCAGAGTTTTGATTGCTAACTGTAGCACCTATAAAACATTGAACTTTGGTGAGAGAAAGGAAACTGAATGATTACACAGTAGCTACTCAAAAAGGCTTGTTAAAGAAAGCTTTGATGTTGCTTATAGAAATTCAGTATAAAGCACTGAGCACCATGGACTGAAGAAGTTCTTGAATTTGAAGAGACATTTCGGGTGTTAAAATTTATCACAGTACAATGAGAGAATTGATCCATTAAAAAATCATTTTTGAATAGAAATTGTTTTGTAAATTTAGGAAAACATAAGAAATGACAAATTGAAAACACTTCATTTTAAATACTTCTGTTCAGATCTTCAGAAGTTGTTTTCTACCCATCAACAAGCATTTTTTTTTTTTTTCTGTATTTGGTCAACAATAAAGCTGTCCTTGGATTTAAGGGGCATATCTTTTGTATTACAAAAATATTGCAATGTTACTGAAAACAAACCTAAATGGCACTCTCAGTGGTCATTCTTACTTGGAATTTTCTTGAGAAAGCTTGCCATACTAGTTTCATTCCATCCAGAGCTATTCTGTGCAAAGAACTCCGCTAGGCATAGGGGATACAAAGATGAGTAATATAGATTTTCTGCCATTAAGAAATGAGACACAAATTTACAGAAGACTCACTGTATCAATATTAGTTTGAGTATTAATTTCAGCCTGGTTTTTACTTTATCTTCCAGCCTCCTAAGGAAGAAATTTTCCAGATATTTGATCAGATTTTGCATGAAAACATAATAATGAATCAAAGTGAATATAAATGACATTGATTTCCTTCCTTATTTGTCATAATTAAAGGATTTTTGTCTAGTTAGAATCATACAAAATAAACTCTTTTTCATAAAAATAAGAAAGTATGTTTCAGAGTTAAAGTAAGTAATTAAGAATTTCCAAAATCTTTTCTTCAAAGCATTAGTGGTATGAAATTTTGAGATTTTCTGTATAAAAAGCGTTTCATTCAAAATGAGTTTGTAAAATAATTTTTCTTAGATCTGTCTGTGAAAAATCCCAGAATATCAATTTTTTGGAAATTCTGTGATTCAAAATTTCTATTTAAGTTCCTTTAACTTATCATTTCCTACTTACTTAAGCATAGATCTTCCCTTATGAAATTCAGACAAAAAATAATGCCTTATGGAAGATAGTGGAATAAGTAGAGTTCACACAGCAAAGAAAACAGTGTCTAAATTTTGATTCTCAGATCTGAGTGTTTTCCACTAACCATGCTTGCTTGGCCAAGTAGTGATAAGATAGTAAACATTCTCACATGGAGATTGAATCAATGGCCCAGTAAAGCAAAAGGCCAAAAGGTGATATAGTGACCAGAATGCAAAAAGGAGCTGTATTATAGAAGGCACCAAAAGTTTCTAGAAAGAGCCTATGTAGTGCTTAACAGCAAGGGCTCTGGACCCAGACTCACTGTGTTCAAGTCAACTCCAATTATTAGCAGTATGATCTTGCAAAATTTGCTTAACCCTGTGTGTCTCAATTTTCCTATATGTAAAACAGAAAGAGTAATAGAGGCTACTATAATCATATATATATATATATATATATATAATGATTTCTAAATTAGTTAATATGGTTAAAGTGCTTAAAACAATGGATACCACATAGAAAACAGCATCTAAGTGTGTAAATAAATAATCTTCACAGTTCTTATCTTTCATGTGTCTCCTACTTGATGAATTGTCTTCTTCCAACTGAGAAATCCATTTTTCTTACACATGCAAGCTGACTAGGCTGACACTTAACAAATAACATGTTCAGGAAATTTACAAAATGTGTTATTGAGTGCATAAAGTAAGAGAAGAAGAGGAATAGTTCTTTATATATGCTGGCAAAAATCTTCAGCCCCTGTTCATATCCATTATCTTGGGACATGTTCCCTGGAGAAAATCAACTAACCTCATGTAATGAAAACAACAGATTATTTTCCATATTGGTCCCTGTTGTCTCCAAATCTTTGCGTGTGGACTTGGTTATGCAATATTGATAATAACAATGTATTTACTGTGTGCTTACCATATGCCCTGCGCTCTTCTTAGGGATTTGTATATAAGTTTTTCACTGAACTCCTACCACAATCCTACAAGTTGGTATTATTATCCTCATTTTATAGATGAAGACGAGAAAGTAATGGGAAACATCTTCTTACTACTAAACAAATATAGAGTTTCAAAATATTTTTAAATATTGCAAATATTTTAGGTTCTTTCAGCATAGAAAATAGTCTTTAAACAAGAGTCTTTTTAAGATGAAACTGTTGGGGAGAATAATTCATAGCTTACAGATTTACACATCAAGAGTGATATATCTTTGGTACTCACCAAAATCCATGAAGTTGCTATAATTGTTCCGTGTTACAAAGAAACAAGCTGAAGAGCAGTGAGGTTAACTCACAGCTCCATGTTCATAATGAAAATGATCCACTTATCTCTTTAAAAATGGGCTAAAAATTATGAACAAGAAGTACACATTTATCACTGAGGTGAGAGAAAGAAGAAATATTAGCAATAATGGTAGATACATAAGAGATTATCAAATACAGGAAAGTCTCCGATGCTAAGCTAGAAAAACAGAACATAATTCAGAACAACCTTAATGGGAATTTTTTCTTACTGCTTATTTTCACTGTGCAAAGACTGATTATGGATTCATTTATCTAATCAAGAAAAAAGCATGGAGAAGTTGCTTTATAGTATGTACTAAATAGGACAAACAGGAAATAAACATTTATATAATTCAGTACTTCCCATGCAGGTACATGCACATCTGCAAATTGAACATAGATCTTTGAACCACTTCTGCAGTTATAAGAATGGTCAGAAGAAAATTCACAGTGATTTCTTATTGTACATACTTGAATCTGTTTGCTGTCAAAATGAAATGGAGCATCCTCCAAACAGCGTAAATATGTATCCCTTAGCTATGTACATAGTTTGAAATAATCCCAGCACCTTCATTTTTAACAGAAAATGCATTATTTTTCTGTCTGTATGCAAGAAGCTTGCTATGAGTCTGTCTTCTGCAGAAGC
The DNA here is from genome assembly GCF_963455315.2 of Globicephala melas. Classification (NCBI taxonomy): domain Eukaryota; kingdom Metazoa; phylum Chordata; class Mammalia; order Artiodactyla; family Delphinidae; genus Globicephala; species Globicephala melas. The sequence goes on along the minus strand of NC_083314.1, from coordinate 128,239,780 downwards.
AAAATAAGTAACTGTCATCTTGAAAACTTTCATTCCTTAGTTTAGCTATTTAAGAAAACTATCTTTACAATGCATCAGGTACTGTTTACTTCATTAAAGAAGATGGAAAAACATCAACAAATTGTCAAGAAAAATCCAAGTTTATATTCAAGGTTTCTGGCCTTAAATATCATGAAAATGAAAAGAAGACCCTCTCGTTCACTCCTCACTTGTTCTATGATTTAGATCTACTGCCTAAAATATGATTAATTATTGGGTTAACAATTAAATTTCCTTTGAATATAAGTTATGGAAACTAAAAGGAAGTGGAATTCAACTCTCTCTTGTCTATATAAATGCAAGGGAATAGTAACCTAAGTATAAATAATGCTGGGATTGAAAATCAAAGCACATTCAGAAAACTTCCCCTAGGTTTTGTAGTCTTTCCCTGTTCTTTTCTTCTTTTAGTTTTTTCCCTTGTGGTTTGATGATTTTCTTTAGTGATATGCTTGTGTTCCTTTCTCTCTTGTTTTTGTGTATCTATTGAAGGATTTAAATCTGTGGGGCTCGTATATGTTGACCTATAACTATATCTATTTGTTTTAAACGGGTAGTCCTTTAAGTTAGAACACGTTCTAAAAGATCTACACTTTTTACTCCATTCCTCCACACTTTACATTTTTGATTGTCACTCTTTACATCTTCATGTTTATTCATTTATGGATTGTTGCAGTTATAATTGATTCTCCTTTTTTAAAATTTAATTTAATTTCTCTATTTTTTATAGAGCAGGTTCTTAATAGTTATCTATTTTATACATATTAGTGTATATATGTCAATCTCAATCTCCCAATTCATCCCAGCACCACACCCCCCAGTGTGATTTTTCATTTTTTCGTCATTTAACCTTTGTACTACCTTATTTAAGTGATTGATCCTCACTCTTTAATATATTGTCTCTTTACTAGCTGGATTTTCCTTTCCTATAGTTACTTGCTTCTCGTTATAGCCTTTTCCATTTAGAGAAGACTTTTCAATATGTCTTTTACGGTTGATTTAGTTATTTTTTTCTTTCTTTCTTTCTTTTTTTAAACATCTTTATTGCAGTATAATTGCTTTACAATGGTGTGTTAATTTCTGCTTTATAACAAAGTGAATCAGTTATACATATACATATGTCTCAATATCTCTTCCCTCTTGCGTCTTCTTCCCTCCCACCCTCCCTATCCCACCCTTCTAGGTGGTCACAAAGCACCGAGCTGATCTCCCTGTGCTATGTGTCTGCTTCCCACTAGCTATCTATTTTACGTTTGGTAGTATATATATGTCCATGCCACTCTCTCACATTGTCCCAGCTTATCATTCCCACTCCCCATATCCTCAAGTCCATTCTCTAGTAAGTCTGTGTCTTTATTCCCGTCTTGCCCCTAGGTTCTTCATGACCATTTTCTTTTAAATTCCATATATATGTGTTAGCATACAGTATTTGTTTTTCTTTTCTAACTTACTTCACTCTGTATGACAGACTCTGTGTCCATCCACCTCACTACAAATAACTCAATTTTGTTTCTTTTTATGGCTGAGTAATATTCCATTGTATATATGTGACACATCTTCTTTATCCATTCATCTGTTGATGGACACTTAGGTTGTTTCAATGTCCTGGCTATTGTAAATAGAGGTGCAATGAACATTTTGGTACATGACTCATTTTGAATTATGGTTTTCTCAGGGTATATGCCCAGTAGTGGATTGCTGGGTCGTATGGTAGTTCTATTTTTACTTTTTTAAAGAACCTCCATACTTTTCTCCATAGTGCTGTATCAATATACATTCCCACCAACAGTGCAAGAGAATTCCCTCTTCTCCACACCCTCTCCAGCATTTATTGTTTGTAGACATTTCATGATGACCATTCTAACCAGTGTGAGATGATATCTCATTGTAGTTTTGATTTGCATTTCTCTAATGATTAATGATGTTGAGCATTATTTCATGTGTTTGATGGCAATCTGTATATATTCTTTGGAGAAATATCTATTTAGGTCTTCTGCCCATATTTGGATTGGGTTGTTTGTTTTTTTGATATTGAGCTGCATGAGTGGCTTGTAAATTTTGGAGATAAATTCTTTGTCAATTGCTTCACTTGCAAATATTTTCTACCATTCTGAGGGTTGTCTTTTTGTCTTGTTTATGGTTTCCTTTGCTGTGCAAAAGCTTTGAAGTTTCATTAGGTCCCACTTGTTTATTTTTGATTTTATTTTCATTTCTCTAGGAGGTGGTCAAAATGATCTTGCTGTGATTTATGTCATAGAGTGTTCTGCCTATGTTTTCCTCTAAGAGTTTGATAGTGTCTGACCTTATATTAGGGTCTTTAATGCATTCTAGTATATTTTTGTGTATGGTGTTAGGGAGTGTTCTAATTTCATTATTTTCCATGTAGCTGTCCACTTTTCCCAGCACCATTTATTGAAGAGGCTGTCTTTTCTCCATTGGATATTCTTGTCTCCTTTATCAAAGATAAGGTGACCATATGTGTGTGGGTTTATCTCTGGGCATTCTATCCTTTTCTATTTATCTATATTTCTGTTTTTGTGCCAGTACCATACTGTCTTGATTACTGTGCTTTGTAGTATAGTCTGAAGTCAGGGAGCCTGATTCCTCCAGCTTCGTTTTTCTTTCTCAAGATTGCTTTGGCTATTCGGGGTCTTTTGTGTTTCCATACAAATTGTGAAATTTTTTGTTCTAGTTCTGTGAAAAGTGCCAGTGGTAATTTGATAGGGATTGCATTGAATCTGTAGATTGCTTTGGGTAGTATAGACATTTTCACAATGTTGATTCTTCCAATCCAAGAACATGGTACATCTCTCCATCTGTTTTTATCATCTTTAATTTCTTTCATCACTGTTTTATAATTTTCTGCATACAGGTCTTTGGCTTCTTAGGTAGGTTTATTCCTAGATATTTTATTGTTTTGGTTGCAATGGTAAATGGGAGTGTTTTCTTGATTTCACTTTCAGATTTTTCATCATTAGTGTATAGGAATGCCAGAGATGTCTGTTCATTAATTTTGGATCCTGCTCCTTTACCAAATTCATTGATTGGCTCTAATAGTTTTCTGGTAGGATCTTTAGGATTCTCTATGTATAGTATCATGTCATCTGCAAACAGTGACAGCTTTACTTCTTTTCCAATTTGGATTCCTTTTATTTCTTTTTCTTCTCTGATGCTGTGGCTAAAACTTCCAAAACTATGGTGAATAATAGTGGTGAGAGTGGACAACCTTGTCTTGTTCCTGATCTTGGTGGAAATGCTTTCAGTTTTTCACCATTGAGGACGATGTTGGCTGTGGGTTTGTCATATATGACCTTTATTATGTTGAGGAACGTTCCCTCTATACCTACTTTCTGGAGGGTTTTTATCATAAGTGGGTGCTGAATTTTGTCAAAAGCTTTCTCTGCATCTATTGAGATGATATTATGGTTTTTCTCCTTCAATTTTTTAATACGGTGTATCACACTGATTGATTTGCGTATTTTGAAGAATCCTTGCATTCCTGGGGTAAACCCACTTGATCATGGTGTGTGATCCTTTTAATCTGCTGTTGGATTCTGTTTGCTAGTATTTTCTTGAGGAATTTTGCATCTATGTTCATCAGTGATATTGGCCTGTAGTTTTCTTTCTTTGTGACATCTTTGTCTGGTTTTGGTATCAGGAAGATGGTGTCCTTGCAGAATGAGTTTGGGAGTGTTCCTCCCTCTGCTATATTTTGGAAAAATTTGAGAAGGATAGGTGTTAGCTCTTCTCTAAATATTTCATAGAATTCACCTGTGAAGCCATCTGGTCCTGGGCTTTTGTTTGTTGGAAATTTTTAATCACAGTTTCAGTTTCAGTGCTTGTGATTGGTCTGTTCATATTTTCTATTTCTTATGGTTCAGTCTCGGAAGGTTGTGCATTTATAAGAATTTGTCAATTTCTTCCAGGTTGTCCAATTTATAGGTATATAGTTGCTTGTAGTAACCTCTCATGATCCTTTGTATTTCTGCAGTGTCAGTTGTTATTTCTCCTCATTTCTAATTCTATTGATGAGTCTTCTCCCTCTTTTTCTTGATGAGTCTTGCTAATGGTTTATCTATTTTGTTTATCTTCTCAAAAAACCAGCTTTAAGTTTTATTGATCATTGCTATTGTTTCCTTCATTTCTTTTTCATTTATTTCTGATCTGATCTTTATAATTTCTTTCCTTCTGCTCTCTTTGGGGTATTTTTGTTCTTCTTTCTCTAATTGCTTTAGGTGTAAGGTTAGGTTGTTTATTTGAGATGTTTCTTGTTTCTTAAGGTAGGATTGTATTGCTATAAACTTCCTTCTTAGAACTTCTTTTGCTGCATCCCATAGGTTTTAGGTCGTTGTGTTTTCATTGTCATTTGTTTCTAGGTATTTTTTGATTGCCTCTTTGATTTCTTCAGTGATCTCTTGATTATTAAATTGTGTATTGTTTAGCCTCCATGTGTTTGTATTTTTTACAGATTTTTTCCTGTAATTGATATCTAGTCTCATAGCACTGTGGTCAGAAAAGATAACTGATATGAATCCAATTTTCTTAAATTTACCAAAGCTTGATTTGTGACCCAAGATATGATCTATCCTGGAGAATGTTCCATGAGCACTTGAGAAGAATGTGTATTCTGTTGTTTTTGGATGGAAAGTCCTATAAATATCAATTAAGTCCATCTTGTTTAATGTATCATTTAAAGGTTGTTTTTCCCTATTTACTTTCATTTTGGATGATCCGTCCATTGGTGAAAGTGAGGTGTTAAAGTCCCCTACTCTGATTGTATTACTGGCCATTTCCCCTTTTATGGCTGTTAGTATTTGCCTTATGTATTGAGGTGCTCCTATGTTGGGTGCATAAGTATTTACAATTGTTTTATCTTCTTCTTGGATCGATCCCTTGATCATTATGTAGTGTCCTTCATTGTCTTTTGTAATAGTTGTTGTTTTAAAGTTATTTTGTCTGATATGAGAATTGCTACTCGAGCTTTCTTTTGATTTCCATTTGCATGGAATAGTTTTTCCATCCCCTCACTTTCAGTCTGTATGTGTCCCTAGGTCTGAAGTGGGTCTCTTGTAAACAGCATATATACGGGTGTTGGTTTTGTATCCATTCAGCCAGTCTAAGTCTTTTGGTGGGAGCATTTAATCCATTTACATTTAAGGTAATTATCGATATGTATGTTCCTATTACCATTTTGTTGTTTTCGGTTTGTAATTGTAGGTCTTTTCCTTCTGTTGTGTTTCCTGCCTAGAGAAGTTCCTTTAGCATTTGTTGTAAAGGTGGTTTGGTGGTGCTGAATTCTGTTAGCTTTTGCTTGTCTTTAAAGGTTTTAATTTCTCCATCAAATCTGAATGAGATCCCTGCTGGGTAGAGTAATCTTGGTTGTAGGTTTTTCTCCTTCATCATTTTAAATATGTCCTGCCACTCCCTTCTGGCTTGCAGAGTTTCTTCTGAAAGATCAGTTGTTGACCTTATGGGGATTCCCTTGTGTGTTATTTGTTGTTTTTCCCTTGCTGCTTTTAATATTTTTTCTTTGTATTTAATTTTTGATAGTTTGATTAATATATGTCTTGGCGTGTTTCTCCTTGGATTTATCCTGTATGGGACTCTCTGTGCTTCCTGGACTTGATTAACTATTTCCCTTCCCATATTAGGGAGATTTTCAACTATAATCTCTTCAAATATTTTCTCAGTCCCTTTCTTTTTTCTTCTTCTTTTGGGACCCCTATAATTTGAATGTTGTTGTGTTTAATGTTGTCCCAAAGGTCTCTAAGACTGTCCTCAATTCTTTTCATTCTTTTTTCTTTACTCTGCTCTGCAGTAATTATTTCCACTATGTTATCTTCCGGGTCACTTATCCATTCTCCTGCCTCAGTTATTCTGCTATTGATCCCTTCTAGAGAATATTTAATTTCATTTATTGTGTTGTTCATCACTGTTTGTTTGCTCTTTAGTTATTCTAGGTCCTTGTTAAACGTTTCTTGTATTTTCTCCATTGTATTTCCAAGATTTTGGATCGTCTTTACTGTCATTATTCTGAATTCTTTTTCAGGTAGACTGCCTATTTCCTCTTCATTTGTTAAGTCTGGTGGGTTTTTGCCTTGCTCCTTCATCTGCTGTGTGTTTCTCTGTCTTCTCATTTTGCTTAACTTACTGTGTTTGGGGTCTCCTTTTCACAGGCTCCATGTTCGTAGTGCCCTTTGTTTTTCGTGTCTGCCTCCAGTGGCTCAGGTTGGTGCAGTGGCTTGTGTAGGCTTCCTGGTGGAGTGGACTAGTGCCTGTGTTCTGGTGGGTGAGGCTGGGTATTGTCTTTCTGGTGCACAGATCCATGTCTGGTGGTGTGTTTTGGGGTGTCTTTTGCCTTATTATGATTTTAGGAAGCCTCTCTGCTAATGGATGGTGTTGTGTTCCTGTCTTGCTAGTTGTTTGGCATAGGGTGTCCAGCACTGGAGCTTGCTGGTCATTGAGTGGAGCTGAGTCTTGGCATTGAGATGGAGATCTCTGGGAGATTTTCGTCGTTTGATATAATGTGGAGCTGGGAGTTCTCTTGTGGACCAGTGTCCTGAACTTGGCTCTCCCACCTCAGAGGCACAGCACTGACATCTGCCTGGAGCACCAAGAGCCTGTCATGTACACAGCACAGAATAAAAGTGAGAATAAAAAAGAAAGAGAGAAAGAAGATTAAAAAAAATAAAATAACATAAAGTAAAATAAAATAAAGTTTTTCAAATAAAAAATATTACTTTTTTTTAAAATAAGAAAACAAAAAAGAAAGAAAAAGAGAGCTACCAAACCTAAAACAAAAATCCACCAATAAGTGTTAAAAACTATACTAAAGCTAACAAACAAACAAAAAACCCTCACAAAAACTGAAAAACGGACAGACAGAACCCTAGGACAAATGGTAAAAGCAAAGCTCTACAGAAAAAAGTCACACACAGAAACATACACACTCCCAAAAAGAGAAAAAGGAAAAAAAAATATATATATATATATATATATATATATATATATAAAATGTCATTGCTCCCAAAGTCCACCTCCTCAATTTGAGATGATTCATTGTCTATTCAGGTATTCCACAGATGCAGGGTACATCAAGTTGATTGTGGGGATTTAATCCGCTGCTTCTGAGGCTGCTGGGAGAGACTTCCCTTTCTCTTCTTTGTTTTCACAGCTCCTGGGATTCAGCTTTGGATTTGGACCCGCCTCTGTGTGTAGCTCGCCAAGGGCATCTGTTCTGCACTCAGACAGGACGGGGTTAAAGGAGTCGCTGATTCAGGGGCTCTGGCTCACTCAGGCCGTGGGGAGGGAGGGGTACGGATGTGTGGCGAGCCTGCGGCGGCAGAGGCCAGCGTGATGTTGCAACAGCCTGAGGCGCGCCATTGGTTTTTCCGGGGAAGTTGTCCCTGTGTCACGGGACCTGGCAGTGGCGGGCTGCACAGGCTCCCAGGAGGGGCAGTGTGGAGAGTGACCTGTGCTCGCATACAGGCTTCTTGGTGGCGGCAGCAGCAGCCTTAGTATCTCATGCCCGTCTCTGGGGTCCGCCCTTTTAGCCGCGGCTCTCGCCCGTCTCTGGAGCTCCTTTAGGCGGCGCTCTTAATCACCTCTTCTCACGCACCAGGAACAAAGAGGGAAGAAAAAGTCTCTTACCTCTTCGGCAGGTCCAGGCATTTTCCCAGACACCTCCCGGGTAGCTGTGGCGCACTAGCCCCCTTCAGGTTGAGTTCACGCAGCCAACCCCAGTCCTCTCCCTGGGATCCGACCAAAGCCCGAGCCTCAGCTCCCAGCCCCCACCCGCCCCAGCGGGTGAGCAGACAAGCCTCTCGGGCTGGTGAGTGCCGGTCGGCACCAATCCTCTGTGCAGGAATCTCCCGCACTTTGCCCTCCGCACCCGTGTTGCTGTGCTCTCCTCTGTGGCTCCGAAGCTTCCCCACTCTGCCACCTGCAGTCTCCGCCCACGAAGGGGCTTCCTAGTGTATGGAAACCTTTCCTCCTTCACAGCTCCCTCCCACTGGTGCAGGTCCTGTCCCTATTCTTTTGTCTCTGTTTTTTTCTTTTTTCTTTTGCCCTACCCAGGTACGTGGGTAGTTTCTTGCCTTTTGGGAGGTCTGAGGTCTTCTGCCAGCATTCAGTAGGTGTTCTGTAGGAGTTGTTCCACATGTAGATGTATTTCTGTTGTATTTGTGGGGAGGAAGGTGATCACGTCTTAGTCTTACTCTTCCGCCATCTTGAAGCTCCTCCTCCTGTTTGATTTAGTATTGATGAACTTTTAGTTTTTGCTTATCTGAAAGTTTCTTATCTCTCCTGCAATTCTAAATGACAGTCTTGCAGGTTTTCCCTTTCAGCATTTTAGATCTATCGTCCCTTCTGGCTTGCACAATTTCTGCAGAAAAATCATCTGATAACCTTATGGGTGTTCCTTTGTGTATGATTCTTTGTTTTTCTATTGTTGCCACTAGAATTCTCTCTTTAACTTTTGTCATTTTAATTATTACATGTCTTGGTGTGGGTCTGTTTGGGTCATCTTCTTTGGGACCCTCTGTGCTTTCTGTACCTGGATATCTGTTTCCTTCTTTAAGGCTTGGGAAATTTTTAGTCATAATTTCATTAAATACATTTTTGTGTGTGTGTGTGTGGTATGCGGGCCTCTCACTGTTGTGGCCTTTCCTGTTGTGGAGCACAGGCTCCGGATGCGCAGGCTCAGCGGCCATGGCTCACGGGCCCAGCTGCTCCGTGGCATGTGAGATCTTCCCAGACCAGGGCACGAACCCATGTCCCCTGCATCGGCAGGTGGACTCTTAACCACTGCGCCACCAGGGAAGCCCTTAAATACATTTTTGACCCCCTTCTCTATCCTTTCTCCTTCTGGGGATCCCTATAATGTGAACGTTGGTATGCTTGATGTTATCCCAAATATCCCTTCAATGGTTTTCCTTTTTTTAAATTTAAATTGTTTTTTTCTTTTTGCTGTCCGGTTGTCTTTGATGGGGCAGCTGGTTTTCATGTGAACAGAAGTCATGTCTTTTCTCAGAGTGTGCTGGCAGCTATTACTTTGATAGAGGTGGGGCTGGATAAGGAGGGGTTAGGCCTGGAGCCAGGTGTGAAGCAGGGCTTCCCTTCTGCTCGGTTGCTGTCACTGTCTTATTGAGGGCAGGGTCAGGTCTCAAGTTGCTGGAGCAGGCGTCCTGAGGGTTGATTCTGAGCTAGCTCAGTTCCCCCTCCAGGCACTGGCTTACCTTGCCCCAGAGAGGAGCAGTGCTTGGAACAAGAGGGGCAGGTGTTAGTATTTGACAAGGGCTGTGGTGCAGGCTGTGGCGGTCTGGTCACTGTCACTAGTCTGGACTGCCTCTGATGCATAGCCTGTGCAATCACCAGTCATAACTACCACCTTCCTATTCAGATGTGACTTAGGGTTTGAGCTGCCTCAGGGTTTCATGGCTGGCCAAGTAGTTTCCTTGGTCACGGCAGCCCCGCTTGCTCCTGGGTGGAGCTGCTACAGGACACAAGCAGCCAGCTTATGTTAGGTGCATGCTAGGGTGGTTGTGGGAAATGAGTCAGCCACCTTGCAGTTTTAATTTCAATCCAGCCTCTTCACCCTGCTTTGGGAACAAGCAAGCATTCACACACTCCTCATGAGGAGAGTCTGGGCTTCCCATAGCCCTCTTGTTGGTCCCATCAGCCCTCCAACAAGAGAAGGGGGCTTGTCTTCCATTTGTTGGACCCTGGGGCTGGGGTGCCCAATATGTGGCTCCAGCTGCTCACTCCACATAGAGGGTCTCTGCCCATGCAATTCTGCTTTTCCTCTGAGTTCCCTCCCAGGGACACAGGTCCCAACCTGATCGCTTCTCTTCCCATTCTTACAGCCTTGGTTGTATAGGAGTCTTTCTGCTAGCCTCCATTTAGTTTTCAGTGAGAATTTTTCTACATGCAGATTTTTTTCTTTTTTTCTTTGTGGTACGCGGGCCTCTCACTGCTGTGGCCTCTCCCGTTGCGGAGCACAGGCTCCGGACGCGCAGGCTCAGCGGCCATGGCTCACAGGCCCAGCAGCTCCATGGCGTGTGGGATCTTCCCGGACCAGGGCACGAACCCATGTCCCCTGCATCGGCAGGCGGACCCTCAACCACTGCGCCACCAGGGAAGCCCCATGCAGATGTATTTTTGATGCATTCACGGGGGAGGTGAGTTCCAGGTCCTCCTACTCCACCATGTTGATTCCTCTTATGATGGCCCTGTTTTGATAACAAAATTAAAAACTCCCAAACATTCTTTACCTTCTATCTTCATCTGGATATTAATTTCATTTTCTCCTGTAATTCTTCAGTGCTAAGGACTTCCAAAGAATAATTTACATTTATGGTTTCTTTTCCTTTGCATCTGTGCTGTTTACTGTGGTTATAAAATATTGTCGAAAACCTAGTGGCCTAAAGCATCTAGGATATGTAATCTACCATTTGAGAATGACTTAATGGGGATAGCCCATCTCTGCTTCAGATGTCTCAGCTGGAGCAGCTCAAAAGATAGGGACTAAAATCATTCAAAGAATTGCTCACTCTAGAAGTTGGTGCTGGTGTTAGCACTGAGAAGTTAGCTGGGTCCTTCGGCCAGAATACCTATATGTAGAATCTCCATGTGACCTAGGCTTCCTCACAACATGTAAGTTTCAAGAACCAGCAATGAGAGATAGAGGGAGAGAAGGAGAGAAAGAAGAGAGAAAGAGAGAGAGAGAGAGGCAAAATCTTTATTTCCTTTATGATCTAAACTTGGAAGTCACACTGCTATAGTTTGTTCATTGAGACAGTCACAAAGTCCTATTCCAGTTCAAGGAAATAAGAAATAGACTTCACCTTTGATAGGGTGTAGCAAAATTCTGGAAGAAGACTTGGGACCCAAAACATTGCTGTGCTTAGTTTTGGAAAACAAAAACAAAAACAGTCTACTGAATGGTTCATTCATACTTCAACCTTCTATAGTCTGATTATAGCCTCCACCATTGCAATGAAACTCCTCTATAAACATCACAAACCACCCAATGATTGTTAAATCATATGGTATTTCTTCTCTCCTAATCTTAGTTTACTTACCTGTAGCATTTGGTAAGGTTGACCGCTTCCTTCTTGTTACACTTCCACCTTGGCTTCCTCAGCATGAGTATCTCCTGATTTCCCTTGTACTACATGGATGTGTCTTCTCGGCCTCCATTTTTGAGTTCTATTTCTTCTACCTATGTTTCATATATTTATGTTTTCCAAAGTTTAATCCTTAGCTCTCTTTTTATCACTCTAATCTCTATAAGCAGTCACATATGGTCTCATAACTTTATCTAAGTATTATATGTAGGAAACCCACAAGTGTCCTAAACTCCAAGTTGAAGCCAACATAACCGAATTGTGTGATAGATCCCTGTGCTTTTATGTACTATAGACAACTCAAACTCTACTTCTTCAAAACCAACCTTATCTTATTAATCTAGTCCTACCCTCCTACCACCTACCTTCCTACCTGTATTTCCTGTTGGATTTGCTATCTTGATGAAGTCATCATCCTTCTGGAGCCTGGATGTCATTCTTGATTCCTTCCTTTTTCATGTTGCAACATTATATTGGTAACCATGCTCCATTATTTCCAGCCTTTTATAATCTCATACTTATACATTTTTCTCTGTTTCTGTGGTTGACTTGGTTCAAACCTTTATTATTTCTCTCATGGACCACTGAAATAGTCTTATATCTGTTTTCCTTATTGTGTCCTCCAATTCACCTCTATATTGCAAGAAGTATGATCTCTTTAATGCAAACTGTATCATGGTACTCTTCTGGATAAAATTATTCAGTGACGTTCCATTTTCTACCACATATGAAATCTAAAATCCTTTCATGGCATAACAGATTTTTCAAGCTGTGGCTTTGACCCTTGCAGTTTAAATGTGATTTTTAATATAATCGTAGCAGTAATAGAATCTACCATTTACAATACACAGTGTGTAGACTGTATTCATTATCTCATGTAAACTTCATAATATTCCTTTATATTGGTAATTAATAAATATTTGTATATGGTATGTAATTATAGTTTATAATTAATTAATCTTTATAAATATTTTACAGAAGAAGAAATTGAGATTAAGAAAAGTAAATGTATATATTTTCTTACACTGTTGGTGGGAATGTAAATTGTTGTAGCCACTATGGAAAACAGTATGGAGGTTCCTTAAAAACTGAAAATAGAGCTACCATAAGATCCAGCAATCCCATTCCTGGGCATATATCCAGAAAAGATGAAAACTCTAATTTGAAAAGATACATGCACCCCAATGTTCATAACAGCACTATTTAGAATATATGTATTAATATTCCATTATATATAATGGAATATTACTCAGCCCTAAACAAGAATGAATTATTGCCATTTGCAGCAACATGGATGGACCCAGAGAATATCATACTAAGTGAAGTCAGGCAGAGAAAGACAAGTATTATATGATATCACTAATGAGTGGAATCTAAAAAGATACAAATGAATCTATATAAATAAACAGAAACAGATTCACAGACATAGAAACAAAATTATGGTTACCAAGGGGGAAGGGGGGGAATAAAGTAGGAGTATGGGATTAATAGATATAAACTACTATACATAAAATAGGTAAAAACAAGGGTTTACTGTATAGCACAGGGAACCATATTCAATATCTTGTAATAACCTATAATGGAAAATAATCTGAAAACATATATATATATATATATATATATATATATATAGTTGAAACATATATATAAAACTGAATCATTAGTTAAAAAGGTTTTCCTTTCTCCATTGGATTTGGCACCTTTGTTGAAAGTGAGGATCTATTTGGGAGCTCCTTATTCTATCAACCCTTACACAGTTCCACACCGTTTTGATTTACAGTATGTCTGGAAGTCAGATAGTGTAAGTCTTCTATTTTGTACTTTTTCAATCTAGCTTTGGAGATTCTAAGCCCTTTTCATTTCTGTATAAAATTAAACATTTCCAATCAGTAGAATATATGAATTATCTGTCTATTTAGATCTTCTTAATATTTTCTCACTTTTTCAGTTTTCAGGGTGGAGGTCTTACACATCTTTTGTTTAATTTACTACTTAGTTTGTGGCTTTTGTTGCTATGGTAAAGTGAATTGTTTTTTAAATTTCATTTTCTAATTTTTTGCTACTGACATAAAAATAAAATTGATTTTTCTATATTAACCTTACTTAATCTTGATATACTTGATATCCTCTTGATATACTGCTGTATTTGGCTAGTATTTTGTTAGTATCTTTACCAATAGTAAAGAGGATTTGGGGGGCTGGAATTTTTTTTTGTACTCTCCTTGTAAGATTTTAATATTAGGATTGTGCTGGTTTTGTAACAATAACTTGCTAATTCTTCCCTACTCTTTTTTCACTAAGCTTAAGACTGGTGATATTTCTTCCTTAAATATTTGAGAGAAGTTTTTGAGAGAGACCATGCGAGTCTGGAGTGCCTATAGATTTTGGATAAGAAGTTCATTAACTTTAATATATGTAGGGCTAAACAGATTTTTCTGTTTTATCTTGTATCAATTTGGACTAGGTGTATTTTTTAAATATTAATTTTTTCATCTAAGTTGAGAAATTTCTAGGCATAAACTTGGTCATAAAATTACCTTATTATCCTTTTAATATCTGTGGAATTCAAAATGATAATCTCTCTTTTATTCTTGATATTGGGAGTCTGTTTTCTCTGTTTTATATTTTATCAATATTGCTAAGCCTAGTTTTTAAAATTTTCTCCATTGTTTGTTTTCCATTGAGTTCCATTATTATATTTCTTATTTCATCCTTGTTACCTATTCTGGCTTTAATTTGTTCTATTTTTCTATCTTTTTAAGATGGAAACCTAGGTCATTAATTTTAAATCTCTTTCTTTCCTAATATATCTATTTAAAGCTATGCATTTCCCTCTAAGCACTGGTTTAGTTTCATCCCATACTTTTTAGTGAGCTCAATTTTCCTTATCATTTAGTTGGAAATGTTTAATAATTTCCCTTATAGCTTCTTCTCTGAACTATGAATTATTTAGTAGTTTGTAATTTAGTTTTCAAGTATTTTATGCTTTCCTAATATCTTACTATTATCTAATAGCTCCTAGTTTCTAATTTAATTCCATTGTGGTCAGAGAATGTACACTGTATGATTTGAATTTTGAAAAATTTATTTAGATTTGTTTTATAGTTTAACATATAGTCTGTATTGATGGACATACAATGTGCACTTGAAAATGTATATTCTAAGATTGCTGCATGTAGGATTGTATAAATATTAATTAGGTCAAAAGGGCTGACAGTGCTGTTCAGATCATCTATGTCTTTACTGAGTTTTGTTTCTAATTGTTCTATTGTCAAAAGAGAAAAGAAAAAGTCTTTGACTATGTGGAATTATCTATTTCTCTCTTTAATCTTACTGATTTTTGTGTTACCTACTTTGAGATTTTGACATTAGGTACATACACACATATGATTTTTAGTTCATTCTTATGTTTTGACTTTTTTTATCATTTAGAAGTGTTCTTCTCTATCTCTGGTAAGATCCTTTATTTTGAATTCTGTTTTATCTGATATTAATATAATGATTCTCAATTTCCTATGCTTGCTGTTTGTGTAGTATATTTTTTCTATTTGTTTTCAACTTCCTTTTGTCTTTGTATTTAAAGTACACCCCTTATTATAACAAATAGTTTGGTCTTCCTCTTTTGAATCTGACAGTCTCTGACTTTAATGTTTGCTACATGAAACTTTAATACAATTATTAATATGGTTGATAATTTTAGGTTGAATTTAGACCTGATGTTTTTATTATTCATTTGCTGTTTGACACTGCCCCTCAGTCTGTGTTTTTGGTTTCTATTCCTCCTTTCTTGACTTCTTTTTGATTATGTGAATAGTTTTAGATTCCATTTTAATTTCTTTACTGGTGTTTTAGTTATACATTTTGTCTTTTTTTTTTTTTTTTGCTTGTTTCTCAAGATATTTCAATATATGTCCATAATGTTTAACAGTCTAGTTAGAGGTAATATTGTACTATTTAACAAAAAAAATTAGAAACCCTGCCACCATATAAGTCCATTTATCTCCCTCCATTCTTTATGTTATAGTTATGTAACATATCTAATATACATAACAAACTAATAATTTTGCTTTAAATAGTATATGTATTTTAAAGAAATTAGAAGAAGATATTTACAATCATCCAGATATTTAACAAATGTTGATGTTATTTATTTTCTCCTAAAGTGCCAAATTCCTATCTGGTATCATTTCTGTTCAATCTGAAGGACTTTTTTTTAGCAATCCTTGAAGTATAGGTCTGCCACCAATGAATTCTCTTAGTTATCTTTTATTTCAAAATATCTTCATTTTGCCTCCTATATTACAGAATATTTTCATTGTATATAGAATTCTGGGTTAAAATTTACTTTTAACACTTTAAAAATGTTATTTCCTTATCTTCTTGACTACATAGTTTTTAATGAGAAATCAGTGATTTTCTTTTTCACCAGTGAGCACAGTTCTACATTTATTATAAATCCTTTGAGATTAATTCCAAATATAGGTCTTCTTGGGGATGGCCTCCATTTTGTCTTTTCTCTTGAGAATGGGTCATATTTTCCTATGCTTTTTTTTTTTTTTTTTAACATTGTAGATATTGTGAATGTTATGTTTGCAACTCTGGATTCTCTTACAGTCTCCTGAAGAGTTTGGATTTGTTTGGATTGCCTGTTCTTCCCTTTAATCTTGTTTCCTTGTGTGTCAAGAATATATATTTTTAATGCCAGATGTTACATCTGAAAATCTGTGGGCTTGGCATAATGCTATCTCCCTTTAGAGATAGTGTACACTGTACTCTGATAGGTACATCACCTCGATCTAATCACGGACAGAAAAGACTTGAGGCTGGTTTTCAGTCTCTATTAGACTCCAGCTTCCTCTTTTTTGCCTATGTTCCTGGAGTCCCCACTGACAGCCTGGGTTATATTTTAAAGCCCTCATTCTTGGTAACTACTGAACTCCATTTTTTTCAGCACCAGAGAACTGTCAAAAGTTCTACTCTGCTTCACAGTAACTTTCTGCTTGATTCCTTACCTTTTTTTGTCATGTGCAGCTGAAATAGCAAAAGTTTTGTGAGTTAAACATGTGTCAGGGTGACTTATTTTCACTTTTCTTCTCACTGAGATCTTGAACTTTCACATGTAGCTGTTTTGGCCATCTCAGACTCAAATTTTATCTTCCCAGCCTAAAGAGATTGCCTTGAAACTTCACTAGCTTCTTTGGCAGCATCTGTTCTGGCAAGCTTCTTGGCCTTTTGGCCTCCTGACTTTTACTGAAAATGAGCAAATGTCTTAAGAGGAAAAACAGCATGTAGAAAGTTGAGCACACCTTGATGAATTTCCCTTCTTTTCATCTGGTCCCTCAAGTTCTGGCTACCCTAGAAACTCTAATATTTTCATCATGATTTCTGTGGAGATTTTTTTTTCCTGACATAAAAATCATTCTAGAAATATGCTAAATTATTTTTATAACAAATGTTTATGATCACATTATATTTAATTGAACTGGTGTTCTGTAACTTCCTCAGTATCTTTCTATTTCACAATATTAGCAATGATCTCATTTAAAATTTTTTTGCAATGAGCATCCAAATTCATATAGTTTTTTCCCCAAAGAGTTATGTTTTCAAAATTAATTCTCAGGAACAAATGGTCCATTAATATTTCAAAAGATATGAACAATGTGCCACTCATTAAAGACATTTCTTGATAGTCTTTAAAACATATTTGTGCCAATCTACAATACCACTTACAATACATAATTGCTGTAGTTTTATTACAAGTTTTCCAGTGTTGAAGAATTTTAAAATATTTAATTTTGAATTAATAATTATAAATGATACTTCTTATTTCAATTTGAATTAACTTTGATCACTTATGAAATTAAAAATTGTGTTATATTTGGGAATGAGTAATTTTAAAGACTGCATGTCAATTGAGCCACTAGGTAAATTTTCATAATTATAACAATAAATTAGTCCATTTCTCCAGTAGTTTGTGGTATACTTTGTATTCTCTTCAGAATTTTATATAATATCCAAGATATAGAATGTACTCATTAAACATTGATTAAATTAAATATAACTGTTTCTTTCATTTTTCAGTAATTATAAACACTCTTCAAATAATACTGCAGAGGCTGTAGTTGGACCTGGTGCAAAATTGTGTCTTCTCTGTTTAAACCACTTACCATATGTCCAATACCCTCCTTTCATGGATGTCTCATTCTGATCTATTTTACCATCATGAGAAATAATAGATTCATAAGTTATATATCTGTTATCTAGACTTATATTGGTAGATTTTTCTTTTTATCTGTAGCAAACTGGCAAAGGGGACATAACTGTATTTCTGGACTTTAGCAGATACATAATAACAGAGTTTTAAAAAATGAGGACATTACTCAAAGCTACTAGATAAAGCATGTCAGCCAGAGTTTTGATTGGAAAAACAGTCAGTTCTGCTCAACCATCATTCTCTAAACTCCTATCTTTCAGCAAGCAAAGTTAATTCAGCTAACATGTCAGCAGTAATGTGGTTTTGAGTTGCTTCTCTGGGAGTAGCAATTTGCAATGACGCTTTCTTGTAGTTTGAAAAATTTCTGGGCAAGTTTAAATTATAACAAAGCAGTTTATTGTTGTTAATAATATTTTCAGGAAAAAATTTCACATTAAAGTATACAATGCTATTTAAAATGTTTTATAGCTCTAAAATAATTTAAAAGCATAAAATATATGTTTTGATTTTTTTCATAAAAATCACTATGTTTGCTGTATTAAATTTAGAAGTATAGTTTATTCAAGAACAATTAAAAATGTCCTAACGAATTTGCTTGTAGTTGTTTCTTTTTTTAAATGTGAAATCATAAGGTACTTACCATTAAGGATTCTAGCATCTCTTGAGCTATTGAGAAGTAGGCTAAAATTTGTGAAAACAAGAAAACACATTTGTTAAAAAAAACAAAAAGTGGGCTTCCCTGGTGGCGCAGTGGTTAAGAGTCTGCCTGCCAATGCAGGGGACACGGGTTCGAGCCCTGGTCTGGGAAGATCCCACATGCCACGGAGCAACTAAGCCCGTGAGCCACAACTACTGAGCCTGCGCATCTGGAGCCTGTGCTCCGCAACGGGAGAGGCCGCGACAGTGAGAGAGCCACGCACCGTGATGAAGAGTGGCCCCCGCTCGCTACAACTGGAGAAAGCCCTTGCACAGAAACGAAAACCCAACACAGCCAAAAATAAATATAAATTAATTAATTAATTTAAAAAAATGGTCCACATCAAAAAAATCTTTTAAAAAAACAAAAAACAAAAAGCAAATACATTGCTTAGATCTACTCACTTTCAGAGAAACAAACAGGTAGAAAAGAACAATTTTTCAAATGAGCCAAAGAAATACAAAAAAAGTCCTTTAACTCTTTTTTTTTTTTTTTTTTTTTGCTGTACATGGGCCTCTCACTGTTGTGGCCTCTCCTGTTGCAGAGCACAGGCTCTGGACGCGCAGGCTCAGTGGCCATGGCTCACGGGCCCAGCCGCTCCACGGCATGTGGGTTCCTCCCGGACCGGGGCATGAACCTGTGTCCCCTGCATTGGCAGGCAGACTCTCAACCACTGCGCCACCAGGGAAGCCCAGTCCTTTAACTCTTGAAATAAAATTTTATTTAATTGGTTTGATTTCCAGTTTGGAAAAAAAAAAAAAAACTTTTAAAGATATTCTATTCCTCATCTATACAATGAGTAAATATCCTTTCCATCATCTCTTATAGGTAGTTATCTACACTCTAGGTTTAATAGCTGATGAAAGACAGGCATTTCAATAAGTAACGAGGGAAGCCAGTGTTGCCTTAATAACTTTATTTTGTCAAGTTAAAGACAGTAAAAACATCGACCAGGAAAGTCTAAGATCTACACATATCATTTCCCAGTAGAAAGTGTATCTAAACACCAAAAAAAAAAAAGAAAGAAAAAAGAAAAGAAAGACATAAGCTCAAGATAAGATAGGCTTTTCACTAGACACATTTAACCTTGTAGAAAAGTCATTACAATGTTTTTTCACTTTTATCTTCATTACATAATATTTTATTCCCAAGCTGAGTATTAGTCACATGGATGTGTTCACTTTGCCTCAATAAAACAAAAATTATTTAAAATTAAAAAAAAAAACTTTGCGGACTAAAGACAGTTCTTAGACTAACATACATCTCGACACCTCCAGCCACAGAAAACTCAGTGCTTTTTAAAATGAGGAAGCTCTGAATTTTCAGAAATACTTTTATTATTTTGAAATAAAGTCAATTTTTCTATCATTTCCCCCCACATACTCTTTTAAAGAGTCTTTTAGAACCCTGTGGAATAAGTCTATTCTCCTTTTCATGGCCTATAAGTATTATTGAAGTAAAAATGTTAGAATCCTATTAGCAGTTTCTAAATATCTTCCTGTCACATTCTTTCATTTTTGGGAACTTCTACAACCCAAACCCTTGAACATATTGAAGGCAATTTTTACAATTTAATGAATTAGTTTACTTCTTGATTTTGTCTGAATTCAAGCAGATATGTGAGCTTCAGATAATGGTGGACATCTTTGAAGTAAGAAGCAGTAATCAGAGGCCTTACCCACAGAATGTCGGAAGACTTTTCTTGGCAGAATTTGGGACTGCATTCCTGGATCAAATGGCTGAAGGTGTACTCTGTTCTCTAACTGCTGAAAATGCATTTCCACCACGAGTCCTCCTGTGCAGCCTGATCTTCTGTCCTATGGAGTGCTGTAACAGTGCTGCCCTTATCTAATGAGAAGTGTCCCTGGAGGCAGACATGAATCATGCTTGCTTTTGAGAGTTGTATTTTTTGTCCCTGGTTGCAGAAATAGTGATGATCTGTTCTGTGTAATTTAACATCCTCCTTTTGCAGCATTTGTAGGAATCACTCCGGGAGAGTAAAAGCTGAGTAACAGTATTAACAGCACTTAACCAAAGGGATTTAATTTAATTCTAATATTATTCCCATCCTATCTATTTTCCATGCTGTTACAGAACTTCTCTGCAAATATGTTCATTGCCTTTACACTGGTGTCTTGTAAACTTGGGGGTAAAATATAGTCTTCTTTGTGGCACTGAGAACCTTTCTGATCTGGTTACTTTCTGACTTATCTGCATTATCTGTTGTCATGACTACCCCCACTCAAAACTCCAACCACATTGAACCGCCAGCTCCCCAAAGCCCCACACTCATTCTTGCCTCTGCGGCTTTGTGCCAGCAACTCCCTTTGCCTAAAATGCCCTTTTCTACCATCTTTCTCCTGCATTATATACACCAAGAGTTATAATATCATCAAATAAGCCTCCCCTAACTGCAGCCCATCTCTATGCTACCACAGCACTCTGTGTGCAGCTCCACCCCAGCACAAGTCACACTTATATAGAAGCCTTTATTTTGCCCTCCCATAGATTGTGAGTGACCCTTGAACAACTAGGGGGTGAGGGGCATTAACCATCACCCTCCACAGTCGAAAATCTGCATGTAAGTTTTGACACCCCCAAAACTTAACTCATGGGGTTCTGGATGGCCAGGGGCATTATCCAATATCAAAAGAACTTCAAAAGGTAGTCCCTATACTAGTTGGAACTTCTAACTTCCGAGACAAGTTTTAACCCAAATTGCTTTCTGAAATTATCAAACCATCCTTTGCTAGCATTAAATTCTCCAGTTTTAGATCCTTCATCTTCTTTTTGCTTTAAGTTGTCACATAATGATTTTGCTTTTTCTCAACTCATATTAGACTATAGGTATGCCTTTCTTACAGCAACCCTGAACCCACATAAAAAAACTACATATTCAATACAAGATAAAAAGGTATTTTGCAAAAAGTGCAAGGTGTTCATGACTGCTGGCATAGCTAGAGGGACAGCTTCACGAATTTCCTTTTCTGTTTTTATAATCGTCTTTATGCTGGATTCATTTCTCTTGAAATGGTGGGAAAACCCAGCTGCAGACCTCAATCTAGGGTACATATCAAGCAATTCAACTTTTTCTTGTAATGTCATGACTTTTCTCTTCTTCTTTGGAGCACTTCCAGCATCACTAGTGGCACTTCGTATGGATCCCTGGTAGGATTCAAGGTTTACAGGATTGGGTTAAGCACCACGCAAAACAGGGGAGAACCACAAAAGATCACTTTTTACTCCGATATGCAATTTACAGAAGAACTGCTCACTGGGAGATGATTAGTGTCCCAGGGCATTTTAAGCAGAGACATGAAACTCTTGAGCTCACCAAAATAGCAACAGGAGGTGGCTACGAAATTATTACAGTGGTACAGTATATTAACTTTATGCAGTTAACTTTATGCAGTTATGATATAATACTACATCTTTACATTTGTTTACATTTCTCTAGCACCATGTATGATCTGTGAATGTTTGTGTGGGTAAGTGTTGATAAATTTTAACTTTTTATAATAGATTTGTGTATATTTTATGGTAGCAAATGATAAAATAGACTAGTATCTACATATATTTTATGCATTCATTACATACTTTAATTTTTCTTAATTTTTTTCAATATTTCTAGACTATGTAGTTTATCGACAAGTTTTTTTTCAAATTGTTGCAACTCTCAAGGAAAATTTTCCAGCAATTTATTGAAAAAAAGTCCACGTACAAGTGGACCTGTGTTGTTCAAACCTACGTTAAGGGTCAACTGTATTTTGAAAATGAGGATCTTACGTAACCACCCATGTATCCCTAGCATTTTACACAATGTCTAGCACATGGTAGTCTCCCTGAAAACTTTGTTTTTTTTGTCTTTTACTTTGATAATTGATAAATGTGCTTTAATATGATTTTTTTAAATGAGCAACTGCATACATTTATAGAAAAACCAGCTAGAAAGTGGGTTGAAAGCTAAAAGTAACAAACCTACCTTCCCCCAATACCTATTAAAACAACACGATTAGGGGCTTTCCTGGTGGCACAGTGGTTGAGAGTCTGCCTGCCAATGCAGGGGACACGGGTTCATGACCCGGTCCGGGAAGATCCCACATGCTGCGGAGCGGCTAGGCCCGTGAGCCATGGCCGCTGAGCCTGCACGTCTGGAGCCTGTGCTCCGCAACGGGAGAGGCCACAACAGTGAGAGGGCCGCGTACCACAAAAAAAAAGCCAAAAAACAAAAAAAAACCCACAATTAACTCACTGCCAAAGTTATCCAACCACATAGTGACACAGTGAACTAATCAAAGACCTTTTGATATCCCTTGTCTTACTAGGAATAATGGGCATGTCCCTGGTAGTGCAGTGATGTTTGATATTTTTGTAAAGATACATCCAGTTCTACTGCTTGTGACAATCATAGCGCTTATGTGACCACTGTATGTAGAATAGCTGACAACTGTGAAGTCAGAATAACAATGAATTCGTCATGCTCTTTTACAGTGACAAGTAGAAAACACACCTTTATAGTTTCAGCTTCCTGGTAAGTACATTTTGTACAAATATTTCCCAGTGATCATGCCTGATGGATTGACAAGTTCAAAATCATTTTCTCACAGGGAAAATTTAGTAAAACTTCACAACCAGGTTCAAGACAGAATGAAGTTCAGAAAATAAAAGAACAAGGGTAAAGGAAAATGATGTCTGCACCAGGACATCCTCCACCTAGATTAAGGAGAAAAATGTACCGTCATCTCTCTGCATAAGATCATCCCACTTTTATACCCACAAATACATGCATTATTTACTTTTTTAATGCAGTAAAGTAACAGATGCTGACAAAGGAGAATTTTAAAACCAAAGCATACTCTTTTCCTGAGGTATAATCTATTAATAGCAATCTAGGGACCACCCATTTTAATTAAAATAATACAACCAATTTCTCTTTATAAATCTGGGCAAGTCTGCTTCTATAGATATGAGCAGTTGAATTAGCATGTCTATGTGGTGGGCCCACCATTCTCAGTTGTGTTCAGTCACATGTGTCATATTGTGAGTGTGGCATGTTCAGAGATGGGGTATTGTATGAGAGAAATATTTACTTAGCACTAACTCTTTCTCAGGTGTTGGGTCAGTTTCATTACATGACTCTTTAATCATTACAGGAACCCAGTAGGTATTTGTATTTGCTTTTTATAAAGGAGGAAACTGACTCAAATAAATAGCCGAGCCAGGGTTAAAGTCCAGGTCAAACCGATTTTAAAGCCTTTACTAATTCCATTGTGTCACATTATCAATAAGACATGTAAATTGTGATTCTGTCTTTACATAGTCCATGTCATTACTGAGCAATACAGGTAGTAGTCTCTGAGCAGGACAGAAAGCTGCCCAAATAGATGGCATCTGCGTTCTATCCCGTCAATTTGGCCTAGTTCATCTGCTTCCATATTATTTACTTAGATTTCTTGAAGTCCATATATCTAAGTTATACTACAAATCGACATAATCAGAAATTTTAATCAGGTAGAGCCCAGGCATCTACAGTTTTAAAAGCTTAGCAAATGATTCTAATGTGGACTAAACTGTATTCTAGATTTTTCTATCTGCTTAAATCAAATTCTTAATTATTTATTGGAAACCTACTAAGGCACTCTGCCAAAGGCTGATTTTGCTACAAAGACCTGGTAAATCCCAGGAAATTCATTTTGATTTCCTGATATTTTCCCAGAGCATGGAAAGTGACCCTTATTGACCAGAGATTGTCACCAAGGTACTTTAAATACGAAAGAACTAATCAGCCCATATACATATACCTAACAAACATAGGCAGAACAGGCTTAGTCACTTTCCTTGAGCTTATCAGGAAGCAACATGTGATTGGTCTCTGTTTTTTCTACTGGAAAGCAAGGTATACAACTTCATGGCCATACACTTTGACCACTTAGGGCAGTGAGACTATTCTGTATATGATGGATGCATGTCATTTTACATTTGCCCAAAGCTATCAAATATACAACACCTTGATGAACCCTAATAAACCATGGAATTTAGCTGATATTGGTGTGTCAATGTAGGTTCATCAATTGTAATAACTGTACCACTGTGATGAGGAAGTCAATAGTGGGAGAGGTTGTATACATATGAGGATGATTATATGGGAACACTCGATTTTCCTGTGAACTTAAAACTACCTTGAAACATAAAGTTTATTACTTAAAAAATAGCACAAACTATATAATATTATGTCATAGTACCAGAATTATTCAATCAGTGTGAAAGAATCAATAGTGAGTAACACTAATGATTTTTTAAAAGTTGGAGCACATTGATCTAGTGATAATTAATTTGCTTAGGTCTGTATCTTACCTGGAGGAAATGTATCATTCAATAATGGATTTTAAATCAACTTTTTCATTATTTGCTTAATTAACCTAATGATAAATGTTAACCAAGATACCAATTACAATTTTACTTCCAAAAAAGGGCAAGCAATTGGAATATTCTTTTCTAAACCACTAATTAGCCGTCTATATTTTTCTCATTAAGTTGACAGACTACACTCAGTAAGTAGTCCACCATTTTCACCAGAAATGACAAGAGTGAAGAGTATTCTTTACTTTCCAGTTTATTTTTCCTTGGTTATAAACCATTCATGGCCTATATTATTATCTGTCTGACTAGAGACAATCTCCCAGTAAGTCTTAAAATGTCTTATCATTATCCATCAAAGTGAAGGAGCATATTGTTGCTGCTTTTGTGTGAGTGTGCGTAACATATATATATATATATATATTTGTACTTATATGTATATGGATTAATTATGCTTTGTGCCTTTGTGGAGATATTCAATTCTAACTTTTCTGCCTACATATATCTAAGAACTAGTCTGGGACCATGCATACAGCCAGCATGATGAGGTGGGAACATAATCTCTCAATTACAATATTTAACCCAGTGCATGGGCTAGCTACTTAACCTCTTTGTGCCTCAGATCACAGTTTGTTAGGCATCTCTTGTGATATGCAACAATATCAAAGGAGAAGAAAATATGGACTAACCTGAGGGGCTACCAAAATCTTACTGAACCATAATATTAATGTGGAGTGATAGGAAGCAATGGGATTGAGAACTGACAAAACCGGTGACATTTGATCTTCACTTAATGGTAGGAGTGTTTTGAGAGCTTGAAAGGTCCTGTGAGACCCTGATGATTTGAAGTTAACAAAGATCTTGTGTAACTAACATCAGTAGCTTGTCTAAGGCAGTGGAGAATAAAGCCGCTTGAAAGAAATTTTCCATCTACGGAAATCCAGCAGCCCAAAGGAGTATTACTGTTTGAAAATGGGCTCCAGAAGTAAAGATGTTGGGTTCCAGGACACCAGCATTAAAATTCAAAAAAATGGAAAATAAAGGGCTATTGCCAGTGTGGATACACAGCCATTTATCTAAAACTCAGAGAGTTTAAGCACACATAACACATTTTGAGAGTTCGTTTGCGTGGTAGCAAAGGACATTTATTAACAGGATATTGAGTGGTGTCATTCAAATATACTTTGTGTTAGCTTGATTGGAATTTGCCTCAGAGACCTAGAGAAAAGGATAATGGAAGAAAACTGGGAGCCTACTGCCTGGTTTTCTGATACTCTAGTAGAGGATATGGTGATATGACAAAATACTGAAGTAGTGAGGTCTTTTGAAGGCCCTAAATATGAAGGAGATGGACGGCAGTAGAATTTTAAGAAGACTCAGACTCACATGGGACTTTAGGCAGTTTAGATCACCCTTACAGGCTAGAGGAATAACAGTGACACTTCTAGCTCATGAGGAAGAATGATAAATGTCACAGAAACGGTGAACAAGGAGGCTCTTTACCAAAGACACTGCCAGATGGTCAAGGGACTTGCGTCTCATGTTTTCACTCGGTTTAACTTGGAGCCAAATACGCTTTTTCAAGCTATTCCTATTATCCATACAATCCATAAATGGCATGGATGCAAGAGCCACACAAATATATACACACAAATACACACAAACACTAAATACATCTAAAAACTAGTCAGGGATGCACATGGAGGAGAAAGTATTTCTTTTTTCACTTCCAGTTTTATTGAAATATAATTGACAAACAACCTTGTATAAGTTTAAGGTGTACATTATAATTATTTGACTAATATACATCATGAGATGATTACCACAATAAGATTAGTGAATATTCATCATCTCATATAGATTCAAAAGAAAAGTAAAAGATAAAACATTGTTTTTCTTGTGATGAAAGCTCTTATGCATTACTCTTTTAACAACTTTCATATATGAAATAAAGCAGTGTTAATTATATTTATCACGTTGTACATTTCATCTCTACTAATTATCTTCTAACTGGAAGTTTGTACCTTTTGGCTATCTTCACCCAGTTCCCTCACCCTCCACCCCCACCTCTGATTATCGCAAATCTGATCTCCTTCTCTGTAAGTTTCTTTGTTTTTGAAGTATAATTGACCTACAGACACTGTTAGTTCCTGGTGCACAACATAGGGATTCAATAATTCTCTACATTGCAAAATTGGATTCAATATTTCTCTACATTGCAAAATTATCACTGTGAGTTTAGTTACCATCCATTACCATACAAATATATGTATGTAGGCCAGGGGTCCTGGAACTGGTGTTGGCCTACTGGTGGATGGGGAGGGGTGGGCAGGGAGAGGGTCCCAGGGCTGGTGCAGGCTGCTGGTGGGTGAAGCTGGGTCCTGGGGTGGGGAAGTTGGGAGGATGCATTTCTTAAAGAAAGAAATTAACAGTAGCAGTAAGGCTAAAAGCAGAAGAAAATGAAAATACATACATCTCTGCAGTGAAGATTATAGGAATTTGTAAACATAGCACTGTTTTACTTAATTCTGACAGCACAAGATAAAGATCTGCCAAACTGAGGCACAAGTACTAGTTCTGACATGTAGATCTGTCTCTGGTCCATATCAGTTTAACTTCACAGGAATTTTGCCAAAACTATCTCCTTCGGAAAGGTACATAAAAACACTTCCGTCTTTTCTCCAAGGATAAATAGTCATCATTTGTTATCCTACAAAATTTTGTGTGATATTCAATGAGAAGACAAAATGCCTTCTTTTGGATATGGTATCAGAAAAAAATTCTTTAGACAAACTGAAAATAATGCCTCAGAAATGAAGACACTTGAAATGCATGTTTAAGCTTAAATTGGTCATTTTTTCAAACATGTCATATGAATGAGATGAAAATATTAATAGAAAGTGTATTTTTATCATATTAGTCAGGATTCTCCAGAGAAACAGAACCATAAGGGATGTGTGTGTTTGTGTGTGTGTGTGTGTAAAGAGCTTTATTTTAAACAATTGACTGGGTGATTATGGAGGCTGGAAAGTCTAAAACCTAAGGTGGGTCAGCAGGCTAGAGACCCAGGAAGAGTTGATAGTACAGTTCAAGTCCAAAGGCCAGCAAGCTGGAGAACCAGGAAAAAGCCAATGTTGCAGTTTCTGGTAACATTCTTTCTCACTTGGGAGAGACAACCTTTTTCTATCAAGCTCTTCAACTGATTGGATGAGGCCCACCCACAATATGGAGAGCAATTCACTTTATGCAAAGTCTACTGATTTGAATGCTAATCTTATTTAAAAACACCCTCACAGAAACATCCAGAATAATGTTTGACCACATATTTGGCCAACATGGCCCAGCCAAGTTGACATATAAAATCAACCATCACAGTATTTACATAATCCATTGATTTTTAAAATATAATCTTGTTTTCCAAAATCATAAAAACATTGTTAAAGAAGTCCTCCTAAATATAAATTATTCCTTTGCCTGTGTACAACCATTCAATAAATAATAAATTTGTCACAGCTCATATCAGTATCAGCATTTCAGGCATACACATCTTTGGCATTTACTCAGTAGTCAATAAATTTGCTCAACACGTGCTACAGAATTATGTGTTTGATTAATAACCATAGAAAGGGGGTGTGAGAGTCCACTATTCTGAGAAATGTTCCCCTTCCTCTAGATAACTCTACATTCAAAGCACCTGCAACATTTACTAATATTGACATACATGCAAGACCAGTTTGCTGAAAGAGCTGTTGATTAAGAATCTCAACTTGAAGGCCAATTGTACTTGGCACATACTGGGCATTCAATAAATATGTATGGAATATATGAATAGAAGTTGGCTGTGAGTAGCATGCATTCCTCCTTGCTTCCTGAGATAGCATAAGCTAAAAATATCAAAACTGTGATGTCAGTTATTACATAAATTCCTTAAACGTTCTTTAAAAAATCATTTAGCCTGGGCTTTGTGTTTCTGACATCACTGAGTGGTGCTTGAACTAATTTCTGAAATTTTTTTTTTTTTTTGCGGTACGCGGGTCTCTCACTGTTGTGGCCTCTCCCGTTGCAGAGCACAGGCTCCAGACGTGCAGGCCCAGCGGCCATGGCTCACGGGTCCAGCTGCTCCGCGGCATGTGGAATCTTCCCAGACAGGGGCACGAACCCATGTTCCCGGCATCGGCAGGCGGACTCTCAACCACTGCGCCACCAGGGAAGCCCCTACACCCAATTCTTAATGCAAATATGTGAATTTCTATTTTCTTTATTATATGTTCCTTTCTTCTTTCTATGTCTTTCTTTACTTTTACTATCCTCTCTTTTTTACATTTCTCATTTCTATATTTTTCTTTACAGTGATTTAGGCTTAATATTGCCCTTCCCCATCTCCTGTAGTATTATTTAGTCCTTCAGTAAGCATTTGAAACTAGACACAGACATAGAGAACAAACGTATGGATACCAAGGCAGGGGGGGAAAGGGGGGTGGGATGAACTGGGAGATTGGGATTGACATATATACACTATTGATACTACGTATAAAATAGATAACTAATGAGAACCTACTGTGTAGCACAGGGAACTCTACTCAATGCTCTGTGGTGACCTAAATGGGAAGGGAATCCAAAAAAAGAGGGGATATATGCATACATATAGCTGATTCACTTTGCGGTACAGTAGAAACTAACACAACATTGTAAAGCAACTATGCATCAATAAAAATTAATTTAAAAAAAAGAAACTAAGCAGTTTTCCAGCTTTTCAGTGATTTTAAACTCATTTGTTTTGCTATTTGCATTGATATCTATCTCAAAAATTCTATTTAAATGTCTATCACATGATATGTTCCCCCTACAAAACGTGAAGATAATCATAGACGTATAAGAATGATAATGGGGTTTCCCTGGTGGTGCAGTGGTTGAGAGTCCACCTGCCGATGCAGGGGACACGGGTTCGTGCCCCGGTCCGGGAGGATCCCACATGCCGCAGAGCGGCTGGGTCCGTGAGCCATGGCCGCTGGGCCTGCGCGTCTGGAGAGCCTGTGCTCCGCAACGGGAGAGGCCACAACGGCGAGAGGCCCATGTACCGCAAAAAAAAAAAAAAAAAAAAAAAAAAAAGAATAATAATGATGATGATGATGCTGGCAAATGACGTACAGAGTGGACTTCTGGCATTTACCACTGCCCCGCCCTATCCTCTCTCGTTTTAGTATAAAATGATCTTTAACGTTTTGTTTTAATTTTTTTCCCTAAGTGAGACAAGCAAACAAAATGATACCTGGCAGTGATGATTACGTTAAGAGTGAAGACTCAGAGAAAACACACATAGGCTGGTCAGTGACTATGGAATTGTGGTTAAATAGAAATTGGCTCAGTCTGATTCCAATTCCAGGAATTTGGGATCTAAATTAACTTTGTTAACAGAATGTACTATAGTTGGGAGGTCATGACATTAAGTTGAAGTTGGTGGCCATTTTCTGAATATATGTATATGTGGAAATTGATTAAGTCGGAGTGGGTTGAGGGTTTTTGTAGAGATAAATGCAGCCAACTCAGGAGAGCAGCAGAGTACAGAGAGATTACACAGTGCCTGAGAGAGGCAAGGAACCATCTATAATTTTCCACTTGAAATTCCCACTTCTAGTTTTTCCTCTCTAAGATCCATGAGATCCTTGAATAGTTTTCTGTTCCTTGATACCAGAAGAATCTTAAGAGTTTCAGGAGGCTCTGCCTCCAAAGAAAGAATAATTATGATTTCTAATGTTATCATATCCTTAAACATAGATTCTACATAGCTGTGTAACAATATTTATTCAGCATATACAAAAATCTCCTCAGAAGCCATAATTACAAATAGTGTACAACATTTCTGTAATTCTTCCTCACAGAATCCATTGCCATTTCTTTCTTTCTATTTAGTAGTAGAACTCCCAAGTTTTAGTATGCCATGTGTCCAATAAAATTCTGTATCCCTCAGTATCCCTTGCAGCTAAGTAGGTTTATATGACTGGTTCTAGTTTTGAATGAAAGTGATATGTGAAACTTCCAGGTTGGTGCTTTCAACTGAAAAAGCATGCTCTCTACTCCCCTTTATCTCTTTCCCATTGGCTGGAATGTAGTCATTATAATAGCAATCATCTTAGATTATGATATAGTAGTCACACTATGATGATGGCAGTCTCTGATGTTATGGACCCTCCATTTAAGATCTAGACTGTTTATACTTGTATCTTTGCATGAAATTTCTATTTTATTTAAACCAGTGTTAGTTTGTCTTTGTTAGAACAACCAAAAAGGTATTTTAACAAGCATAGACAGCATTGATGAGAAGGAGATTCTGCTAATAGCAGGAAGGAAAAGCATCAAAGGCAATCAGATGAAATAAAATAGTTTGGTTTTGGAATTTTTTAGCAAGGGCATACTTCACCAAAGTGTTGTAAGAAATAGACAAAAAAAGAAGAGGAAAATTGGCCAAAGTTTATATGTTCTCAAATCACAAACATTAAGTAAATAAACAACAAAGTGGATGTTTTCCCAAGTATAGTTTGCATATTTCCTCCTCCTGATTTCCCCCAAAGGAGGGCTCCTTCTCTACACTAATGCCATTACGGTGAATAACACTGTATGCCAATGAAGTAAATTAGAAATAAAACCAGCCACACATTGCCTAATTAGCACCATTTTAGAATAAGTAGGTCCAGGTATTTGTGCCAACAACAAAATCTAAGGTCCTGAGTGAAAGAATTTTAATTGTATCACCAATGCTTAATGTGAACCTGTGCTTAAAAAATCTTTTGTGAATGGCACACCTGTTTTTCTCTATGATTTTGCTAAGAGTATATAGGAAGTATGTAATTGCATACCCACATATCACCAGTTCTGCTCTTGGTATCACTGTCTTGAAGAACTCATTATCTGAAAGTGCTGTAAGTTCTTTTTCTTGATGAGCAATGTAAGCTGCAGAATGATTGTAGAAACTTGATGCTTAGATTGTTTCCACACACTTATCCTAGCAACCAGGAGGATTGGAATGGCCCAGAAGAAGCAGAGGGAGCAAGACAGAGAGGGAAAAACCTTAATAGTTTAATAAGAAAACCTTAACAGTTCAATAAATATTCCAAAAACAAACATTCTGAAACCAGATCTGTAATCAGCATAAAATGTTTTTATTTGGATGATGGTGGGACTAACTGTTCTCTCCACAGATATGATGATGGTTAATCAGAGCTAGAATACAAATCTTAATTTAATCAGAGATAGTAAATGTGCTTGTTCCTATCAAGCACTGGCTTTGATTTTTGTAAGACAATAATAATGACCAATTTTAGAATAGTATTTGTGTTAAGATAGTTATTATTTATCAATATTTATAGAAGACTATAAACTGGATTTCCAAGGGCAGTGAGGAGTAAAGTAAATAATACTCATTCATATGGGCGTACCATATTTCCAAACATCACAATAAAATCTTATCTTACAAGACTCAGATATCATTTACTTTAGGAAGCCTTCTCAGAATTCCTACCATTTTGTCTAGGTTAGGCACTCCTCCTCTGTACACTGATGGCCTGATTTATCTCCCCATTATATACTTTGGTGAATTTATTTATCTGCCTCTGTATGGTAAACTCTCTGGTAGTAGAAACATATATTACTTGATCATGATACATTCCAGTTATTGATTGCTGCACACAAATGACTCCAAAAATTTGTGGCTTGAAACAACAATCATTTATTTTGTTCACAAATCTGCCATTCAGACAGGACTTAGCAAGGATGGTTTGTCTTTGTCCTACACAATAGCAGTGTGGTAGCTGAACTGGGACTAGAAAATCTATTTCCAAGATGGTTTCATTCAATGGCTGGTGTCTTTGTTATCTATTACTGCATAGCAATTTAACTCAAATTTATCACTTATTGCAAATTTATCAGCAATAAACATTTGGCTTTGTTCACATAATTTCTGTGGGTCAGGAGTTTGAGAATTAGCTGAGTGGTTCTGTGCAGGGTCTTTCATGACACTACAGCCAAGACACTAACTAGGGCTGCAGTCATATGAAGGCTTGACTGAAGCTGTAGAATCTGCTTCCAAGATGGTTCACTCAGATGGAAGATGCTTTGGTACTGGCTATTGGCAGAAGACCAGTTCCTCACCTTTTGGACCTCTCCACAGAACTGCTTCTATGACCCTATTAAATGGTAGCTGTCTTTCCCCTGAGTAATCCAAGCGAGAGCAAAACAGAAGTTGCAATGGCTTTTTATACTTAGCCTAAGAAGTCACATACTGCTGTTTCTGCAGTATCCTATTGGTCACACAGTTCAGTTTTATTTAGTGTGGGAGGGGACTGCACGGTCATGATACCAGAAGGCAGGGATCATTGCGGGCCACTTTAGAGGTTGACTACCACAGCTGACACATTGGCATTGGCTGTTACCTGGGCTTCCTCATAAGACTATTTGGGCTTCCTCACAGCATGGTGAAAAAGTCTCAAGAGAAAGAAAATGCAAGGCAACCACAATACAGGAAGTGGCAAGTGGCACAATGGTTGGGTCAGTTTGGGGGTATGTATTCAGAAATTGGTACAACATCATTTCTACCTTATTCTGCCAATGAAAGCAGTTATTTATGTCATGCAGAATACTCAATAGGAAGGATATAAAAGGTTTTTGTGGTCATCTGTAATTGTTGCTATGATTGTTTTTACAATTGTGTGTGGCTTCCCAACTTACCACAAGGTTTAGAATTCAGCAGGCATTCACTGTTGATTAGTATAGGTATATACCACAAACATTTTAGAATTTAAATTTTTACACATATTAGTACATTCACAAATAAAAGGAATAAAAGCTGTTTTTATGTTCCAGTTAAAATTTACATTATGTTATTTAAGGTTAGCCATTTAGCATTGCTCTTTCAAAAAGAGAAAATCAAATTACAGAAACTGTTTTTTTCAAAACAGCATTGTAAAAATGACCCTTGAGTAGAACCTGTGATTAAAGGCAATTAAATATGATGACAATATTTTTATTATTTAATGTTGAATTAGTAGATAGTATATATCAGAGCCAGTAAAGAATGGAATTCAGAGAATTTCTTTCAAAGACATGAGGGTCTTATAAGGTAGAAATCGGAGAAAAGTTAAGAGGGGAGGTACATGAAGTCTCTAGGTAACTTATGATGTATGGCTTACTCATAACCAGCTTCAGTAGGAATGAGTAATTCTAAACATTTGAAGGCAGGTATCACTATACAAAGATACACCTAAATTTGAGCAAGACTCCTTTAGTTAAAGATAACCTTTGAGTAATGTCTATGTTATTTACACTTTTAAACAAAAGCTGACTGTATTTTTGAAAGGTAGTGAAATAAAATTACAGTCCTGCTGAGTCCAGTTTCACCTTTAGACAGTTCTTTTCAACCTTCTATAAAGGTTTTGTAAAAGCCAGACAGACTTTTAATTACTATTGCAAGAGCAGCACCATCCCAATATAACATTCAGTAACATATTATCAATCAAATTGAATTTTTGACTGTTTTGAGATGAATACACACTCGATTATGCACTCTGTGTCATGAATAGTTTTCTAAGGACCTTAATCCATATTGGCTTTAATCCCGTTCCCTAGGGTTCTTTGCAGGATTAAATCCAGAGTGAGAAATTGTAATGAATAGATAAACAGCTCAGTACAGTGTCTAAGAGTAGTATGCAAACCATAGACAGACTGGCTTTTGTTGCTATTTCA
This sequence comes from Globicephala melas, assembly GCF_963455315.2. Taxonomy (NCBI): domain Eukaryota; kingdom Metazoa; phylum Chordata; class Mammalia; order Artiodactyla; family Delphinidae; genus Globicephala; species Globicephala melas. The sequence continues at coordinate 128,205,615 of NC_083314.1, read as the reverse complement.
CAGCTAAGCACAAACTGCAGCAACTTGACTGTGACCTGAATAATAAGAAAAAACAAAACAAAAAACCTTTGCATTAATTTTCACCTTGAATAACTATGCTGAAGTTTTATTATCAAAGAAATTGTCCATAAAATCTCCTCTTCATTAGCACTTCTCCGAGTCAATTATTTTGAAAACAGAGCAAATTCTATAATACTTCCTATATTAAATGCTGTACACCATGGAGGTGAGGTAACACGGACAGACTGATGTGCATTAGCAAAAACAGCAACAACAAAAGAATCCTGCTAAATTTTTTTACCAGAAATTAACAAATAGAAAAAAGGTGCTTCCACAGATATTTAAACTTAAATCTAAAATATGACAAGCCAGATTTAAAGAAGGCCAGGAAGATGGTTCTTTTTTTTTTTTAATCTTTATTGGAGTATAATTGCTTAACAATGGTGTGCTAGTTTCTGCTTTATAACAAAGTGAATCAGTTATCCATATACATATGTTTCCATATCTCTTCCCTCTTGCGTCTCCCTCCCTCCCACCCTCCCAATCCCACCCTTCTAGGTGGTCACAAAGCACCAAGCTGATCTCCCTGTGCTATGCGGCTGCTTCCCACTAGCTATCTACCTTACGTTTGGTAGTGTATATATGTCCATGCCTCTCTCTCGCTTTGTCACAGCTTACCCTTCCCCCTCCCCATATCCTCAAGTCCATTCTCTAGTAGGTCTGTGTCTTTATTCCTGTCTTACCCCTAGGTTCTTCATGACATTTTTTTTTCTTAAATTCCATATATATGTGTTAGCATACGGTATTTGTCTTTCTCTTTCTGACTTACTTCACTCTGTATGACAGACTCTAGGTCCATCCACCTCATTACAAATAGCGCAATTTCATTTCTTTTTATGGCTGAGTAATATTCCATTGTATATATGTGCCACATCTTCTTTATCCATTCATCCGATGATGGACACTTAGGTTGTTTCCATCTCCGGGCTATTGTAGAGCTGCAATGAACATTTTGGTACACGACTCTTTTTGAATTATGGTTTTCTCAGGGTATATGCCCAGTAGTGGGATTGCTGGGTCATATGGTAGTTCTATTTGTAGTTTTTTAAGGAACCTCCATACTGTTCTCCATAGTGGCTGTACCAATTCACATTCCCATCAGCAGTGCAAGAGTGTTCCCTTTTCTCCACACCCTCTCCAGCATTTATTGTTTCTAGATTTTTTGATCATGGCCATTCTGACTGGTGTGAGATGATATCTCATTGTAGTTTTGATTTGCATTTCTCTAGTGATTAATGATGTTGAGCATTCTTTCATGTGTTTGTTGGCAGTCTGTATATCTTCTTAGGAGAAATGTCTATTTAGGTCTTCTGCCCATTTTTGGATTGGGTTTTTTGTTTTTTTGTTATTGAGCTGCATGAGCTGCTTATAAATTTTGGAGATTAATCCTTTGTCAGTTGCTTCACTTGCAAATATTTTCTCCCATTCTGAGTGATACACCATATTAACAAATTGAAGGAGAAAAACCATATGATCATCTCAATAGATGCAGAGAAAACTTTTGACAAAATTCAACACCCATTTATGATAAAAACCCTGCAGAAAGTAGGCATAGAGGGAACTTTCCTCAACATAATAAAGGCCATATATGACAAACCCACAGCCAACATCATCCTCAATGGTGAAAAACTGAAAGCATTTCCACTAAGATCAGGAACAAGACAAGGTTGCCCACTCTCACCACTCTTATTCAACATAGTTTTGGAAGTTTTAGCCACAGCAATCAGAGAAGAAAAGGAAATAAAAGGAATCCAATTTGGAAAAGAAGAAGTAAAGCTGTCACTGTTTGCAGATGACATGATACTATACATAGAGAATCCTAAAGATGCTACCAGAAAACTACAGGAAGATGTTTCTAGTTACAGGGAAGGTAAAGTGCAGAGCCTATATCTCATATTTCAAAAATAAATAAATAAACCAGATTTCAGTCACTACACCTACAAGGAATACAGAATATTTATTTCATTGAACTGTTCTTTTTAATGCAATCAGATATATTTCTCTTTGGTTTACGTGATCTTGTGAAAAATGGAACTTTTTCAATATGATTTTTCAATTATGTACCCTGAAAACGTATGCATTACAAACCAAAACAACTTATCACTGCAATTCTGGGAAATGCTGAATCCAGAAATGATTGAGAATAGCTGTTGATGAAGCAAGACAACACCAGGGAAGTCATAGAGGAGCTAGACACCTAGGAGAAGAGGAGAGAAAGACGTTCAGTAGCAAACATATGTGAATGGAAGGGGGATATGAATTTAGAACAAAAGTCATATGGTTGTTAAAAAGGTATGAGTTCTGTATTCAAACCTGTATATGACCTGGAGACTCGATTGTTACATAGACCAGTTTCTTGAACATTAACATAGGAATAATAGGACCCATGCCATCCAGTTGGGTTTTTTTTAATTTAATTAATTAATTTATTTATTTTGCAGTATGGGGGCCTCTCACTGCTGTGGCCTCTCCCACTGTCGAGCACAGGCTCTGGACACGCAGGCTCAGCGGCCATGGCTCATGGGCCTAGCCGCTCCGCGGCATGCAGAATCCTCCCAGACCGGGACACGAACCCGCATCCCCTGCATTGGCAGGCGGACCTCCAACCACTGCGCCACCAGGGAAGCCCCTCATCCAGTTGTTTTAAAGATTAAGTGAAGAGAAATATGTAAAGTCCATTTATTATACTGGGTGTTGGCTAAGACACTACAACAAAAAGACCTAAAATTATAGCTACTTCAAAAAAAAAATGTGTTTCTCTGCCACCTAACAGACCAGGGTGGGTAGGTGAGCCCTGCTTCACAAAGCCATCCAGGGACTTATATTGTCCATCTTAATGGTTTATTAAAACCTATGGCATGGTTGCACTTGTGGTTGAAGCTGGCTGATCTCATGTCTGCATTCCTGTTTTGGGAGCAAGAAAGAGAGGAAGTCTAGGGCAGACAGCTTGTCTTCAAGAATTTGAAATATGTTGTACGTTATTTTTATTTCTACATGGACCATGTAGTCTCTAGCAGACCATCCTGTTCCTCAGCCTTAAATTTGGAGGTTTGGGGTCTAATACCAAAATAAATAAGAGGAAAATGGATGCTGGAAGAGAGTTGTAATCTCCATCACAGCACCTACCATAATACTTGGTCCATATTATTATTAATCATTAGTTCCATTAATTATCCTTTTCAGGAATACCTTCATTCATTCTTTATAAACTTTATTGACTTTTAAGTGCAAACACATTGGATTTTTATTTTTAAATATATAATAAAATTGGATCCCTTGATGATTATTAACATATCTCTACCAACATTTCAGGAACACTCTGTAAGTACAAGTGTTTAACCTGGTGTTTTACTGAGTTATTCCTGTAACAAGATGGCAGCATACCACATAGTCTAAGTATATGGAGAATTTAATTTGGAATCTACACTCAAACACATATGTATGGATATGGGTGGAACTTAATTTATTATTCGACCAAGTGCAACAAATTTATGTATGTGGACCCAGCCCAAGTAAAACTACTCATAAGTAGCAAGTTAATAAAAATGACCATAAATCAAGTTCTCTTCACTTAATTTGGTAAATAGCCTCACAGACATATATTATCTCTGCAAAAAAAAAATCTGTGACTGTCTAGTTTTTTTACCTCTGTTTTATTTTTTAAGCTTTTTTTTTTTTTGGCTTATGAATACATCTGGTTGTTCAGAATACATCCAGTGAAGCAAGAGAACATTTGCCTCTGATTCAATCAAAGCATTTGCAACAATGATCCTATGCTGAATTAAGCAGCTGTAGCAGCACTTAGGGACATGTAAGTCAGGATGTTAATGAAGAACTGAGTACACTCACATTTAAAGAGTTCCCAGGATATGGCTCATACAACTAAAATAGTTCATTACAACTCAAAGTCAATTTTATTGGGGAAGTAAAACTCTTAACTTCTACTGGCAAATGAAGAACTTTGTAACAGGGACTTTTTGAAATCTATAAAAAAATACAACTAATTCTATTTAAAACAAAAGTATATATATATATATTTATGTATAGGGCAAAGCACCTTCTCACTTCCCTCCTTTTGGTCAATATGTACCATCTCTTTAAAGTCATTTTATATTTTACCTTCTCCAAGAGATTTTTCTTGATTATTCCTATACTTTTATGTTTATTTTTAATACTGTAAAATTATTTTAAAACTTCAAAGACTTGTTGATATATGAATCTGTAAAGCAAAACCAATATTTTTATGATTTCATTGTTCAGATGCTAACATTATTATAAACATAAATAGAGAAAGAAACTGACATGTAGTTAGTTAGCACATGTTATGTATCAGTTTCATTTACATACATATTTTCATTTAATCCAATGCAGTATTGTATGATGGTTGAAAATCATGCTCCAGAATCAGGCGGTCCTAGATTTGAATTGCCTGTTTGGTAATTTTTGTGTAAGTCACCTTAAGCAAAGTAAGCCTAAATTTCCTCATTTTGATAATTACAAAAGCCACTCAGCAGTGTTACTGGATGATGAAGTAATGCATGCAAAGCACTTAGATTATCCTGATACCAGAGTAAACAGTAAATAAATCAGTTATTACTGTTGTTATTAATAATTACTTCTGAAACTGAAGGTATTCTAAGTCCAGTTGTATAGAAGACAAACTAAGGTTTAAAGATTTCAGGTAACTTGAAAATCTAAGTGGAATGAAAGATTTAGAATTTAAAACCTGCCTTTTTTTTTTGTACCTTGCTCTGCACCAATACCTAAGCAGATACTGCTGTTTTCAGAATGATTAAAAACTGCATCCCACGTCTAGGCAGGGAGTTGGTTGATATTCTGTATCCTGGGTGGGTTGAGAAAGAAAGATAATAATTGTTTTCTCATACATTCTGGCTCCTATTGTTTTTCACATGGTATTGTTCCAGAGACCACTGCTTTTTATTACTAAGTAGATTTTGTTCTGAAAATCTAGCTGCCTCCATCTCTGTAAAGGGAAAAGAGAAGAGGGAAAAGGAGCCCAAATTGGGCAGACCTGAAGCTAAGTGTGTAGACAGCGGACAGTGAAGGAGCTCTGCACTGGGTTCTGAGAAGTCTGCATTACTTTCTGACTGACTCCCAAGCTAAAATTTTTACTGTACTACAGTATGTTATTTCTCCTTGAGAGAAATAATATTTATTATTTTCTTAGAGGCAGAGTATGAGCTTAAGAGCTCTAAGTGTTGAGTCAAGCAATGAGTTTAAAAAAAATGGCAAAAAGAAAACATACAAACACCAAGTTTAAAGATTAGCATTCAGAGTAGCCAAACTGCACTGTATTGCTCATCCTGTCCCCTCAGGGCAACTTGCAATGATGCCATAATTATGATATTCATAAAATATATGTAAAATCATATATATGAATATAATTTATATCATGATATAGAATATATATCACACATAAAAATATATACATATAATTTAAATTGGGCTATTTCTAAGGCTTGGCACTTTGATAATTCACAGGAAATTTCTTTCATTTATCTCAAGGCATTCTGGTGTTTGGAAGGCATGTTCTACTTCTACATTTATCCTTTTGTAAAGCCAGGTGAAGAAAGCTTTATATGATTCCAGTGATCTGGTGAATGGCCCCTACTTTTAGAAGCAATGGATAGAAGTTGCTTTGGTTGGGGGCAGGACTAGTGGCAGGGAAATTGAAGACAACTGCAATGTTGTGGGTGACAGGTGATAAACTGAATTAAGTGGAGATGTGGTGACAGGAAAAGATATTTTTAAAAACCTGGAATTATTAGGCTAGATTAATACTTGGAAGTTAAGAGGGCATTAAAGAAAAAAAGGAAGAAAGTGAAATGAAGGTAAACAGGATTTTAAAAGAAAATGAAAAAGGTGAAAAGGATTTTAATTAATTATGAGCAAGTTGAGTTTTAAGGGTTATAAAATCTTAAAGGTCATCCATATGAAAGTAAAGTGTACACAGTTACCAAAAGTTTTTAGAACTTTTATTAAAAAATTATCCAGTCATTAAAAATCTTATATGAAACACCTACTCTGTGCTTCATGGTCACTCTTCTCAAGAATCATTTAAAGATTTTATTATTATTTTAAGATTTAACCCAGAGTAAAATGCAGTATTTTCAAAGAAATTAATTGAAAATATTAAAGTTATAGTATTACATTTTGTATCTGTCTAAAATTTGTATCTTTATCAAAGATTTGTTTTAATGTAAGGTTCTCTGATCCAATATAAAGATACTTGTTTGGTTATTGCTGGTACACTTGCAGACCAAAAGTTTCGTATATTTTATAATCGGTTATATTTGTTTTAGTTAAAATGTTGTCTAAAAAAGATACCAAAAAAACCCTTGCTCACTGCTTTGATTTTATCATAATCAAGCAGCATTCATTCCACTTAGGCTCTGTCATACATCCAGATTGAGGTCAAACATTCAGTTAATTTGGATCAGCTGGGGACATTGCAAATACCACCCCAAATCAACAGTTCAACTTTAGCATATTTTTCATGAAAGAAAGTGAGTTTTCCCACAACTTCTCATATTTCAGGACACTAACTATACAGTTGTTCTAGTTCATCCAGCTGTTTACCAAAATTCAGATGGGAGATTTCAATTTTGAATATAAATGAAATATGTGTTTTACTTTTATTTGGTGTTATTCTATGGGCACAGCCTTAGATAAGGCAGCACAGCATTGATCAACACCTCATTTTATTTCTTTCTGTCAAATAATTAGAAAAAGAAGAGCAAAATAAGCCCAAAGCAAGCAGAAGAAAGGAAACAATAAAGTTAAGAGAAAAAAAACTCAATGAAATTGGAACAGGAAAAAATAGAGAAAATTAATGAAATGAAGAACTGATTATTTTTTAAAAATCAATAAAATTGATCAATAGGAAGGCTGGCAAAAATAAACAGGAGATGCAAATCACCAACTTCAGAAATGAAACTAGGGATATCACTACACATACTAGAGAATACTATGAACAACCAAAATTCAACCAAGGTGAAAGAGACCTGAATAGTCCTATGATCATTAAAGAAATTTAAGTTTAAGAAATTAAAGAAATTTAAATATAATTTTAAAGTTTCCAAAGAATAAATCTTCAGGTCAAAATGGTTTTACTGGAGAATTCTATCAAACTTTTAAAGAAGAACTAACACCAATTTTACACAATTTCTTCCAGAAAATAGATTAGGAAGGAAAATTTCTCAATTCATATTATGAAACTAGCATCATCCTGATACCAAAACTAGAAAAAGAGAGTACAACAAAGAAAACTACAGACTAATGTTGCTCATGGACAAGGTGCAAAAATGCTCAAAGTGTTAGCAAGAAGATTCCAACAATGTATAAAAAAAGAACTATATACCATGACCAAGTAGTTTTTATTCCAAGTATGCAAGTCTGGTTCAATATTTGAAAATAAATCAATCATTTAATTGATCATATCAACAGATGAAAGAAGAAATGTCATATGGTGATATCAATTGGTGCAGAAAAAACATTTCACAAAATCTTACACTCATTCGTAATAAAAACCCTCAGAAAATTAGGAATAGTCACAGCAATAAGACAAGAAAAAGAAGTAAAAAGTATACAGTCAACTGATTTTCAACAAGACTGCAAAGAATACACAATGGAGAAAGCATAGTCTCTTCAATAAATGATGCTGGGAAAACTGGATATCTACATGCAAAAGAATGAAAATGGATCTTTATTGTACACCATACACAAAAGTCAACTCAAAATGGATTAAAATCTTAAATGTAAGACCTAAAACTGCAAAACTCCTTGAAGAAAACATAGGGATAAACCTTTTTGACGTTGGCTATGGCAATGGTTTCTTGGAAAGAACACCAAAATTATAGGTAACAAAAGTAAAAATAGACTAGTGGGATTACATGAAACTGAAAATCTTCACCACAGTGAAGGAAACAATGAACAAAATCAAAGGCAACCTGCAAAATGGAATAAAGTATTTGCAACCCATATATATGATAAAGGGGTAGTATCCAAAAGCTATAAGGAACTTCTACAACTCAATAGCAAACAAAACAACAAATAATCCTAATTTTTAAATGTTCAAAGGAACTAAATAGACATTTCTTCAAAGAAGGCATACAAATGGCCAACAAATATTTGAAAAGGTGTTCAACATCACTTATCATTAGGCAAATGGAAATCAAAACCAAAATAAGATATCATCTCTCACCTGTTGGAATGGCTATTATTAAAAAAAAAATTGTATTGACAAAGATATAGAGAAAAGGGAACCCTTGGACACTGTTGGTGAGAATGTAATTTGGAGCAGTTACTATGAAAAACAGTATGGAGATTTCTCAAAAAATTAAAAATAAAACTACCATGTGGTTGAGCAATCCCACTTCTGAGTACTAAATGCCCAATCGAACTGAAGTCAGGATTTCAAAGAGATATCTCTACTCTCATGTTCATTGCAGCATTATTCACAATTGTCAAGATGTGGAAGAAACCTAACTGTCCATTGGTGGATGAATAAAGAAAGAAAAGGTGGTATATGCATACAACTTTATATTATTCAGCCTTAAAAAAGAAGGAAATACTGTTATTTATGACAACATGGATAAACCTGGAGGAGATTATGCTAAGTGATATAAGCCTGATACAGAAAGACAAATATTAGATGATATCACTTATATGAGGATTCGGAAAAGTCAGATTCATAGAAGCAGAGAGTAAAACGGTGGTTTCCAGAGGCTGGAAGTAAGACAGAATGGAGAGTGATATCCCAAATGTACAAAGTTTCAGTGACACAAAATGAATAATCCTGGATATCTGCTATACAGCATAGCCCCTATAGTGAAAAATACTATATTATATACTTTAAAATTTCAAGAGAGTGTATCTTATAGTAAGTGTTATTATCACAAAATAATAATAGTAATAAATAAAAAATGGACAGAAACTTTTGGAGAGGATGGATATATTTATGGCATTGATTGTGGTGATGCTTTCATGAGTATAAACATCTCTGAACTTATTAAATGGTATTCATTAAAACTGTACAGCTTTTTGTATGACAATTACACCTCAATAAAGTGGTTAAAAAAACCAACACAATAACAGTGCAACTCACAGGAGAAATTATGCAAAAAGTGGTTATGGGAAAAAAGAGAAATAGAAATCTAAATTACTAAGACCAAGTTTCTGTTTGTTACCATATTACCTGAATAATATTCATATTATTTCAGTATATTATTTAAATGATATTCACAGAAACTTTTTGAGGGGAAAAAGGATTAATCCCATGTTCAAGGATTGGAAAGCTTAACATATTAAAAATGCCAATTCTTTCCAAGTTGTTCTATAGGTTAATGCAATTTTTATCAAAATCGTGCTAGGTTTTTTTTGTATACATATAGGAGCTTATTCTAAAATTACTATGGAAAGATACATGCTCTAGAATAGCTAATCTAATATTGACAATGTATAACAAAGTGGGTGAAATCACTAGCTTTGATATTCTTTTTGGGTTTTTTTTTTTAACATCTTTATTGAAGTATAATTTCTTTACAGTGTTGTGTTAGTTCCTGCTGTATAACAAAGTGAATCAGCTATGTGTATACATATATCTCCACCTCCCCTCCCTCTTGCATCTCCCTCCTACACTCCCTATTCCACCCCTCTAGGTGGTCCCAAAGCATCGAGCAGATCTCCCTGTGCTATGCAGCTGATTCCCACTAGCTATCTATTTTACATTTGGTAGTGTATTTGTGTCAATGCTACTCTCTCACTATATTCCAGCTTACACTTCCCTATCCCTGTATCCTCAAGTCCATTCTCTATGTCTACGTCTTTATTTCTGTCCTGCCCCTAGGTTCATCAGAACCTTTTTGTTGTTGTTGTTGGATTCCATATATATGTGTTAGCAAAGGTATTTGTTTTTCTCTTTCTGACTTACTTCACTCTGTGTGACAGACTCTAGGTTCACCCACCTCACTACAAATAACTCAATTTCATTCTTTTTTATGGCTGATTAATATTCTATTGTATATATGTGCTACATCTTCTTTATCCATTCATCTGTTGATGGACACTTAGGTTGTTTCTGTAACCTGGCTATTGTAAATAGTGCTGCAATGAACATTGGGGTGCATAACTCATTTTGAATATGGTTTTCTCAGGTTATATGTCCAGTAGAGGGATTGCTGGGTCATATGGTAGCTCTATTTTCAGTTTTCTAAGGAACCTCCATACTGTTCTCCATAGTAGCTGTATCAATTTACATTCCAATCAGCAGTGCAAGAGGGTTCCCTCTTCTCCACATCCTCTCCAGCATTTATTGTTTCTAGATTTTTTGACAATGGCCATTCTGACTGGTGTGAGGTGATACTTCATTGTAGTTTCAATTTACATTTCTCTAATGATTAGTGATGTTGAGCATCCTTTCATGCGTTTGTTGGCAGTCTGTATATCTTCTTTGGAGAAATGTCTATTTAGGTCTTCTGCCTGTTTTTGGATTCGGTTGTTTGTTTTTTTGATATTGAGCTGCATGAGCTGCTTGCATATTTTGGAGATTAATCCTTTGTCCATTGATTTGTTTGCAAATATGTTCTCCCATTTTGAGGGTTGTCTTTTTGTCTTGTTTATGGTTTCCTTTGCTGTGCAAAAGCTTTTAAGTTTAATTAGGTACCATTTGTTTATTTTTGTTTTTATTTCCATTTCTCCAGGAGGTGGGTCAAAAAGGATCTTGCTGTGATTTATGTCATAGAGCGTTCTGTTTTCCTCTAAGAGTTTTATAGTGCATGGCCTTACATTTAGGTCTCTAATCCATTTTGAGTTTATTTTTGTATACGGTGTTAGGGAGGGTTCTAACTACATTCTTTTACATGTAGCTGTCTGGTTTTCCTAGCACCACTTACTGAAGACACTGTCTTTTCTTCATTGTATATTCTTGCCTCCTTTATCAAAGATAAGGTGACCATATGTGCATGGGTTTATTTATGGGCTTTCTATTCTGTTCCATTGATCCATATTTCTGTTTTTGTGCCAATACCATACTGTCTTGTTTACTGTTGCTTTGTAGTATAGTCTGAAATCAAGGAGCCTGGTTCTTCCAGGTCCGTTTTTCTCTCTCAAGATTGCTTTGGCTATTCGGGGTCTGTTGTGTTTCCATACAAACTGTAAAATTTTTTGTTCTAATTTAATGTGTCATTTAAAGCTTGTGTTTCCTTATTTATTTTTACTTTGGATGACCTGTCCATTGGTGAAAGTGGGGTGTTAAAGTCCCCAACTATTATTTTATTACTGTTGATTTCCCTTTTATAGCTGTTAGCGTTTGCCTTATGTATTGAGGTGCTCCTATGTTGGATGCATAAATATTTACAATTGTTATATCTTTGTCTTGGATTGATCCCTTGATCATTATGTAGTATCCTTCTTTGTCTCTGTAATAGTCTTTATTTTAAAGTCTATTTTGTCTGATATGAGAATCGCTACTCCAGCTTTCTTTTGATTTCCATTTGCATGCGTGGAATATCTTTTTCCATCCCCTCACTTTCAGTCTATATGTGTCCCTAGGTCTGAAGTGGGTCTCTTGTAGACAGCATATATATGGGTCTTGTTTTTGTATGCATTTAGCCAGTCTATGTCTTTTGGCTGAAACATTTAATTCATTTACATTTAAGGTAGTTACAGGTATGTATGTTCCTATTACCATTTTTCTTAATAGTTTTGAGTTTGTTTTTGTAGATCTTTTCCTTCTCTTGTGTTTCCTGCCTAGAGAAGTTCCTTTAGCATTTGTTGTAGAGCTGGTTTAGTGGTGCTGAATTCTCTTAACTTTTGCTTGTCTGTAAAGGTTTTAATTTTTCCATCGAATCTGAATGAGATTCTTGCTCGGTAGAGTAATCTTGTTTGTAGGTTTCTCCCTTTCATCACTTTAAGTATGTCCTGCCACCCCCTTCTGGCCTGCAGAATTTCTGCTGAAAGAACAGCTGTGAATTTTATGGTGATTCCCTTGTATGTTATTCGTTGCATTTCCCTTGCTGATTTTAATATTTTTTCTTTGTATTTAATTTTTGATAGTTTGATTAATATGTGTCTTGGTGTGTTTCTCCTTGGATTTATCCTGTATGGGCCTCTCTGTGCTTTGTGGACTTGATTGACTATTTCCTTCCCATGTTAGGGAAGTTTTCAACTATAATCTCTTCAAATATTTTCTCAGACCTTTCTTTTTCTCTTCTTCTTCTGACACCCCTATAATTCGAATGTTGCTGCATTTAATGTTGTCCCAGAGGTCTCTGAGACTGTCCTCAATTCTTTTCATTCTATTTTCTTTATTCTGCTCTGTGGCAGTTATTTCCACTATTTTATCTTCCAGGTCATTTATCCGTTCTTCTGCCTCAGTTATTCTGTTATAGATTCCTTCTAGAAAATTTTAATTTCATTTATTGTGTGGTTCATCATTGTTTGTTTGCTCTTTAGTTCTTTCTGGTCCTTCTTAAACATTTCTTGTATTTTCTCCATTCTACTTCCAAGATTTTGGATCATCTTTACTATCAATACTCTGAATTCTTTTTCAGGTAGACTGTCTATTTCCTCTTCATTTGTTTGGTCTGGTGGATTTTTACCTTGCTCCTTCATCTGCTGCATATTTCTCTGTCTTCTCATTTTGTTTAACTTACTGTGTTTGGTGTCTCCTTTCTGCAGGCTGCAGGTTCATAGTTTCCGTTGATTTTGGTGTCTGCTCCCAGTGGATGAGGTTTGTTCAGTGGTTTGTGTAGGCTTCCTGCTGGAGGGGACTGGTGCCTGTTTTCTGGTAGGTGGGGCTGGATCTTTTCTTTCTGGTGAGCAGGACTGAGTCCGGTGGTGTGTTTTGCGGTGTCCATGAACTTATTATGATTTTAGGCAGCCTCTCTGTTAATGGGTGGGGTGTGTTCCTGTCTTGCTTGTTGTTTGACATTGGGCCTCAAGCACCGGCACTTGCTGGCCGTTTGGTGGAACTGGGTCTTAGCATTGAGACGGAGATCTCTGGGAAAGCTCTCGCCGATTGATATTACGTTGGGCTGGGAGGTCTCTGCGTGGTCCAATGTCCTAAACTTGGCTCTCCCACCTCAGAGGCTCAGGTCTGACATGAGGCCATAGCACAAAGACCCTGTCAGCCACACAGTTCTTCAGTATTTCAGCTGCAGCCTCATAGGGATTGCAGAATCTGGGTGAGGTGGCTGAATTTTTTCCCTGTGTCTGATAGATCTGCATAATCATGTTAGCAACTTGACGGTGGCATGGGCAGCTCAGCCCCATGCTCCCATTGACCAGGAGGTCTAAGCCACCGACGCACCTCTTTTTGATATTAAGGCCCACTATATAGTTACACTAATCAGGACAATGTGATATTAGTGAAGGGATGGACACCTGTATCAATGGAACAGTTAGAAAATCTAGAAATACACCCATGCAAATACAGCAAATTGATTTCTGATGAAGGTGCAAAAGTAATTCAATGGATGATGAGGGGAACTTTTGTCTACATCCAGTGACATTCATTTTTTTCTTTATTATGTACTTTATTAGTAAAAAAAAAGTCTGACTTTGCACCTCCAAGATTTGTAGACTAATTTGTTTATAATTTAGATGTGTTTTACTGTACTTATTCTGAAAAGCATATGCAAATTATAAACAATTTTAAAGTATAAGATAAAGGTAAATATAATGAGGAATTTAAAATTTTATATCTACACCACAGTGGATCATCTTGCATACCCCTAGGACACAAGCACTGGCAGTTTTACGACGGCTTTTGTAAACAAAGGGAAGTTATTAAAGGATTTTTTTCCTTTTGTTTCAGTATGAATTTTGTGTTCATTTTTTTTTGCCCTTAGATCATTGGCCTGAAATAACTAAATAACATAGGTGATATAGTCTCACAGTGTTAGTCAGAGAGTACCATGATTCTCTAGAGAATAGTTTTTGTATTATTAATAGTGAAAACTTAACCAGTTTCTGGAGACAAGAGAAATGTGAGGAATTTTGGGTTTGCTCATTATTTTTAAAATATGTGTGATAAGTTCTATAGTGCTAAGAGTGCAATAAACCAAAATGCACTTTTTTATTTTCTCCTAACCAATCTCCCCTTATACTATCATCATTATATCTCCTTGCAAACTATTTAGTGATTGATATCTGTAAATTGTTCATGGTATGCATGCATGTATGTATATTTTAATATTCAGTACTACTGAAAGATGATAGGGACTCACTTAACTAAATACATTACCATAAAATGTTTCTGTCTTCTGTTTATTTTTTCTGTAGTTTATGAAATGGGTCAGAACAAATAAATCTGGAGGGTTTCATAAAGACAGGACAATGTTGTGTTGCATTTCTTCTTATATGACCAGTAGATTTACTTTGATAAGTAAATGTTAGAAATAATGTTTTGTATATAAAGGACAAAATAATGGCAAAGTAATAACAAATATTTTAAATGCACAATGAAGAACACTAAGAAGTAGAACATCCAACAAATATGGTGAAATTTTTAGAATAAGTACATCAGCAAATAATCCCCTTTTAAAACAAAGGAATTTAACAACAACAAAAAGTCCAAATAAAGACAAAAATATTATTTAATCCAAAACCAGAGAGTTCAACCTCCTACCAGAGATTCTGGTGAAAACTCTTCTGATACAAACAATTCTAGGCCACCTTAAGGAAGGACACTGTTAACCAATGTATAGTACAGTTGTATGAGATATAGTCAGGAAGTTCTACTGGTTTGTCTAGGTTCTGATAGATAAAGGTTAAAAATAAAAGTAGGCAGCTCTGTGGCAAAATGTAAAAGACATACTTCTTCAAGTCATCAGTATAGGCAGAACTAGAACATTTATCATCTAACCTGAACTTCTCATGAAAAAAAGTGAGAGTTAGAGGCTAACTTATCAGAAACAACCATATAGAGATAAATAATATTTGGGCTGTGATATAAAATGCTTTAGTAATTATGTGGCAGCTAACATAAATTTTCAGCAAGATAACTGTTTCACTCAAAATAGAAGAAACTGAACTCTAAGGAAACACCATCAATGGGGCAAAACATATTCCTAGTCTAATGGAAAAAATATGATTAAAAAAAGAGGATAACTTAGATTACATTGCTCAGGGTCCCAGTTCTTTGCACCCCCATTCAGCAACCATGGTGCTAAACACTGAATTTATAACTTTAGTTTCTAGCAGCCTCAGGATAGCCTAATAGTAGTTAAATATGCATCAGCCCTAAAATCATGCTTTGCTGCATTCCCACTTGTCACTTTCTCCATAGTGCTTACAGATGTTTAACAGTATCCTATGTATATATCATGGCCTAAGTTTCCACACTAGAGTGTAACCTACTAGAGAGCTGGTCGGTTGTCTGTCTTGTTAACTTTTATTTTTGTCCAGGGCCAAAAATAGTGCCTGGTGCAGAGCAGAGACTCCATAAATATATGTGCATTGACTGCACAGATGAACATAAAGAGAGTTGAGGTGATTCTACTTATAGTACTCTGTGACACATGGACTTAAAATAGAATTTATCCTACATAAACATAAGTAAACAGAAAAAAATAGAACTTCAGCAAAAATTTGACAAAAGATAAAAAAGAGAAATATTTTTATTACAATTAAGGACATTGAGGAAAACAACTTTTATGAAATAGAAGTTATGATAATAAATTAAATGAAAGAGACAGTAGCAGAATAAGAAAATAAATTTAAAAGTAAAGATAGAGTAAAACTTACAAACAAGACAAAGAAAAGAAAGAATGCAGTCCACATTTCAGAGGGTCAAATCAATGGCATGAGGCAGAGATTTCAGAAAATTATACATAATACATTGGAAAACAGTTTTAAAAAGGTAATAGAAGGAAAAAAACAACTATCTAACACAAAGATTATTGTTATGCCTAGAGAATACAACAGAGCTAGTAAATAAGAACAAAACCAAATTCAAATATTAATGAACGAAAATTTTCCTGAAATGAAAGACTACATAAATCTGCATCTCCAAAGGATTCACTGAGGTCTGCTTGTCAGAAAAATAAAAAACAAGCAAGCAAAAAACAAATAGCAAAGATTGACAATTTTATTTGTCACAAATTTTATATTAATACTTAGCTTATCTAAGAAACATTCAGCTAAAAGAACTAGGTCTCCTATAAAGGAAAACAAATAAGCAATGGGTTTACCTCCCAATTCTCTTTGGCAACTTTAGCTGTTGACAGTGGAGCAGTGTCCAAAGCTGAGGGATAAGAGTACAAATCAAAAACCTTTACCCATCCAGATCATCATTCACATGTGTTGACAATAAAAAGACATTTTCAAATATATTACCCATGTATCACTTTAAAATTTTTGTTTGAAGTAATCCAGTCAAATGAAAGATGAATCAAAGAATTTTCATAGTAACATCATAAAAATAAAAGACTGATAAAATAAAATATTAGTTTAAGAAATGTTACATGTATTTTACTCACAAAGTATTTATTCATAATTGCATTTAAATTCAGAAGTAAATATGAATATCTATCACAATTGTGGCTGTAAAACTGAATGTGAATGCAATTTAATCTTCTGCTTAAACTAGCTCGAGGAGTTCTGTTATACAAGTGAAAACTGTTACCTAGGCATGTATTATCCTGATGTCAGGAAAGAGCAATCTGCTGTGAATGCCAGCCTCTCTCCTCTCTCCTACTGATCTCCACATATATGGTTACACCTAGTCTTGAATCTCACTCTGCACTAGCATCAGCTGCTCTTATCTGGTGTCACTTGAGCTCTTGTTCCATGGTCCACAGACTCTACATCCTCTTCCTTTGCCCTCTCAGTATCTTTGCCCCTCCAACACTGCTGATGGTAAAGGGGGTAGGGGTGGGGAGTTCTGAACTTCTTAGCTGTTTGCCTTCACCTAGTAGCAGTTGTCTTCAGTTTATCGGTCTAGACACATTCCTTCCCATATCCTTCAACCTTAGTGGGCATCTCTAAGAAGTTTGCAGGCTCTCTGGATTTGGAAGTGTGAAGCCAAATCCCTGCTACTCTGTATAAGTATGTTTTGGCAGGTCTCTGAGAGAAAGGTCATCTTTATCGAATACACATTCACCCACATACACACATGCATGCACATCAAGATTTGATTTGCAGAAGGTAATGTAGAGAACTTACCAGCTAAAAAGCACCAGGCTTCTCACCTCTGAGCTTCCTCTTTCTATGGTTCTGTTCTATGGCAATCTTTGTTTCAGTCCTCCATGCTTTGCTTTTTATAGTTACAACTCAACTTATGAAAACAAGGACAACCTTTCCTTTCAACTAAAGTCAAATATGTTTGGTTTTCAAACCATTGTCTCAGTCTTGGAATTTAAATCTCTCCTTTGAAACTCAAAACTGAGCAATGACTTTTTTGTTCTAGTCATTATCTGCCTTCTCTCTGATTTCTAGTGTTTCTAGTTTTTAAATTACACACAGTAGGCTCAGAAAAACTCATAGTTACTTCTTTTTCTGTTTGTTTTAATATTTTTGTAGAGTTTTGTGTCTCTTTCATGGTGTCAGTTTTTCTTGAACAGTCAATGTTTCTTGGTTATTCTCTTTATCTCTCTGCCTGTGGTGCTTGTGATGGGACACTGGGATGGCTGGACTTATCTTCGGAGTTTAGGTGCCAAATCAGTTGGGTTTGGCAAGCAAGTTGGATGCCAAACTCCAGTTTGTGTTATTTGCTAATGTGGGTACTCTGTTTACCAGGTTTCAATGTACACTTTTATTCCTTAAAACCTGTGGGCAAATACTCTGACTACTCACCATTCAGCCAACCATAAGAAAAGAAAGGGACAATCCCTCAACTGCTCCAAATGCAGCTCACCAAGAGATGACCCTAAAATTCTCCTTCCTTCTACTTCTACCTGTGTTCTCTCAGCTCAGTTTCCCAAAATCACTCCCATCACTTCAGGAATCTTTCCCTGATATTTCGTACTTTCTGTCTCAGCAATTCCTCAAGATTTCTGCTCCAGGATCCTTGCTGATTGCATATCAACAGAGTAAAGAAAGTGAAATAGGATGCGGGAAGACATCTGGGAGAGGTGACATTTCAATAGAGACTTGAACAAAAGAAGTCATATTATCTTATATAATATTATATAACATGTCAGTGAGACTAGTATTCCAGGTAGTGGGAATAGCAAGTGTGAAGACCCTGAGAGAAAATTATTTTTAAACCGTTCAAAGAATCCAGTGGGACCGGAGTATAGCATGCTAGTTGCTTTTTGGTGGAATTGAGAGAGGAAAAACCATCACTGTGTCATGGTGTTATGAGAGTAACAAATACACACACATAAAAAGCAATAGAGGACTTCTCTGGTGGCGAAGTGTTAAGAATCCGCCTGACAATGCAGAGGATACAGGTTTGAGCCCTGGTCCGGAAAGATGCCACATGTCACGGAACAACTAGGCCTGGGAGCCACAACTACTGAGCCCGTGTGCCACAACTACTGAAGTCCAAGAGCCTAGGGCCCCTGCTCCGCAAGTATAGAAGCCACCACAATGAGAAGCCCATGCACTGCAATGAAGAGTAGCCCCTGCTCGCCGCAACTAAAGAAAGCCCACTCACAGCAACGAAGACCCAATGCAGCCAAAAATAAATAAATAAATTTTAAAAAACCAACAACAATCCAAAACAGGATAAGATGAAAATACAAGGGTTCTAATTACATGCTAAGTAAATATACAGGTGGAAGAGATTAATTCTGACATGGTGGATTAGGCACGATTCTGTGAAAGACTTTAAAGGAAGAGATTTATTTCTTGTTTATGTAAAAGTGTGAGTTTGTTTGCTGACCCTGCCACATGACTTCATAAAGTCGCCATCATTTGTAAAGTGTTGCTTTTGTCTGAGTAGTAAGTCTCCCACTATGTTGATATTGCAGCTAGCAGAAAGAGGAAAGGGAAGGAAAAGACATTATCTCTTCCCAATAAGGGAAAGACATGAAAATTACACACATCACTTTTACTTACCTTTTGTTGGTCAAACATTTAGTCACGTGGGCAACTTAGCTGCACATGGAGGTTTGGAAATGTAATCTTTATTGTGAGTTGCATTCTACTTAGCTAAAATCTATTTCTCTGGAAGAGGGAAGACAAAGTGTGATGGAAAATGAGAAATCTATACCACACTTTCTAAAAAGAAAATATTCATAATTCTAATCACAAAAATCTATCAATTATAGCACAGTTTAAAGCTTTACTGGTATATAAACTTCAATTACACTAACCATCTAAAGAATCATATTCATCTTTGAGTGGTGCTAACTCCACCTTTCATTATATTTAGTTTTAGGTATTATGTGGAAT
This sequence comes from Globicephala melas, assembly GCF_963455315.2. Classification (NCBI taxonomy): domain Eukaryota; kingdom Metazoa; phylum Chordata; class Mammalia; order Artiodactyla; family Delphinidae; genus Globicephala; species Globicephala melas. Next base: position 128,186,193 of record NC_083314.1, on the reverse strand, counting down.
ATTCTTTGACTTGTTCAATTACTTGGCTCATAGATTATAGCATGAATTAAGTAGACACTGTACATCCAAACAACAAATACTTCATAGGTTACCTGTCAGATTCCAAATTATATTGAATGAAATTTTTATTACTTTATTCTTCATCACCTTCATGGATTTTTATATTACCATTTATAAGGGCCCATTCTATTTCAAATTTGATGGATATGCATAGAATATGAAACAATCTATATTTATGTTCCTTGCAAAGGCCAGGAGTTGACTAAACACATCTAGAAACTGCTCCTGTCAAAATGTAGTTGAACATATCATGAATACATTATTGCTGCTGCAGCATCTGCAATGCATTTGGCACAAACTGCTGCAGACTTTCAGCAGACTGCAGCAAATAGTAAATATATGCTGTTCTTCGATCCAAGGGGAAACTACTGCATATTTTTTTGTGAAAATATGGCCCCCAAATTAGTGTGTACTGAAACAAAACACAAAAACCAAGTACTATTTATTGCAACACTTGTAATTTTTTTATAAATGGAACATTTATTTCAATAATTGTACACATATACTAATCTGCAAAATATTTTTTCCTGCATTATCAATGACACCAAAATATAGATTTTGAATGAAACTTAAATGTCATTTTTGACTTATTAGAATAGTAGTTTTGTGACCAGAATATCAAAGGTATCATCCACAAACATTATAAATACATATGGAAGAAATAATTTCTAGTGTATAAAGTGGTGTAAATAACTGTTATTTTGTATTACTTACATTGTCTATATAATAATAAATAGTCTTATAATTAAATAAAAATAATAGAATGAAAGAAGTAGTCTTTTTAATAATCAGGTAAGTTTTATTTTTTTTAAATAAAATCCTTAAAATTAAAGTATAGCAGTCAAGAAATGATGACTGTGAAATCACTCCTAAGTCACATCTCCTGACCAGTTTGTTTTGAAAAAAGCAATGAAAAACCATAATTGATATTATCAGAAATATAAAACATTGCATTGATAAAACAGAATTCTATAAAAATGAAACAGAGAAGAATGAGTTCTTTAAAATAAGAAATATGATGGCTAAAATAAAAATACTCAAGAAAAATTCAAAGTGTTGGAAATAGCATCATCTAGGAGGAAAATAAAAAGACAAAGATATCAAAAATAGGAAGGAAAGAGAGAAAATTAAAGTCAGTGTAGGGGGTCACATATCTGAATAATAGAAGTTTTTGAAAAACTAGAGAAAAAGAAGAGAAATATTTCCAAAGAATTAATTTAAAAAGATTTTCCATTACCAAAGTACTTGAATTTTGCATTGATAAGAGCCAGCAAGGATCTAACACATTGAATAAAAGTGATCCATACCAAAGCATCATTATAAAATATCAGAGCACGGTGGATACAAAGAAGACCCTAAAAACCTTCCAACAGGAAAAACAAGTCAGAGGAATAAGAAGAAAACATGGCATTGGACTTCTCAACAGCAACTTCAGTTACTAGAAAACAGTCAGCAATGTCTTCAATATAGTTAGAAAAAATGAGTTCCAAATTAAAATAGTATATTTAATCAAATTCTCAATCACTTGTGAGGACAAAGTTTTCTTACATGTAAAGAGTAAAACAATTACATCTCATGCACCTTCTTAGGAGACCAACAAATGATATATCTCAGCAAAACAAGGAGATAAAGAAAGAAAAATCTGAGCAACATGGAAGATAAGCAAAGGGAATTTCTAAAATAAAAGTGAAGGAAGTCCCTGGGTGACAGCTTATTCATCAGAAATAAGGAAAAAAAGATGAAGAAAAACTGGAGTGGGGAGGGAGATGAAGAGAAAGGAGATGAAAATAAAAGCATGGAAATGATAAATCATCTGATGTTTGGCAGTATTTGTGAACATTAGTGTAAAGAATTGGCAGGCCTGTTAGAGTATTTAGAAAAATAATAGCAATTGGTACATGTAACACTAAGCAAATGGATAAAAATGAGACAATAATTAGCTCTAGGTAAAATTAATTTTTTTTTAAAGAAATGTATTCATAGTATACTACATGGCTCAATAATTTGCATAATCCTAGTAATGTAAATACTAATGATTTTACCAAGAATTATGATATAATTATATTGAGAAGATAAGAGGAAGGATTGTTAGCTCATCTGAACTCTTAACTGCTATAATAAAAAGCTTAATAGATTCTGTCAAAATTCATCAATCAAGAGAAATCTGAGTATGCATAGTATATAGAAATACGGATGTAAATACTAAAAGGAACAGCTAAAAATTTCCAAAGTGTCTGCCTCTGGGAAGCATAACAATGGAGAGGCTGTGCTGGATAAAGATATTTTTTAATATAATGGCAACTATTTTATTATATGGGCAGGATTCAATAAGGTGCAAGTAGAAAATTAATTGATGCCTCCACTAGTCTTTCAAATACAATCTGCAGTCTCTTTTTCGCTACCCCCTGGGTAAAATTTCTAGCAGGTACAATTAGTATTTCAGATCATTCTGAGACAGTAAAATGTCCTCTGGTCATTTTTAGATCTAAGCATAGTAACTACATAATCCAAACTCAGGTCATAATTGCAGAGCTCCACAGTTTTGCCCATTTTAAAACCTTTCCCCAATCCTCAGGATTATTCTAGGCTGGGAGACTTCAGTGAACGTTGGGAGTGATGATGGGAGAGAATAGAAGCCTTCTTCTCTAATTAATGCTTTTCTTTTTCCTTCACCCTCTGATTTTTCCTCTTGTGGGTAGTGGCACTTCTGTGAGTTTCTCAGGGGTGTTTTTTCTGGGGCTCCCCTAAACGTTTTTGCTGTGAACAGTAACGGTTCTCCACTGGTTACTTGTTCTCTTAGGATGGTACAATCAGTTTCTGTATCAAATAACACTTTCAGCCTTTAAAATATACTGTTTTAACTTGGCTCCAGATCATGTACATCTTATGGGTCCACAGGGCTCCTAGGAAAGTCTCACATTCCTGCCAGACAAAATGGAAATGCAGCTTCCTTCCAAGGAAGGAAAAAATTGGAAAAACCTCATCTGTTTGCTCTGCTGCCAGGCAAGCGACTCCACTTATTACTGTTCACCTTTAGCCTTCCCAGATGTGAGTCAGCTACCAGCACTTATGAAAATCCAAGAGATATATGCAAATTATCAGAGTGATCTTTTCAAGGGTCCTCTCATGCATCTTGAGATGAGAGGGAGGCATCCCTCCCCCACCACCTCATAGAGGTGAAAATCACACAGCACATGACAAAACTCTCCAGGAATCCTCTCTTCCAATTCTTCAGCCTCCCCTATTATTGCAGGATGTGGAGGATCATCAAAGCTGGGAGAATCAGTTCCACGATTGGCTAGTCTGTACAACACAGGTCTATAAGCACCCAGCTTCAGAATATAGGGGTGTTTGGTAGCAATTGTTTTGTTCTTGGCCTTTGGGCATCAGACGAAACTGAAAAAGAGATTCCATTTTATTATCCTGCTGCATTAGTTTTTTGGTACTATTTTTTGAACTATGTGCATTTTTTATTTGAACTAAAAATGAAGGTTAATTTTTCTAAAATAATGAGACCCCACAGTATAAGTTAAATAATAGTTCATAATCCTGAGTCTTTTTTGTCAAATTTCTTGATAAAGGAAGACTTGGGTATGATACAGGTCATCATAAAGCAGCAAGCTTCAGGTAAAATTCAAGGGTCAGATCTGCAAAAATCACAAACTCAAATGCCCACAAGAACCAGACAGATAATAGTCACATATGAAGTAGGGTAACCCTAACAAAAACTATCATGCAATTCTCACAAAAAAATAAAGAAATAAAATAAGTAAATATGTGAGACAAAGATGTGTTAATTGACTGATGGGGGAATCCTTTCACAATGTTTATATATCAAATAACCAAGATACCACAATGTACACTTGAAATACCTTACAATTTCATTTGTTACTTGTACCTCAATAAAGTTGAAAATTAAAAAACAAAAACAAAACTATAGTGCAAGTGTACTGAGTGGTAGCAACCAGTGTCAGCAAATGGGAGTGAGGGCAGGGATTCTGAGAACCTGCACAATCTAAAGCAGGCAGCTACTAAACAGTTTCAGATGATTGCCATGCAATGATTTAACATCTTCCAGTGGCAAAGAGAAACTAATTTTATGTAGAGTTTCTTTTTTAGAAAAATTTGTTTGACAACTAATTGAAAAAATATTGAAACATTTTTAAGACAAACAAAACTTCTCTGTCAGCCAGATCCAGCCTGTAGGCAACCCCTGATCTTCAGATTTCTTTGCAAAGTACCTGTTTATGTAAACACTGTTAAATAGATGAATTATTTCCTATAATACTGTGCAATTTTCTCTAAGACTATGAGCCCTAGACTACAGGGTCACCAAAACCAAGGTCAGTAACTCAATCCATTCAATAATTTAACAAATATTTATCAAGTGCCTACACTGTTCCAGGCACTATTCAAGGCACTAGAGATACAGTAGTGAAAATAAACAGAACAAACAAAACCCCTGTATTAATGGAACTGAGTTCATTGGCAAACAAGCCAACACACTAGATTATGAATAATGCAAATGTTTAGGGCAGAAGCATTATCTTTATAAGCATCACTGCTGGTTACTTACTAAGCATTTATTTAATCCTCATAATAAAAGATAATGAAGATACATTGGTTTCCTCATTTTACAGATGAGAAAATTGAAGCCTCAGAGAGGTTAAGTACCTTGATTAACTTGACACAGATATTAAATGGCACAATAGGAGCTTGAACTAAACTTTGTGTAATGCAAGGACCCTACATTATAGTATCATGCTGAATTAAGATCAATAAAACACCATAGGTAGAAGATGAGCTAAAACGGAGAGACTGGAAAAAAATGATATGATGATCACACACATCACAAATGTGTGACATTAAGGAATAACTCACAGCAGAGTATTGGGAAATAACAAACACAAGTGCACAACTTCATGTTCAGATATCAAAAATAAAGAAATACTTTAGGCAAACACATAATAAGTATGCAAAAGATAAGTGTCTCAGCTAGGTTGCATTCAGTACCAAATAAAAGGAGACAGACGTGAATGATAGTAGCTTATACTCTACAGATACTTTGTGTTTATTAACAAAACTAGAAGTTGATGGTCCCAAGTTTGTTTCTAGCAACTCAACAACATTGTTAAGATACCAGGTGTTTTTCAATCCTTCCTCTTGGGCAAGTGCATCTTGCTGGCTTTTTCCCTCTGGCATGTTTCCTCAAGGTCACAAGTGTCTAAATGAGGAAGAGAGGGAAGAGTTCTCCTTTCTCCCTTTTGTGGATCTTTACCAGGAAGAAAAATATTTCCCAGAAGTCCTTTCACAGATGTTTGCGTTCCATTGGTCAAAACAGTAACTGACTAGGATGAATGGAAATGTTCAAGTTATGATGGGCTTTGACAAATATTGATGTGGCCAGACACATAGTTTCTTGAATGAAATTATGGTTTTATTAACAAGAGGAAGTAATAAAAGGCTGTTGGTTAAGCCACTGAAAAAGTCTTCCAAAATAAAAGACATGCCCATTATATACAAGATACCTTACAATACAAAAAAAAAAAAAAAAAAAGACAATGCAATGATCTATGACTACAAAACCTTACTTTTTATAAATATTAGGGTCAGAATCAATCCTGCATCAGGCAGTGCAAGGATTCAATCAAATGTATCAAAAATAATGACCTGTAAGAAATGAAAAGCCTTTTAAAGAAAAGTCACAAATGAAAACTAAAATGCAATCTTGACCTATGTGTAGTAGGAAAGACAGTGTATTCCTGCACAGAAAAGGTCAACCATACAGTTGGTGACAATATATTTTATTGCTACAATTCTTTAACCTTACTGGAGCTAGGTAAACATACAGGCACATTCATTCTTTTTTAATAAACGGTGGAATCAGGTGTTTCTTGTCTAACTTTTAGAAACCAGTCCCTCTGTCTCTCGGCTGCAGGCAAGCAAGAAAATATCTCAAAATGAAACTGCCTCTGTACCTGGGAACCAACAACAAGTATATTTGATTAAAAGAATGCCAATTATTAGGTCCTTTTTTGCTTTTCCTGTATTTCTACGGCTCTGCAGACAAATATGAATTCCTCCAATTCTCTCTTCACACACACATTTTTTAAAAGACAGTTGTGACCTTCATACATTTTAAAATTTTTATGTCAGTATTTTACTTTCTCATTTGTTCCCATTTTTGTTTTTCTCAAATCAAATATGATTTTAAACACTAGGAATTATTTATAGATACTCAGCACACATCTTATGTTTACAATAGGGGTCTTTTATTAACTCAAATAATGTAGATAAATATAACCACCAGAGCCTAACTAGACAGAAAAACAATGGATTGTATATATGATTTACATCCCCCTTTTCTCCAGCTATTCAGTGTCCCTTATTGCTTCCCAACCCATTGTGGCAGATGCTCTCAGTGCTTTACCCACATCCTCCAGCCCTTTGCCAATTTTCCTCATAAAATTCACCACTGTTCTTTTCCTCCCAAGAGCTGGCAGTAAGCACTCATGGATCATTTTCGAAGGCTGGTCTCTGGCTTCTGGAACAAGCTTTGTCTGAGCACAGGGAAACCCTGAAGAACCTCTTCTATCCACACAGACCAAGTGGGCACCCCTAACCAATGGCTGCTCTGGACTGAAGTTCTAAAGCTTCTGCTCTCTTGGCCATGACAAGGACAACTCAGAAGTGGTACCTATACGGTTCATAGAGTTCTGTGAGATTGAAAAAAGTTACCTTTTGTAGAGCTTTGCCCCTTTGCTTGCTTTTCTTCCTGTCACAGTCCCATTTCCGAAATCCCCTAGCAGTCAGTATTTATTTCCTAGGGTTGCCATAACAAACAAGTGGGTTGGAGTTGTCTCACAGTTCTGGAGGCTAGAAGCTTGAGATCAAGGTGTCAGCAGGGTTACTTCCATCTGAGGGCTGTGAGGATCTGTCTCATGCTTCTGACCTAGCTTCTAGTGGGCTGCTGGCAGACTTTGTAGTTGTTTAACTTGTAGAAGCATCATCTATACTTGGCCTTCATGCTCACACGGCCTTCTCCTTGGGTTCATGGCTATGTCTAAATTTCCCCTTTCTATAAGGACACCAGTCATATTGGATTAAGAGCTCCAGTATGACCTCATCTTAACTAATTACATATTCAATGACCTTACTTCCAAATTAGGTCACGTTCTCAGGTATGGGGAGGGGGGGTTAGGACTTGAACATCTTTTCACGGGACACAGTTCAACCCATAACAAAGTTTTTCCTAATAAATCACTTTCACATGAATTCTCATCCTAAGTTTTGTTTCTGGCAAGCTCATTCTGTCCATCAGATATTTAATTACTGTCTCAGTTACAGTGCTTTTAGTTGCAAGGAAAAGATAGTTCAACTTAAATTGACTTCAATAATAAAAGGAATGTATTCTTTATGTAAATTGAAAATTCAAAGAGAGATTGACTTTAGGAATAATTTCATCCAGAGATTCATGAGGCATTCAACAAGCTTTTATTAAGTGCAAACTCTGTGCCAGGAAATGTTTTGGAGATATAACAGCAAATCAAACAGAAACATTCCTGGAACTTGTATTCAATAAAGAGAAGACAAAATAAGTAAAATAATAATTAGATGATGATAAGGACTCTAAAGAAAAAATAAAGCTGAGAAGGAATCAAGTAGAGTTGGGATATGTGTGTGCATGTGTGCATATAAGGGGTTGGTGCTTATATGAATAGTTTGATCTTGAAAGGTCTCACTGAAAAAGTAACATATGAATAAAGACCTTGATGCAATGAAGGAGTGGTCCATGAGAAAATCTTGGGGTAAAGCATTCCAGGCAGAGAGAATTAATAGTGAAAGAAGTAGGGGTTTGCCTGGAATGTTAAGAAACAGAAAGGAAGTCACCTGGTCTGAGCAGAGTCAGGGAGAGTGAAGGTGGAGAAAGATAGGTCAAGAGAGGAAATACTGTTCAGAGCACATAAAACTCTATAGACTATTATAAGAACCTTAGATTTGACTCTGAATAAGATAGGGAGCTATTAGGGGATACTGAGAAGTGGCAAGGTCACACACTTCAACAAGTTACTTGGCTGCTGTGCTGAGAATAGACTAAATGGGGACAAGCATAGAAGCAGGGAGACCATTTCGAAGGCTATTGCAATAAGGCAAGCAAGAGATAAGGTGTCTTGGACAAGGGCATAGCAATAAATGTGCAAGCTGGTCAGATCCTGAATGTGTTTTAAATACAGAGTCAAAGGATTTGCTGGGAAATTTTTTCTTTAAAGAGCAGATATCTTCAAAAATGCATCTACATGTCTTTGCAGCTACATGTTTTTGATTCTCTCAATTCTGCCATCATTATGGACTAGCTGCATCTTCAGATTGCTTTTCTCATGGCAGAAAAACAACTGTTTAATGCTTCCTTGATAACATCCAGGAGAAAAGGGGTTTCTCTTTCTCCAACCATTGCTAATAATGTCCTAAGATCCCCTCTGAATGAAATAACTTAGGTTACATTCACTGTAACCAAGAGAATATCTTGTACCAGATGGCTTAAGCCTGGCTTAAGCTATATGCCCATCCCTAAACCATTAACTGTAGCAACAAATGCAGAACTTCCTTGATTGCTTCAACTCAACTGTTGCTCATGGTGTGGTCAAAATTCCGCAATGGTGGCTACAAAATGGGAAAGAGGTAATATAGATACTGGCAAGACAAACACAGTATCTATTACAAATACAACTCTGCAGTCTAAAAGTTGTTTTCAACCTTAAACCTATGACTTCATTAGTAAATATGATCAAATATAAGCCAAAGCATCACAATATAATTCATTACAATGTTTTGAAGTGAGAAAAAATAGATAAACATCAGGAGAGTTGCTAATCTTTCAACTGCCAATTATGAATGTCTTTATCCTTTGCTGGGTGCACAGGACCACATATGGAAAAAATAGAAAAGAAGATAAGAAGATCTAATCTGATCTAATATTTTAAATAAAGAGTTTATCATTCATACTTAACAGATGAATTAGGCAATACCTCGAGAAGGCTGCCTTAGTAAATCTCAGTCTATCCTAGTTATACTATCTTTGAATTAATAACCTTTGATTTTACTGTTCAACTTTGGCCTTACTAAGTACTCAAGTTTACCAGTGATCTGAAATATTAATATTATCTTTAATTATTTTAGCCCTCTTTAAGATGTTGAGAACCATGCTTAACACAAATCCAGAAAATGAAAAAAGATTTAGATCTTCTGGAATCACACTATTACAGTGCTGTTCTTGACCAGGACTAAATATCTACCTGGAAACAGCACATTTGGTTAGTGTAATTAAATTCTATAATAATTTAATTACCCTATAAATCTTAATGACCTAAACAATTAAAGATATCAGTACATTTTTCTACTTCAGTTTATCAGGTGGTCTAAGCTCTTTTGAAGACTCCCAACTGTCAGGGTTATTATAGTGGTAATAACAACGAATAGTCAAAATCTTAGGTTCCAAGAGTAGAACGGTGGCTGCCAGGAACTGGCGGCAGGAGGAAACGGAGAGTTACTTATCAATGGGCTTAAAGTTTCAGCTATGCAAAATGCTAAGCTCTAAGGAGCTACTGAACAGCACTGTAACTATAGTCAACAATAATGTATTGAACATTTTGAAATTTGTTAAGAGAGTAGATCTCATGTTAAGTGCTCCTAACAATAAAATAAATAAATCAAAAATAATACCACCACCAACAAAAACAGTAATAGCTGACTCATTCACTATTAACTATGCAACAGCCATTCTTCTAGATGCTTTACATATTTTTTTATACATATTATTTGAGAGACAGCATAGTATCTTTTTTTTTTAAAGACACCAATTGCACTTGAACATTTGTTACTTTTTTTTAAAATTTATTTATTTACTTTTGGCTGTGTTGGGTCTTCGTTTCTGTGCGAGGGCTTTCTCAGTTGTGGCAAGCGGGGGTCACTCTTCATCGCGGTGCACGGGCCTTTCACTATCGCGGCCTCTCTTATTGCGGAGCACAGGCTCCAGATGTGCAGGCTCAGTAGTTGTGGCTCATGGGCCCAGTTGTTCCACGGCATGTGGGATCTTCCCAGAACCAGGGCTCGAACCCGTGTCCCCTGCATTAGCAGGCAGATTCTCAACCACTGCGCCACCAGGGAAGCCCTAGGTGCTCTACGTATTTAACACATTTCATTCTCACAATGGTATCATGATCCCCATTCTTCAGATGAAACACAGGCACAGAAAGGTTAAGTAACTGGCCCAGTATTGAATCCAGACAGTTCATAAATGAAAAATTGCTATGCCAGTGGAAAACTGTTACCTATTTTATTATTACTGTTCTTTATTTCAAGAGAGTTATTATTGGAAGAAGTCAATATTGATGGTGTCTGATTTCAAATCTAGTGACAAACATTAAAGCAAAACTGCTAGCTCTAACATTTAAAAAAATATTTTAATGTGAGCGTTGTGTCATTGACTCAATTGATTTCACCATGTAAAGCAGCCACATTAAAAACTATGAATTATCAAATCAATTCTGTTGTCTAAATAGATGTAACTTGTTCTGGGAAAATACAGAATAAATGAATCTCATTAAATATTTTATACACCCCAATTTAAAATAAATAAAGTAAGCATTTAACTTTGTTAAATTTCATGACTTTACCCTTTATATTTTAATATATTCAGAAGAATCATAACATATTGAAAGGTGCAAAAACTAGGATTTTAATCTTGGTTCTATGATTTGATGTTATTTCATCTTTGAAATGCAAAGGGAGAATTAGATTATCTCTAACTTTGCTTCTAGCTTTTATATTCATAGATAGAAAACTGATAAAATATCTTATATTTTACCTATAAAATGTATTTCCTACAGTTTCATGCCATATATAGTTAAAGTAATTATACTATAAAGTCCAAAGTCATCTGAATTTTTACACTAAAACATTTATAAATATAATGTATGTGTATCTAGGTGTGAGTCCATTCACACATACACAGTTTTAGATAATGTATTAATTAAACAAATAAACTTCTCTATCTGAAACAAATGACTGCAGACTAAATTTCCATAGGCAAGCTTGGAGTAAATCTGATAAAAACATAGATAGTTTTATTAGTATTTTAAAAAGAAATAAGATAGCTGTATGGTTTTAAATCCCAATTATGATGCCCTTCTTTGAATCAAGTCAGTTTAAAAGAAAAAGTAACTTTAACATTTTGACATTGAACACAAAATCATCACACATTAATTTTCCATTTTTACCTACATAATTCTTATGAAAGTAGTTGCTTGTCATATACTACCCTTGACCCAAGGGCTTTGGCCACATTTTAGATTTCAGGGCAGGTAAAATAGACACAGTACACAAAACGCTGACAGGAATTCTGACTTATTTCTGTATGCCTTTGATACTTTATAATAATACTTACTGAGGGTAAGGAGTTAAACCTTCATTACATACAATAATATTCACGTTGTCTGGAGATTTTCACCTAAACTTATAAGCAAACTTACAGAGGAAAGAACTCCATATTTGGAATTAATGTCTTGGATAATCATCCTGGTTGTATCTGTTGCCTGAGGGTAATTAATTTAATCTCATCTTTGGTTTCCTTACTTGTAAAAAGAGAATTAGGATGCTGCTTACCAAACAATGAGAATGATGCTGTCATGAAGTCTCCAATAAGCTAAAATTGTATGATCTTCTTAGTAAATGAGTACAGTAAATGACTACGGATCTCTTTCTTAAGCACTGGATCTCTACATCCACCCAGATGTGCAATAATAAAACCAAAAACTGGGAGGGACCTTCAAGATGGCAGAGGAGTAAAACATGGAGTTCACCTCACTCCCCACAAATACATCAGAAATACATCTACACGTGGAACAACTCCTACAGAACACCTACTGAATCCTGGCAGAAGACCTCAGACTTCCCAAAAGGCAAGAAACTCCCCACATACCTGGGTAGTGCAAAAGAAAAAAGAATAAACAGAGACAAAAGAACAGGGATGGGACGTACAGCTCTGGGAGGGAGCTGTGAAGGAGGAAAAATTTCCACACACTAGGAAGCCCCTTCACTGGCGGAGACCGGGGGTGGGCAGGGGAGAAGCTTGGGAGCGACGGAGGAGAGCTCAGCAACAGGGGTGTGGAGGGCAAAGCGGAGAGATTCCCGCATAGAGAATCGGTGCCGACCGGCACTCACCAGCCCAAGAGGCTTGTCTGCTCACCCGCCGGTGCAAGCGGGGTCTGGAAGCTGAGGCTCGGGCTTCGCAGGTTGGATCCCAGGGAGAGGACTGGGGTTGGCGGCGTGAACACAGCCTGAAGGGGACTAGTGCACCACAGCTAGCTGGGAGGGAGTCCGGGAAAAAGTCTGGAACTGCCTAAGAGGCAAGAGACCATTGTTTAGGGGTGTGGGAGGAGAGGGGATTCAGAGCACCGCCTAAATGAGCTCCAGAGACGGGAGCAAGCCCCGGCTATCAGCGCGGACCCCACAGATGGGCATGAAACGCTAAGGCTGTTGCTGCCGCCACCAAGAAGCCTGTGTTCAAGCACAGGTCACTATCCACACCTCCCCTCCCAGGAGCCTGTGCAGCCTGCCACTGCCAGGTCCCGTGACACAGGGACAACTTCCCCGGAAGAACACACGGCGTGCCTCAGCCTGTTGCAACGTCACGCTGGCCTCTGTCACAGCAGGCTCACCTCGTATTCCGTACCCCTCCCTCCCCACGGCCTGAGTGAGCCAGAGCCCCCGAATCAGATGCTCCTTTACCCCCGTTCTGTCTGAGTGAAGAACAGACGCCCTCCGGCGACCTACATGCAGAGGAGGGGACAAATCCAAAGCTGAACCCCAGGAGCTGTGTGAACAAAGAAAAGAAAGGAAAATCTCTCCCAGCAGCCTCAGGAGCAGCGGATTAAATCTCCACAATCACCTTGATGTACCCTGCATCTGTGGAATACCTGAATAGACAACAAATTATCCCAAAATTGAGGCGGTGGACTTCTGGAGCACCTGTAGACTTGGGGTTTGCTTTCTGCATCTAATTTGTTTCTGGTTTTATGTTTATCTTAGTTTAGTATTTAGAGTTTATTAGCATTGGTAGATTTGTTTATTGATTTGGTTGCTCTCTTCCTTTTTTAAAAAATATATATATATATTTTTTTCCTTTTTCTCTTTTTGCTTGTGTGTATGTGTATGCTTCTTTGTGTGATGTTGTCTGTATAGCTTTGCTTTTACCATTTGTCCTAGGGTTCTGTCTGTCTGTTTATTTTTAGTATAGTTTTTAGCACTTCTTATCATTGGTGGATTTGTTTTTTGGTTTGGTTGCTCTCTCTTCCTTCCTTTCTTTCTTTCTTTCTTTCTTCCTTCCTTCCTTCCTTCCTTCCTTCCTTTCTTTCTATCTTTCTTCCTTTCTTTCTTTCTTCCTCTCCCTTTTCTTCTGAGCCATGTGGCTCACAGGGTCTTGGTGCTCCAGCCGGGTCTCAGGCCTCAGTCTCTGAGGTGGGAGAGCTGACTTCAGGACACTGGACCACCAGAGACCTCGCAGCCCCACGTAATATCAATCGGCAAGAGCTCTCCCAGAGATCTCCATCTCAACGCTAAGACCCAGCCCCACTCAATGATCAGCAAGCTCCAGTGCCGGACACCCCATACCAAACAACTAACAAAACAGGAACACAACCCCATCCATTAGCAGAGAGGCTGCCTACAATCATAATAAGTTCACAGACACCGCTAAACACACCACCAGATGTGATCCCACCCACCAGAAAAACAAGATCCAGCCTCATCAGCAGAACACAGGCACCAGTCCCCTCCACCAGAAAGCCTACACAAGCCACTGAACAAACCTCACCCACTGGGGGCAGACACCAAAAACAACAGGAACTACGAAACTGTAGCCTGTGAAAAGGATACCCCAAACACAGTAAGTTAAGCAAAATGAAAAGAGAGAAATATGTAGCAGATGAAGGAGCAAGGTAAAAACCCACCAGACCAAACAAATGAAGAGGAAATAGGCAGTCTACATGAAAAAGAATTCAGAGTAATGATATTAAAGATGATCCAAAATCTTGGAAATAGAATAGGGAAAATACAAGAAACATTTAAGAAGGACCAGGAAGAACTAAGGAGCAAACAAACAATGATGAACCACAAAATAAATGAAAGTAAAAATTTTCTAGAAGGAATCAATAGCAGAATAACTGAGGCAGAAGAATGGATAATTTATCTGGAAGATAAAATAGTGGAAATAACTACCACAGAACAGAATAAAGAGAAAAGAATGAAAAGAACTGAGGACAGTCTCAGAGACATCTGGGACAACATTAAACACACCAAATTTCAAATTATAGGGTTCCCAGAAGAAGAGAAAAACAAAGGGACTGAGAAAATATTTGAAGAGATTATAGTTGAAAACTTGCCTAACATTGGAGAGGAAATAGTCAATCAAGTCCAGGAAACACAGAGTCCCAGACAGGATAAATCCAAGGAGAAACACACCAAGAGGCATATTAATCAAACTATTGAAAATTAAATACAAAGAAAAAATATTAAAATCAACAAGGGAAATGCAACAAATAACATACAAGGGAATCACCATAAGGTTAACAGCTGATCTTTCAGCAGAAACTCTGCAAGCCAGAAGGGAGTGGCAGGACATATTTAAAGTAATGAAAGGGAAAAACCTACAACCAAGATTACTCAACCCAGCAAGGATCTCATTCAGATTTGATGGAGAAATTAAAACCTTTACAGACAAGCAAAAGCTAAGAGAATTCAGCACCACCAAACCAGCTTTACAACAAATGCTAAAGGAACTTCTCTAGGCAGGAAACACAACAGAAGGAAAAGACCTACAATTACAAACCCAAAATAATTAACAAAATGGTAATAAGAACATACATATCGATAACTACCTTAAATGTAAATGGCTTAAATGCTCCAACCAAAAGACATAGACTGGCTGAATGGATACAAAAACAACATCCGTACATATGCTGTTTACAAGAGACCCACTTCAGACCTAGGGACACATACAGGCTGAAAGTGAGGTGATGGTAAAATTTATTTCATGCAAATGGAAACCAAAAGAAAGCTGAAGTAGCAATACTCATATCAGACAAAATAGATTTGAAAATAAAGACTGTTACAAGAGACAAAGAAGAACACTACATAATGATCAAAGGATCAATCCAAGAAGAAGATATAACAATTGTAAATATTTATGCACCCGACATAGGAATACCTCAATATATAAGGCAAAAGTTAACAGCCATAAAAGGGGAAATTGACAGTAACACAATAATAGTAGGGGAATTTAACACCCCACTTTCACCAATGGATATATCATTCAAAATGAATATAAATAAGGAAACACAAGCTTTAAATGATACATTGGGCAAGATGGACTTAATTGGTATTTACAGGATATTCCATCCAAAAACAACAGAATACACTTTCTTCTCAAGTGCTCATGGAACATTCTCCAGAATAGATCATACCTTGGGTCACAAAACAAACCTTGGTAAATTTAAGGAAGTTGAAATCATATCAAGTATCTTTTCCGGCCACAATGCTATGAGACTAGATATCAATTACAGGAAAAAATCTGTAAAAAATACAAACACATGGAGGCTAAACAATACACTACTAAAAAATTGAGAGATCACTGAATAAATCAAAGAGGAAATCAAAAAATACCTAGAAACAAATGACAATGAAAGAACGATGCCCCAAAACCTATGGGATGCAGCAAAACCAGTTGTAAGAGTGAAGTTTACAGAAATAAAATCCTACCTCAAGAAACATCTCAAATAAACAACCTAACCTTACACCTAAGCAATTAGAGAAAGAAGAACAGAAAACCCAGAAGTTAACAGAAGAAAAGAAATCATAAAGATCAGATCAGAAATAAATGAAAAAGAAATGAAGGAACCAATAGCAATAATCAATAAAACTTAAAGCTGTTTTTTTGAGAAGATAAATAAAGTTGATAAACCATTAGCCAGACTCATCAAGAAAAAAAGGGAGAAGACTCAAATCAACAGAATTAGAAATGAAAGAGGAGAAGTAACAACTGACACTGCAGAAATACAAAGGATCATGAGAGATTACTACAAGCAACTATATGCCAGTAAAATGGACAACCTGGAAGAAATGGACAAATTCTTAGAAAAGCACAACCTTCCAAGACTGAGCCAGGAAGAAATAGAAAATATGAACAGACCAAACACAAGTACTGAAATTGAAACTGATTAAAAATCTTCCAACAAACAAAAGTCCAGGATGAGATGGCCTCACAGGTGAATTCTAACAAACATTTAGAGAAGAGCTAACACCTATCCTTCTCAAACTCTTCCAAAATATAGCAGAGGGAGGAACAATCCCAAACTCATTCTATGAGGTCACCATCACCCTGAACAAAACCAGACAAAGATGACACAAAAAAGAAAAACTACAGGCCAATATCACTGATGAACATAGATTCAAAAATCCTCAATAAAATACTAGCAAACAGAATCCAATAACACGTTAAAAGGATTATATATCATGATCAAGTGGGGTTTATCCCAGGAATGCAGGAATTCTTCAATATAAGCAAATCAATCAATGTGATACACCATAATAACAAGTTGAGGGAGTAAAATCATATGGTCATCTCAATAGATGCAGAAAAATATTTCGACAAAATTCAACACACATTTATGATAAAAACCCTCCAGAAAGTTGGCACAGAGGGAACTTACCTCAACATAATAAAGGCCAAGTATGACAAACCCACACCCAACATTGTTCTCAATGGTGAAAAACTGAAACCATTTCCACTAAAATCAGGAACAGGACAAGGTTGCCCACTCTCACCACTATTGTTCAACATAGTTTTGGAAGTTTTAACCACAGCAATCAGAGAAGAAAAAGGAATAAAAGGAATCCAAACCAGAAAAGAAGTAAAACTGTCAGTGTTTGCATATGATATGATACTATACATAGAGAATCCTAAAGATGCTACCAGAAAACTACTAGAGCTAATCAATGAATTTGGTTAAGTAGCAGGATACAAAATTAATGCACAGAAATCTCTTGTATTCCTCTACACTAATGATGGGAAATCTGAAAGAGAAATTAAGAAAACAATCCCTTTTACCATTGCAACAAAAAGAATAAAATACCTAGGAATAAACCTATCTAAGGAGACAAAAGACTTGTATGAAGAAAACTATAAGACACTGATAAAAGAAATTAAAGAAGATACAAACAGATGGAGAGATATACCATGATCCTGGCTTGGAAGAAGCCAGGTGGTTCAGGGTTCATGTTGACAATACTTATGTAGAATTAGAGTTTCAAGAGTAAAATATAAAAGTTGATTCAAGATTAGCAAAATTCTAGGGAGCCCAACCAAAATTAAAATTTTGCATTATGGAAAGTTTCAGAACCCAGGACTCAAGGGGTACTCATAGGAAAGAAAACAAACAAACAAACAAAACAAATAAAAATCTCCACAGGAGGTTAGGACAGAGAAACTGATAAACCACAAAATTGGATCTTTGTTTTACCACTCACAAAACTTAACTGAAAATGGATGAAAGACTTAAACATAAGACCTGGAAACATAAACTCGTAGAAGAAAAAATTTGGAAGAAGCTCCTTGACCTAAATCTTAGCAATGATTTTTTGGATATGACACCAAAAGCACAAACAAAAGAAAAAAATCAAATGTGGGACTACATCAAACTTAAAAAATTCTGCACAGCAAAAGAAACAATCAACAAAATACAAAGGCAACCTACAGAATGGGAGAAAATTTTGCAAACCACATATCTGGTAAGGGGTTAATATCCAACATTTATAAAGAACTCAAACTCAATAACAAAAAAACCCCCAAACAATTCAATTAAAAAATGGGAAAGGGAACTAAATAGAAATTTTCCAAAGAAGACATCTGAACAGCCAGCAGGTACATGAAAAGGTGCTCAACATCACTAATCATCAGGGAAGTGCAAATTAAAACCATGATGAGATATCCCCTCACACCTGTTAGAATGGTTGTCTTCAAGAAGACAAGAGATAAAGTTGGTGAGTATGTGGAGAAAAAAGAACGCTTGTTCACTGTTGGTGGGATTTTAAACTGGTTCAGCCACTCACGATGGAGAGCAGTGTGGAGTTTCCTTAAAAACTTAAAAATAGAACTACCATACAATCTGTCAATTCTACTTCTAAGTTATACCCAAAGGAAATGAAAACAGGGTACTGAAGAGACACATGCACTCCCATGTTTACTGCAGTATTATTCACAATAGCCAAGATATGGAAGCAACCTAAGTATCTACTGACAGATGAATGGATAAAGAAGAGGTGTATGTACATAATTGAACATTATTCAGCCATGAGAAAGAAGAGAATCCTGCCATTTGCAACAACATGGATAAATCTTGAGGACATTATGTAGAGTGAGATAAGTCAGACAAAGACAAATACTGTATGAGATCTCTTGTACGTGGAATTTAAAAAAACTGAGATCATAAAAGCAGAGAGTAAAATGATGGTTACCAGCAGCTGGTGGTGAGGGAATGGGAAAAATGTTGTTTTAGAGTATATACTTACAATTAGTAGATAAATAAATCCTGGAGACCTAATACACAGTATAGTGATTACACACAATAACACTTTATAATAAACATTGAATTTGCTAAGAGACAATATTTTATTGTCTCCAACACTAGAAGAAATGATAACTATGTGACATGATAGAGGTATTACCTAAGGCTGCTATGACAGTCATATTGCAACATAAATGCATCAGATCAATATGTTGTACATCTTAAACAACAGAATGTTGTATGTCAAATATAACTCAATAAAAAGTAAAACAAAACAAAGCAAAAAACCAACCAGTTCTGGGAGCTCCCTCAGGGAAATGGCTATAATCACACCCCTCCCTACCAAAGACAAAAACACAAAAACAAACACACACACAAAACGTGACAAACCACTACCATGTAAGGAACCGATACATGATGAGGGAGAGTTAGCAGAAAATACATACAAAAGAATCAGCAACTTAAGAACTTGAAATAAAGAAAATTGCAAGAGAAAAATATGTATGTTTAAAGTAACAGCAATAGCAGTGGTTAAGATTTATTCTGTACTTACTATGTGCCATGCTCTGTTCTATTCGCTTTATATGCATTGTTACTTATTTTAAAAATTGCATGTATAACATAAAAAAAGCTTAAAACAAAAGACAGTTTGCCTAGAAAGAATTATATTTAGACAGACAGCAATAATAGAACAGTCATGGAGATAGAAAAATGTTAGAATATCTTCTTCAAAATGCTACAGAAAAATGACATCAATCTAAAATTCTATTCTCATATAAATTGTGAATCAGGAGTGAAAGCAAACACATTTTAGACAAAGCTTAAGAGGGTTTGTGATTCATAGACTGTTTGAAATAGCCACTAAATTCTGCATTTTGGTATGGAGATTTTTAAATCCAGAAAGAAAGAATGTGGTATAAGAAATATGATTAGCATAGTAATTGGTATTGGCAAATCTAAATAAGCATCAATTGTATAAAACAATAATGATGATAGTGACTAATTTCAGTGTATAATCAGGTTGAACCTAAAATACTGGACATCAGATAGAGATGGGAAGGGGAGATTTAATGTTTCAAAGTCCGTGTAGTTTTCTGGAGTAAGCCAGAAATATGTAATAAGAATAAACTTCATTGAGTCAAGTATTTACTTAAAGAATGTGTGTAGTATATAAACTTCAGATCAAGAGAGGAAAGGAAAACAAAATGGGGGAAAGGGGAAATTTTGCCTTTTCTGACAATGTTGATGAATGTTGGGAATATGAAGAAATCCCGAAGTAGAAGAATTAGGTTTTGAGGGGATGTGTGTGTTCTAACCTTTCATCTTCAGCCTTAAAGAAGGGCTGTTTGCTATGTAGATGGGGGGCAATTCTGGAGCAGAAAGGCTATCCCCTCACTAGTATTGGTGAGGTGAGCCCCCTGCAGAATGATTCTGCACAACCAGAGGCAACCATATTAAACAAAGTACAGGTGGTGGCATCGTGTGTTTGGACAGAAGCTAACCAGAGTTACTTGCCAACAGTGTCAATATCGGGGTGCCCTGTGGTTTGGCAGGTGTCCAGACCTTCCCACGTGCCCTATAATGGGTACAGAAAGCATCTGGCTAAAGAGTTTACTAGAGAGAGTGCTGGGACAGGGGAATGTAACTCTAGCTACAGGTTATGTCTCAATTAGCGTGTATCCAAACTTCAAGTGCTGGTGAGGACCAAGGTGGAGCCAAGTCATCAGGGAGGACAAAAGGCCCTTGGCCAAGCTCAGGAAAAATATCATATGCTCACGAGCTGCCAACTTGGGCACCAAATGTCAGCTGCAAGAGCAATGACCAAATGGACAAGGGAATAATCCATACAGAGTCCAAAAAGACACCTTATGACCCCATGGATACTAAGTGACTTTGCTATCACTGGTAGCCCCAACAAGGACACAGTAATTTCCCTCAGAAATCTAAATGACGTTTGAGTGAAGAACAGAGGGAGAGTGTAAAACTCTGAGAAACAGAGCCTTTACCAATAAAGGACTAACTTAAACTGAAAACTATTACAACTAGGTAATCTTTTAAAATTTAAAGTAGTTTTTTTAAAAAACAGAAAACAACCTCCTGACTACCCAGAAGAGTGATGATGAATGAGAAAAATTAGATTTGAAATATTAAAAAGTTACACATTTTACAATTTTGTGGGTTGTACTGTGAGTGTATTTTAAAAGGCACCAAGAAATTCCCAGATATAATTACAACAAAACTATTTTTTGTACCCATTAGCATGCGCAGAAAAGATATCCTGAGGAACATATTTGGTTACTCTCTGCTCTACAACTTTGTTCTCATCATACTATACCTTTACTGTTTCTGTATTTCTTAAGACTCTCCAGAGAAACAGAACCAATAGAAGATATACAGAGAGATAATGATACAGCTATAGGTAGATATAGATATAGATGCAGATAGGCATACATATATAAATATCAATATTATATATAAATGTCATATATATAATCATATATGTATATGATTTATTATAAAAAATTGTCTCAAGCAATTATGGAGACTTCCAAGTCCAAGTCTGCAGTGTGGCTGGCAGGCGGAGACCCCAGAGAGCTGATGGTGCAGATGAAGTCCAAAAGCAGGCTGCTGGAGAAACACTCTTGCTGGAAGAAGCTGACTTTTTATGCTATTTAGACCTTCAACTGATTGGGCGAGGCCCACCAACATTGTGGAGAACAATCAGCTTACTCAAAGTTCATAGATTTAAGTGCTGATCTCATCCAAAAACAGCTTCCCACCCTTCTCTCTACCTTTTTGCTTGCAATGTCCTTCACAGGTTCTTTTTTCCCCTGCTAAAACCCATTTCCCAAGAGATCCGTTCTTGGTTCACTACTTTCTTTCTTCATTCTTTTAGTAATCTCATCCAGTCACAATTTCATGTGCCATCTCTACATTAATGAAGCAAATTTATACCCCTACTTATATCACCTTTAAGCTTCATATTCTAGCAGCACCAATTCATTTGGTGTCTCATGAACACAAACTCAAGAGCTTCCAAGTTAAACTTTTACAGTTGCCCCTTTCCCACACATCACCTCCCCAAAATCTTATTTCAACATTACTTATGCCTAACTATTCCCTTGTTTTGCTGATTTAATCCCAGCATTTTAAAGTCTTAACCATTAGCTAGACACACAAAGACCTAAGTGATCTAAAACTTACCTCAATTTTCTTGTTCCTAACTTCACCTTTTGAGATATTAAACTACATATAAGTCTTACGCCTCCATACCTTTTTTTCAGAGGTTTTTTTTTTTGGCCAGAACACTCTCCTAGCACCCATTTATTCACCTGGCTAAACTCCTTTCAGCTCTGGATATTGTTACCTAAATCGGAGACTAAACTAGGGTCACTCCCTGTTCCAATCATTCCCTCTGCCTCTCTATCAGAACACTTAGGACACTGTAAGGCAGTTTTCTGTTCACAGTTCTACTCTTGGGCCTAGAATGATTTTTTTTTTAATATTTATTGAAGTATAGTAGATTTACAATGTTGTGTTAGTTTCAGATGTACAGCAAAGTGATTCAGTTATATACACGTGTGTGTGTGTGTGTGTGTATTCTTTTTTTACATTCTTTTCCATTGCAGGTTATTACAAGATCCTGAGTATAGTTCCCTGTGCTATTAAGTAGGTCCTTGCTGGTTATTTATTTTTTTCCTATTGGGACTTTTATTTATTTTTTAAAATTTTTACTTTATATTGGAGCATAGTTGATTTACGATGTTGTGTTAGTTTCAGGTGTACAGCAAAGTGATTTTGTTGTATATATATATATATATATATTCTTTTTCAGATTCTTTTCCCACATAGGTTATTACAGAGTACTGAGTGAGTTCCTTGTGGTATACAGTATGTCCTTGTTGATTATTTTATATATAGTAGTGTGTATATGTTAATCCCAACCTCCTAATTTATTCCTCCCACACATTTCCCCTTTGGTAACCATAAGTTTTTTGTTTTTTGTTTTTTGTTTTCAGTACGCGGGCCTCTCACTGTTGTGGCCTCTCCCGTTGCGGAGCATAGGCTTCGGACGCGCAGGCTCACCGGCCATGACTCACGAGCCCAGAGGCTCCGCGGCATGTGGGATCTTCCCAGACCTAGTCACGAACCCATGTCCCCTGCATCGGCAGGCGGACTCTCAACCACTGCGCCACCAGGGAAGCCCTAACCATAAGTTTTTTTATCTAAGTCTGTCAGTCTGTTTCTGTTTTGTAAATAAGTTCATTTGTATCATTTTTTTAGATTCTACATATAAATGATATCATATGATATTTTTCTTTCTCTGTCTGACTTACTTAGCATGATAATCTCTAAATCCATCCACGTTGCTGCAAATGGCATTATTTCATTCTTTATTATGGCTGAGTAATATTTCTTGAGTGCTCTTGTTTCTTGAAAACATGAACATTATTATACATCTTTTTAACTCTATCACCTATCAGAGTGCCAAGAAGAGAACGAGCTTGCAATTTTTTGTTAAACTAAGCTGAATATATAAGTTAAATTGGCTACACTTTACAAGGGTTTTATAGAGCAGTAGTTCTCAGACTGGTGTGTGGAACCCTGGATAAACTCAAAGCACTTACAAGGAATCCACAAGGCCTATTTTCATTATAATATCAAGACATTATTTGCTTTATTCACTATGTTGAAATTTATACTGATAGTACAAAAGAAATGGTGGGTTAGATTGCTGGCTTCTTAACAAAAATCAAGGCAGTGGCACCTATCTATACTGTATTTCACCACACACTTTCATGAAAAATAATAATAACAAAATAATAAATAATAAAAGTGCCATTTTTACTTAAGAATGTTCTTGATGAAGAAATAAAAATTATTAATTCTATTAAAACTCTACCTCTGAATGCATTTCTTTTTAATATATTCCTTGTGACAAAAATGGGAAGTATGCCACAACATTTCTGAATAACACAAAAAAATGTATCTGAATCAAGAAAAGCACCTGTGTAATTGTTTAAGGTGCAAGCTGAAATAATCACTTTTTTCCATAAAACACCATTTTTATTTGAAAGAATGACAAGTAGGCAAACTATTTGACTATTTTGCAAACATTTTTTCAAAAATCAACAAAGTGAGCCTGCCATTTCAAAAACAACACTGACAGTACTGTTGCCAGTGATAAAATTTGAGTTTTTAAGCAAAAATTAGAACTTTAGAAAACTTATGTCAGCCATCTTGAGCTTGACAGCTTCCCAATACTTAAAAACTTTTCTGATGAGATCAGTGTCAATACTAATAAATATAATTTTTATTTTATGATGAAATGCATCAACATATTTTTGCAACATAATTATGCAGAAAGATCTGCATAAATTAGTGAACCAATATTTTCAAATTAATGTGCTTTATGGTACAAAATCAGGCATGGTTAAAAGATCCATTCAAAATGCAGAAGAAACCAAAGGATTTTTTTTGTAACAGAATACAGAAAGTTTATTGATATGGTTTCAGATTCTGTTTGAAACTAACTTTTAAGAAGCTGTCACTTGTCAAGCTTTAGTGTAGTATCAAAGAAGAATATCCAAAATTGTCTAAAAATACTCCTCCTTTTTCTCCCTATCTGTTATCTATGTAAGAACTTTCTTCATGTACTTCAAACAAAAAAACATATATCACAGATCTAGCATATAAAATAACCTGTCTTCTATTAAATCAAACATTAAATAAATTTGCAATAGTGCACATAACAATGCCTCTCTTCTCACTTTTTAAAATTTGAGATATATAATTATTTTAACAAAATACATGATTTATGTTAATATGTAATAAGCCTAATATTGTTAATTTTAAAGGAATTAATAAATAAGTTTTCATTTTTTTTTAGTTTTAAATTCTATTATGGTAAATACGGATAGTAGGAATAACTCACATTATAAGAACTCTTTATGGTCCTCAACAATTTTTAAGAGTGTAAAGAGGCCCTGAGACCAAATTGTTCATGGACTATGGCTGTAGTGACGTGTATCTTAAGCTGCAAACACTGACATAGAATTATTTTTAAGAATACCACCGATTCCTAAATTGGTAAAATAGTTCAAATATTTATTTTAAAATACATCTAAAAGTAATTTATTCTATATCCTCGTGTGGTCCCTTAGACCATTAGTTAGAAAAGGTGCACAGAAGTAGGCAGACCAATGTTCAAATCCTGGCCACACCACTTAGGCACATCAGGAGTGAGGAAGGAGGAGGAACTGAATGTCCTACTTAGGGGCGGTACAGTGTATTAGTGTATTATTGTTCCCAATTATTAGTTGCCTGTGAGAAGATTTGACTTCCTTGACTCAATGACATCAGGATTGGCCATGAAATTTATTTTACTTAATTAAGTGTGAGTAGAAAGTGACATAAGCCAATTCTGACCAGAAGTTTTCACTGCATCATGAAGTTCTGACATCATCCTTTTCCCTTTCCCACAAAGGCCCGCAGGTCTCATGCAAGGATATGACTTCAACCCAGGTCCTGGAAAGAGGAAAACACGGAGCAAAGCTGCTTGGGCCATGCAACATAAGCAAGAAATGAAGCACTGGTTTTGTAAGACACTGAGGTTTGTGGGTTATCCCCTCAGCATAACCCAGCAAATTTGATAGATACACTAGGTCACTAGTAGTGTCTACTACGATGTTCACTATCTTGTGTAGGCAATATGATAATTACATAATTTAATACATAAGAGTTATTACTACCAAATCTGAATATAGTAGGCTTTTGGTGAATAAGAAGCAATCGGCTTCTTTTGTTGTTTATTCTCATCCATCTATTTCTTCTATCTTCTTATCAGAACCTCACTTTTATTCAGGTATAATTGCACTTCTCATGCAGCTCACATGGCTCAGGAAAAATGCCCCCACCTCTTAGCTTTGGAATAGTTCTCATTGTTTTAAGAGTCCCATTCCTCCTTGTCTGGAACTGATGGAAGAATGGACAAGTGATTCACTTCCAGCCAGTAAGAACGAGAGAGTTTGGTAGAAGCTTCTAGAAAAAAATTGTTTCTAACATTTAAAAGAGAGTCATGAAAAGCCTTTCTTCCTCTCACGCCATGTGTTTGTATATGAACGCGAAAGAACATGGCTTCAATTACTACTAGCAACCACCCAATCGCTTAGGGTGCCTGTGAGTAAGGGCACTGAAGGAACCTGGGTCTCTGACGACGCTGTTGAGGTGCTAGGCCAACCACCTCTGAGAACTTCTCTCTGTCTAGAGTTCATATTATTTAAGCCAATGGCTTTCTGATATATACTCCTTATACAACAGAGTCCTATTTTCTGATCTCTGTAGCCAAAAGCATCCTAAGTACAGTAAGAAAGTTACTTTTTATTCTCAGCCTTCTCACTGAGTAGAATTTTATAGGCTTTGGACCCTCATTGGTGGCATTTTCAGGGCAACTGGTGTTCATGCTCTTCCATTTGTCTAGAACGCCCTCCCCAGCATTTGATTGATTGATTCAGGCCTCAGGTAAGGTCTTTTAAAACTTTGGCTTTATATTTTTCATAGCAATAAAAATTTATGATGCTGCACTTACGGATATGTTGTTTAACTACAATTGCTAGTGCTTTAACCAATGCATTCTTATCTTTTCAGCACTTTTGAGAACTTTACTTGAGAGTAATAGTATACCAAACCAAGTGTTTCACTGATGACTATCCAAGGATGTTACTATTTTATTCAGAATGTATACTATGTATATTTTGTATATAATTTTCACTTGTGATCAAAATACTATGTCAATAAATTAAGATATAAACTAACCACATAGCTGATTTCTTTTAGATTCACACAAACTTCCCATGAATCAGTTATAATGATTTTGATTTTATATTAGAGAATGCACAACTAAAAGTGGTTTAAAATAGTTTGACTTTCCATAATAACAAAATGTCTGAAAGTAGGTGGGCCCAGGATCAGTTCAACAGGTGAACAAATTCAGGGTGCTGGGTCAGCCTATCAGTGGTTCTCTTGTCTTTTCTTCACGGTCTGAAGATGACTGTCACAGTTCCACATGACTGCCTCAGCTCATACCATTCAAAGTCAGAAGCAAGGGCAGGGACAAGATTTTTCTATATTTCTCTTTCTTTTTTATCAGAAAGGAAGATAATCCCCCAGAAAAATCACAGCACACTATTCCTCCCAAACTATGGCAAACGCAAACCAAGCATGGGTAAAGTGTTTTCATAATACATTGGCGTTTTTTCCTTTATCATATCAGTGCTCAATATCTGAACAAAATTTGGGTTCTGTTGATAAGTAAGAAGACGATAATGGCTGAGCATATGCAACCAACAATATCTGTCCCTTACCATCTCTTGTATAAGATGTAATTTAACCCTGTTTCTTCTAAACAACTCTACTCCCACCAAAGTCTACCATTTACCACTTTGGATAATCAGAGTTGTTTTTACTTACCTCAGAAGATAAGCAGGTGGTTAGTGCAAACCAAGGTGAGAGAGGAAGGACTAATATGGACATCAGTGTCTCTACAAATCAGTCACCTGTGATAGAAAAGATGACCTAATCCAGTTCACTTAACACCTTGTGATTTAACAAATATTATATATTTCTTAGAAGAATATTTCAACTTTAAAAATTAGAAATGGCATAATCTCAAAATGAGAGTTTTAATGAAGAGTGGTACAGTTGTAACCTACATTGATAGACAGATAGATAGATATAGACAGATAGATATATAGACAGATAGTAGGTAGATAGATAGACTTTTTAACTTTTTTAATATTCCTCTGGATCAGCACTGATTCTTAGCACAACCATGTAAGCAAGCTAAGGACACATTAGAAGTAATGTTGAAACAAACTGAGGCACTGAAGAAGAAGATTTAAAAGAAATTCAAATCCATTTGTACAAGTCCATATAATTTCTCTCTAAATTTTACGTCCGGTCCCCAATTAAAATAATTCTACTTTTATAGCCTCTTAAGTCTAAGTATCTTTTAGCCCATTATCTTGTGTTGCTTTCATAAATTAATTAATTAATTTAGTCGAGTAACACTTATTGAGCTTATACTGCGTGTAAAACATAGTGATTTAAGAATATGGTGATGTATAGAACAAGATCCATTCTGTCAGTTACCCTCCTCATTCCCCAACTCTGTTTCTTTAGGTTTCCAAAGCATTAAAACATCTTGTTTAAAACTTATCAGAGAAAAGAACGACCTTTTCGGGCTTCCCTGGTGGCGCAGCGGTTGAGAGTCCGCCTGCCGATGCAGGAGACATGGGTTCTCGCCCTGGTCCGGGAGGATCCCACATGCCGCGGAGCGGCGGGGCCCGTGAGCCATGGCCGCTGAGTCTGTGCGTCCGGAGTCTGTGCTCCGCAACGGGAGAGGCCACAGCAGTGAGAGGCCCGTGTACCGCAAAAAAAAAAAAAAAAAAAAGAAAGACCTTTTCATCTTAATTTTTCTGTTTAGGTCCTTTGTATTATTTACTCCACGTGTCTGCTCAATTTTTAGGAGAAAAACTTAAAGTTTTTTTTAAGTTATAGTGGCAGCGTTACAATCAGGAACCATCTCTTGCTATTTACTCTCATAGCGCTTTCTCCTTCATAACACTTACCACAAGAAGAATTAAATTATAGCTTGATGTCTGTCTTTCCTACTATCTTGCAATCTCCTTGAAGGCACTGTCAAAACCTGCTCGTTCATTATATCTCCAGTACCAGGAATAGTTCCTTAAACATTGTTAGAACTTACTCAGTTTTTGTTGAAAAAATAAGTAAATAAATTCATAACCCTATTCAACTTCTCCATTCTCGACTAATCAGTGAATGATTTATATTAATGCAGCAAATATCCATTAAACAAAAATTGAATAAGCACATGCTACATGCCTGGAAATGGAGAGATAAAACTTGTGATCTCAAGGAGCTCACAATACAGTGAAATCTATTTTATCACATTTGAAAACTTGATTCTGATTTTTTAACAGGCAACGTTGGTGCCTAACATGGCAGATTACTCACTCCTACTACTCTCCAGACAATATTTTTCTTTGAGTATTTTAAACACAATTTGAACATAATGAAATTGCTTTCTTTTTAAATCAAAGCTCTTTAATACTGTCCTATTCAAAAGACAGGCAGATAATAAAGAAGCTGGAGGGGAAAGTTTGGAAGAGGAAAAAGTCATGCGAAGGATGATCAGGGCCATTTGTGATGTCAGGTGCCCATGGCGCATAAGTTGGGGAATTGTAAGCACACGTGCATAAAAAACACATCTGAATTTAAAATATTAATCACAGTCACAAAGATAATATTTCTTTTTAATCAAATGTTAGGACCAATAAGACTTCTTAATTTTTTTTAAATTTGGAAATGTAATATTTTTTATATTATTTTCCAAATCTCCTTCTCAAGCTTCAAGGTCTTATCAAATGCCATCCATCTATTCTAAGAAGTCTTCAAGTGATTCCTCTGCTAAAGGTAATAGTATCTACTGCACAGAATCATTAGGAAGAGCAAAAGAACAAATGTGTGTGAGTGCCCCTTCTGAACCATAAAGGCTCAATCATTAGTTTATTCATTCTTTAATCCATGAAAAATATATTGATCACCTGTAATGTGCCAGCATTCTTCCAGGCACTGGACATGGACAAGTTAAGAAGAAGGCAAAAATCTCTCATGGAGTTTACTTTATAATAGGATAAAATCAACAATAAACAAGATAAGATATATCATACTTAACGTTAAGTGCTCAGGAGAAAAAAAATAAACAGAAAAGAGTGATATGAAGCTTGTGTATGTGGCTAAAATTTTCAGAGGAAGGAAGGTCTCATTGAGAAAACAAGTTTTGATTACTAATCTGTAAATAAGAGGCTGAGTTCTATGAAACTCTGGTAAAGAATCAGTCTAAGCAGAGGGAAGAGAAAATACAAAAATTTCTGGAAAGGAATTATGTTTAGAAGGTTGGAGGAACAGTGAAGGGACCTGTATAGCTAGAGGAAGTGGGAGTAGTAAGTAGAGAATGAGGTCAAAAATGATGGGAGAACATTGATCATATAAGGATTTTGTTATCAAATATATCAATTAGTTATTAGAAGTTAGTTTTTATAATTAACAATAAATAAATATTTTCCTACTTGAGCACTCACAGTGCTTTTTAATAGTACTCCCTTAATTGACCTTATCATTCCTTTCCTTGTATCCATGGCTTTTCTTCTCTATTAGATTCTGAAATTAAACACTATTCATCATTTTGTACCTTACAACATTACCTGAAGAGAACTGCTGACCACAAAAATATGAGAATAAAATCTAAGTAACTGTGTTGACCTTTATTGGTGTTTTTATCATAAACGAATGACTACAAACTTGGCTCCACCTTCACATCAGCCAAAGTAGGATTTGGTGAAACTGACTTTTTTTTTTTTTTTAGACATAGTTCAACTATCTGATTGACCCTGTGTAGATACGTAGTCTTTCAAATTTATTTGGGATCATTAATGTTCTGTAAAAATTCCCCAGATGATGCATATTCATTCAATAAGTCAACAAATACAAGTCAACAACATCCATGTGACAAGGCTTATGGGAATGGTTGTTGAATATGATAGACATTATTCCTGCTTGAATAAAGCTTATACTCTACTGGGAAAGATAGTCATTATTTGTAGTTGCAATGCTTCTGAAAATGATTGGTTTTGTTTATAGACTAAATTAACATTTAAGTATGACAGTTAGTGGTAAATAGTATCTATCATTTACAGAGCCCTTACTATGTGTCAAGCACATGTTAAGCACTTTTTTAGGTTTTAATTTAACATTTTTACAATCTAGATAAGTAGATATTTCTATTTTACAGATTAAGACACTGAGGCACTGACAGGTTTTTCAAAAATTGCCAAGATTTGCTCTTGCATTCCTATACACTAATGATGAAAAATCTGAAAGAGAAATTAAGGAAACACTCCCATTTACCATTGCAACAAAAAGAATAAAACACCTAGGAATAAACCTACCTAGGGAGAAAAAAGACATGTATGCAGAAAACTATAAGACACTGATGAAAGAAATTAAAGATGATACAAACAGATGGAGAGATATACCATGTTCTTGGATTGGAAGAATCAATATTTTGAAAATGACTATACTACCCAAAGCAATCTACAGATTCAATGCAATTCCTATCAAATTACCAATGGCATTTTTTATGGAACTAGAACAAAAAATCTTAAAATTCGTATGGAGACACAAAAGACCCCGAGTAGCCAAAGCAGTCTTGAGGAAAAAAAAACGGAGCTGGAGGAATCAGACTCCCTGACTTCAGACTATACTACAAAGCTGCAGTAATAAAGACAATATGGTACTGGCACAAAAACAGAAACATAGATCAGTGGAATAAGATAGAAAGCCCAGAGATAAACCCACGCACCTATGGTCAACTAATCTATGACAAAGGAGGCAAGGATATACAATGGAGAAAAGACAGTCTCTTCAATAAGTGATGCTGGGAAAACTGGACAGCTACATGTAAAAGAAGGAAATTAGAACACTCCTTAACACCATACACAAAAATAAACTCAAAATGGATTAGAGACCTAAATGTTAGACCAGGCACTATAAAACTCTTAGAGGAAAACATAGGAAGAACACTCTTTGACATAAATCACAGCAAGATCTTTTTTGATCCATCTCCTAGAGTAATGGAAATAAAACCAAAAATAAACAAATGGGACCTAATGAAACTTAAAAGCTTTTGCACAGCAAAGGAAACCATAAACAAGACGAAAAGACAATCCTCAAAATGGGAGAAAATATTTGCAAACAAATCAATGGACAAAGGATTAATCTCCAAAATATATAAACAGCTCATACAGCTCAATATTAAAGAAACAAACAACCCAATCCAAAAATGAGCAGAAGACCTAAATAGACATTTCTCCAAACAAGACATACAGATGGCCAAGAAGCACATGAAAAGCTGCTCAACATCACTAATTATTAGAGAAATACAAACCAAAACTACAATGAGGTATTACCTCACACCAGTTAGAATGGGCATTATCAGAAAATCTACAAGCAACAAATGCTGGAGAGGGTGTGGAGAAAAGGGAACCCTCTTGCACTGTTGGTGGGAATGTAAATTGATACAGCCACTATGGAGGTTCCTTAAAAAACTAAAAATAGAATTACCATATGACCCAGCAACACCACTACTGGGCATATACCCAGAGAAAACCATAATTCAAAAAGACACATGCACCCCAATGTTCATTGCAGCACTATTTACAATAGCCAGGTCATGGAAGCAACCTAAATGCCCATCGACAGACGAATGGATAAAGAAGATGTGGTACATATATTCAATGGACTATTACTCAGCCATAAAAAGGAACAAAATTGGATCATTTGTTGAGATGTGGATGGATCTAGAGACTGTCATACAGAGTGAAGTAAGTCAGAAAGAGAAAAACAAATATCGTATATTAACGCATATATGTGGAACCTAGAAAAATGGTACAGATGAACCAGTTTGCAGGTCAGAAATAGAGACACGGATGTAGAGAACAAATGTATGGACACCAAGGGGGGAAGCAACGGGGGGTGGGGGTGGTGGTGTGATTAATTGGGAGACTGGGATTGACATGTATACACTGATGTGTATAAAATGGTTGACTAATAAGAACCTGCTGTATAAAAAAATAACTAAAATTAAATTCAAAAATGAAATTGCCAAGATTTGGAGAGTGTTTAGCAGAACTGGGATTTGAATGTAGATTTGATACCTTGTTCTTAACTTCATAACTAGTGTACTTCCAATGGTTACCTCTTTAGTGTATCATCTGGAGTTTTGTATTTAATGTTTTATATCAGGGAGAAGTACAGGTTCTTCAGGACTCATCGTATTTTAGTTTCCCCATAATGTTTTTAATGTCCTTGTATATCCAAGTTATATTATTTGACATAATATTGAAAATGAGTAGATGAATGATCATAGTTCAAAAGACAGTAAAGAGTATAAGTAGGACTTAGGACTACTCAAAGGTAGGATAGTCCAAGGATATTAATATTTAATGAAAGTAATACCTAATTATTCTAATTAGCTGTTTTTTCAAGGCTTTTTGTATACTCCTTTATAAGCACTTCATGGTTGCTTGGATTAATTATAAGAATGTAATTTTAAGATACCATGTCTTAAGTTGACAGCATGCCTTTTTGAGAATTCCCATTAAAAAAAAAAAAAAGGCTGAGTTTGCTCCTCTGTCCAGTGATGTAAACAGAGAACTGCCAAAACCTTTAAGGGAAATGCTTTTGTATCAGAGTTTTAAGCGGAGGTTAATACTGATTTCTCTGATAGGTACTTTGTCCCCATGGACAACTATAATCTAATCTCTAACTGCCAGGATAAGTACAGGGCTGGAGCATATTCTCACATTCTCTGGAACACAAACTCATATTCTGATATGAGTATCCTCCCCAGGTGCATGCCATCCTTCGGAACTTTGTGAGGTATAGAGAAAACTGCTGCTTGGGTTCCTGTTTGACAGTGGGTGTTTTTTCGACATAAATTGGCAAAATCTCTTTATAACAAATTTTCCTCACCAATCTTCTTTTGAACTTATAAAATACTTCCTGTTGATGTATTTATTCAAAATCAGTTGTGTTATACCGTAAATTATTATTTACCTTTTTTTATATATATATAACCCACTGTAAGCTGATCATCCTCATGTGGTGATTTTGTTCATCCTCCAGAAGCTTTGTGGTTGCTGTTCCTTTACTGCTTACTATAAGAAATCTAAACACAGTCAGAATTTCCTCAGTTTAGTCCCTTCTGTACAGATTTGATGGAGTTGAGCTGAATCACATTGTGGCATTTGCCTCCCATAATCTCACCATCGGTTTTTCTTCCTCAAACTATGTCCTTCTCTGGGATCTCTTCAATAATTCTGCACCAAATAGTGCCCAGGTTTGTAGCCTCTACCTTCCTCTTTGATTTCTTGTTCATGTCAGCTGTTAACACTACCACTGCCCACTTGATTTTGCAGAATAATGTATCCAGTATCAGCTTCTACCCTCAGCTTTCATACCCATGCCCATTCCAATCCTCAGAAAAATAAAATAAAATAATAAACTCATCCAGCTACTATGAATCATCACATTCTAGAAAACAATAAAAGGTATAAATAATTTTCAAAGATATGTATATATTTTACACCTCTCACTAGATTGAACTTACTTCAAGGGATTGCACCTCACTTCTCTATGTTACCCATAGTTCTCTGCACTAGGTAAATGCTCTACTATATGTTATTTGGTTTATTTATAGAACAGGCCATCTAGGAAAGTGAATTAACAAAAGGAATATTTCCTTATCTCCAACACTTCTTGAATAGTATGTATAGTTGAATTTTATGTTACTGGAAGGAGAGAATCCAGTAGCCCATTTTTGTTAGGAGTTTTCCAAACAATACCTATGTGAGCTCACTTGACTTTAAGCTCCTGTAAGACAGAGACTTGATCTATTTCATCTTCACTGTGGAAGTTCATGGGAATTTATAGGCAGGAATTGATAGATACATCAACAGAGTACAGTTGTATAAAAATGGTACAACAGAAAGTAGCCTTCTGGGGGTTGAAATTTTGGATTCCCTCTTGGAAAAAATAATTTAAAAGGGAGTCTACTTCTAGATGCAAAGAAATTCTCAACATCACAGTGAGGCAAAGTAACAGACATTAGCATCAACTCTATAAATTGCTGAATAAATCTCATCAAGTGAATGGAGTTTTTGACCTTCTTTCTATTCTCTAAAAGCTTTAGTTACCCCCGCTGGTAACTGCAAATCAGGCAGTGTAATTTATATTCTTCTTTTCAATGAAAGTGTTTTACACATAGTAGGTATTCATTAAATATATTGAACCTCATTTTATACAATTAACCATATATTCAGTAGAAGTAGAATTTGAAAACAGAACTCAAAAAGTCTTAAGTTTTGTAGTCATTTTTAGGGAAATCAGCTAATGGCATATAATTTCCAAAAATCAGTCATATTAATGGGCATAGCAAAAACAGTGGTAAAGTATAAATAAAAATGAATTTTTACTTAAATCATTTTGGTATAGCTTACACTCATAAAGATATTTAAACACACTGTGGGTAATATAAGCAGGCAGCTCAATTTTAAATTCAATTTTTTCTGTAATTACTCTGCTACCTATATAAAATTTTGATTTATTTCCAGAGAAGTAAAATAATCTCTTTAAATTTAATGTTAGTATAAGCAGAGAATTCTTAAATTATCCGAGTGTGTACTTTAGAGAAACAGGAATATATCTTGACATGTTTAGAGATGTACAATACATAAGGGTTAAATAGCAATGGTAAAATCTTCCCAGTTATTTTAGATATGCATTTAACATTATAAAACACCTTGTTAGATTTAAAAGATAATGTCTGCATCCTGATCCAGTGTCTATTCATATGATGAAAGTAAAAACCACCTCCACTGTTTTAATACTTTGAATAAATTGCATTCATAATGATTTACATATTGTCTATTCATTCTCAACACTCCTAGATTCTTACTTATTATTTTAAAATGCTTTGTAGTGCATAGAGAAACCACTGTAAAGAAAGAAATACTATTTGTTTTTATTTCAAACCAAATATCAAGCTTAAAACAAAATGACTGACAGTGAACTGTATTTAATTTCATTTTCTTATGCAAGAATAAATACACTAAGTAACCCAAGCTCAGAGATACTGGTCTGTGTCATTTTCAAGCAATGAAACTAAGCAAGTGTTAGTGAGGTTGAAGATTACATAATGTGAACTGTTAGTGTCTCACGGGAAGAATAGGTTATCAAAAAATCTTTGGCTATATCCATGTGGTGCCAAATTCCTGTCCAAACAGTAAAACATTCCTTTAAATCAACTGGGTGAAGTTTTTTTTACTGATGTGGTTTAAATGCAAGAGGATATCAGAGATGCTCAGATCTGTGACCTTTTTCTTGGTAAAGAAATGAGAAGAAGCTAGGGGGTGGGATTTTAGGGGTATGTAATGAACTGAGAAAACTTCAACACCTATTCCTTTTACTACTAAACTCTCATCAGACTTACCTAAAAACTAATTTTCTATAGGGAAGATTTTGATTTCTATATTGTTGCCTCATTTCTGCTTATTTTCTTGCCACAGATAAAAAATATGATGAAACAAGACCATCGCATTTCAAACTTTCATAAAAGGCATAAAGCTTAACCTCAATTTAATAACTATTGCAGATATACAAATTAAATCATGAGATGTACTTGTTTATTAGATTGGAAAGGTTTAAAAGATGATTGGTACCTAAGGTCAACAGTAGGTGAAAAACAAAAATTTTGATGAACAGCTGGTGACAACATAAATTAGTTTAACATTTTGGGAGGGATTTTGGTACTATCTATTAAAGTTTTGTATATGTATAGTTTTCAATAATACTAGAATTATTTTATGTAATCATATTGCTATATTATATTACAATAATTATTAATATATTGGATTAATATTATATAAAATATACAGTTTTTTAATTATATTTCTAAAAATATATGCTATAAAAGTTATGCATAAGAATGCAAGGACATATATACAAGGAAATTCATTGCAAAATTGTTGCAATGGTGAAATAAATTAAAATTAACCAAACAGCCATTAATAGAAAAGAGGTTACATAAATTATGGTATATCCATGCAATGGGATTCTATAAAGCTATAAAAAGGGACAGGATATCTTACTATATTAGAACTGAAACAGAAGGATATTTCACCATATATTGTTCAGCAAAAGCAAGTAATAAGGCAATATGCATACATATAAACAATATACTTCTGAGGGGTAAATGTAAGAATGTATGTAACTTTATGTTACTATATGTTGAGATAAATTCAGAAGAGTACACCACACTAATAACTATGGTTATTTAAAGGGAAAAATTTATAGAGTACTTTCATATTTTACTTTATAAAATCTCTACTGCTTGAGATTTTAACAATAAGCATAACAATTCTGTGATAAGAAAAAAAATAAAATATTAAAAATATCAGAGAAACATTTTGGTAATTTTTAATATACCCTTTTCTTTCACAATGTTATATTGCTACTAGTCTTTTTCTTCTTTCATAATTTTCTAGATTATTGAATTCCCTTATATGTTTATCAAAGAATCCACCTATTTCAAAAGGAGCTAAATTTGATTGGTTTTCTACCTTTTATGTCTCAGATATAAATTCTCAATTGTTAGATGAATGTTTGGAACATCATTCATGACTCAAGTTGTTTGTGCATACTGTTATCAGGAGAGTAGATTTTAATCGAATAATAATCATTAATGCTATCTATTAGTGTGTCCTATAATAAAAAAAATAACTCATTTAGAGGAACGTGTTTATTACCTGATGGCGATAACCGGTATTAAAAGAGACTTCTGCTTACACTGATCCTGAAAATAGATTAGGGTCATCAAAAATAATAACCAAGTATGTTTCTGTTTGCTTCACTTAGAAGCTATCAGTCCATAAAGTCCTTTGTAACAACATCTTGGTGGCAAGCCTCATTTCTACTGTCTCCTCTAACAGCATGCTTCATAGAAAGGAAATATACAAATACTATTTAACCTAAGTAACTTCAACATTTTGACACTGAAAAATATCACCTCAAAAATTGTGATGTAATAGATAAATTAGTTCCACTTCCAAAACATGGCAGTCTGAATATCATCAAAATACTTCTAGGACAAAACATCTAGAAAAACTGGATAAAAATTTAAAAACTATGCATTTTTTGTCATTGTTTTGTGGACAATTAACTTTCAAGAAAGAAGATTAATTCTTGAAAGCCAAACAATTGATAAAAAATAGGAAACCATAGTGGTAAGAAGCATTAAATATACAACTCCTCTGAAGGCATTTGCCAATAAGTAATCTATAACAGAATCTCCCTATTAACAGGCAGTTGAATAAGACACTAGACCTTTAGCCTAGAAAAGGTGGGAATTAACTTAAAGATGGAACCCTTGAGGGCCTACATTTTCACTAAGTTTAATTTAAAAATATTTACCCCTGGAAAACAGGAATTTTTTTCTGTTTCTGGAAAACAGAAACAGCACATTGTCTGCTTCAACCTTGTCTTTGGGTTGGGAAGAAAGTCTTTTCTTTGTAATCACAGGCATGGTCTTTTGAGCACTTGGGACTTATTTGATAATCTGGGAAACCCACAGCTAAAAATTAAAATGATTTGGGTAGCTAGCTCCTTGGGTCATCGGAAAAAAAACAAATACAAATCCTTATTGCAGGGAAACATCTTTAACCAAGGGTTCACATTATTCCCACATGTAACATCCAACTGAAAATGAGCTCCGAATCCAAGGAAATATACCACTACTAGCAAGAGTCAAGAGAAAATAAATCAGCACCCCAAATTAGACTTCTTGAATTTCAGATATTAAAATTATTAAATCAGCATGCAAAATAAAAGAGTGAATCAAAAACATGAACAAGAAATATGCTTTCGGAACAGATCAGAAAATCTTATAACAAAATAACTTGTTGAAATTATAAACATAATTAGTGAGATTCAAAATTCAATGGTAGGTTAAACATTACATTAGATAGTTGAAAAAGAATCAATTAACTGAAAGATAAAGGCCACTAATTGCAGAAAATGTAGCACAGAGAGACAGAAGAGAGAAAAATATTACAGAGTAGTTAGTGATACGGAAGATAAAATAAGAAAGCGACAATATAGGGAATGGAAGAGAGACAGTATTTTAAGAGATAAAAGCTGAACAGTTAAAAAAATTAATCTATAACAGCAAAAATAGAAATAAATAAGAGAAATAAAATTTTAAAAACTAGAAAATAAAATGGAAGGAAATTGATGCCTAAATACATCAGTGTACAAAGCCAAAAAGAGAATATCTCAATGACAGCAAGAATGAAAGGAACGACTGTCTACAGAGAAATGACAATTAGACTGAGAGCAGATATTTTAACAGTAACAGTGAAGACCAAAACAAACCCATGGAATAATATCTTCAAAGTACTAAGGAATAGTAACTGTCAACTTTGAATTATATACCAACTAAATTATTATTCAAGAGTAAAGTGTAAAAAAAGACATTTTCATCTAACCTAAAATTTTGAAACTGTGGGGTTTTATAATTATAGATGATAAAGTATTAAGTGTAAACTGTTGAGAAGAAAAATTCACTGAAATAAAATGTTATCCTGGATCTAAATGAATCTCTACTTGTTTCCTGTTAACAAACATTTTTTCTAATGATAGAGCTGAAAACATAAATAAAATTGGATAATAGCAAGCTGTGTAACTTTATATCAGTTATTCTTAATAGTCAATAGTATGAAGTCTCCACTCTGAACTATGATTAGATTCTATGCTAAATATTACCATTCTGGAACATATTAAAATATTCCAGTATGATTTATATACTCAAAGCCATTTCTTTCATCTTGAAGTAAGCATAACAGTGAGACCTAAACAAAAAGTTCTGGGGTCCTGACTACATATGTCCAAACTACTCCTGCTTTTACTAAAAATAAGTAATTTTTAAAACCTCAAATTGCTGAACTTACTGTGTCTGGCACCACTATTTGACTATTTTCTGTCAGGCAAATAGACAAAATCACCACAGCTTAGTATATCTTGCCTTATAATTAAATTAGAATTGTGTTCAACTTATACTTTCCTCCATCATTTCCATTTAGATTTTAGATGTGGTCTCACATAATAAGCAAAAACATAGGATAAATATTTTTCTGGCTATGTCTATTTTCCCATCTTTGAATGGAAAGATTTTCTTTCCTAAGAATTCTCTTTCTAGAACAAAGCAAATTCCTGACACTATAATTGAGGTCCCAAGACTTGTGTTATACAAGAAAACAATTACAGCCATACCTTGGAGATATTGTGGGTTCAGTTCCAGACCACTACAATAAAGTGAACATCACAATAAAGCAAGTTACACAAATATTTTGATTTCCAAGTGCATATAAAATTATGTTTACAATAGTCTATTAA
This sequence comes from Globicephala melas, assembly GCF_963455315.2. Classification (NCBI taxonomy): domain Eukaryota; kingdom Metazoa; phylum Chordata; class Mammalia; order Artiodactyla; family Delphinidae; genus Globicephala; species Globicephala melas. The sequence goes on along the minus strand of NC_083314.1, from coordinate 128,146,426 downwards.
GTTTGTAATAGCATTATGTCTATAAAAGCAATGTAGATACCTTAATTTAAAAATAATTGATTGCTAAAAAATGCTAACCATTATCTGAGCCTTTGGCAAGTCATAATGGTTTTGCTGGTTGAGGTTCTTGCCTCAAAGTTGATAGCTGCTGGACTAATCAGGTTGGTGATTGCTGAAGGCTGGGGTTACTTTGGCAGTTTTTCAGAACTAAGACAACATTAAAGTTTTCCGTATCAATTGACTCTTCCTTTCATGAAAAGTTTCTCTGAAGCATGCAATACTGTTTGATAGCATTTTGTCCACAGTAGAACTTCTTTCAAAACTGGAGCCAATCCTCTCAAAACCTGCCACTGATTTATCAAATAACTTTATGTAGTATTCTAAATCCTTTGTTATCATTTCAACAACCATCACATCATCTTCACCAGGACTAGATTCCATCTCAAGAAACAACTTTCTTTGCTCAGCCATAAAAAGTAACTCCTCATCCTTTAAAGTTTTATCCTGTGATTGCAGCAATTCAGTCATATTTTTAGGCTCCACTTCTAAAGTTCGCTTGCTATTTCCACCACAACTGCAGTTACTTCATCCACTGAAGTCCTGAACCCCTCAAAATCATCGATGAGAGTTGGAATCAACTTCTACCAAACTCCAGCTAATGTTGATATTTTGACCTCTTCCCATGAATCACAAATGTTCCTAAAGACATCTAGAAAGGTAAACACTTTACAGAAGGTTTTCAATTTATTTTGCCCAGGTCCATCAAAGGAATCACTACCTATGGCAGCTATAGCCTTAAAAAATGTATTTCTTAAATAATAAGACTTGAAAATCAAAATGACTCCTTGATCTATGGACTGCAGAATAGATATTATATTATTAATAGAATTGATATTGTGTTAGCAGGCGTGAAATAGATAGATATTGTGTTAGCAGGCATGAAAACAACATTAATCTCATTGTACATCTCCATCAGAGCTCTTGGGTAACTAGATGCACTGTCAATGAGCAGTAATATCTTGAAAGGAGTCTTCTTCTGAGCAGCAGATTTCAACAGTGGGCTTAAAATATTCAGTAAACCACGTTGTAAACAGATGTGCTGTCATCCAGGCTTTGTTGTTCGGTTTATAGAGCACAGGCAGAGTAGATTTAGCATGATTCATAAGGGCCCTAGGATTTTTGGAAAGGTTAAAAAGCATTGGCCTCAACTTAAAGTCACCAGTTGTGTTAGTCCATAACAAGAGAGTCAGTCTGTCCTTTGAAGCTTTGAAGCCAGGCATTGACTTCTCTTCTCTGGCTATGAAAGTCCTAGGTGGCATCTTCTTCCAATAGAAGGCTGTTTCGCTACATTGAAAATCTGTTGTTTAGTGTAGCCATCTTCATTAATTATCTTAGCTAGATCTGCTGGATAACTTGCTTCAGCTTCTACATCAGCACTTTCTGCTTCACTTGACACTCTTATTTTATGGAAATGGCTTCTTTTCTTAAACCTAATGAACCAACTTCTGCTAGCTTCAAACTTTTCTTCTGCAGCTTCCTCACTTCTCTCAGACTTCATAGAATTAAAGAGAGTAATGGCCTTGCTCTGAATTAGGCTTTGGCTTAAGGAATGTTGTGGTTGGTTTGATCTTCTATCCAGACCGCTAAAAGTTTTCTTTTCAATAAGGCTGTTTTGCTTTCTTATCATATGTGTGTTCGCTGGAGTAGCATTTTTAATTTCATTCAAGAACTCTTCCTTTGCATTCACAACTTGGCTAACTGGTGCAAGATGCCTAGCTTTCAGCCTATCTCAGCTAAGGTATGACAAAGTACAAAGCAGAAAAAAAGCAACAAATATTAGTTTACCTTAACTTCTAAGGAAAGATAATTGGTTTCCTTACTGACTGATTTAGCATAGAAACAACTTAATATCAGCAACATACAGATTCTTGGGTTAAAAGATTATGTTATCTAAGGGAAGGTGAATGTTGTATATGTTCTGGATTTTGTGTGCATGAAACCTCCTGAACTCTGGTTAGTTATGCAGTTTGAATTCCTATATTTGCAGACCACTGAAAATTCTTCAGCAGTTTATAGTTGTCGTTAAAAAAAAACTTTGCTATTAAAATCATCAATTCCTTACCTGTTTTTTATAATTCCTAACTACTCAACTTAATAATAATATACTGTATTAAAATTTAAGATCATGGGATAATGTAATTTTATAATCAGAAAGAACTTCTGGTTGAAGAAAATGTATTTAAAATTTTATATAGATAGGAAACTACCCAGAGATAGCAAAGACATTCTCAGAAAATGTTTATACCATAATGTGTTAGTGAACTCACCTATATTATTTTTTTTAAAAAATATATTAAATTCCTCAGAGCTGGTCTTTTTACTTATATTTCATTTAAGATAACCTTCCTGTTGGAGTACTGGTATATTAAATTTTGTCTGAACTGCTCGTGAGAGAAAACTGCCAATATGATTTTGTTCTGTCTATAGTGTGAGGTAAGGTATTAATTTTTGTTTAAGTTTCCATTTTATTCCTCAGGAGGTAGCTGATTGCCTTCTGCCTCCTCTGTTGTATAAAAGCTCATTGCTCAATTTTTGGCCTTTGTATTTGGTTTCACCTATCTCTTTAAACTGTTTCAATTGAAAACTGTCCTAAATTACTGTAGTTTCACAATCAATATTGACAAGGAAAGCAAGGCACCTCATCTTATTCTTTTTCTTTGACTTTTCTTTATCCTTTCTTTTTGGACTATTAATTCTTAAGTACAGGGTAAATCCATGATAACTTCTTTAATTTTTCTCATGCCACTGATCTCTTGAAAACAGATTGTGAAATCACAAGACCTTATTCTATCCAGTCAATGTCAGATAGTTTAAAGTCTGAAAGGTAAAAAATTCAAATTCTAAAGATTTTAGCATACGATATAGGAAAATATATAATCTTGGGATAGTAAAGTGTTTCTTAAACTAGATACAAAGCACATATCATAAAGGAAAGTACTGATAAAGTTGACAATATTAAATTAAAACTTCTTTTCATAAAAATACATCATCTTAAGAGTGAAAATCAAAGATGAGATCTGACAAAGGAATAGAATCCAGGATACACACACACACACACACACACACACACACACACCAAGAAAACCCAATAGAAAAATGCATGAAATATATAAACTAACCAATTCATATTGGAAATGTGGATTGTTAATAAATATAAAAATGTTCTCAATCTTATAATTAAGCAGGAAGATACACATTTAAACCATAATGAAATACCATTTTACACCCCTCGGACTGGACTGGACAATGTGAGAGTATCTGATAATACCAAGTACTGCCAGGATATGGATCAAAGAAAACTCTTATAAATGATAGCAGGAATGTAAATTGTTTGAAAACAATTGAATATCGAATATACTCCACAACCCAGGAAATCCACTCCTAGATGGTATATAAAATAGAAAAACTCTCATCCATATACATAAAGAGATATAAACAAACATGTTTATAACAGCATTACTAAAGTAAAAATTGTCATCAGAAGGTGAAAATGACAAATTCATAAAGTCAAGTATCATGCAGCAGTAAAAATTAGTGAACCAGAGTGTCACATATCAAGACAATTCACACTCACAGACATAATGCCGTTTTCTTTCAAAATCAAAAGCAAGTTGCAAAAGAATACATACTGCATTATATCACTTTTGTAAGACTAAAATTTGCAAAGCAATATAAACATGTTGTTAGCAGTAAAAGGGCATGAAATTTAGTAATGTACAAATGTACAAATAAATACAAAAGTTTAGGAATGAGGTTACCTCTGTGGGGTAAGGGGAGAAGAATTAGAGGAATGGGAGAGGAAGCTTCAATTCTTTTTTTTTTAAGATTTTTTTTTTTTTAACGTGGACCATGTTTTTTAAAGTCCTTATTGAATTTGTTACAATATTGCTTCTGTTTTATGTTTTGTTTTTTTGGCCACAAGGCATGTGGGATCTTAGCTCCCTGACCAGGGATTGAACCCACACCCTCTGCATTGGAAGGTGAAGTCTCAACCACTGGACCACCAGGGAAGTCCTGGAAGCTTCAATCTTATCAATCATATTTTTCTTCTTAAAAGAGATGCATGATGTGTACATTAGTGTTCATTGTATTTTGTATATCATAAATATGAAAATTAATGTTTAAAAATAAAAAATAATTATCCAAATGAATTCAATATAACAATAACCATTCTCTTTAGCTAGACTAGATTGTTAATCTGAGAGATTAGTTTCACAGTAAAGGCTGTCTAACAGATTAACTTGAAGAAGAATCTAATGACTCCCACTTCCTTTTCAGAGTTTCTCCCTGTTTTTCAAAAGCTAACAGTACTCCATACTCTTATGGTACCCCATTGATACTGATCCTGTCCTACCAAGCTCTACCAGCTCCGAGCTCTTCAGATCTATATCCCCATAAATCAAAATTTAACAAAGTTTTTTTTATTTCCCCAAGGACCAATATCTAATTAAGATAATCCTGTTAAGACTTTAATGGTTGGTAAAACTGAAAGTATTGTGCTTTCTATAAGTGGGTTTTTTAAAATCAGGAATTGCCGAAGAGGAAATCTTTTTAAGACAAGTGTGACATACCAGGCTTCCAAAGAAAAATATTAGAAAGATAGTTGGTGCCTGATTGTCTAATATCACCATATGTCTTTTATTTTCAAACAAGGTTAGTCCTGCTTATCTTGGAAACAGCTTATCCTTTCAAAAATTTTAGTAGTGTGAGTCAAAGGAATTGATTAACAGTTTACAAAATTTTATGGATTCAATGTCTAACCATTCTTAGATGTAATCTGAACAGCTAAACTGTTAAAACTGCCTTGACCTAATTTTGAGTTGTTACTGTTTTTGGTGTTGGACCTCTGCTTGAGTGACAGCCTAAGGATATTCTACATTCATCTTTCTCCAATTTGCAGACAGTCATCTGCATTTCCAGAGGGTTGATGAGAGGGCAACTTGGAGTTTAAAGACAGCATCTTTATTTGCATTTCAATAGATCCTTAATTCTATGAAACCATTGAAATCTCTTCAGTATGCTTCATTGTTTAAATAGTGAAGGTGGCCAAAATTTGTTCAAGATTCATAAACCTTAGAAAAAAATTGGGCCATTGTATCCAAAGCCCATTCTACAGAGAATACTTCCTTCTTATTTTTTTCATGCTAAAATCATGTTTGTTAAAAACCCATAGGCACTGCATCACACCTGCACATATTTAAAATATTTTATCCATTTGAACCTATATAGTCTGAAATCAAGGTTCTAGGATATGACAAAGAGGAAAGGAGGGCGTATGATTTGAAATATATTACAGGGGCATCATCAATTTTTAATTTGGGGTTCCAAAAAATATCTTTCTCTCCATTAGAAGGGAACAATTTTGTTTTCATTTAGGAAAGTTCCACTGAACACCTGAGATGTAAGTTCATTGGTAGGTATGTTACCTGTTTGCAATGATCTGCAGTTTCCTCATAATTGGCTGTGATTTTACATACAATTTTTTTTTTTGGTCAAATATTTTGGTAAAAGGGAATGAATCCTGGAGTTAAAATAAGAAATTCTGAGTTCAAGTACACGGCAATTGGGTACGTTTCTGAGATGAGCCTTGTGCCCTTCCTATAAGTGTGGAAAACGTTACCCACCAAATAGTTTTAGGAAAGGATTAAATAAAATAATATATGTGAAAGTTCTGTGTAAACTGTATCCAAAAGAACTGGAGGCCTGTAAAGAATTGCTACAATTGTATAACTGTTGTGCGAGGTTATACTTTTTTTAGATTTTCAATCAGTACCTAAAATTTTTCATATCACTCCATCCAGCTGAGACACTAAGATGTGGCAAATGTTTACAAGGACAAAACCATGGGTGAAAAAAATAGAGCTCCACAGAGGTCAATTCAAAATTTGTCCTTAAAAAAATTTTTTTTTCATCTCCTTGCCGTTTCAGAACCCTTTCTCAGTGGTGTTTTATAACACACTTTTAAAATGATCTGGATTTTCAAAATATGCTCTCATTCCTCTTTCCTTTTACATGCAAATAATATGATATACTGGGAAGTTATCCTTAAAAGTCAGCCCACTTTCATGGCCCAGGTAAAGTGGAAAATAATAATTCTTGGTACTCTGCAGATTAGGTGTCAATCTCCAAAGTCTCTTCCTAGACAATCCTTAACAGCCAGAAAAGATGATTTTTGACCTTGATGATTTTAGCATTGCAAATCCAAGAATATGAGCAAATGCATTTTCTTTTTAGTAAACTGTGAGTTTGCATCCACCCCAGAGTGGTAAATGAATACCATGACATCTGCCTGTATTAGCGATGTAGAGAAATAAAGGGAAATCCTTTCTTATAATGAGGAAACAAAAAGCGTATAGCCTATATTCCAGGAAAAGAAAAAAAATAGGTGATTCCAGGATAATAAATCTTATTTTAAAGAGAGAATTGACCCAATGGGTTTAGAGAATAAAAGAGAAGTCTAAATATAGTACCAGCTTCGTCAATATGTTTCTTAATATATTGCTGCTTATGAGAGTTTAAAGACAAGTGTGAGAGAATAAAGTGTCTGTGTGTGCTTTTACGTGAGGAAGCATATGAGTGTGTGTGAGTGTGAGAGTGTGTGTTCATGGCAGGAGGCGTGGCGGTGAAAACACGAAGGATAGTTAGAAAACCCCTTCTTATTTTGCGCACTCCCAGGGCAGCAACCCTGGCCCCAGAAAGAGAAGGGAACGTGAGAGCAGGCACAAAGGTCGTTGCCTTGACTGACGTGAAGCGACCGACCCGCTAGCAGAGACTTTTCTCCTTGGCAGACAACAACCTGCAGCGGGAAAGGCGGGCGGGGGAGGAAACCCCGAGGAGGCGCTCCCAGCCGCCTCTTTGCTGAGATAGCAGGAGCGGCAGCCTGCGGAGCCACGAGCGCAGCGTCACCGAGCCGGTGCGGGTGCAGGGGAGCTCTGGAAGGCGCAGAGGCCCGGGGGCGCTGGTGCGGCGGAGTCTCCCGCGCTGCAGGACGCCGCGCCGCCCGAGCGCCACGGGCCGGTCCGGCAACGGGAGGAACCGGCGGCCCAGCGCTGCCCGGCGCCGTGCCTCGGGCACCTGCCTGGCGCACGGCGGGCGACTGAAAGAACCCAGAGAGCTCGGCCTGTTGTCCCGTTCTCTAACAACAGCCTGTGCCGGAGCCGGGAGAAGGCGACCATTTCAATTCTCCGCCGAACTGGGATTTTTCTTCTCACAATTTGGGGAAGCCCGAGTGGAGGTCAGAGGGGCAGGCGAGGATCTCAAAAAGAGGCCGAGGGCTGTGAACGTGGTCACCCCCTCCCCTATTGCTGGAAAATCTCCTTGACATTTTTTACACTTTGAAGCAGCTGCAGCTGGTGTCGTCGGAAAAGGGGGTGGGAAAAAAGAGAGGGGGCGGGGAGAGCACGGAGACACAGCCAAGAGCCAGGAGCAGCGCCTCCTCGCCTGCCAATCCTGGCACCTGTTCACCGAGCCACTGCACCGAGGAGGACCCCACTCCGGGCGAACCCTGGGCTCGAAGCTACGGACACTCAGCCCCTGGGCAGCGGGTTCTCGCCGGAGGGACCTGCAACCGCCCACTCGGCCGCCGCCTGCAGCCGCGGGAGCGCACTGCCCCTCCGAACCGCCCGCTGCGCCCCGGTCCCCGGGGATCCTCGCCCAGGAGAGGCGCGGCAGCGGGCAGGGGGTGTTACGGAGTTGGGTGCAAGATTCGCCTTTTCTGCTCGGATCTTCTCCGCCCAGGATTCATTGTCTGTGGAGCCTTCTGGGGGTGGGGAGGGAGCTGCGCCTCCGCCACCGCTGCTGCCTCTTCTGCTGCGGTCGCTAGCGCGGCGCGCAGGGCAGGCGGAAGCTGGGCAGTGGATGCGCTCCTGCCTCCCCCGCCAGCGCTTCGGGCTTCCCCTCAGCTGCTTCCCGCCGGAACCTCTCCAGGTGTCCACCTGAAGGGCACGGGCATCATGGTCTAACGTGGCACCTGCCTGGAATCCCCTCTTTCTCCTCTTCTCCTCCTTCACCGCTCCTCTCCTCCGAGGAACCTCGTGCCCACTCCACTGCGGACCCCCGAACACTTTAAGGAATAACCCTTGGCAGCTGCACGATTCACTCTCTCCGGAACCTCATGGGCAGTTTCTCCCGCCGGCGATGTGAGTAGGACACTATCGCTCTGTGGCCAAGGGGGTTGCGGGGGCCTCGCCGCGACAGCCACAGCGCCCGAGGTGTGGGACCCGGGTGGCCGACGGGGGCGGGGGTGGGAGGACCGGAGCCTTCAGCGCCCTCTGGGAGCTGCTTGCGCGGTGGCCCGCGGAGGCGGCGGGGAGGTGGTAGGTTGCGGGGCATTTAGAATGGGGTGCTAGCTGTGCGGGTGCAGGGGAGCGCCGAGCGGCCTGGGCTGAACTTAAAGGGTTACATATTGCAAAAAGGAAACGTAAAGAGCTAGATTGGGGTCCTGGTGCTGGGACCGTTGGTTGAGCTGAGGTTGATCTTAGTTCTTTATTATCTTGGGTATCTCCAGTCAGTTTTTTCCTGGAGGTGTCTGAAGGATGAAGCGCTCGTTTGATATTCTCTCTCTCTCTCCCTCCCCCCCCCCCCACACACACACTTGTGGCAGGTCGCGTTTGTCCCTTTATCTTAGAAGCTGTAGTATTCCTGTTTGATGTCTATTTGTTTGAAAAATACAATTAGAAAATCTTTATGCCTTTGGGGATTAAAGGGAACGGGTGGGGTTTTGGGGAGGGGATGAAGGGGAAGAAGGAGTATGAGAGACTGGAAGACCGAAAGAACTGGGGGAGCGATGGAGCGAAAGCTTTCTCCCTGGGAGTCAGGAAAAGCGTTGTCTCCTTCCCCCTAAGCTAGACAACTCCTACCCACACATCTTCTTTGTGTTGCACGGCGAATCTGGTGAGCCAGCTCTATTCCCAATCCCAGTGCTGAGCCCCCTTCAGCATCTAGCATCCTCCTCTTAGAGTCATTAATGATGCAGGACTAGTTTCAGATCCTACGTGGAAAGAGGGAGGGAAGCACATTAACATTACGATAACCATAGAACCATAGAACCATAGCTCACGGACAACTCAATTGGCTGCCACAGGGTGTCCTGCCTTACAGTTTGCAGAGTCAAGAATGGGGGTGAGGGAATGCGGCTTGTACAGAATGCCTTTAAAAAGAATGTGACTTAATAATAACGGAGATGGCTGCAGAATTGCTTCATTATACTACTTCTTGCCCATCAGGGCTGCATAAAGGACCCGCCTCCGCCCTCTCCCTCACTGTCTCCTCCCCATCAAGTCACAAAGCGAGCGGGCTGGGCGAGAGGGCGCAGCGCCAGGCAGAGAAGGGAAGGGTGACTTTCACAACTCCCGGGAATCGGCTTCAGGAAGGAACCATCTGAGACTCCCACGACTCCCACGTTCCTTTCGAAGTTGTCCTTCAAAAGAAATTAGAAAAGGTGTGTGTATGGGGGGTAAGGGGGGGGTACGCTCAGTGAGATATAAAAGGTCCTCCACCTGCTCTTTCCCATTACTTTCCCAATACACTTCTGAATTTACCTGCAGTGGTAACTGGGTCACCACGTAAAGATGTGTACCTGTTTACATTGAAATGTGGTTCTCTTGGTAGATGAAAAGCAATTTGTATGTGAGCATATTTTAACCTGGGTAAAATTTCTAAGCACAGTAGAGAATTTATAGCGTGGGCGAGAAGAGTGCATTCCAGTGAAAGCAGGACACGTGATCTCCAACAGGAGCGATACAGTATTAGGAACTCGATTTTCTTTGTTCCAGGCTGAGCCTATGAGATGCTCGGCATCCCTGTTGCTTAAGTCCTCCTTTAAGAAGGAAAAATAATAAAGTTGAAGGGGGCGAGAAGAGAATGTGGAGAAGCACGAGTAGATACCTGTGAAGGGTTTGAACCTTCTGCTCTGCCGCCCACCTCTCCTCTTTTACTGCCCACCCTCCACCCACCCCCGCCCCTCGCCCCAGCTAGACCCTATTTAAAAGTGAGGCATTCCTTCCGGGAGACGTGGCAGAAAAGTTCTCCAGCCCCTGCACACGTGGGTTCTCTAGCGCCTCAGAACCTGCTGCGTTTCTCAAAAGATTCTGCCACCTCCCCAGTCCAAGTGTCACGCCTCCATCCAGGCGTCTTGAACTGACTTTACAGACTCTTAAGAGAAGCACCACGAGATTTTGTGCAAAAGACAGTAGATAAGAGTCACATCCCTGCTTCTTGGAAACCATTGATCGCCGCGGGGAAGAATGAGAAAGTAGGGCTGTAGGAATGATTTTAATTTTCCTTAAAAGTAAGTCATATGACTAAAGTATATTGAGGGTGGTGTTTAGCGCTGTTTGCGTTTTGGACTCCCGGGGAGTGTATCAGGCATGTGGAATGTCCTGGGGTGTGATTATTTATTAATTTAATGGAGGTAGAACTTGTTCTAGACCCACCATTTAATTAGTTCCCTGACTTGGAGATTTCTTATTTCATTTTCACTCCATGTTTTATAAGCGATCTTAATGGGCTGAAGTTTTTAGAAATGTGGGCTATTTCTGTCCTGTGCTGCATTGCATCATACTAATATGTGTTGGTAAGGAAAGCAGAGTCAATTTCCATGACATATTATGAAGTGAGAGTTCTTTATACAGTTTTAAAAATACTTGACTGCCCAAGAAAAGATGTGTACTTACCATGGCAACCCTTACATTCCCCATCACGTGTGCCTGCACATATGCAGCTTCAGAATTAGAAAGCACTTCTTAAAGAAATAAACCTGCTTCAGTTACAGTAGCCATGTTTTATTCCGAATTTTAGTGCTGCTTTAGTCTGGCATTAAAATTTTCTTAATTAAAATTTCATTCCACTTTTGTTTGTAAGCTTTTAATTTTTCTGCTTCCTCTATAAAATATAGAACATAGCTTAAAGTGCTTTTGTGCATCTGTATTTTTGTGTGCTTTCGATTTAAAAAAAATGCAAAGATACAGATTAATATCACTATGAATTTTTATCAATTATGAAATCATTAAGTGACTGTATTATCCACATGGTGTTAATTCTCAGGGGTATTTCTTAGATCTCTGTCATTTGCAGTTCATAGTACATGGTAATACTTGATATGAAAACCTAGTTTCTTTAATCATGACTTAAAATGTCCACCCTTTAAAAATAGTTGAAAAAATAAATAAAACAGTTGAAAATTTGAAGATAAGGTATGTTTTCATTGATGTATCAAAATTACACCTATTTTTACTATAATTTTATCTTCTGATGACTGTTGTCCCAGTGTAAGGCTGGATCCCTCATTCCATGATATTATAATTTCATTTCATATCCAAATTAACAGAGTGCACAAAGAGTAACCAACTATTGATAAATTACCATCTGAGTTATTTCTGGATCCATATTCCATTCTTTTTCCTTCACATAAATTATTTCATAATTTTTGGAAAATTCTTCATTAGAGAATATATGCTATTCACTGAGTATAATAATTATAACAACCACATAACCAATAAAAGACATTACTTGGAGTACTTTGGTCTCTCCAGTAAGAATGGCTGCTTTGTAGAGTATCATCCATATTCTGTTTTGGCTGGGTCTAGTCAGTCACGTGAATTGGCAAGATGGCTTTGGGGGAAACGTTAATTCACATCTGTGACACAGAACAGACCTTTAGTTTGTGCCAAGCCAAGTGATCATTAAGTAATTCATATCTTCAAGGAAGGACATATAGAAGATGATTCTAGGATCTTCTGAGAACCTTGACATTTTTACTTTGAAGCTGTTTACTACATCAGTATTCAGTGGAGGGTTTTTAATGTCTCAGGATTAAAAATTGGAATTTTAAGATTAAAATAGCAATTTGACCATATAGTGTAGCTATTAAATTCTACTCTGAGGAACCACAAAATCAGAAAGGAGATGCCTAGATGGTAGGTTTTGTATATATGTTAAAATACTGATTCGTGAATTATCAATGAAAACTCAAATTTCAAAGTGGTACTATAAATCAACAATGTTTGAAAAATGATGGCCACAAAACAGTAATATTTTTCCTTTATGAAGTTTTTAGCCAGGTTTTGTGAATAGGGCTTGAATCATTAGAAATATCCATGTTTTTATAGAAAATACTCTAGTGAATTATCCTGAGGTAGTGAAAGAGGATTAAGAAAACCATAGGTACTTCCAGAATTAACATGTGATCCTGGTAATACAAACCAGCCTCTTTTAATGCTATAAAATAGAAGTAGTAATAATTGCTAATTTATAATTCTAGTACATAGCAAATAATAAGACAAAATGGTACATTTTAGAAGAGTGCAACATAAACTTTTTGGTACAAATGAGGTTTTCTATAGTAATATGTGTGTGTGTGTGTGTGTGTGTGTGTGTGTGTGTGTGTGGTTATATGTCGTGATGGCATAGTATGTTTTTAAGGTATGCCATTTAAATAGTTAAATATGTTTATTTCCTATCTTGGAATTAAGTGATATGCTTAAAATTCTTGACCTTTTGTGGTCAGGAACCATCCCTTGTCATCTGGCTTCTCTTACCATAGTGCATAATTATAGTAACAGCTACCAGCTCCTAAAGACCTACCATGAGTCAAGTGCCTTATTTCAAAATAATCCTTTAAGAAGCATTATTCTCACCATTTGAAAGATTAGAAAATTTAGGTTCAAAGACAGAAGTAATACGTCCATGTCACATAGCTACAAGGTGATGATTTAAACCCAGATTTGGCTTCTGTACCATTTTCTCCATCCTATGCCTTCTCCTTCACAGGCAAAAATTGTGCTTGTTAGATGACAGAAATCTGTAGATCATTGAATTATTTCCTAATGAATTAAAAAAACTTAATATTTTGAAACAACTTTTCAAAGTTATCAACATATTTGGCAATAATGCACCATATTACTTTTGTGACCACCGTTTAATATTGGTACAGAAGATACTGCTGCTTATCTTCCTGGCATAATTAATTCATGACAGAAACATTTAATAAACTATTAGAATTTGTCATATAAAAGTACAGTAAGGAAGTTTTCAGTAAAGCAATTTTGAGTCAATAGCTGTCATATCTACTTTGAAATTGTGATTTGATATATAAACCTCTGGAGAGGTATCATATATGCTATGTAAATTATTAACCATAACAGAAAAATTATCATTTGTCATTCAATGACACATGGAAAAATTATTAAATAAATTTAATAACCCAAAGGATTTCCTGCATATACTCACTTTCACTGTACTGTTCACTGCTTGATAAATTACTTAAAATCTCTGTAGAAAAATATTATTTCACTTTAATAAACATGAAAGCAATAGTAGTTACCAGAGATGAAGTAGTGAAATTTATGTTAGCATTGACATGATCTATTTAAATATTTTAACACTAGCGTAAATGCTTAACATTGTTTAAAGACTTCATTTACTGGCTTCTTAAAGATGCAGTTTCTTCAGTTGTGCCAGGGTACTTTTACTCTACATGAAGTTCAGTAGGTTGAGGTGATGGTGATCCCAGGCCCAAGGTGGTAGCATAACAAATTTGTTAAGAGCAAGAGAATGGCAGGATATATGTGTAAGTGTGTGGTGTGTGTGTGTGTGTGTGTGTGTGTGTGTGTGTGTGTGTATGTTCAGATGGAGAGAATTAAATTTTGTGCTCTTCAAGAGGTAAAATAGTATGAGAACAAGTGAGATGCTGTAGGTTTCAGTTAAACAAAAGAGGTAGGTGACCTGAAAAGAAAAATACTGATAGTGTAAGTACTATCATTATGAGATTTTCACAGGGAGAAAGAAAAGGAGGTGGTACTGTGGAATACAGAGCTAGCAGAGGAAAAGATGGGTAAAACAGTCTAAGAGAGCATTTGATTTAATTCCCCAAGAAAAAAAAATTACAGGCTTTTATGTTATTATACTAAAAGAGATAAATATTGGTTTGTATAGTGGCAAAATATTTTATAGATGGCTGTCTGCATTATCAAATTATGTGGTAATGGAAGGAGAGGCAAGAAATGAACCTTACTGAGATAGTGCCTAAATGTTATGAAGACCTTTGCTGTACTAAAAAGGTGAGTAATGGATACAAAGCTAAAATGTGTCAGCTGAATTTGAAGAATTAATATGACACAAATGGTGTAACTAAAATAATTTAAAAGTGCAAATAATTAGACTTCTTGAATATTAACTTATTAGGTTTTCTGCATCTAATGCATTCACCATTGCAGTTCTTACCATGAGTAGGCATCTTACAGAGTCATTAGAATGGAGATGTACCTCCGACCACATATTCTTAGCACTGGCATCACATTGAATATTTATTCTGGTGTTATTCTGAGTTGGTGTAACACAAGACATGAAAAAAATTTTCTTCCCTACTTCAAGTGTGATTAATTTCTTAAGACAATTATAAAAGCTATTATAATTAAATCAAATACCTATTTAAACTTCGAGTGATTGTTAAATATTAGCAATATCCTTAGGGTAATACCATATTGTTGAACATTGAGCATACCACACACATACACATACAGCTGTAATTGCTCTGTTTTATAATACATACTCTCACATAGCTGTCATCTTACTATTTCATGAGTTCATAACATTTCTGAGAGTTAAAAGACTTTAGAGGGTCTTATTTTACAAAAGAGGAAACTAAGCCCAGATAAGTGTGCTTTCTTGTACAAGGTCACACATCTGTTAGTGAGAGAAACATAAATAGAACCAGATCTCTTGGCTTCCAACCTCAGCCACTAAAACCACACCTTTGGAACTTCTGGAAATTTTACACCTTAGCAAAGGGAAATAAGGATGAAAATCTTAGTCTACTAAATTCAGTTAATGAAGTCAGCCAACATGATGACCCACCCAAAATACATTTCTTTCTCATTTCATTTTTGGCTTGAATTTTGGCCTGAGTTTTTATTTAGCCTAAGATTTTTGGACAATTGCCTTATCTTTCCACTTTGATTTGACTATCTAGGCAGTTTAATTCTATAAATTTACCATCTGTTAAGTATTCTATTTTTAAAAAGGTACCATTATTTAAGAAATATGGAATTAATTTCACTAATATTAAAGTATTCTAAGTTTGGATACTACAGCCTTTTTAATGAAAATTAAAATGTTCTTTTAAATTATTGATCTATTTAGAATAATGCCAACTAAATGTTAGATGATGGAGAAAAGTTCAATTCCTTTTAAATAAATGAATTTTCTTCTGAATTTGCTAATTTCATTAAGGATAATCAATGATTTTTCTTACCAGAAAACAAGAATTATTTAAAGTGAGGTTAGACCTTTCTATAAAATATTGCCTTGAATATTGATTAGGAAAACATTTTTATCAGGAAAATAAAATATGATATAGTTGAAATTTCTAAAAACATACTCATTTCTGTTATTTTTTTTTGCATTACAAAGTTATATTTTGGAGGG
The DNA here is from genome assembly GCF_963455315.2 of Globicephala melas. NCBI lineage: Eukaryota > Metazoa > Chordata > Mammalia > Artiodactyla > Delphinidae > Globicephala > Globicephala melas. The sequence continues at coordinate 128,130,943 of NC_083314.1, read as the reverse complement.
TCCTTTGAAATAATAAATTTCCTCTTACTGCTAAATATCTACTTACTTATCTGTTATGTTATGACTGTTATGACTTTAAAGAAGGGAATTCTCTGTTCTTTCATCAGACAAATTAAAACAAATGTTTCTCATTTAATGTTTTCTCTAATACTAAAATTCTGAATACATTTTATCTAGAATCTTCAGTTACTGGGAAACTTAAGATGTTTTCTAACCTACTACCAAAACATATTAGCAACAATTATAAAACATTTTTGAAATGATGATGTACATCTCTTAAAATATGTATTTGGCTTATAAATAATGGCATACAGAAATATCTACACACAAAAGTATTTACTTAACAAGACTACCTGCATAGCCACATATCATAACCATTTTTAAAGGAAAAATGAATACTTCTTAGTGTAGCATTAATGTTTAAAATTGAAGAAAAAATATGGTGACTAAATTAGTTCATTACATATCAGAACGTTAGCTCTGCTTTTCATTTGTGGAATGGTTCTTATTCATGCCAGCTTTCAGTGTACTGTTCTGGGACTCGTGGGTGTGATAGAATGGAACATATTTCTGTATCTGTGAATATAATCCCACATACCATTTTATATGACAAAATCTGAATATCCTAAGACTAGGTGTTAAAGGTAAGACAAGAAGTCAACCTTTACCGGTCCAGGGTTTGAATTACCTCCATAATAATGCTTGTTTTGTCTTTCAAATGATCTAATGCTATTTAAAGAGACGTTATTTAGACAGGTACTACAAGGAGTAAGGGATTTTTTCATTTGATTCCTTGCTTGCTAGCTTGCTTATTTACTTGCTTACTTGCTTTTTCTATCTCGATATAACTAAGATTTACTTCCTGCAGAATAAAAGCAAGCTGCTGAAACTCAAACATAGTAGATACCAAAGTGGGATATGAACAAGGGGAAAGGTGCAAAGGTGATGTATTCTTTGTATTTTGGTACAGAAACTACTAGAACTGCAACGTATATTTATTTTCTATATAAAAATTATGAAGAAAATAAGCTTTATTAGTAAATATAGTTATTAATATAATTACTAAATATAGTTATTAATAGTTAATAAATATATGAATTAACAGATGGGGTACATGCTCATTTACGAAAATATATTGGAAAAACTAGGAAGATGGGTAATTGAGAATGCATTTATCTTAAAGTCTAAAATGTGCTGATGAGTAAAATGTTAAAGCATGGTTTGTACAAACAGTGTTTAATGTCTGCTTTTCCTAAATATAATTGTATATATGTCAAGCTCTTAGTCCTAGGTACAGTCTCTATGCATCCTATCCTAAATACACCCTCTGAGCCAGGCCAAGGGCCCTTGTCTCCTGGAACAGTTGGCAAGGTATATATCTTCTCTACTCTTTGTTAATTAGCATAAATTCAGCTGTGAATACATGGTGTAATAGTGACTGCTAGTGGAATAACATCAGTCTCTTTGCACACAGTCTTGGGGATGCACTTGTCACCCCTTTTGGCTCTGCATGTGACAAGGACAGCCCCAAAGCTCAAGAGTACATGTCTTCTTTGCATGTGTAAAGTTATCCACGATTTTTAGAATGGAATATATTCTTAATCTTCTTCTCCTTTTTCCAAGTAGAATTTCTTTGTATGATAATGTGTGAAAGATAGATAGGAATGCAGAAAAAAGAAAATTGAATTTGGATTCTGGAAATATGGATGAATATTTTCTTGTCTTAAATGTCCTTAATATTTTTAATATTTTTGTTTAACAATGGATAAAATAGTATATTTTTGGTATAAAAAGTAGGACATTTTATTGAGAGTCAAGAATTATAGTCAGATGGGCTCACATTATAAAAAGTAATATAATAGCTTCCAGTATTTACACTGAGAAGGAAGGCAACAAAAAACCCTATGATGTTACTTGAAAGGTTTTACACTCTCCTCTGGATCTGAGACATGTAAGAAATTTACCCTTAAGCTGAGTAAAGATCACTGTTAAGTTGGTACATTCTTTTTAGACTGCTTAGTTAAATGAAATATATATGACTATTAATATACTTTAATGAAACGTTAGAGTGCTTTGATTATATTTTTAAAAAAGATCAAAGCTTTAAATTGTGTGATTTGTGTGATCACCCAAGATCACTGTAAGTTGGTCTTTTGGGGATTCTTCAAAATGTGAATATGTATCATTCTTAGCATCCTTAAATAATTGTTTAAGTGGTTGTCTCCAAAACTAGCACATGTATAGTGGCTCACTTGATTTTTATTCCTAGCATACTAGTTCACAGCATAGTGCAGAAAAAATGCATGTTGTGTGAATGAATGGTTTCATTTATGCCTCTGAATGTCTCTGACTCTGGCAGCTTTTAGTGTGGTTCCTCTGGATTTCTTCTTCTCTTTGCTTTTTGAGAACATCATAGGATTTAAGTCTCCAGTCCCTCTTTGCAGTTAGGCTGACATGTGACTTAATTTGGCCAATGCAATAGGAGCTAAAAGTGAGGAGTATCTCTTGAGTAGAAGTATTTATGACCTAGTGCACTATTTGCTCTTCTCCTGATACAGCAATTACAGACATATTTGTCATGATGGGGCCTCCACCAGCCTGACACCTGAACAATTACATTAAATAAAGTCATCCTTTCAACATGTAGCATGAACAAGAGTGAATGTATTGTTGTGTTAAGATTTGGGGGAGTGTTTGTTACTCAAGGTAACCTAGACTTTCCTTCCTTTCAAATTCACTGAGTGAAATTCTAGTGAAAGAATCCTGATGTCCAGTTTATGGTGTCACAATTACAGGGCTGTTATATGGACATACCTCTAGTTTACAGTTTAATATAAAATTGTATTCAATTCCCATTTATATTCTGTCTACAAGAGACCCACTTCAGACCTAGGGACACATACAAACTGAAAGTGAGGGTATGGAAAAAGAGATTCCATGCAAATGGAAATCAAAAGAAAGCTGGGGTAGCAATACTCATATCAGATAAAAGACTTTAAAATAAGACAGTTACAAGAGACAAGGAAGGACACTACATAATGATCAATGGATCAATCCAAGGAGAAGATATAACAATTAAAAATATATATGTACCTAACATAGGAGTACCTCAATACATAAGGCAAATGCTAACAGCTATAAAAGAGGAAATCGACAGTAACACAAAAATACTGGGGAACTTTAACACCTCACTTACACCAATGGACAGATCATCCAAACAGAAAATTAATAAGGAAACACAAGCTTTGGATGACACAATAGACCAGATAGATTTAATTGAGATATAGGACATTCCATCCGAAAACAGCAGATTACACCTCCTTCTCAAGTACACACAGAAGATTCTCCAGGATGGATCACATCTTGGGTCACAAATCAAGCCTTGGTAAATTTAAGAAAATTGAAATCATATAAAGCATCTTTCCCGACCACAACGCTATGAAATTAAAAATCAATTACAGGGAAAAAAATGTAAAAAACACAAACACATGGAGGCTAAAGAATAATTCCTAAATACCCAAGAAATCACTGAAAAAATCAAAAATGAAATAAAAAATACCTAGAGACAAATGGCAATGAAAACACGATGATCCAAAACCTATGGGATGTAGCAAAAGCAGTTCTAAGAGGGAAGTTTATAGCAATACAATCCTACCTCAAGAAATAAGAAAAATTTAACCTTACACCTAAAGGAACTACAGAAAGAAAAACAAACAAAACCCCAAGTTAGTAGAAGGAAAGAAATCCTAAAAATCAGAGCAGAAATAAATGAAATAGAAATGAAGAAAACAATAGCAAAGATCAATAAAACTAAAAGCTGGTTCTTTGAGAAGTTTAAAAAAATTGATAAACCTTTAGCCAGACTCATCAAGAAAAAAGAGGGAGAGGACTCAAATCAATTAAATTAGAAATGAAAAAGGAGAAGTTGCAATGGACACTGCAGAAATACAAAGCATCATAAGAGACTACTACAAGCAACTCTATGCCAATAAAATGGACAACCTGGAAGAAATGGACAAACTCTTAGAAAGATATAACCTTCCAAAACTGAAGCAGGAAGAAATGGAAAATATGAACAGACCAATCACAACTAATGAAATTGAAACTGTGATTAAAAATCTTCCAACTTCACAAAAGTCCAGCACCAGATGGCTTCAAAGGTGAATTCTAGCAAACATTTAGAGAAGAGCTAACACCCATCCTTCTCAAACTCTTCCAAAGAATTTCAGAGGAAGGAACACTCCCAAACTCATTCTACTAGGCCACCATCACCCTGGGCTTTCTGTCCTTTTCCATTGATCTATATTTCTATAAAAAAGAAAACTACAGACCAATATCACTGATGATTATAGATGCAAAAATCCTCAACAAAATACTAGCAGACAGAATCCAATAACACATTAAAAGGATCATACACCATGCTCAAGTGGGATTTATCCCAGGGATGCAAGGATTCTTCACTATACACAAATTGATCGATGTGATAGACCATATTAACAAATTGAAGAATAAAAACCATATGATCATCTCAATAGATGCAGAAAAAGCTTTTGACAAAATTCAACATCCATTTATGATAAAAACTCTCCAGAAAGTGGGCATAGAGGGAACTTTCCTCAACATAATAAAGGCCATATATGACAAACCCACAGCAAACATCATTCTCAATGGTGAAAAACTGAAAGCATTTCCTCTAAGATCAGGAAGAAGACAAGGATATCCACTCTTGCCATCATCATTCAGCATACTTTTGGAAGTCCTAGCCACAGCAATCAGAGAAGAAGAAGAAATAAAAGGAATACAAGTGGGAAAAGAAGAAGTAAAACTGTCACTGTTTGCAGATGACATGCTACCATACATAGAGAATCCTAAAGATGCTACCAGAAAACTATTAGAGCTAATCAATGAATTTGGAAAGTTGCAGGATACAAAATTAATGCACAGAAATCTCTTACATTCCTATACACTAACAACAAAAAATCAGAAAGAGAAATTAAGGAAACAATCCCATTCACCATTGCAACAAAAAGAAAACAATAACTAGGAATAAACCCAACTAAGTAGGTAAAAGACCTGTACTCAGAAAAGTATAAGACACTGATGAAAGAAATCAAAGATGACACAAATGGAGAGATATACCATGTTCTTGGATTGGAAGAATCAATATTGTTAAAATGACTATACTACAGAAAGCAATCTACAGATTCAGTGCACTCCCTATCAAATTACCAATGGCATTTTTTACAGAACTAGAACAAAAATTCTTAAAATTTGCATGGAGACACAAATGACCCTGAATAGCCAAAGCAATCTTGAGGGTAAAAAAACGGAGCTGGAGGAATCAGACTCCCTGACTTCAGACTATACTACAAAGCTACAGTAATCAAGACACTATGGTATTGACACAAAAACAGAAATATAGATCAATGGAACAGGATAGAAAGCCCAGAGATACACCCATGCACCTATGGTCAACTAATCTATGACAAAGGAGGCAAGGATATACAATGGAGAAAAGACAGTCTTTTCAATAAGTGGTGCTGGGAAAACTGGACAGCTACATGTAAAAGAATGAAATTAGAACACTCCCTAACACCATAAACAAAAATAAATTCCAAATGGATTAAAGATCTAATTGTAAGACCAGATACTATAAAACTGTTAGAGGAAAACACAGGAAGAACATTCTTTGACATAAATCACAGCAAGATCTTTTTTGACCTACCTCCTAGAGTAATGGAAATAAAAACAAAAATAATCAAATGGGACCTAATGAAACTTAAAAGCTTTTGCACAACAAAAGAAACTATAAACAAGATGAAAAGACATCCCTGAGAATGGGAGAAAATATTTGCAAATTAATCAATGGACAAAGGATTAATCTCCAAAATATATAAACAGCTCGTGCAGCTGAATGTTAACAAAACAAACAACCCAATCAAAAAATGGGCAGAAGTCCTAAATAGACATCTATCCAGAGAAGACATACAGATGGCCAAGAGGCACATGAAAAGATGCTCAACATCACTAATTATTAGAGAAATGCAAATCACAACTACAATGAGGTATCACCTCACACCAGTCAGAATGGCCATTATCAGAAAATCTACAAACAACAAATGGTGGAGAGGGTGTGGAGAAAAGCAACCCTCTTGCACTGTTGGTGGGAATGTAAATTGATACAGCCATTATGGAGAACCATATGGAGGTTTCTTAAAAAACTAAGAATAGAATTACCATATGACCCAGCAATCCCACTACTGGGCATATACCCAGAGAAGACTGTCATTCAAACAGACACATGCACCCCAATGTTCATTGCAGCACTATATACAATAGCCTGGACATGGAACCAACCTAAATGTCCATCGAGAGATGAATGGATAAAGAAGATGTAGCACATATATACAATGGAATATTACTCAGCCATAAAAAGGAATGAAATTGGGTCATTTGTAGAGACGGGGATGGACCTAGAGACCGCATACAGAGTGAAGTAAGTCAGAAAGAGAAAAACAAATATTATATATTAATGCATATATGTGGAATCTAGAAAAATGGTACAGATGAACCAGTTTGCAAGGCAGAAATATAGACACAGATGTAGAGAACAAACATATGGACACAAAGTGGGGGGAAAGCAGTTGTCGAGGGGTGGGGAGTGGTGGTGGGATGAACTGGGAGATTGGGCTTGACATATATACACTAATATGTATAAAATAGGTAATTAATAAGAACCTGCTGTATAAAAAAATGTATTCTGTTTTATGTGTAATTAAAATTTTAGTAATTTAAAAAGCTATATTTAAAAGAGACAAAGATCAATCTAATTGAGAAAATTTTATATGTTTGAAGCACTTTGACTTTCTTAGTTTATAATTGTGTGTTCACACATATTTTGATACACCTAAAGTCTAAGAACTCTGCCATCGTTCTTGTACATACAACACAGAAGCAGCTCCTCTGATTTGTGAACAAATTGAAGAAACCAGCGAGATACATATTTTATCATTCTGTAGCTTGTTGGGACAATACTTATAATAAAAAACTCTACCAAATCTACTAGAATCTGCAACATTTTCTCAGTTTAATACATTTTACCCATGTTCATGCATTTATTCATTCATCCATTCTGAATATTTATTGTGCTGTTACTCTGTGCCATGCCCTGTGCTAGACAAGGCTGATTACACATGTGACCCCTGTTTTCATGGCATTATAGCCTAACGGGGTAGGCAGACATTAAACAACTAATCATTCTAGGAATATAAAACTTCAAGTTATGATAAGAGCTACGAAGGAAAAGACCAAGGTACTGAGAGTGAATGTAATAGGGATCTGAGCAGGAGAAGTAGCATCTCTGATGAACTGATATTTAAGTAAGACATCTTAGATGATAGGAGTTAGCCAGGCAAAGAGAGGGAGAAAGAGAATTCCAGACTGGGCAAATGGTGTATGCAAAGACTCTAAATCAGAAGAAGGTGGTGCATTGGAGGGCAGTGTAGTGGGAAAGAGGCCAGTGTGGCTGAATATTAGGGAGCAAGGAGAGACTGGCATTAATATGAGACAGGCATGAACCAGATCATCTCAGAATTTATTGACCCAGTTAAGAATATAAGATTTTTATTCTACATCCTATGTGAAGTCATTAAGTATTTTTAAACAGAAGAGTGGTGTGAACTGATTGATATTTTTAAGTGATCACTTGAGCTGCTTTGTTTAAAATGCATTACCAGAAAGTCAGAGAGGAAGTATGGATTTTTAAATTAGGAGATGTTTACAGTAGGTTGGGCAAGATATTAAGGTATCTTGTGCTAGGATTTTGGTCATGGAAATGCACAGGTGGATAGAAGTGGGTATGCCTTGTAGAACCTCTTGTATTCTTTGCTGAATTGATAGTGGGAAAGGGCTAGAGATAATAAGTATGGTATCAAGGATTATTTCAAGATTTCTGACAGGAACAACTGGACACATGGAGGTACAATTTATTGTCTGAAGAATCCTGGATAGGGAGCTAATCTATTCAAGCGTAACTAGAACATTGACACTAATATTAAGGAAACTGAGCAACTGACTGAGATATTGAGGAAGCATGAATCAGAGCATTAGCTTATAAAGCTAAACATCCCTATATAAAATTACTGGAAATGTAGCGAATACTTTTGTGGGGAAAATAATTAAAGCCTCTTTTTAAGAAAAAAAGTTTTCAAATAAATGATAATTGAGTATGCATTAGAGTGACTCACTTGATATTGCTCTCTTGCTTTTCTTCTAATTATTCTCTGGCATGAAAAGAAAACATGAATGTGTATCCATTCCTTTCAAATACTAATTTCTTCTACCTCTTTCTGTTATGCTTTAAAGTTTGGAAAGAGCAATTTACTTCTGGTCCTTTTACATTTGGTTGCCTGAGATGAACAGAAGGCCGCTAACTGTTGGTATAGTTTGTTTTAAGCAGCCCATCTCACGTACTTCCTATCCTCTTGTAGCCCTGTAACTACCCTGGTATCCATGCTGCATACTTCTCTGGGCAAGGCCACACACATTTACAAGTTATCCCCTGTGTGGTCCCTTTCCTTTAGGCCTTCACATTTATAATTTTCTGATGCTAAGTTCTGTCAGTTCAGACACATTGTAAATTGCTGCCCAGAGAGTGCATATATAAGTAAAGTGATAATCTTTTATTTATGTACATATTATGGATATATTATTTAGGAATATGTTCAGCTGCAAGTAACCAACAATTTGTGGGCTAACTGAGTAAAATATTATTTTACCCCTTCTTCCAGTTAGCATTTGCAGTGGTAACTAAAGATACCAAAACATTTCAGTGGCTTACAACCACAAACATTTATTTCTCACTTACAGCAGCAACTCTGCATTGCTCTGTTCACCCAGTCTTCTCACTCCAGCCTCCAGGCTGAAGGAGTACCGTTACCTGGGATGTGTTGTTCTTCTGGTAAAGGACAGGAACAAGAGGCCAAACTGACCCACTCAAGTTCAGTGAAAGCTTCTGCTCACACATAGCGTATTTTATGTCCATTCACATTCCATTGGCTAAAACAAATCATATAACTATAATCAAGGCTCAGTGATGCTGTTAGGAACTCTGAGTCTTTTCAAATCATTGCTTATGGCTTGGGTAGCATTCTTAGCATTTATGCTTGAAAAGTTTTCCTACCATAACAGAACTGCCTTCAAGTGGATTGGCACCAAAGATAATAGAGGCAGTGGATATCAACTGTGAGTTCTCTTAGTTCTCTTCTTTGTTTTTGCTTTTGTTTTTTCCCCCTTTTATCCTGGCCAGCATGCAGATCTGTTTAATACAGTACTACTTGTGTATATATTTTGATTTTTTTTTCTTTGAGTTCAAATGTATTTTATAAATTTCTCAAATAAATTACTTGGACTATGCCCTGCTATTTCCCTAGCATAGCTATTATCCTACCATGGGGCACTTTGAAAAAATAACATTCATCTTGAAATTTAGATAAATAATAACTCAGTTTTAGCTTAGGGGAACAGACTTTATGTTTTAAAACACTGAAGCTTAGTTATGAAGTAAAATTTTATTCTTTTATGAAAATCTGGAGGATCTGTGGAGTGATCTAGATTTTAAGAATAGTACTTTGGAACTCTCAGATAACTGATAGTTAACTATCAACTGATAAAACTATAATCTGAAATTCCTTTTAATGTTCAAAACCTTATATATTTTATTTTTATTCAGGTCTACTTTATCTAGCACTGTGGTTTGTGACCATTATTTATTTCATGAATCGTATTTTCACAAAGAAAGTTTTATTTTTTTCTGTTAGATGGAATCCTTAAAATTGGATGTATTTATAATTAAAATAAATTATTCAGAAGTAAATATGTAAGAGCATTTATGTTTAAACTTCTTTGGTGTTCTTTTGAAACCACCTGACTTCATTGCTGTGCACAGCTTTCTCTAGTTGTGACGATCAGGGACTACTCTTCGTTGCGGTGCACGGGCTTCTCATTGCGGTGGCTTCTCTTGTTGCAGAGCACGGGCTCTAGGGTGCATGGGCTTCAGTAGATGTGGTGCACGGACTTCGTTGCTGCGCGGCATGTGGGACCTTCCCAGACCAGGGCTCAAACCCGTGTCCCCTGTGTTGGCAGGTGGATTCTTAACCACTGCGCCACCAGGGAAGCCCATGAAACGTTTTTATCAAGTGAAACAGTACAAAAAACTCCAATGCATAAAACAGAGGCAAGTAAGGTTGCTGTGTTTGAAAATCACTATGTTTTATATTCAAGAATTATCATGCTAAAATATAATTATTTTATAGTTTCTCACTTTCTATTTTAACAGAAAAACATTTTACCCCCAACTGGAGAAATTTTAAGAAAATATAGACATTATTTATTTTCAGTTACAGGTTACCGACAGAATTAGAGTTCAGCAAAGTCATTTGAACTGTCTTATGGTCCAGGATTGCATTGCATTAGCTCTTCCTTTTTTTTTTTTCCTTCGATTGACAGAGGGGTAACTCCCAGAGGGTTTCACTTTATCACACCAAATTATCAGTGTATATTCGAGGCCTCTGCAGGACAGGAAGGTATTTGGGACTGCCAGCGTTACCTCTTAATGAGTGTCTTCTGTGCTCAGCTAAATAAGCAAAATAATAGAGAAAACACGACTCCAGGATAATCTGAGGCAGTTGGAAAGACTTACTCATTTTGCTGAATATAGCTCTTTGGTTTTGGCATTAGTTTTGGCTTTGGTTTTAGATTTTGTCAGAGCTTGGGATCACTTAATTCCCTCATCCTAAATATCCTGTTGTGACTGGTTATAGTTTTTATGAAAGTGAACGCTAAGCAGATCAGCAAAAAAAAGCTTCAGAGGCAAAGGGGGACAGAATGATTATTTCCTCAGAATTTCATTTCTCTACTATCCTATATGACAGAAATATTTGAGGGTATTTTGGGGCTCTTCTATTTTAGAAGACATGGAATTCTTATTACCTTTGTTGGCTAACCTATATTACTCTCTTGCCTTCTGCCGTCCTGGCCTTAAATTTTTATTTTATCAAATGTCTGTCAAAATTTTATTTTGCTGCCCTCTGTGGTTTAGTGATATGAGTAGTTGAATTGCAGTCAAATCAAATATATGGGTTTAAACATTTTTCTGTTACTTTTTTGCTGGGTAAAAACTTAGGAAAGTTATTTTTAATTCTCACGTCATAATTTACTCACCCTTGAAACAAACATAATACTACTCATTTCACATAAATGTTGTGATGATTAAATAATTTATGTAAGAAAAAGTATCAAGCACAGTGTTGCCTTAGTAATACTTTGGACATGCAAATCAAGTCACCTTATCTCCTCTCCAGTGAAAACAGTTTATTAATTTGCCATTTGTTTCGGGACAAAGACCAAAATCCAAAGTTTTTTCTGCAAGTCCCTCAAGTCTGCCTGTTACCCACACTCCAACTTGACTTCCTACGTGTCCAAAAATGTTGGTCCTTTTTCAGTGCCTCGAACAGGCCTGTTTCCTACAACCTTAGGGTCTTTTCCTGTGCTGTTCTCATTAACTGCTCTCTTCACCTGGTTAACTCCTAGTCTACTTTCATCTTTCAAATGAGTGCTCACTTCCGGTGGAAAACCTCTGCCACCACATTCTCTTTCGGCACTGCACAATGCCATACAAAGTGTTCCATACATGTTTATTGAGTGGGAACTGCTATACTCATGTACAGTTTTATCTTTCTTATCCTTCAAACTGTTTTATCTTGGACGTTTATAAAAATGCTTCAAAATGAATACACGTACAAATGGAGTAAAAGGAGAAGAAGAAAGCTAACATTTATTAAAGACCTACTGTCATTTCAGGAACTCATCTAGGCATGCTATAATTTTTTTCCTTATGTAATGCTCACTGACTCTGTGAGCAAATATGATTTTTAGGAAAAAATAAAATTATATGTAATATTATATTACATATATATTAATTAAAGGTCTTTGTGCCAAATTAAGAGGAGAAAGGGAAGCATGAACAATTTATAGACTAAAAAGTAATTTTCTCTTTTGTTGAAAAGATAGAAACAGGAAGTTTTATTGCATAAGGAAAAGTTCACGTTGTAGAATGTTGTAGTTATTTTTTTTCCAGGGATATATTTACCATTTGCATAGATCAGGCTAGACGAAATATAAAGCCTTTGAAAAGATGATAGTCTATATCTTAAACATAATTTATATATTTGTAAATTAAGTCACTATTATGAAGATAATTCCCATCACACATGGAAATGTCTATGATGTTGATACTCATCTGCACCATAAACACAAAAAAGAGAGGCTTTGGAAAAGCCTGCAGATGTCAAGAATAAGTTGTGGGCAATCACAGTTAACATTCTTAGAAGTGCAATATGTGATAAAACACTTGCAGCCAGTTAAATGAGGGCCACTGACCTTGTCAGAATGACACCTTCAGCCACCAGTGAATTCAGGAAGAACTACATGAACTATTACCAAAATATATATCTTTCTAGAATTTTTAATTAGCAAACTGTTCCATTGTTTACCTTATATATTTTATAAGGTAGTGCCTTTGGTTTCTTTATATCACAAAAATGGTGAATGTCAACTAAATACAAATCTTTGCTTACAAAAATGTTTCTTAAAATGGAAGGATTATGGATGCTAGTATGAATCTATAGAGAACAGAAGGTTTTTGCAGAATTAAATCTACTATTGTTAAAAAGCGGGGGTAGCAAGAGCTGGTCTGACACTCAGTCAAGCTTACTCTCTCCAGTTATATTACAGGATAAGCCAAAATTTCAAAATAAATTTAATTTCAATTTTTGTCAATTTAAAATACTGACCCATTTAAAAATGTTTTATTTCCTCCTATCTCTTTCCCTATATGTAAGAATTTAATATATTATTTTAATTAGTTTTTCTGACTTTAATCTCCATCACCCATCTGTCAAATTAATCTTTGTGAAGACCTTCCATACAAAATTAATTTTCCTTCTGAGAGATCTCCAGTAATTCCCCACTGCTTATAAAATGTCTCAGTTTCTTAAGCTGAAGCCCACAAGCTTTCAAATTTCACTTACAACTTTCTTAAACTTATTCTCTGCTCCTTCTTTTTATTTATATTCCTCTCAGTTTAAGCTGAGCTGAGGTCTCCAAAGAGACCTTGTATATGCCTTCAAGGAGGAGGCATTGTGATGAAATGGTTGAGGAGTTCTGTGGATTTCCATACTCTTTACCCTCTCTACCAGTAAGCTGTATGTGTTGTATGCCTAACGCTTCCTCTATTCCCCTCTGATCTTCAGTTTACCCTTCTGTAAAATGGGGACAATTGAAATAATAACTATAAGCTCCCTCAAAGGAGTGTTTTGAAGATTACATAGGATAATAGATACAAAGCAACAAGTAAAGAGCCTAACACTGCTAGTTGAGGCTTAATAAATGCTGCTCCTTATACCACTTGCCATATTGAGTTCATAGTTCCCCTAAAAGTACCAATGAACTGCCCAAGGTCACAGTGAAGTATATGTTCTGTTGATTACAAAGACAAAACATGAAGGGAGATCATGTAGCATTTTTGGTCAGGAGCAAGGGCTTTAGCTTCAGCTGGTCTGGAACAGGCTCTAATGCTGCTTTTTTCCAGCTGTGAGACCGTGGACAGATAAGTCTTCCTGAGCCTTGGGTTATGATGTGTAAAATATGCCAAGTAATCCTGTTCTGATAGTGTATTGGGGCGGGGGGGTGGTTTAGATGAGCTAATGCCTGCCAGTAACTAAAATAATTCCAATAACTCTTGATAAATGTTATTTATTTTTATTTTAATAGAAAAATAAGTCTTTTCAGTTTAGTAAATGGCAATGAAGATTTTTTAAATCAAACTATTAATTTTAAAAAGGCATTTTTACCATTTTTCTAGATTCTACATATATGCATTAATATACGATATTTGTTTTTCTCTTCCTGACTTACTTCACTCTGTATGACAGACTCTAGGTCCATCCACGTCTCTATGAGTGACCCAATTTCGTTCCTTTTTATGGCTGAGTAATATTCCATTGTATATATGAAAAATGGTACAGAAGAACCTATTTGCAGGGCAGAAATAGAGATGCAGGCATAGAGAATGGCAGTGTGGACATGGCGGTGGGGGGATGAATTGGGAGATTGGGATTGATGCATGTGAACTGCCAGGTGTAAAACAGATAGCTAGTGGGAACCTGCTGTACAGTGCAGGGAGCTGGGTGGGATGGGGGGGCGGTGGGAGGGAGGACCAAGAGGGAGGGCATATATGTATACATATAGCTGATTCACTTTGTTGTACAGCAGAAACTAACACAACATTGTAAAGCAACTATACCCCAATTTTTTAAAAAAGGCATTTTTAGCTGACTTTATTTTTGGCATTTCAAGTGTTATTTAAGAATTTAATGGGTATTACTTAAATACTTGTTATTTCTCCAAAATACTGTCTTTTTTGTCCATTACTAAGCAACAAAATCAAAGATTCTAAGGAATCCCATTTATTGTTAAACCTTGGAATTACTGTTTAAGAGGGTGGGAATAAAATGTAGGAATGAATATTATCCATGAAATATATCCAAATATATGGTCTTATTATTAGTTTCTGCGATTTAGAGATTCTATTGTTTTTTAAGATTATATCCTAAAATTTCCCCCAAAAAGATAGGTAACAAATTCGATTGTTTATTCTGTATGTTCCATATCCTCAGAGTATAAATTGAAGACAAAAGCTATGCTTAAGTGTCTTTATCTACAAACAGGGGCTAATATCTCATTAATCTTTGTGAGTATTAAATATGATAATGTAAATAGAGCACCCAGTAAATTCCTAGCATATATAGGTACTCAATAAAGTTATGTTGTATTCTTCCATCTTCTTAACAGAGTTGGTTGGCAATCAGAATCAGCAAAGTCTAATAATATTAACAATAAATGCAACAGCTAACAATTATTGCTTTATCAGCCATGAACTTTTGCAACCTTTGCAGAAGCCTAAAAATATATACTATTCTGCACAAAGGGAGCCTATTGTATTCCAAAAATGTCAGCAACAGTGGGGATTGGTAAGCCTTTTTTAGAAATCTCTGCCTCAACAAGTGATACACTAATATAAAATTGACTAGAATGTCAGGTGAATACATGTCTTTGGAGCATTAAGGAGGTAGTAGAAGTATATACATGTTCTAGGTTTCTTATGTGATGGTGTGTCCAATTAATCCTGACAATGACAACCATGGCCTAGTTGCATCTGGTCACAGATTTGCTGTTCAGCTAACCATGTCCAATTCTAGCCAGTTCATTAGCCCAGGCTTAATATTACATTTAAGCTACAGATATCAAAAATGCATAAAGTGACAACAAGGTTCTACTGTATAGCACAAGGAACTATAATCAATATTCTGTGATAAAACATAATGAAAAAATATGAAAAAGAATATACATGTATAATGGAATCACTTTGCTGCATAGCAGAAATTAATACAACATTGTAAATCAACTATACTTCAATAAAATAAAACAAATACATACAGTGTATGACCTCTGTAGAAAGTCCCTGAATTCTGTTAGTTTCACAGAGATGTAAGAATTGAAAGAAAATAAATCTGAAAACACTTTTTAATATATAAGATGCTATAAAATATCATTGATAATCATTTATTAATATTGTTACATTAAGAAGTGGTGGTTAGAAAGTATAGCTATTTTGCTTAAATACAGGAGATCTTAGCTATACATTAATTGAAGTTTAATTTTTGTTAGATGAGGATGAAAATGATTACTTGAAATGGGAAAGTAAACTCTAGGAAATCCTATGAAAATAGCAGGGTACAATCACTGATAACTGATTCTGGATAGTGTACCAGAGGAAGATGCTATACCCAGCAGTTATAGGGGTTCATTTGCTTTACTCCTTGAAACTTTCCAAAGATTGCCTCAAAATAAACAAGCAGAAATAAAATGTTCAATAATCAGTGCTCCAAAAATGAGTCGTTCAATTACCATGAAAGGGCTTCCACTTCACATACATTTGGTTCCATTTGTTCACACCAGTTTCTAATATTGTTGGGAATGCTTTATGTTGCCACTTCATAAAAAGGGTGGGGAGTAAGGAGCTATTTGACAGAATAGTGGTTCCTCATAGATGTCAAGAGGAAAAATCTCTCTGCCTAGCAGGCATCAATTATACATGCTTTGAAGTAAAGCCATATGATCCTCAAATAATCTCCCTATAGAAAAGCATAATAAAAATAATAGCTTCCATGATAGATTTCCATTCTATGCACATTTATAAATCTGAGCTTTAGTATTTTGACAACTTCCTCTGATTCCACAATTTTTCATAACCCAATATCACCAAGATAAATATTTCTTTTTCTGTACTATCTACAAATTCATCAGAAATCTAATCTGTGATTCAGGATTGATGATCAAGTGGGTAATTAACTGTCCATTTCTTCATCTAATTAGAATAAACAGGAATCAGATCAACCAAAAAATGGGCATTTTAAAATTCTTATTAGTAAAACATTAGCAAATTTGACACATCTGTCTGTATAATAGCTCTTTAAGGCAGATCTACCATTTCACCTCAGTTATACAAAAACTTTTCTCATCTCCCTCACTATTTTCATTCCTCCATTTATTTCCTTTTTAATTTTTTTCTCCTTCTTGCCCTGTAAACACTTATTAAAAATTATATTAATCTAATTATGTTCCGTATATGCAAGGCACTATGTGAAGTGCTAGGGATGGACTTAATTCCTACCATTAAACACTTTATAGTCTAGAGGGGAATAAAGGAAATTACTTTGTGCCACATGCTACAATACAGTAGTGTAGGTTATCTTGCCTATCTCATATTCTTTTTCCTCTTTCTTGTCCCTTCCACACACAGACACACACATACACACCCACACCCACACCCACACAAGCCAACACACACATCCCTTATCCCTTCGGTCTGTAAAAAGGAGCAGATATTCCAATTTAATAAAAGTTTTAAATGAAATTAAATCATGATTTAAAATCTGCTGATTCAAAAGAACATAAGGACATCACCTGAAAGGGATCAAGAATGAAAAATTCACAGAAATTGTATTTTATTCCTAACAAAAGAATAAAAAGGAAAAAAAAAAGGAGAGAGAGCACATTTTTTTTTTTTTTTTTGCTCAAAAAAAGCTGACTTTTTGGAAGCACTTGAACATTTTCATAACTTTTGAGTTTTAGGTCATTTATAAAATACCTAATGCTAGCCAAATGCCGATATAAATTTTCTATCTGGAGGGCGAAGATTGCCTGATTTGAGGTCAGGACTAAATTTCTGTCAGTGTTTCCTCTACTAAGATTTTGGCTAAAGCATAACTGATCATTTAGGGGGCACTGTGGAAATTTAAGAACTTATATTGGGAGTAGAAATGGCAAGCATCTTTTAGATTTATTGATAACAGCTAATATTTTCATGTATCAGGAATACTTTTATAAATGTCTGACATGTATTTAAGCTTCACAACATCTCTGGGAGAAAGGAAATTTTATCTTCTTAATTTTACAAATAAGGAAAGCATAAGGTGTGATTGAAAAGGATGAGTGATTTTTCTCAAGGTCTTAAGAGACAGAGCTAGGATCCAAACGTAGAAATCCTGACATTTAAATGCTACCTTTTAATGCCTCATAAAAGTTTTAGTTTTTTTTAATTTTTACATAGATATTTCTAATTAATACATTGTTTTATTTTGTATACAGTTTTTTCAAAGAATCCATTTTTTTAAGTGAATTAAATTTGTTGGACTTTGCAGTATGTAGCACGGAAGGGAGGGTGAGTAATGGAGCATATAAAATTAAAATTCTGTACTTAGAAATTTGATTATTCTTGGAATAATTGAGAAAAGAATCACATTCTATTATAAGCAAATTAATTAAAAAATAATGTAAGTTCATGAAAAACCCACAGTAGAATCCAAGTGGTCTTAATAATAATAAAACTATATTTGAACATCTAACACATGCTTTATGCTTTTTTATATTGTTTTGCTTTTTGAACCAATTCACATGTGGTTATAGCAATGTTTCACATTTATTTTTAAGCAAATAGTAGATATTCAATAAATATTCTTTGATTTTAAAAATATACTGACAATTTAAGATATCAGCAAGAGTCTTGGGTGTGTGAAATATACTATAAAAGATTTTTAAAAATTAAATACCTACTTGTTTTTAAATGTCATTTCTTTGTGAAACAAAACTGCAACAATATCTAAGGAAATTTTTTAAACTTTCACAACACAACAGTTCTCATTTGTCCTGTAGCCTTCTTTTCTTTACCTTTTTGGTGTATACATTTCACATTTGAAACCATAGATGTTCAGCTCTCCTCGTTTAAACATGACTTGCTAAGCTGGTGTTCAGAGAACAGGCTTTGTAGTCAGATGAACCTGATCTGAGCTTAAATCTTTGTTCTGCTATTTCCCAGCTGTGGAAACAGAGGCTGGGAACTTCTTACATCTGTGAACCCTCAAACTGATCATCCCTTAACACAACCTATCCACAGGCAACATCTTCAGTCCCTTTGCCACTCATTAGCTGGGTGACCTTGGGAAATTGTCTTAATTTCTCTGCAGTCTAATTTTTTCCTTGTAAAATGGGGATAACAATACTTACTGTTGAGAATTATGATGGTTACATGAAATAATCTATAAAGTGTCTAGTACAGTGAACTCAGTAAGTGGTAGGAGTTATTAAAATGTGTAATTCTTATTGTCTGTATAATGTTCTATGAAGTTGATATACTACATAACTAGCCTTCTCCTGAAGGTCATTCAGGCTCTGCAGACATTTTTCCTATTATCAATAATTATCAAAATTATCAACATTTTTGTGTATATACCTCTTTATCCCCTTACTTACTAAACACATTGGAATCATCTATTAGAAGTAAAATTCTTGTATGATTGATTGTAAACAGTTTTATGCCTCTTTATGCATACCATGAAGTTATTTTCCAAAAGGATTATAGTAGTAGTGTTTGTGCTTACTGTGACCAATTTTATTTGGAAAGCATTCCAGAATATAAATAGTAATATAAGTGCAATTGTACTCTCTTCCTCAAAGTCACTCCAGGAAAGCTCTGTTCTGATGCTAACAGTTCTATTATGGCTCCTAACGGTTCTAAAATGCCTTTGGAATTACTTTTATAACATGCTCCTCAGAGCTTGGTGTTGAATTCTCCCTTTTCTTAGCTTCCTGTATCTTATTCATTGCTAAGTCCTGTCCATACTCTATTTACACAGACTTTCATGCTCACCTGTGATCTTCTCTTCTTGTTATCAATGCCTTAGTCCTCATCCTCAAAATCTCTGGCCTGAAATATTCCAATGGTATTTTAACTGGTCTCTCTGCCACCCATATTTTAGCCCTCTGAGTCATAGTCTCTGGTGGCAACAGGTATCTTTTCAAAACCTAGATCTGGTCAAATCCTGCATTTACTTTCCATTCCTTGCGTTGCTTCTCTCTTCGATGCTTTTGTTGCCCATATACCTGGCTAACTCCTACTCGACATGGAGGAAGTGTTACCTAAACTATCCTAAAGCGTGAAAAGGAGTAATATCATTCCCTTTTAATATTGACATATGTAGAAGATGATATCACTGTACATAAAAAGAGTTTTGTAAAAATGATTGTTGTCACTTTTTGAGTATTCACCATATATCAGGCACTATTTTAAACATGTCCCACGAATTAATTCATTTAAACCTCACAACTGTCTTAGGAAAGAGGTACTATCATAGTGTCCATTTTGCCAATGAAGAAAGTAAGGCACAAGAAAGTTGACTAACTTACCAAGGTCTACCAGCTGGTAATGAATAGTGCTGGATTTCAAACCTGGGAAGTCTGGCTTTTAACCACTACTGGACCAAAAGCCACCTGGTAATTCATATTTTTTTTTCAATAGAAATTACTCCACTGCAACTGCTACCCTTACAACATTATTTTCCTTACCTTAGTTTTCTTGCTCTAATGGTGCAATAGGCACTACCACACATAGTAAAGTTTAACCTGTGCTGGTTTTACTCCATGTCAAGTGTGGTGAAATGATATATAACGTTACTCATTCCAACAGCAATTAACTCTGCCAGATGGCACTTTAATAATATATTTGGTATATTAAGAAATCTGTACAAATATCCCATCATTTGCCCCTTTTGAAAATATTTAACTACAATTATGCCATTTAAGTTTCCAGTAAATTTTCTTTAACTTGCTCAGCTTTTATAATAAAGCGCATATTTTTACTTAAAATATATATTTAATAATATATTCAGTAAGTGATTGCCTACTCAGGCTATTAAACTGTCTCATATAGAGTAGATTATGTAATTTAATTACCTTTTACTTGACTCTTCTAAGTAATTATCCTCAATTACACGTAACTGAACAATGATACCTATGGGTCTGTGTCTATAGGAGAAGGACTATCCAGGTACTTTAAGGCAAAGACTTTTTGTTTTCTCTTCTGAGACAAGTCCTTCTTCATAATAAGAGCATTTCATTTGTGTCAAGCATTATTCTAACTACTTTATTGGGATTACTGTCTTTACTCTTCACAACCCTAGTGTTATTATAATTTCTGGATAAAAAAAAAAACCCAGAGAGATTAAGTAACTTGCTCAAGACCACATAGCATATTATATGGTGAAAACAGAACAAAAATGCAGGCCACTTGATTCTAGAGCCCTTACTGTTAACCACTGGAGATAAAACCATGGATGAAAATGATAGGATCTATTAAAGTGTCTGAGAAAGATAACCTGTTTCATAACTAAATGGTGGCTATACATACATTTTCAGCTTTAATTGGAACAAACCTTCTTCTTTCATCTCAAATGAATAGGAAGTCAGTCTTTTGGATTTGTGGAGAAATTTGTTACCAGGTTTAGCTAAAAGCGGAACCACTTATATTCTCATTTTTTTGTTTGTTTGTTTGTTTGGAAAGATCCACTAGAGAAGCAAAGAGTTTTCTTTTTTTTTTTTTGAAATATAGTTGATTTACAAGTTGTGTTAGTTTTGGGTGTACAGCAAAGTGATTCAGTTATATATATATATATATATATATACATCTAAAAATAATTAAAAGAATATATATATATATATATATTCTTTCAATGATGTAGTAGAGAGTGACTAGCCAAAGACGAAGGCTGTTGAAAAGCAAGAAGGAAAGAAATCTAATTGTGGAGTCATTGAAAGGTAGAGAGATGCTTTCTCCACTGAAAATAGAAGGAAACAATGGTGCAAGTTTATATAGGTTTGGTGGTGTGAAGAATATTAGTCTTCCCCAGTCCGGGTGGCTGTTTCTCCTGATAGATTTGGGGAAGTCAGTTGGAGTAGTGTCTTTTTCTCATTTGGAATTACAACTTATTTGAAAATTTTTTCCTCATACCTATTTTGGTAACAGAAAGGGAGTTCACGCACAAATGCATCTTTGGATTCAGTTGTGGCGCGTGTGCTTAGTCTGTGAGCAGTGTTCCCTCTCCTTCCCCTCTCTCATTGGTGTAAGAGCTATGTAGGATCTACACAGAGCTAGTTACAGCGTGTTGATTGGGAACAACAGTCTGGTATCAGTCTCCTGTGTTGGTGGGGCAGGCAGATTAATTTCCGAAATTATTTAAATTTTCATTGACTATCTTATAAAACTGAAAAATAAAACCCAATAAATACTACTGTTATCTTTTATCAGTCTTATTATAAGAGGATGTGTTCCTGATTCAATATTACCGATAATTCCTTACACTTGGTCAGTGTTTCCCAATTTGCTTTTACAAACATTATTTTATTTAATCTTCACAAAACTCTGTGGAGTTGGTACTATCAGAGTTTCCCAGCCGGGACTTGAATCCAGGGCTTTAACTTGCAAACCAGAGTTCTTTCTCCTGTATATTCATTATTTTATTAATGCAACAAATATGTATTGAGTAATTGTTGTGTACCAGGCCTATTCCAAGAACTTAGGGTAAAGCACTGAACAAAATTGTCAAAAATCCCTGTCCACAAGGGGCTTATACTCTAGCGGAGGAGGGGGAGGGAAATAGGTGATATGTGATAAGTAAAAACTAAGTAATTTATAGAGTATATTGAAAATAATATGTATTTCAATATCAGTTACTGATGACCTTGTTAATTAGCTAATTCATATCCAGATATATTTTCTTAAGCAGAACATGCTGCATATTTAATTCTGATTTCAAAATACAGATGTAGAGTCTTAATACATAATTGTGAATGAAAAAATGAAAGAATGAATGGGGTAGAGACATGAAGATCATTAGATTTAGGGAAAGGGTCTGGAATTTCTGTACTGATTGTGGCTTAACTGATCCATTTATTTATTTATTTGACAAATATATTTTGAGTGCATACTGTGTGCCCTAAAGATAAATATCAATAAAGAAATGCAGGGTGTCAGAATGTTAATACTTTTGTGGAAAAGACAAAACAAAACCAAGGCTAGCATTCTAATTCTATGACTGGGAAAATACATGATGTTATGAGAGAGGAAAGTAGTCATCAAACCTAGACACAGAAAGACAGGAGAACTGCTGGGTGGAAATGACATTTATATCTTGGGAAGAGAAGGGGAAGACGCTGGAGAGAGACACAGTCAATAGATTAAAAAATAAATATTTTTTAAAGTTTAAAACTAAAAATAATTTCATGTACAAAGGTCCAGAGACTACAAAGAGTACAACTGATTTTCTAAACTAAAGGGTTTGAGTTCTCTGAGTCTTTAGAAGGAAAAACAAGTTACTGCCTTTCCCACCTCCTCTAGCCTTTGTCTCCTTTCACCATATATTATAAATAAAAATGTTCCTTAAATTAGACTGGTTCCAATAGGTGTAATTTAAATAATAGATCTTCAAGATTTAATTTGAATCACAGCATCAAGCAAGGTGTCTCCGGCATCTAGGAAAATGCCTGACCCATAGTAAATGCTCAGTATTGCTGTTGACGGAAGTAAGTTTATGGACTTGAAACCTCCAAGTGGCCAGGTTTTAGAGGGAGTGTGGGATGATACTAAGAAGAGATATCTGAGGGACAGTCTGCTAGACTGACTAACCTATTTCTGATTATGTCCATTTACCTCTAACTTCAACATAAACTACTAGGATATTAATTCAAACAATATCACATATTAACATACAACTATATGGTCACTTTCTTTGTAGTTTGCACCTTTGCAAATACTTTTGTTGACTCAGTGCTTTCATTTAAATCACAATCATAGAAATAGGGAGAGAATAAGCAAGGAAGACTTGACAGAAAAAAAAAAATCACAATAGAATATTCTATGAGGGTGAGGGACTGTTCCCATCCACCAAATGGAATTTTTCTGTGTGAGGTAAATTGATTTAAGGAGCAAAATTCTGTTGTATCACTTGAATAAATTTAAATACAAATGTGTTGTCTCTTCTACTAATGCATACCGGGAAAGATGCGTTTGGTCACAGTTAACTAAATTGTAGCTAAAAAGTTAAAAACAAAGTGTGAGTTCTTCCTACTCTGTTTCTATTGAGTGTCAGGTTACTAAACTTAATTTACCTGCAATCCAGAGACTAAACATTCAGGAATGTAATCTATGGGGAATCTCAGGGAGCATGTTTTGATCCAGTTTAAATAAGTTAAAATATGTAGTGATGGCAATATCTTAAGCACACACAGTACAATTCTGGGCTGGTAATCTTTGTAAAGGCCTTCTTGAACAGTAAATTGGTGTATAGTTGACATGGGGGCAGGCTCATTGTTATTGTTAGAATTTATGAGATATTTCCTTACATTAGAATTTTTTCCTAAGAATTCTCCAAAAGCCAGGTTTAGATTTTTGAGGCATAGGCTATGCTTTCCTAGGGAAAAGTCCCTTTGTCTCCATTGAACAACTGGTCTTTTTCTAGCAAGCAATGTGAATAATGATGCTTAACATGGTAAGAATAACTATGGTAGCCAATATTATACTTTGTAATTAGAAAATACCTTTCACATATATTGACATTCATAGCTACCTTGTAAGGTAGATGTGATTATCACCATATAGTAAATAAAGAAAATAGAAGCCCATTACGGATAGAACAAATAAGAAACAACCAAGGAAACTTACCAAGAATTAGGAAATGGCAGACTCCATCTGAAAGCAAGTCTTCTGTTCCTATTATATGTGTCTTCTCACTACATTGTGAAATGTTTAAGTCAGGCCCAGGATACATGCTCTATTAGTCAGAGTTCTGCATAGAAACAGAACCAATGGGATATATATATGTGTGTGTGTGTGTGTGTATATATATATATATATATATATATATAATCTATATCTACACACACACGCACACACACACGCACACACACATACACACACACACACACACACACACACACACACACACACACAGGGTTTTTTTTTAAGGAATTGGGGAATTGGCTCACATGATTCGGGTTTGATGACTCCCAAATCACATGGGGCAGGTCAGCAAGCTGGAGACTCATAGAAGTTTCAGTTCTAGTCCAAAGGGAGTTTCTGGCAGAATTCACTCTTGCTTTGTGTGTGTGTGTGTGTGTGTGTGTGTGTGTGTGTGTGTGTGTGTGTGTGTGTGTGTGTGTGTATGTGTGGCAGGGAGGTGCAGAGAGAGGGGAAGGAAGGTCAGTCTTTTTCTATTAAGGTCTTCAACTATTGAAAGAGGTCTGTCCACATTACAGAAGGTAATGTGCTTCTTCAAAGTCTACCAGTTTAAATGTTAATCTCATCCAAAAAAACACCTTCATAGAAACATCCAGAATGATGTTTGACCAAATATCTGGGCACTGTAGCCCAGACAAGTTCACACATAAAATTAACCATAACACATAGCAAGGTGTTTCTAGCCAAAATGCACAAAGGGATATTGGACAAAATTAGTTAAGTCATGGATACCATTAGCAAAGTCAGTGATCCAACATTCTACAGATTTCACATTCCAGGTACTTCTACTGAACATTATTAACTTTGATCCCATTTGAGCCTTTTGCTCTCTTTCTTTTATATACATGTTCTTCAGACTTTTCAGAGTCACCATAGATTTCATATATTTTGTCCACACAGTTTTCTTACCTGACTTGACATGGCAAATGAAGCACAGTAATTGCCTCAAATGTGTCTCAAGCTCTAGGAAGAATCTCTACAGGGGAAGTATAAAAAGGAAAAACAGTGTGCATTACTCATCTCCTACATTTAGCTAATGTGTACCACATAAGGGTGAAGAAGAAATGATTTCAGTATACAAATGAAGAATCAAAGGACCAGAGAGGGTAAGTAATAGACCTAGGATCACACAAATAAAATGGAGTACAGATGTACAGAAGTACAGAAGTTCACATCAACTTCTTTTTGGTGTACCTGTTTTTTTCATTTTGCGACATTTACCAAGGATTCTTTTAGGTACCTGAGGAAGCAGACTGGCAGCTTTCTTGATCATTTATCTTGTTACAAGTGCTTCTTTACTCTGTGAGCATATATGCAGGATAAATATTCACTGGGAACCTCCATACATTGCTTGGGACCTTCCAGTCTCAAGAAATAATTTATGTAAATTATAACAGGAAACTAGACCTAATATAGGATGAACTCCAGTCTTTACATTCTAAGCCATGTCATAAGTTGTCAGGTTTTATTTTTTTTAACTCAGTACAATAAAACTATAACAAGACCTTTAATTATATAAGCTTTGGAAAATAATATTCCATTCATCAGAAAGTCACATTTGATAAACCAGAAACAACATAATATAAGTGAAAAGTAGTGGGTGTAGGAGCCTGGAGTTTTTTAGCCTTGGCCCCTTCATTTACTTGATTGTGGGATGGCAGCAGACATGACTAGTTATCTACTTGCCATCCAGTCCCTTTTTCTTGCTTACTGGCAGAACCCTAATTTTATTTGGATATCTCTCTCCCCCACAAGTCTCAGGGAAGGATGTATCTATTTCCAGCTGCAGGGTAAATCATGACTGGTCTAGCCTGATCATGGCCATTCCAATCCTTTGCCAGTGGTTGGTTTAGACCCAGTTCTGGCCAATGAAACATGAAAGGAGGTTTGCAAAAGTTTCCTCACTCCTAAGAAAATACAGAGAAATTAAACTGCTCCTTTTGTTCCTATGCATATTTTCTTATTTATATTATACCTGAAACCAATGCATTTATATTTGACCACAAAATTAGCCAGTCTTAGAATGAATCTGATTCAGGAGTTGGCAGAATAGGGAGGGAAGCTCCCCAGTTCCATGGTGACCCTTTTGAGACACAGATCAGACTAAGTCTATAGCCACTCTACCACTATACTTTACCTCATACGTCAAGCTAAAACAATATTTTTTTTATTGTTTAAGCCACTGTAAGCCAGGTTTTCTATTACTTTCAGCCAAATACATTCTAAATGATACAATTTACTTTCAATGAAGAAAAAGCAGCACCTTGTTTGTGGTGATTCTATGAGCCTTGTTTTTTTTCTGGGTTTATATTTTTGTTTTTGCTGCTTTGTATGCATACTAGAAAAATTAAAATTTAGCAAGAATAAAATAAAACAAACTACTCCAAGTTGGAAAAATAATGCCCCCCAAATTTCAGCACTAAAACTCATGTGGACTAGTCATTTAACCTCTCTGGGGTTTAATTTCCTTAACTGTCAATGGAAATGGTAATAAATATACTACATAGAGATTTAATATAATAATGGATGTAAAGTAGTATAGTGCAGGACATCTTAGAAGCTCTAAAGTTTAATTCTCAATATATGTTTATTGGTTATTGGTGCTATTTATTTCTACTGTAACTATTTTTGTTTCAAAAATCTTATTATAAGCTTAGTTACCTACTTTCATTTCCTATAGAAAAGAAAATTAAGACAGATATAGACTGTAGCATATATCTCATTGCATCTTTATACAATCCTTAAAAGCTCACAAAGATTACAGATTTACTTCAAATTACATTGGTAAAAAGTAGCAAAACCCAAGACTTCTGTGTTTTTGGTGCTCTCTTTCATACAACATAGCAGACTTCTCAGAAGTAACAGAACTGAAGAAGGGAACTGGTTGCTAAACACTTGCAAAGTGTATAACAAAGTAAAAACTAGAAATACGGTCATGGAGGAAGAGATAGATGAGCTCCACAAAGTGACTGCAAGGGCCAAGTTTAGAACTGTAAGGCAAACAAAAATACACATCTGAACTCAACTTAGGGAATCACTCTATTATAGAAAAGCACATACATGATGTTTAGAAAAGGTCATATTCAGTATATTCTGTTAATTTAAAAAGTAAAATGTACAATGTGATATTCTATACGTGCTACTTAGTATCTTTTAGCTAAAACTACTAGTAGCAAATTACTGTGAACTAATACCATATAAAGTATTACTGAATTATGTAAAGGGTCTACTGAAATGGCATCATCAAGTAACAGAAAAATAAAACCATGAGTTTTACATTTGTCTTCAGTAATAAATTGATATTATAGTACAGAGGACAATACATTGAACTAAGTACAAATTTCAGTTTAGTTCATTCAATAACTTTTGTGACCATGAGCAAGTATGTGTCTTAGTTTCACATATAAGGTGAAGTCATTGGAATGGGGGAATAGTCTTCTTCTTTCTGTAGAATTCCATGACTATAATCATTTTTAAAAACTTTTTTAGAAGTAATACAGGTATTTACATTTATAGAAAAATTACAAGATGTTACAGGGAGCTCCCATATACCCCCATGCCAACTTTCCTCTTTATTATCTTACGTTAGTATGGTACATTTGTCACCATTAATTAGCAAATAGTGATGCATTGTTATTCATTAAAGTCCATACTTTCTTCATGTTTTCTTAGTTTTTACCTAATGTCCTTTTCTGTCTCTATCATCCAGGATATGACATTGCATTCAGTCATCATGTCTCCCTGGACTCCTCTTGACTGTGTTAGTTTTTCAGATTTTCCTTGTTTTTGATGACCTGTTAGTTTTGAGGCATACCAGTCAGATATTTTTTAGAATATCCCTCTATTGAGACTTGTGTTATGTTTTACTTATGATTAGACTGGGGCTATAGGATTTGGGGAGGAAGAACACAGTGATAAAGTGCCAATAGTGACTCATAGATGTTTATTTTATACTTTGGGTTATAATCCAATACAACTTTATTTTATTGCTCAGATTGTTCCAGTTTTAACCATTATTAATGCTCTATTATTTGATTTCTGAGTTCCTTTGACACACACCCATAGTTTTGTATCACTTCCTTACTTTGTGGTGCTACAAGATGCTCCTGGATCATCTTGTATATTTCCTATCCCAGTCTTAGAATCAGCCATCTCTCCAAGGAACTCTGGAATCTTTTATTAAAGAATGGTTTTAGAAACCAAAATCAAGGCACTAGGTGTGTTATTGCTACTGAGGTGTCATTGCCTCCAGGCCCTCTCAGCTGACAGAACAAGAAAATATATGTGTGCATACTAACCTGTGTATATGTATTCCCCAAAATATTTCTATATGTAACTCTCTGTATCTATGTTAAGCCAAACATGAGTTCATTCTCTCTCCAACTCTAATCCATTACCACCTGGATCATTCTACCCACCTCTTCTTATTTCTCTGTAACCACCTATCCCAATAGTAAGAACCTACTTTCCACCTTTTGCTATCCATTTGCTTAGTTGTTCAGTCCCACTATATATGTATAGTGGTTTCAGAACTGTTAAATCATTTTCTTGTGGGAAACAACTTATCAGCTAGAGAACAGTACTTATGTGCAGTTATTTTTGCCTTTAATGGACTCCTTTTATTTAGAGTTACTTAGGTTAACACCCTTTTCCCCTGCCAATATAGTAATTTTTAGCATAACAGCATAATCTTCAAATTGTTAAAGATAATACTTTAAAAAAATATCAACATATAAAACTTTTGCCAGATCAACAAGATAAAATAAAAAACATCATGTAATGCTCCAAACTTTTCCTAATTTCTTCTTTTTCATTTATTAACAAGAATAAGGAGAATATACATTTATTTGAGGCCCAAATGAGATTCAAATTTAAAAATTGTTAATCAAATTTTTCTTCTTCACCTTTAGAAGAAGCTGCTGCTATTTTTTTTTTTTCTTTTCAAGAAGCTGCTGCTTTTGATAGCTGTATAGTTTTGTAAAGGTACTTATACCGGTTCACACATATATTTTCTTTGCAGTTTTATGACTAAAAAACATTACTTTCAAGAAAACTTTGAAGTATCTAACCCCAATAATGTATAAAACATTTTCATTTTTTTTCATCTTTTTTCAAAAAGAATCTTAAGGAGATAGATGGGCAAATTTTGTCAGTTTTACTTTGCAAATAAATTGAGATTTAGTTAGTCCCATGTCCATATGACTTTAAAATGCCCGAGCAAGGAACAGAACCGAGATCTTCTGTCTCCCTGTTCAGTTATAATTTTGACAGCATTTTTTTTCCATCTCCAAATAGATTCACTCTAATACATTTGTTTTTATATTTTCATAATTACTTGATAGTACTAATGACAAAAGAATATTTCTAATCAGCAGTGCAAGATTGACCATAATGCTTAATGATTAGAATACTGTACACAAAGTAAACTACAAGAGAGTAAATGTTCTTTGAAATAGACCAGTGATTCTTAAAAGTGGCATATAGCTAGATGTTATGGTACATATTTTATTATATATCTGAATTTTACAAAGCCTGAAAATGGAAAATTTCACATGAAATGGATTTTGGTAAAGCAAATTAAAATTAATTTTTAAATTATTAAATTTCTTTACTATTTTTACCCCCTTGTTCTATTGTATTATATTAGTTTCCTAGGACTACTATAACAAATTACTGCAAACTGGGTGATTTAAAACAACAGAAACATATTCCCTCATAATTTTGGAAACAGAAGTCTGAAATCAAGGTGTTAGCAGGGTTGATTCCTTCTGGAGGCTCAGAGGGAAAAATCAGTCTGTCCCATGCCTGTCTTCTAGATTCTGATCACTTAAGCTTAGGCAGCCCTTAGCAATCTTTGGTTTATACGTGCATCACTCCAATATCTAATGGAAACAGATTTTTAAGCAAAAAATAAGTAGAAATTTTGGTTTCATTTATTGCTTTTTCATCCTAGGGGCTAGATGTTTTGTATCATACAACTCTAAAATCCTTTTATTCTTATGCAGTATGTCTTTAATAATCTCCAAATTTCTGATTATGTTTATATTTAAATTTATTGTATATTCTTTGGGATACCAGAATGTGGATGACAAGTTAGGAAGAATAGTAACCAGTCTCCCTGTAGTTGTTCTGCTTGTGCCTTTTTCTTCCTGTGCCCTTATTAGTTTGATTTAACTTTCAAAATCTTGGTTAGAAAATAAATGAATCACTTTTCAAACATATGAACAGTATAAAATTTTTAATTTATTTACATCAGCTTTATAAATTGTTTTTTTTTTTTTTTGCCTTATCAAGTTCTTGAATATTTTAAAATTTGTTTTTTCCTTTTCTTTGGACCCAGGGGGAAAAAGTGTATATCTGAGACTTTTTTAGAAGACAAGTTATGACTTCCATGTTGTTGTTTCTAGGGTTTTACATAGGTAGATATGCTATTTTCAAAGTCTAAAATTCCAAGCTTCTCAAAAATTATACAGTTTACTAATTTTATTTTATTTAGTAGTCATTCCAGATTTGATCCTAGGCCACAGAGCTAAATACCACAATTTACTTTTTGCCCTTCATAACAAAATCATTTTTCATTTTAAATAAGTGTCTATAAAAAATAATGGGATATTTTGTATTGGCCCTTTAGAATAATTTACAAGTTGTAAAATCCCCAAATAATCCTCGCTATTAGTGAGAGGCAGATGGGTTACAGAAGTCCTTCAGTAAGATTAAGATGCTATTTGGAACTAGAAAAACATTAACTCATTAATACCTTAACTTGATTTAATGATTTGGTTTACTGGATTAGCTCTAGCAGAGAGCAGGACCCCAAGAGAATAATATGCATGATAGATTAGGTTCTGGTGAAGAACTATGATGTCTTAACATCACTTTTTATTGTTTTATGGGCTTTGTTGTAATTATTTTATAAGTAGATGTGAATCTACCAACATTTTTATCACAATCCCCTGGGTTTGCTGGCATTAGGTGAGGTAACATGTATTAGGGTGGCTCTGAGAAACTTCCTGCCATGGTAGGGTTAGAGAGATAAAATAATACAAATTAAATAGTATCTACTCTGTAAAAGAAAATTAAACTATTTACTACTCATGGTGTTATGCCAATGAGGTAAAAAGACACATCATGTATATGTAAGAAAAATATTAAAAATCAGTCATTCAGCAAATGTGTGAGAGCAATCTGGTTTTGACATATGACATCCCATTGGACCTCAGAGTGATTGGTTGGCTAGGCAGGTATCTTCACCTTAGTGAAGATGATTGTCCTGACAGAACTGGACTCTTCTATTAAATATATAGAATGCATTCAACAAAGCTATTGACAACTTGCTTTGTGAAAGGTGCTTGACTATATGCTGTAGAGGATGCCAGAAATAATAGGACAAAATGTCTTCCTTAGAAATCATTAGGTCTATTGGGGGATGGAATGTGTATACAGATAATTGCAATTGAAATACGTGGTTTAGTTGCCATATAACTGTAGTTCCATTTAGATAGGGACATCAATTGGTCCCTGACTCTAGGTACTGGAGGACAGTTCCTAGAAAAGGTTATATTCGTTGTGGGTCTTGAAAGATAAAAAGGATTTCAATAGTCTGAGATAAGGTAAAGATGTGGTATGGAAAAACACACGTAACAAGTAGGAGGGCATGAGTTCTTCTTATTTATTTATTTAGAATGAAAATTGACTTTGCTAGAACATAGGCCTCATTGAGAATTATGGCTGGAAAAATAAGTGTGCCAAGATGTAGGATGTAGAGAATGATCCCAGTGCTAAACCAAAAGGCTAGAGTAATAATCCCTAAATACTAAATTGAAAATCAAACTCAAAGTTACTATTTTATCTTATAAAGAATTTTATTTTTAAAGGGATAAACTACAGTTGCTTTAAAACCTGAAAGATATATATACATATACATATGTGTCTATACATGTCTCAAACTTTCTGAACTGAATAATTCCCTCTCATGTGGTTGATGGAAAACTTTATATAAAGCAAGTACGAAATACCCTTGGAATTCACACATTTAACACTTGTGATTTTACTGAGGCATTACTTTAAATAGTATACTTTAGAGCACATTCAGATCTAGTCATTTATCTAGTCCCTGATCTTAAGAAACCATCAATTCTCTTGTCGTGATCTCAAACAGACTTTACAGTTGATCCTTGAACAAGGTGGGTTTGAACTGCACTGGTCCACTTCTATGCTGATATTTTTCAGTAGTAAATACTATAGTACTACACTGATCGTGCTTGGTTAAATCTGTGGGTGTGGAGGAACTCTGGATAAAGAGGGTAGACTATAAATTATAGGCTGATTAACCCCCATGTTGTTCAAGGGTCAACTGTGTTTGAGAAATTAAATACAACAGTGGTATAAGGGGTTCACAAGCAACTTAGGATGTATCCTACTCTGAATATCAAGGAGTTACTTTACTCAAATACTGTAGTAAGGAGTTTCAAAAGCTCCTCCATCCATCTTCAAAAATCACTCACTATCATATCACTGACTTTAAAAAGACGAAGTTGGGCTTCCCTGGTGGCGCAGTGGTTGAGAGTCCGCCTGCCGATGCAGGGGACACGGGTTCGTGCCCCGGTTCGGGAAGATCCCACATGCCGCGGAGCGGCTGGGCCCGTGAGCCATGGCCGCTGAGCCTGCGCGTCCGGAGCCTGGGCTCCACAACGGGAGAGGCCACAACAGTGAGAGGCCCGCGTACCGCAAAAAAAAAAAAAAAAAAAAAAAACCACGAAGTTGCCAAAACATAATTAAAACATCCTATTGGTTTCTAATAAAGTAAGTATAATATATATTTTGATTATAATTAAGGTTTTAGACAGTGTAAGAAATCTACACTATTTTAGTATTCAATTATAGCTATTTATGTTTAAAAGAAAAAAAATCAGCCTAAATTTTTTAAAGGCTTAAGGTAAAACGTCATATTTTCAGAATAGTTTTGAAGAAATAGCCATGGCAGTTTGACCCGGGTATATACTATCTTACAGATTCTCTCTTTGAGCAAAGGAAGGAGAGGGGTGTGGGACAATTTCAACAACATCCATCCAACAAAAGCGTCATTATATTTGATTGATATTTTTTTGAGTTGTGTTTTTTTTGTATTGTTGGAAATGGGAGATTTCAAGAAACACAAATCTATAAAGGTCGGCTCTTTTTAGTTTCAAAATGAATCAGAGCATGATAGTTCACTCTGACTGCACACCTACACTTAGGCAAGGTCAAGGCTGGGCTTTCTTTATTCTTTATTCTTTTTTGGAAAAGGATTTGATTTTCTGCTTTTTCAC
Organism: Globicephala melas; assembly: GCF_963455315.2. Classification (NCBI taxonomy): domain Eukaryota; kingdom Metazoa; phylum Chordata; class Mammalia; order Artiodactyla; family Delphinidae; genus Globicephala; species Globicephala melas. The sequence continues at coordinate 128,097,388 of NC_083314.1, read as the reverse complement.
AACAGGAGACAAATTGACATTGGTGATATCCTTCAGAATAAGATGAGTTGACTGAAGACTTTCAGGTGGTGCATTGATAAGAGTTTGTGTTGGTTTGGGATCCTCAGTATGTTTTAGTGCTTTTAATGGAGACCTGGTGATGGGGCTCCTGTCTCATTGGTTGACAAGATTTTGAGTGCACTAGCCAAGTGTTTCGGAAGGCAAATAAAAGTCATCATTGTCATCTCCTAGACATGATTCACTAGTGCCCATTTCAGACTCGTTACTTTCTTCTCTTTTAGAATCATTTCTTTTTATTTTGTCAGAAAGGAGTAACATAATACCAAAATAAGATTGTAAGCGTTACTGAAACTGACAGAGCCATCCAAATATTTTTAGGGACAGATTTTTTTGGTTGCTGTTTAATTTTCATTTTTTTTTCTCCCTCTATACCTTAATACACAATTTGATTTTGTTTTTACGTTAGCTTTTCTTTTATCTTTTTCTTTCATGTGAATCTCTAAGGTTAGGTGTAGTTTGTTCAAATTTAGGCTCAAAAATATCTTCTTTTGTGTTAATAATTCATTTTAACATAATTTATGTTAATAATGGAGTCATCATTACTGTTGGAGTTCATGCTAAAGGGACATACCTACTGGTTTTGAGCAGGTTCTTCTCTTTGTTCTGAAGTATATTTTTCTTTCAAAGGAAATAGCTGACATTCAAGGTAGTAACATTCTTTTCTGACCTTAGGATGATATCTTGGGCTTTCTCATTTTGGATTTTTCATTGCCCAAGTCTAACACTAATATTTTATTATAGTCCAGGTAATTTTTCAACAGTGTAGAAATGCTGGTGATCATTTGGCATGGCCCAACTACAAATGACTTGGCTTTTGCCAATTTCTACCAAGTTTTTATTCCTTTTCTCTTCTGTTTCTTTGTGCCTTCAAGACTAACTTGAAAGGACTCTTCAAGGCACATTTCTTTGGCCATCTTCGGCTTTGGCCCCTGCCTCTGCCAGAGCCCTCCTCCTCACATTCCAAGGCTCTGCAAAGCTGTTGGCATGACCCTCAACCCCAAAGACTGTGGCATCATCTCCTGCCGCCTGAGACTTCTGAGACCACAGTTGAAACTCTCTGCTGCACTCACCCATTGGCTGTCTGGAGGTGGTCATGTAATGCGATGGCTCTGCCAGGCACTCAGGTAGAGTCTTGCTCTGCCAGGCAGCTTTCACAACCCCTTAAAATAACTTTAAAAATATGACAGAACAGTCACCTGGCCACATTCAGTCCCTAACTTAATTTCTTTTCAGTTTCTTCAACAAATTTAGTAAATATTTGTTAAGTGTTTCAACATACTGGACATTTTGTTGGGTGGTAGAGATACAGAAGCAAACAAGACCTGTGAGAACCCTGCCCTCAGAGATCTTATATTCTACCAAATATCTTACCCAAATACCTTTAAAATAGGAACTGGAATTTCCCCTAAGTTGCCATATATATCTTTAACTTAATGATACGTAGCAGAAAACGTGTTCATGTAGTCTAATACAACACGATATTTATAAAATTGGTATTTCTCCATAGGAAATATTTCAAAATAATAGGATTTTTGACAATTAGCAGAGGCAGCATGAAAACATTAAGCTTTTTAGTTGGGAAGGGAAAGAACTAGTCTGTAAAATCAGAGAAAGGAGAATGGAGGGAGACTGTGGGCTTCACAATTTGAACTTGGGCCAGCCTTGTTTTCTTACAATGCTTAGAATGTTACTTTTATTCCGTGCATTCATCCTGATAACATGATGTTTTAACCTCTGAATATTCAAGTCTAACCCACTTCTACATATTCATAAAGATGATTAATTAGACAGAACAATAGTAGAGGATGATTCAATATGTTAATATTTACATTGTTCTATTCTTAGCTGAAGAAAAAAATTTTACCATATGAAATCAAAGCGTTAGATAAATTTATGAGTCTATAAAAATTGTGAGTTAATTTTTTACATTTATACATACAGAGAGAGAGAGACATTTATACACAGAGAGAGAGAGAGAGAGAGATAGACAGAGATAGTAGAAAAACCTAAAACTGTAAGGAAGGAAAAATCAACAATGATCCCACTACCCAGAAATTAATAACACTTAACCCTGAAAACACCTCATTAATATAAGTACTGTTACACTTACCATTTTATGGATGAAGAAGTTGAGGTTTACATGGGTTAGGTAACATACAATGGTGCCCAGCTGGTAGGTGACATAGATGTGATTTGAACCTGTCTACTTAACTTGAAAGCCCTGTTTTTAGCCAAAGTGAATAATTGTTCTTGTAAGTTATGATTTCTAATGAGTGATATATGTGTATTTTATTTAACTAATACTCCATTTTTGGATATTCAGGTTGTTTCATAGTTTTTTCTTATACAATGCTACAATAAACACTGAACATTCTTGACTACTGTTTATATAGAATAATATATATAACAATGAGGACTTGTACCACTGGCATTTTACAAACGACCTTCCAGAATTATTTCCCATGTTTTTTTCAAATACACAAAAAAGTAGAAAGAACGTTAAAATGAACCCCAATATATCCCATCAGCCATCTTCAACAATGATCATTATTTTACTGCTTCTGTTTCATCTATGCTGATATTTATTTTGTTTACTATAATATTGTAAAGAAAATCCATATATCATTTTACCCATAAGTGCTTCAGTGCATATCTCTAATAGATAAGAATTGAACTCTGTAATGATTTCCTGTTTTTCTTTTTTTTTCAATTTATATGTTGAAGAAATAGGGTCATTTTTCCTCAACAATTTTCCATGATCTAGATTTGACTAATCAGTTGTGGTGTTGTTTAACCTGTTCTTTTTTCCCTCTTTTTTTTTTTTTTTTTTCTTTTTTTGTTCTTCATATAAACTGGTGGTTATATCTAAAGGCTTGATGGGATTCAAGTTCTTTCTTTTTTTTTACAAAAATTCTTTATGGGTGGTGTTATATACCATATCATGAAGCATACAATTTCACGTTGCCCCATTTTCAATGATGACAAGATTGTCGCTGGGTTCAGGCACATATCCTTTAGTCTATCTTCCTTCTTTCTTTACTTCTCTTCCCCTCCTTCTTTCTAAATCTTTTCCAGTCTGATATCCTGAATTGATAACTCATTTTTGTTTTCCATTTCCATGATTACTAGTGATTTTGATTTTTTCAACATGCTTATTGGCCGTTTGAAGTGCCTTAGCAAATTGCCTCTTTGTCTTTTGTTTCCACTATTTGCCCCTGTGGAAGAATGTACAAGGTCTTTGGGGTTCTTTTTTTTTTTTTTGTATTTTAATGTAATTAGATTAGGGATATGTTTGATTTTTTACATGGCACATTTTTAAGAGACAGTCCTTTAAAAAAACTTCCTAATCTAACAAGGAAATTCATTTACACATGGTGGTTAAACTCTTACAAGACTGGTGAGTATATTTAATCTCCAAGAAAAAATAATTCAGAAATTTAAGGAAAAACACAGTTTTCTACACAGAATATTTTACCAAATGCAGTTTTTTATAACAGACACCTTCAAGATCACAGTTACACAAAAACACTTCTTGAATTTTTAATTAAATCTGACTATTTATAAGAAAGATCATTACTCTTATTAAATACACTTTAAGTCAAGAAATTCAACTTTATGATGAAAAGATACAGACTAGGTACAAATTTAATTAAAGTATTATGGCAACTGTACATAAATATTGGCTAAATTTTCTTCCGAGAAAAGGTAATGAATAACTTAGTACTTTTATTTACAAAACACTACGTCAAGAGCTTTTTTTACTTCACATTTTTCATTAATACTTTTCAAATTTGTGACCAATGATTTTAACTACAATTTTAACCAAAGTAGAATTAAAGTCAATTGGCTCTTAATATATTCTATTTTCACATCTTTTTCTGTTTGTTTTCTCATATATTATTGATACTAACCCTTTGCTGTCCTAAGTGCTGCAAATATTTTTCCTAGGTTGCTATTTACCCTTCACTGTATTGACCTTATTTTAGATTTGTAGCATTTAAAAAATGTTATGAGGTAAAGTATGTCAAGAGATTGACTTTGGTTATTCATGGTAATTATGTTCTTATAAAGTTCTGCTAATACTGAATTAGCAAATCATTGTTCCTAGAAGAGATACAGGGTTAGGTTCCTGCAGGCCTCTGGTCACAAGGCTTTTATTAACCAAAGAATACATAACCTTGTTTTATGTGTGTTCTGTTTGAAGGCACCTTCTTTAATATATATTGTTGATTCATTAACAACGAACTCATGGCCAAATAGCACTATAACTCATGCCTGAACAAAGCTTATCAATGTATTTCTTCCATAAGGTGCTTGACAGCCTTCTTGTGCTTAGGAACACTACATAGCACTTCATTACCATGCTTGGGGAACACTTTAAGAGCAAAACCACCAACAAAAAGTATAAGAATGCAAAAACGAGGCACTGAAGACTTTGAGGTATGAAAGATGAAATAAGTAGGCAAAGTAGGCAAACCTTGTTCAGCCTCATCTGAAAATGTGCACATAGAACAACTAAAGTCTTTGCCACTCTATGCATGCACATGGCCACACATGACCACAAAAGTGCTGGAAGTATTGGATTGCAGTTTACAAATAAAATTGTTTTGAAAAGGCAACTTCATAAATTCAGAATCTTCATATAATGAGGATTGACTTTTGATTCTTTTCTGTGTCATCTATGTTTTAATGATGTCTTTGAATAATTCCTGTTTTGGTCTAATGTTATTGCCCTATATTGCATTAAAAGTAAATACATTTATTTTAGCAATCTGAAATTAAAATAATACGCCAAACCAGTCTTTTCTGCAATAAAATAATATACTATAGATTTTTAAGAATTTAAAAGTTGAAGTGACTTGATTTAAGATCAAGTCACTTCAAGATCAAAACTTGATCTAAGATTAAAAAATAATCACCACTCATGCTTTTTTCCAATCAATAACAGTGTTATTTTATGTAATTTTCTTTACTGTTTTGTTGGAGTTAATATTCTAATACATTTAAATACATGTAAAATATTCTAATACATTTAAATACATGTAAATTAAATCTGTGAGAAGTTTAAGAATTAGGTTATTGGGCATTCTGCTATAAGATTTGATACACAGCGTTTAATTAATAGAAAGTAGCCACAGCCTGACTTCAAAATAAATTGTTATGAAATATTCTTAATGACAAGAATAGGTTTATTCTGAAACTCTTGTCACTGACATAGAAGCTTTATTTTGACTTGAGGGAATACCCATAGTGGTGAAGGAACACATCAGGGATTTTAGAGCATTGGTGTGAGGGACTATTTCCTTAAATTAGTCTGTGTATTTTATACTAGGTAATGTAATTTACCTAAAACATCTCTAATGTTTTTAACTTAATTTTGTAAATTAAATATATGTACACATATTGTCATTTTTACAACTCTACGTTAAAGATATCACTATCTCTCCTATGCAAATGAGGATACTGAGATCCAGGGGTTTAAATAACTTATCCAACTCAAGTAACTTGCCCAAGATCACATAACAAGTAAGTACTAAAGCAAGACTCATCTTTTCACTCTTTGCACTGTAAGCTCTAGGTACATTAAACAACTTCAGGTTCTCTAATTTGGCCTATTTTTCTCACTTCTTGGCCTTTCCATATGCTAGTTCTTCTTCCTGAAACAATCTTACCTTCCCACACCATCTTCACACGATGAACTTTCACTCAGCCTTCGGTTTTCACACCAGGCATCATCTTCCAGTCCTCATGAGGTGTGTCTCAGTGACCTCAGTGTGTGAACACTCAGTGCATCCTTGTTGATGTGGACCACAATGTATTATCTTTGCTGCATTTTTTGCTTGTATGTACAATGAGTGAGATCAGGGGGTATGTCTTGTTCACTGTTGTATTCTCAGCCCCTAGCACACTGACTAGTGTACAGTAAGACCATTTGATTTGAAATATTTGCTGCTTAAGTGAACGTACATTTACAAATGTTGAGCAAAGCAACATGTTTCTAGATTTGGCAAATGTAAGCATTTTGATAACTTATGAGGTGAGAACTTCCTGAAACCCCACTTACATGAGGAAGCTGGAGAAGAAGAATTATTCTGGAAAGATGTGTCATTAATTACACTCACAGGATAAATGGCAGAAAAAAACATATATCCAAGAGGAATGGATAATGAAAAACAATTATGGATTTTCATTAATAGCCTGAAAAAGAGTAAGGACTAATGAGAAAAATATAAGAATATTTATCTAGCATATAATTGTGAGAACACAATATTATCATTCATAAAATTTCAGCAATTGGAAACCATTCATCTAATTTTACATCTAATAGCTCTGTTCTTGACAAACCAGTTCACTTTTTTTTTCATATTAAGATATATTCATGTATACATCCTATACATACACAAACTCTCCACTGGAAAAATTTATTGGTTTATTTACATTATCAAGAGCATTTGCTAATCACGTTTGTGCTTGCAGTGGCACATGGGAGGGACACCAGTGTAAAATGAATCTGACAGACACAGGTTCTCTTCTCAGAGAACTTTATTGTTAAGACAAACACTCAGGAGCATAATAATAAACTGTTCATTATAACAATTTCCATACCCAATCCCATTGTCAACATATTTCAAGCAATATTAAATACAATTGGAATACAACCCTGGAGTATGTGACAACTGTGTATCACACTTTTCTATGCCACTAAAACTGAATGCAAATCAGCTAGGGATGTGTTCATTTTTACCTATCAGTGCTGTAGGCAGATAAAGCTTTATTTGTCCTGGCCTCTATGGCATGTTGATATCACTGACCAAACACCAATTTGGGCTGTTCTTTTGTGTAAGAAGGAACAGGAGCAATTTAAATCACCCTTAGGCAACTTTCATTGTCTCATTCATGTTCCCTTTCCTGGCACTGATTACTTACCTTGGCCCTCCTATTAACTTCTGTGTGACCTGAGGGATACAGAATTTAACAACTTGTGTGATCTATCTCATTTGTAAAATGCAACTAATCTACTTACTGTGGCAATGTGTGGAATTTGTAATAACACCAGGCAACTATAATTACTTGAATGACTAGAAACAATTTACCACAAATTTGGAGGCAAGACACAGGTTATATCAAATCTTTCTCAGTGTAACATATAGATATCTCCACAATGTATCCCACTGCATAGGATAAAAACTAGTTTAGGTCTACTGTATTTCTGTCTTTACAAGAGCCTGGGGTAGTTTTCTTCTTCTTTTCTTTACTTTTAGCCAAATATTTAGTATAAGATATTCAGATTAAATATAAATATGCTGGACTGTAGATCCATGTAATTACTCTTCCTACTTTAAAATAACTTGTTAGATTTTATCAACTATTTAATCCCTTTTATAAAGAACTTATAAATGCTTTTGTGCCAAAAACTCAGTTTCCTTCTCCCTTGCCACTTACATCTATAGGAGCTAAAAGAATAATTCCTCATTTCCCCAGCCTCCCTTGCAGCTAGGCTTGGCCTTGTAACAATAGTTCCAGTCAGTGAAATTTTAGCGGAAGACTACTGGGGTGTTCTTGAAACGGTTTTGCTTTTCTAGTAAAGGAAACAGAGGCTTATCAAGTTGAAAGAAATCTGCAGTAGCTATCTTGAGGAAAAGGCCAAAATAATAAAAAGAACAAGGAGATGACTTTGTTGAGCTATTAAATCAGTGCCAACAGCTTCCTACTTTCAGAATTCTAATAACGTGAGGAAAAATAAGCCTCTGTAAGTGGTTAAGCTGAGACAAGATAAGAGACTATAGATATACATGCAATTGTATATATATTGTATATATATGTATATACATATGTTAATGAAGTAAGAAATTTGGGGGGATGCAAAAAAATCCATTGTATGAAATGCAGGTTCACATTACTATGAGGTTAATGAAAAACATTATTTTTGCAAAATTAGTATAATTGTAAATAATTTTAAAAAATTATAATGTTATAAGCACACACTGAATTGAGAAAATCCCCAATGAGCAGGAAGCAGTCACTTCCTAACATTAGCCCCCCAACCCTCCTCCAACACCCTCAACACAGAGAAGACAAGAATTTTTAGCTCCCTTGGGGAGGGGGGTGGGCTAGAGGATGGTACTTAATCACCAAGTACGTATTACCAAGTTTAATGAAATTATTAATTTACTGTAATTTAAAAGATAAAGCAAAATTTAAATGTGATTGTCAAAGGAATTCAGTAAATATTTCTCAAGTGCATTTTTGAAAGCAGTGCTGTGCTAGCACTGCAAGGTATAGAAAAAAGTATGATTCTTACTATCAGCCTCTTACAAGAAGCTGACAAGAAACAGTGAGTATATTTTCTAAAACCTTTAGGCTTGTAATCATGGTGCAGCAAATAAAATTTAATGTCTATTTTAGATATCTAGAAAGTGAATTTTTTTTTTTTTTAACGAGGAAGAATTTTTCTATTTCTTCAAGGAACTAAGTGCTTGAAAGCACTTTAAAAGCACCCATTGTATGTGAACATAAGAATATCAAAGTGGTCACTTTCAACTCATAGAGGACTGCTCAGTCTTACTCCTCATTAAATTTTTTTTTTAACATCTTTATTGGGGTATAATTGCTTTACAATGGTGTGTTAGTTTCTGCTTTATAACAAAGTGAATCAGTCATACATAAACGTATGTTCCCATATGTCCTCCCTCTTGCGTCTCCCTCCCTCCCACCCTCCCTATCCCACCCCTCCAGGCGGTCACATAGCACCGAGCCGATATCCCTGTGCCATGCGGCTGCTTCCCACTAGCTATCTACCTTACGTTTGTTAGTGTGTATATGTCCGTGACTCTCTCTCGCTCTGTCACAGCTCACCCTTCCCCCTCCCCATATCCTCAAGTCCATTCTGTAGTAGGTCTGTGTCTTTATTCCTGTCTTACCCCTAGGTTCTTCATGACATTTTTTTTTCTTCTTAAATTCCATATATATGTGTTAGTATATGGTATTTTTCTTTTTCTTTCTGACTTACTTCACTCTGTATGACAGACTCTAGGTCTATCCACCTCATTACAAATAGCTCAGTTTCGTTTCTTTTTCTGGCTGAGTAATATTCCATTGTATATATGTGCCACATCTTCTTTATCCATTCATCCGATGATGGGCACTTAGGTTGTTTCTATCTCCGGGCTATTGAAAATAGAGCTGCAATGAACATTTTGGTGCATGACTCTTTTTGAATTTTGGTTTTCTCAGGGTATATTCCCAGTAGTGGGATTGCTGGGTCATATGGTAGTTCTATTTGTAGTTTTTTAAGGAACCTCCATACTGTTCTCCATAGTGGCTGAACCAATTCACATTCCCACTGGCAGTGCAAGAGTGGTCCTTTTTCTCCACACCCTCTCCAACATTTACTGTTTCTAGATTTTTTGATGATGGCCATTCTGACTGGTGTGAGATGATATCTCATTGTAGTTTTGATTTGCATTTCTCTAATGATTAATGATGTTGAGCATTCTTTCATGTGTTTAGAAAGTGAATTTTTATTAGTAAAATCCAGATTCTTTTGGTTACTATAGAAATGTATGCCTAACTTTTTTGTACTTACATTCTAAAATATTAATAGGTCAATAATTCTGTTATAATAAAAATATTTAGTAGTACTGTACCATATATGCACAGAACTCTCATAATCAGATGTTTAGTAAAATAAAAATGAAGCCTTCAAGTCATGTGCGTTTGCTTCCTCAATTAATTCAGCAATATTTTATTTAAATTTATCATTATTATAATGTGGAAAACTTAATGGGAAACTCTTTTCCAAAGCTTTAATGATTTGATATATTCATGGACTTTATGATGAGGGAAAATAATAATCTGAAGCCTAGAAAGACTAATTGAAAAATAAATTTTACTTAAGGCCCTTGCTAATGAATGACCAAGGTTAGCTTGGATTCTACCTTAAAGATATGTTGTCAAAAATGTTAGCTTTACCAGGTTTCCAGAGAAATTAAACACCCTGTATTTCAAAGTGGAAGGGATACATTCATAATGGCAAAGGATAGACCAGAGTAGGAACAATGAAGTTAATTGACTAATTGTTCCATAATGAAGTACTTCTCCAACCCAAGGAAACTTCCATGTTTAGACAATACTGCAGGAAAATGAGAGGAACATGTGTTCTTGAAAAAATGCTGTCAAAACTTGTGCCTAACTCTAAATGTTGGAAGCCAAGGTCATTCATTGTTCCTTGAGGAGAATTTAATTTCCATACTGCATTTGCACTTTTAATGCTACATCTATTTGTCCCAAGTTACATGAAAAAGACATTAAATTTCTAAGCAGTAACAAAACCAGCAATTGTCTGGTGGCCAGTTTCATTATTGCCTTTCTCTTTTTCATACATTTTACTCACAGCTGTGATCGTTGAATGGATGTCCCAATTACCTTGGAATATGGGTGGCAGCAGCTAGAGATTAGAATTCATCTCTAGGCAGGACTAGGATGGCATCTAACATAAATCAAGAGGATATAAGTCAAATGCAAATGAGTCAACAGAAGCAAGCACATTATTAATATGCGGTGAGGGATCACATCTGATTTGCTTATCACTGTATCACCAGCATCTACTACAATGTCTGACACATAGTAGGTTCCCAGTCAATAGTTATAAAATCTCCAGTTTAAAAACAAAGGTCAGAATTATCTTGGGAGTGTTATTTATAAGAACACATTAGCAGCAAGGATAGAGTGTTGTGCAAAAATCTTTGTGAGCTGAAGAGTATGTTATATATTTAGAGTCAAAACTCAGAAATACTCAGATTGCTTGTGGGACTTGGGTCTGCAAGTGGAGGAAATGATTTTGTCTGCAGGACTCAGCATCTCAACCCTTCAGGTCAAGGTAGCTGATTGGTATAAAACAAACAAACAAACAAAAAACTAAATCTCAGTAAACAATTGTAATAAAAGGCTTACTTCACATTTTTTTTTTTCAAAGTCCAGTGCAGGTCAACAGAGTACACTTTATATAAACAACTGTCCAGAGATCTGGACTTCTTTTATTTTTTTGCATTTAGTTCCTTTAAATCTTTGGAATTTTCATCATCAACCAGAAGATGAGGGAAGAGAATGAGGTATAAATGTACTCATAAATTGGCATGCATCACTTCCACTCACATTCCATTGTCCAAAAATAAGTCAGAAGGCCACCCAAAGAGGTGTGGAAAATGTACTCTTACTTTGCTCAGGAAGAAGGGGAGAACATGGAAACTGGTGAGTACTCGCACTTTTACAATCCACTCTTCAGAACATCACATACTTGTTTTACTCTTTTTCCCATGTATAGGACAGATTCATTTCCCCTCCAGAAAGGCAACCCAAAATCCCATTTAGTCCCTGGATCCACGTCAAAGTGTAGGGACACTACTTGGGTGATAGGCAGTCTTCTTCATGAGACCTAAATGTGGTTCTGTGTGGGCCAACAGCCTAAGAACTAAAAGAAAAAGTAATCCACAACCTCATGCATAACAATAATGAGCAATGATGGAGCATAATAAAAAAAAATAATAGAAACATGTTTTTAGATAGAGGAAGAATGGAAGACACTGGGCCATAACAATTATGAAACATAACTAGGCAGGATGTGAAGATGCCTGCCGTGAGGGTGATGGGAGGGATGTTTCTTAATTAGACTCCAATTCTAATAAGAAGAACATATTCATCCATTTTTTTAAAGTTCCCTGGCTCCAGGCTCTGTCTGGGAAGTTTCTTCTTTTCTATTAGCCTTCATAACCAGATCTGATGTGAGAATTGGTGGGTATGTCTATCTTGGTGGATGCCCAATATTCACAACTTACTTCTGGCACATGCAAGTATTGGGGCCAGAGAGTCATTTTAAATATCAAGTAAGTTCAGGATCCTGATTTCTTTGGCCATAAAATTTTCTTAAAAACGTAGTAGCCTTTTTTTTTTTTTTAATACGAACAAGGTTCTATTGATATATATATATATATATATATATATATATATATGTACATAAAGCTGGGAAAGAGAAGGGCGTAGTAGGTTTTTGATCTATGTGATTCAAGTCAACTCTGTGTCAGTAACTATACCCTAAGTTCTTTCCTGTGTATGCCAGTCTGACTCTACTTAATGGTAGCTACCTTAGGCCTTCAGACATGGCTGGAGAGGCTATATCCTGAATCTGACCTTTGCTATGATGGCTAAAACTTAGTAGAACTTTGACTCTCAGAGGCAAATTTTGGGGGTCTTATTTCCTATGGTTTGGCACCTAGAAGTTGTTGCCTCTAGCATTCCTTGAAGGCCTCGAGTTTATGGGCTCTCTCTTCCCTGTCATTTCTGCTAACAAATCTGCCAATTCTCGTTTAAGTTCATCTCTTTCTTATAATATTCTACTGAAAAACAGCAGTAGCATCTGATACACATGATCGTGTTCATTCTTTCCTCTAGAGCTACAGGCTCCGTGACCAGGTGCCTGCTTCCGAGCTTTCACTAGTGATATTTTCACCAAATATTTGAAAAAGCAGAATAGGGTTTTCCAGCCTTATAACTTCTGTCTCCTTGCCATCTATAGCCCAAACATCTAGCATTAGCTTAATGCCCATATTTTAGTTTTTGTCATGGTAACACCGAATTTCAGGGTATAACTTTCTAAATTAGAGATGCTTTTTGCTGCAATAAACAACCTCCACCTCGAGTGGCTTGAGCAATGCAAGTTCATTTCTTACTCATGTCACAGTCCAATATAGCTCTCTGTTTGGTGGAGGGGTTGGCATGTGTGCAGGCTCTGCTGTAGTGCTTCAAAGACCCCTGTCCAATTCATCTGTGACTACTTCTAGTTCAGCAGTTCTCAAAGTGTGGTCCGTGGACCTTTGGGTCAGGGAGGCCAGTAAGGTCAAACTTTTTCTTAGTAAGTAATGAAAATTATGTGTCTTTTTCAGTGTGTTGACATTTGCACTGATGGTAAAAAAGCAATGGTGAGTAAAGCTGCTTGTGCCTTCACATGAATCAAACTGAAATAGTACTATCTTCTTCACTGCCACTCACTTGTAATCAAAATATCATCAGTTTATTTTAACAATATCCTTGATGAAGGAAGATTAATTATTTTAATAAATCCTAACTTTTGAGTGAAAATCTTTTTCTATTCTGCATGAAGTAATGGGAATTACGCATAGGGTATTTCTGCTGCATACCAAAGTCCAATGGTTGTCTCATGGAAAAGCCCTCGTTCTATTGTTTGAGTTTCAAACTGAACTTGTCTTTTCTTTTTTTTCCTTAGTATACTATTCCTGCTTGAAAGAACAGACAATTCAAACTTGGATGTTTGGCAGAAATTTCCTTAAGAGTTAACAAAGTGAGCCAATTATTTCAAGGACAAAAATTGTAGTGGCAAATGGTAAAATTCAAGGTTTCAAGTGAAAATTAGAATTTTGAAAAACTTGTTTGTGCCACTATGACCTTGAAGGCTTCCCAGTGTTCAGAGGCTTTTCTGATGAGGTTGGCAGTACTATGATATTGTATAATGACATGTGTCAGCATTTGGAAGATAACTTAGTGCTCTAGTGTTGTCCAAATGATCAATGCTTTATATTACAAAATCATATATTGGTAAACTATCCATTCAAAATGAAAGAGCCATGGATTTTAATGTAATATAAGATTAAAGGTTTGTTGATATGATTTCAGATTCCATATTGCAATGAGGCTTTAAGAAACAAGGAGCTTTCATGTAGCATCAAAGAAGAGTATCCAAAATCATTTTAAAATACTTCTCCCTTTTCCAACTAATTATCTATGTGAGGCTAAATTTTCTTCCTATGCAGAAGCAGATACAAAAATCCAGTTACTTACATTAAACCAACATTAAAGAAATTTTCAATAATGTAAATAATGCTACTCTTCTCACTAATTTTTTGCTTTTGTTTTGAAATTATAGCTATTTTAATGGAAATAAAATGGAAAGTCCTTGACAGTATTTCTTCCAAGGATTGTTCTCATCTTTTCATGTTCATTTCTACTTGATATTTGCTTCTTGTTTTGTAAATATGTGTCTCTTTTTTTTTTTTTTTTTTTTGTAATTACCGTTTATTGAGCCCTCACTATGAATTGGTCTGGGCAAGCTACTTTACTTTTAAATTTGAAGTAATACTCATTAAAAATCCCATGAGGTAGCATTGTTATCCCCACTTTACAGAAGAGAAAACCTAGGTGCAAGATGGTGAGGTAACTTGTACAACATCTTCTGGAACTGGAATTCAAATCTAGATTTATCCAACTCCATTTTCCCTATCCCTTCCTTTTTTTTTTTTTTTAATACTCTGTTATATAAAAAAAAATGACTGTCCTAAATCAAAGCCTGGCCATCTGATTTTCTACAGATTTTATTAGTTTTCATAGATTCTCTAGTCTAACTCAGAGTAGAGAGTTTGGAATCTTAGGGTTTTAGGGAAATCTCTAGAACTGAATTTAGATTATGTTCTAGTCTCAGATGCATATCGAAGATTTTCTCTCACTAGAAAATTTCCTGGCTGAAATATCATAGCTCTTTAGTAATCATACTCAATCTCTTTACTAAAATATGTTTATTTTTCTACTCTCGAAGTGTTAGCTTGCAGATTGCCTTGTCAGGTTCTACCATTTTCATTTGTAAAGTTATGTCCATACCAGACTTCCTAACTAGTCTAGTAGCAACTGCTCTAGCAAGTTCAGTCTCTGGAAGAGGTAAATTTACCACCACCCTCCTTTTTTTTCTGTCATTCTGCCTGTTAAGTATCTCACCACCCTATTCTAGAACTGTTACAATATATAGGCTACATAATTCACCTGCTTTTCATCTTTTTTCTATTTGCCTCATTTCAAATATTCCTACTCATTATTAACTGGTGGAACCACTTCCATAGTTCCTTCATTCAATGCCCTCAAGTGTCTCCTGAATTAAGTAAAAATTCCAACTTGGAATGTATTCAAAACCTCTTTCTATGCCTTGGCATTTCTTTCCTTACTGTCATGTAGTTTCTCCAAGCCCTTATTGGACTGGACCACTTTTTTTCTAACTTGTGTTGCACTCTCTCAGCCTTTTACCTGCCCATGCCTTTTCTTTCATCAGTAATGTTCTCTTCATCCTGTTTATGCCTAATTAAGTGCTTTTGATTCTTCAGTGTCTCTCTGAATCCTGACCTTTTTCCAAAGCTTTCCCAGATTATTATATATAATATTTTCCTTCTCTGAACTCTCAGTTTTCTATTTGTATCTTTCCTTTACATTATTTGTATACATTATACTTTATTTTACATTATTTGTATACATTATTTGGCTTACTTTGAAATTAAACTCATAACTTCCTTAAACAAAGACATCCTGCCATGCTCATCTTCTATCTCAATACTGTCTTATATATGATGGTAGCTCATTCTGTATAACTATAGATGAAAATGATTTCTACCCTTCTAAGGTTACTAATTGTTCAATATCATTAGAAAATTCTATGAGAATAAATGTCACATAGAAAGTAGCTGATTTTCTAAATCACTATTGCCTTGGCACTAGTTTTGGGGCAGAAACTTTCTTGTCCATGTGTATAACATACTTTAATTATAGTTACTATCCAAATGACTTTTGTCTAGATATGGCTATTCACCTAGTTCAGGTCCATTTCTTACATACCAGTCTATTCAACAAGGTCATGGAAAAACCAAAAATTGTCCTTTTTCTTATAACTTGACGATACTCCATTATTTTGTCTGGCCTTAGCATCTCTGATTATGGAATTCATGGTTTTTCTATAACCAAAAGAAGTGATGATGGACTTTATACATCAATATCCAACTCTTAGGAAATACTGACTTAATTGAAACCCAATACCTGACATAATGTTCAGAACGAAGAGAACTGTATAGAAACTCATCTTGAAGTGGAGGTGGTACAAAGAGCTATAGTGGATTTTTAGGAGGCTCAGTGTCTCAGGAGAACAGTACAGTGTCCTAATCATATGCTTTTTCAAGTGTAGGAAAGATCTTCCCAATAATTATCTGAGGGTTTCCCTGGTGGCGCAGTGGTTGAGAGTCCGCCTGCCGATGCAGGGGACATGGGTTCGTGCCCCGGTCCGGGAAGATCCCACATGCCACGGAACGGCTGGGCCCGTGGGCCATGGCCGCTGAGCCTGTGCGTCCGGAGCCTGTGCTCCGCAACGGGAGAGGCCACAACAGTGAGAGGCCCACGTACCGAAAAAAAAAAATTATCCGAAACATGTTAGAGATTAGACTATTATTCAATTTAGCAAGTAAAAATTAAAGATACTAAGTATACTCACGAGTTAGAAGCTTACAACTTTATTAGAGGTGACTGCTCTTAATAGATGACAGGCTTGGGACTGGCCTCAGGTCTTTCTCAAACTACGTCTTGGTTCCTGGTCAGCCTCCTCTGGGCAGGAACAAACTTGTCTGGCATTCCTGGAAGTGCTCAGAGCATTTTTTATAAATCAGAGTCCAGGTTTGCTACCGCTTGCAGCTTTGAGAAAGGAAGAAGAGCTTGTTATCCTTACCATGACTTCTAATCCAATCTGAAGATAAAATTCTTCCCAGTACAACTGACAGTGGAAATGGACACTCCTTCAGGGGAACCCCAGGCCCAACCACAGGGACATGGTCTTAGACACCTTCTGAAGGACAATTAATTTAAAATTCAGTTGGCTTAAATCAATATTTCTGGGTTATAGAGTTTTAACTGACATCATAAGGCAAAAGATATATTTTCTTCAGTCCTCAGTGATTTGGAAATGGAGAGATTATCTATTGACATAGAATAATCTCAGTCAACTGAGAGAATACTAACATTTCTAACCAAATTCCAAAGATAGGTATCTTTGCTAAAAGAAACAACAGGTTTATGTGACTAAATATTTAATTTCTCAGTTTAATCATCTGCTTTACCATACTGAAATATGTCCCAAGAGCTAGGACTTTATAAAAACCCATAGCAGTATTTTTTTTTTTCTAACAGTGCAATGATCAGGTATAAATTTAAACCTCCTTACTGTAAGAATCAAGACTTCAAAATTTTTTGAAAATTAAATTTTAATTATCATTTTAAAAACTTCTTTCACTTTGCTTTTGTCTTCTTCTTTCGTTGAATATTGTATTTATGAGATTCAGTTTATCCATGTTCATTTAGTCACTTCAGCAGAGTTCCTGTTATTACACATCAGCCCCTATCAACAGTATTGTCAGTAGTTTTTACTTTTAGCCATTCCAGCGGGCATGTAGTAGAATCTCATTGTGGTTTAAATAACACTTTCCTGATGACTAATGATGTTGAACACCTTTTATATGCATATTAGTCATTTGGATATGATTATTTATGAAATTCCTGTGTAAGACTCACATGTATTATTTTTCAGCTCTTCCTTTTCTTATTTATTAGTAGAATGTCTTTAACTATTCTGTATAAATATTTTATATTAATTATATGTGATTTAAATATTTAAATATCTGTGACCAAATCTATAATCATACTGGCATGTGTACTGGTCCTCTTTTCTCCTCTCCTTTATCACAGTTCTTATCCACTGCTTGGGATTACATTGTTTCTACCTCCATCCATCCATTATCCACTGTCTCTGTATTTTAACATCTCTCCTTTTACTTGTTTCTTCCCTTTCTCATTTAATCTTCCACAACTATCTCCCATTACAAACAATCAACTTGCCCTCCACTACTTCATCTCCTGTCTCCCCTCTCTACCATCCATTTCTTTCCTCCAGTTCACAACAAACCTCCTTAAAAGGGTTGTCTCTTTGCTATAGAGGACTTTTCAGTATTGTGCTATTCCAGACTATAGTGAAATTAGCATGCATTTCTGTAGGGTAGATTTACAAGATTGTTACTGATATGTCATGAGATTTCAGTATTTAAAGCTCGATAGTTACTGCCAAATTACCTTACAAAAATGTGTGTAACAATTACCAACCCATCTACAGTTCCATTTACCTATACTTGCCACCTTTACTATGTATGATTAATTTTGGATAATCTAAAAGTTGAATATTGTACTTCATTGCTTTAATTATTTTTCAGCAATAATATTGGCACCTTCTCAAATATTCATTGGCTATTTCTTTTTCTACTAATTGCTGGTTTGTATCCTTTTAACCTTTTGTCTTTATATTTCTAGGAGCTATTTATAAATTTACTAATATGTATTATAAATATTTTCCCATTTGTTGTATAAATTGCTTGATAGTTATGTAGCCAAATCTGTTACTCTTTTTCTTTCCAGCTCCTGGGTCACATGCTTCAAAAATGACTCCCTCTGGGGAAATTGTCTACATTGACTGCCTTCACTTCTCAAAACCCTGTTACACAACTTAATCTACTGCAGTGTGATTTCAGTCTTCATCACTGCACTGAACTTGCTCTTGCCAAGGCCGCTAATGGCCATAGTGACCACAACTTACATGAAATCCTCTTTTCTGCTGTTTTACATGATACCATACCCTACTCATTTTGTTTGCTGCTTGCTTTCTGACTACCTCTCAGTCTTTACACCCCTTTAACTCAAATTTCTTAATTGTTGATATCCCTCTAAGTTTTGCCATAGAATCTCATCTCTTTTCATTTTACACGCAGTGTGTCTTGTAACGATAATAATCATCTCTGAGTTTGATGTAATTTTGATAATTTTGGGATAGAGTGATCTTCTGGTCTATTTGATATCATTGTGACCAGGGACTAAGGAATACCAGGGGCCTGCCTACCAGTCTCCCTTCTTTCCTCTCTCGATAAAGCCCTGAAATAGCTTTTGACCAAAAGCAGTAGCCAGAAAGGGGAGGGAAGATGCCATTTTATTATCAAAGCTTGGCTGGTTTCAGATAACCCTCAAAAAAGAACTCTGTTAAATTAGGTAATAATGTGTCATTTAGACTTCTGCCACTACTTTTCCCTAAAACCCCAATCTTTACTTTTGTTATCTTACTACACTCTGGCTAGCTGCTTGATAAAGACACTCAACCTAATAGTCAGCATTCTCAGTGTGTTCACAATCTATTTTCGACTCTGTAGCTAGCCTGTGTGTTTATCTTAATCTTAAATCTGATCATGCCTACCTCTTACTCAAGTCACTCCAAAGATTCCCTGTTGACCTAAGGTTAAAATTCAAAACCTTTATTGTGGCTTCCAAAGACTTTTTGATTAACCTCTTTTTTCAATACAGCCTATTTTATCTTTCTTAATATTTTTCTTCTCTCTGCACCAGGCAGTCTTAATCTTGTTTAGATTATCTAATAAAATGTATTCTCTCTAACCTTACAGACTTTTTTGCAAGCTTTTCCCTCTGGCAGAACCTCATGCATTTCTTCCTATAACACTTCCTTGAATTTCAAAGACAGGGTAAGTGGCCATTCTTAGGTGTGCCCATAGCCTATTGCATGGCTCCAACCCTCCAGTACTTATCACATTATATTTTACTTCCCTGGATACTTTTTTGTAGACCCCATACTAGACTTTGAACTATGTGAGGAAAGAAGACAGTTTTGCTCACCATTTTATCCTCAACATCTAGCATAGTACCTGGGATGTATTATATGATCTATAAATATTTGTTGAATTAATGATTGAGTGCCAAGTATTCCCTTATACCATTTTAAATTTTCTATATCTTTCATTCTTAATTTTGCATACTTTTGATTAATCTTTTTACATATTACTATATAAAATCTCACCCTACTAATTTTTTTCAAGAAACTGTTTTACATTTATTTTTCTCTTTTATAACTTTTGGCACTCCAAATCACTGTTTTATTTATTATTACATTTTGTTCTTGCTTTTCTCAGGGTTTTCCCCACTTTGATTATTTGATAACTTAATGGTTTATTGAGTGTAAGGGTGAGTGAATGAATTAATGAGTAAGTGTTTCTATCCCTTCCCCAACAAAACTGTAAGCCAACTAAGCAAGGACTGTGTTTGCCTTGTTCATCACTGGAAACTCAGTGATATGAGATTAATGAATAAATACTTAATTTTAAGGCTATAATTTTGTTAAATGGTTTCAAGTTCTTGTTTTAATGTTCTCTCTAGCCTAAGAGTTAAGTAGGATATTTTTATAATTTCCAAATAGAGAGTTTTTTCTTTCTTTTTTTTATTTGTATTATTACTTTACAATTTTCATGCAATGAAATCACAAAAATAGAGCATTTACAATTTGTTGTTTTGATAATTTGTTGGGGTTTCCTTTGTGGGATAATAATATCTGATAGTGTTTTTAATCTTTCATCATTACTTAACTAAGAAGTTTCCATATTTTACCAAGTTCTACTTGCAAATACTAAATCAACAAGAATATAGTATCCAAATCTCATTACTTATTTTTTTCTTTTGCATACTTATTTTGGAAAAAAAATTCTAAAAAATGAGTTGCATTTTCAATCATTATCCATTATTTTATTTTTTATTTTATTTTTTGTGTTTTTACAACACAAAATCTGTAGATTATATTTTAATACCCTATTATTTATTACATAAGCATTCATGATTATGCATTATACATTTTTTCAAAGTTAAATAACCATTTCTTTCCAATGTCCATCAACAGATGAATGGATAAAGAAGATGTGGCACATATATACAACGGAATATTACTCAGCCATAAAAAGAAACAAAATTGAGTTATTTGTAGTGAGGTAGATGAACCTAGAGTCTGTCATACAGAGTGAAGTAAGTCAGAAAGAGAAAAACAAATACCGTATGCTAACACATATATATGGAATCTAAAAAAAGAAAAAAAAATGGTTCTGAAGAACCTAGGGGCAGGACAGGAATAAAGACACAGATGTAGAGGGCTTCCCTGGTGGTGCAGTGGTTGAGAGTCCACCTGCCAATGCAGGGTACACAGGTTCCTGCCCCGGTCCAGGAAGATCCCACATGCCTCGGAGAGGCTAGGCCCGTGAGCCACGGCCGCTGAGCCTGCGCGTCCGGAGCCTGTGCTCCACAACGGGAGAGGCCACAGCAGTGAGAGTCCCGCGTACCGCAAAAAAAAAAAAAAAAAAAAGACACAGACGTAGAGAATGGACTTTAGGACACGGAGAAGGGGATGGATAAACTGGGACAAAGTGAGAGAGTGGCATGGACATACATACACTACCAAATGTAAAATGATAGCTAGTGGGAAGCAGCCACATAGCACAGGGAGATCAGCTCAGTGCTTTGAGACCACCTAGGGTGGGGTAGGGATGGTGGGAGGGAGATGCAAGAGGGAAGAGATAGGGGGATGTATGTATCTGTATAGCTGATTCACTTTGTTATAAAGCAGAAACTAACACACCATTGTGAAATAATTATACTCCAATACAAGTGCTAAAAAAATTGCTTTTTAGGGGAATTCCCTGGTGGTCCACTGGTTAGGACTCTGCTTCCACTGCAGGGAACTAAGATCCTGCAAGCTGCATGGCCAAAAAATTAAAAAAAAATTTTTTTTAGTATCTTCTTAATATTTGATATTTTATTTAGTTCATGTTTGCTGGTATAGTTATGACTAATACTTTACTTTTAACCTTTTCTGTTATTTTTTTGAGTGCAATTCTTATGAATTAACTTACATTTGGACTTTGTTTAATGATCAAGTCTGAGAGTCTTTGCAGTGTAAGAGGATTTAACTCATTTATACTTAGTGACGTAAAAGCTAATGTTCATAATAGAGGTACTTACAGTGTGTCATGTACTATTTTAAATACTTTTATCTAGTAACACATTTAATTCTTATAACAGCCCAATCAGGTCAGTGGTACTAATATACACATTTTACAAATCTGAAAACTGAGGCACAAAGAAATCCTAAGTGACTTACTATGGTTACAGGGATAAAAAGCAGAAGAGCCAGGAAGTGTACCTAAGCAGTCTGGCTATAGAGCCTGCTTTAACCACCAAACTTTATTGCCATCTAGTTTTATGTTGGTTTTGAAAACTTTAGATAGTACCTTACATACTCATTGTGTGGTCTACAAAGATCTTTGAGGTAGTCATTTCAAGTTGTTGCAAATACATGTTTTTCCATGTAGTTCAGCTGTTCTATTATAGTTTTCATCTATGCTCTGAATCATAAAATTAGCTCTCGATTCTGGAGTAACATTGTTCTACATGCCTAATTTGTGGTTCTGTTGAAACTTTGTATCATTTTATGTTTTCTGGGTGAAGGATGAAGGCAAGGCTCACTCTCTGCCAACCTAAGAATTCCACTAATCAGCTGTACATTCTTACTCCTTTGTGTCCATAGAATCCAAATTACCCTTTCCTCTCTTAACTTTATGGCTGTATGGCCACAGTGCCTGTGACCACCTCTCTTAGGATACTTCAGAATTGTTACAATGCAGCCACTGACATAGCCCCTGGAAACATGACAGGTTATGGTTTTTAAGCTTAAGGATGGTCACAGGAGGCCAATAGATCTAACAGTATAGGCAGACACTTGACTGAAGATTGAAGTAAGTATAAAAGGAAATCTGACTTGAGAAGAAAAATTGAGGAATGAGGAGTGGGAAGTGTCTGACATTCAAGTATTTAAAATAACTTTAGTGTTTGCTTTAAGCTTAGTGAATGTGATTAATCTTTAATTACTAAAGACTAAAAGGAAGAAAATGATATTAAAACTACTTTTAAATAATTATGGAATCTATTATGAAAATAATAATTTTGGTGTATTGAATCAATGAGGCAAAGTAGTAATTATAGAAATCTAAAACAGATAATAAAGATAAGATCAAAAAAGTAGAAATCAGAGCTAATAGCTTATATGGTATGGGTAACCAAGTAATGTAACTTAGTATTTTTTTAAATTAAATAACTTTGTAGTTTTGACAAAAAAAAAGGTGACAGAATTTTTTATCTTTTTGTCCACCTGAAATACTTGTGTAATGAAAATAATTGGAATTTTTCTACTGGAATTTATTTTACAGGCAACATTGTAATGTAATCTTTTCTTTTTCCACTTCTGGATTTTTTTTTTTTTTTGCGGTACGCGGGCCTCTCACTGTTGTGGCCTCTCCCGTTGCGGAGCACAGGCTCCGGACGCACAGGCTCAGCGGCCATGGCTCACGGGCCCAGCCGTTCCGTGGCATGTGGGATCTTCCCGGACCGGGGCAGGAACCCGTGTCCCCTGCATCAGCAGGCGGACTCTCAACCACAGCGCCACCAGGGAAGCCCCACTTCTGGATTTTTAAAATAATAACCCAGGGAAAAAATATAATGTTTGCTTAAGGAAAGCAACCGAAAAGTTGATAGTGTGTATGTAAGAATTAGCAATAACCATCCAGTACCTATGAAACTAATGTAATTAAAGAAATATCAAAATAAGGTATACATCATACATGATTTGTTTATTTTAAAAACAGTATGGCTATTGTGAATAATGCTGCAATAAACATGGGAGTGTAGATATCTTTTCAATACCCTGTTTTTATTTATTTTGGGTATATACCCAAAGGTGGATTTCTGGATAATACGATAGTTCTATTTTTAATATTTTGAGGAACCTCCATAGTGGCTAAATCAATTTACATTCCTACTAACAGTGTACAAGTGTTCCCTCTTCTCCACATTCTCACCAATACCTATCTCTAGTTTTCTTGACGATAGCCATTCTAACAGGTTATTTACAATAGCCAAGATATGGAAGCAACCTAAGTGTCTGTCAGTGGATAAATGGATAAAGAAATATATATATATGTATAATTTATATATAATATTATTCAACATTAAGAAAGAAAGAAATCCTACCATTTGTGACAACATGGCAAAGTGAGATAAGTCTAAAAGAGAAAGAAAAACACTATATGATACTGCTTATATGTGGAATCTAATAAAGGTGAACTGTAAAAACAGAAAGTAGAATGGTACTTAACAGGAAATGTGAGGTGGGGAATTGGGGAAATATTGGTCATATGGTACAAACTTGTAGTTAGAAGATGAATAAGTTCTGGATATCCAATGCACAGCATAGTCAACAATACTATGTTATATACTTTAAGATTTTTAAGAAAGTAGATCTCAAATTTTCTCACTACCAAAAAGAAATGTTAATTATGTGACTTCATACAGTCACACAGAGGAGTTAGTTAACACTATGGGTGGCAATATTATTGCAATCTATAAATGTATCAAATAAATATGTCGTATACCTTAAACTTACACAATGTTATGTGTGAATTATATCTCAATTAAAAATATGTCAATATTGACAACATATGAAATAATCCCATATAGGGTACTAAATTAGTAAAAATGAGCACAGTGCAGTGTATAACCACAAACCATGCCAATGTTAGAGAATAGACATTATAAAGTAGATTAAAACAAGTTCCCTTAATATGTGGGATTAATTCATCATTTTAAGTGGTAGGCTTTGTTTAGGACATATTTATTGAGTGATTGAATAAATTAATGAATGCTGAACTTAATTCCTGGTTTGAAAGAACCTACTGTGCATCAATTCAATACTACCTAGGAAAAGTTGTAGCGTTATGCATTTCTTGGGAAAAAAATGGTCAGCTTCATGTTTTCAGGCCATGCAACAACATATACGATTCTATTTAATTATTTTATACTCTGAATCCATTGAATACTTTTTATGTTCCTAGTATATGACAGTTTTTCTGGTAGGAAGCTTGCATTGATTTTCAGAGGCAAAAGGAAAGAGTAAAGTCCAGTTAAACTTTAGGATATCTTCTCCTCAACTAACTAAATAAATGAAATCTAACATCCCTACAGATCCAAAGAATTTTATACATGAACATGCACACACATATAAATATACATATGTATATAAATGTACATAAATGTCTATATATCAGAGGTAAATTTTGTAGGAGGAAGAAAGGATGTGATTAACTAAAGAACTTCTAGGATCTTTTAATTATTTGTTTTCTTATTATGAGCTTCTTAGGTGCTCCAATACAATGTCAGATACAAACGTTGATAGTGGATGTATTTTTTGTTTCTCTCTGAATATAGAGAAAATATTTCTGATGTTTACTATTAAGTATGATGTCTGCTGAAGGTATTGGGTAGGTAACTTTTTCAGGTTAAATAAATTTTGGTATTTAAACTAGTTTGTTGACATGAAAAACTAAGAGTTGAAATTCATTTTTGCACCTACTGAAGTAGTCATATGGTTTTTCTCCTTTAATAAGTTCACTGGGGGAATTACAATAAGAGAATGATTAAAGTTAAACCAACCATGCGTTCTTGGAATTAATGTATATTGATCATGAAAGATATAAATATTTATACTGACTGGATTTAGCTTGCTAATATTTTATTCATGATATTTCAACTATGTTTATGAATGAAATTAGACTCTAATTTTCTTCTCTCATATTGCCCTTGTCTTATTCTTTGACATAAAGGTTACAGTGACTTCATATTACTTGGAGAACATTCTCTTTTCTCTTCCTTCCTCTCCCCTGTTTACCTTCCACTTTCCTTACCATTTTCTATTTTCTCTCCCTTTCTTTCCCTTTTTCTCATTTCTCTAGAATAGTTTGTGTAAGGTAGATTTAGATTACCCAAACCATTTAGACTCAGTGGAGGTTTTGTGGTGGTGTCTGTTTGATTTTGTGTGATGGGAGTAGGTTTTAGATTACTGGATAAATATCTTTAATAGTCCTAAATAAATTTAGATTTTCTAATTCTTCCTTGAGTCTGCTGCAGTTGTTTATATTTTCCAATAAAATGGTCATTTCTTTTACATTTTAAATTTAAAAGACTAATATTGTTCATAGTCTTGAGGTTATTTCTAAGTAAATAATTCAGAATTGCAGAACTGAGCAGGAAAATAGTAATACAGGACTGGTAGTTAGAAGACCTGATTTCTTATCACATCTCTGTCATTAAGTATACATGGTGGCTTAGGCAAAATGTTTTATCTCATCAATTCTATTTCCTTGCCTAAAATTTTGGGAAATCGATAGGGTTGTTTTGATAATTAAATGAGATAGTATATGTAAAATATCAAACGTCTTCTCAAGAGGGGTTTCCTGATATATGTTAGTTCTCTTTCTCTCTCTCTCTTCCCTTTTATGACTATTTGTAGATATCTATTCTGTGAATTACCTTTAGTGATTTCTTTACCTCATGTAATCCCTCTCCCTATAGCTAACATATTTCCTGATATATTTAATTCTTCTTGTGTGATCCATATTTAATTATATAGAATAAGTTTTATATGCCAACAGTTGATTTTCTAAAAGAATAACAAAGAATTTCTTAAAAGATAATCAAAGAGGCATATTGATGGAACAAAGCTAAGTTTCTTAAGCTCAGTGCAATAAGATAAAACACAGCCTTGAGAGGATCTTATTAGTGTCTCAGAATAGGGAGGTCAGGGTAGGATTTTTTAGGGTTTGAGTCTTGTCTGAGATTTTAAGGCAGGCTTTGCAAGCAGAGGAATAGGTTGGGATTGGAGGGTATAATGAAGTAAGTTTTGGTAAATAATATATTAACCTTGGCAAATACAATTTTTGGTTACTTCACAGAATTATCTTTCAGAAGCAAGTATTTCCTAGAACTATAACCAGGTTTATTTTGTTTGGTCTGAATAGTAACACTGGGCAGGGAATCATGCACTGTCCCAGTATTGCTTAATTTAGGTACAGGAAAGAAATCCTGCTCTCATTATTGTTTAACACAGTGTCAAGGATGTACATTTATTGCAGTTTTCAGTCACATTCTTTTGGTCATTTCTAATCCTAAACTGTGATATAGACCATTATGGTCTAGTAATGATTAATACAGATCTATAATTCTGTTTAATATGTCATGATCATGTGTACATCTTCTGATGGCAGTCATTCCAGTTTTTGTAAGTGGCATATATTCTTGGTCTTTTTGTTGGGAGATTATTTGTTGTATCATTTGATGGGGTGAAACAGTCACTGTGTGACAGCATTTAAAACTCTGGAAATCCAAATTTGATCCCTGCAACACATACAAAAACAGAAGTATTATAATCAAAGTTTGCGTCTAAGATGAATGGATAAAGATGTGGCACATATATACAATGGAATATTACTCAGCCATAAAAAGAAATGAAATTGAGTTACCTGTAGTGAGGTGAATGGAGTTACCTGTAGTGAGGTGGATGGACCTAGAGTCTGTCATATAGAGTGAAGTAAGTCAGAAAGAGAAAAACAAATACCAGATGCTAACATATATATGGAATCTAAAAAAAAAAAAAAAAAATGTTTCTGATGAACTTAGGGGCAGGACAGAAATAAAGACGCAGATGTAGAGAGTGGACTTGACATGGGAGGGGTAGGGTAAGTTGGGACAAAGTGAGAGAGTAGCATTGACATATATACACTATCAAATGTAAAATAGCTAGTGGGAAGCAGCTGCATTGCACGGGGAGATTAGCTCGGTGCTTTGTGACCACCTAGAGGGGTGGGATAGGGAGGATGAGAGGCAAACGCAAGAGGGAGGGGATATGGGGGTATATGTATACATATAGCTGATTCACTTTGTTGTACAGCAGAAACTAACACAACATTGTAAAGCAATTATACTCCAATAAAGATGTTTAAAAAAAAAAAGAGTTTGCAGTCTACTTCCAAATTAAGAGCATAAATTAAGTCAAGAGACCAGCACCATCCACACTCTAAAGAATCTGCAGAGGGCTTCCCTGGTGGAGCAGTGGTTGAGAGTCTGCCTGCCGATGCAGGGGACACGGGTTCGTGCCCCAGTCCGGGAAGATCCCGCGTGCCGCGCAGCGGCTGGGCCCGTGGGCCATGGCCGCTGAGCCTGCGCGTCCGGAGCCTGTGCTCCGCAACGGGAGAGGCCACAACAGTAAGAGGCCCGCATACCGCAAAAAAAAAAAAAAAAAAAAGAATCTGCAGAACCGATATGGAGACATTAGAGAAATCACCTAATTGTATTATTTATTTCTTTTCTGGAATTATTTTGTTTTTTTTCTGGAACCACAGAGGTCTGTCAGAATATAAGTACAACATTCTTCACCTGAGAAAACACATGTTCCACCTAAAGTTGTCAGAATTATAATATCTAAAGGAGCTGTACTTTGAACCATCACCTGTCCAACTTTATGGATTTCTTGGGTGAGAAGTTCTATGGCCTACTGTCTTGTTATCCTACTATTCCCTGTTCTAAAGCAGGTAGGTGTCCACCAAGTTTTCAGGTCTCTTATACAATGTGAAATAAATAAGCTTGGAGGATGAAGAAATCAATATAAAATTTTTCATTCTTAAGCCGTGGTGTAAGTCAAATAAAAATTAAAGTTTTGAACTCAGACTGAGACCCTCTTTTATCCTTCCTGGATCAAATTGTCTATTTTCCTTCAAAGGGGGAAAATTAATGGTCCAAACTGGACTCTGGATAATACTGGAGACCATATTGATTGCAAGTATTAGTTTATTGAGGTAGAAGATCCTATCTAAATTGTAGATAGTAACCAATAGGCTTTTGTGTCCCAAATTCAAAAATAGTTTTTAGAGGCCTGTCAATGATCTCTTTCAGTTGAATAATCAAATGGTATTGTTGAATAGCATTTAATTGTCTGCCATCATTCATCAGTAATTACCAATGCACCAGACAATGACATGTCTAATGTAGAGATCAACTGATAGACACAAAGCAAGAGTTTAGATTTGAGTCTAAATGGTGTGGTTTTCTTATCACTTCTGTAAAAGTCAAACAACCTCAGAGTACATACCAGTACTTATTAAGCTTTTTTGCAAGGCTCTATTTCTTTGAAAATTTTACTACCAAAACAAGCCCCTGTGAAAGGACTCAGGGTGTTATTTCTGTGAAGATAAGAGCCTTCCCATATAGGTGCATCCTTAAAGCAATTTTAGATATCTGACTTTCTGTTTTGTTGCGTTGTTTGCCCTCTACAAATGCCTTAGTAGTTCAGTCCAACTACCCGGGAGACCAAGTTACTGATTTTTTTAAATTGATATCTTAGGAAACTGGATGGAACTGAAATAAAATGAATACAAACCCAACAGCTGGTTTGGTTGTATGTTTTAGTCTAACACAAGCAGGTTAATTGTTGCCTGATATTTGACTTACACCAAGGCCTAAAAATGCAAAAAGCAATATTAAATATAGGGACTTTGAGGTATCATAATTACCAGGTGAAAAATATCTGTTAATAATACAGAATTTCAAAACTGTAAAAAGGAAATAAAATAGCTATGAAAAATGAAGAAAACCCAAAAGCATGCAGATCCAGGTAAGACTGTGAGTCTGTGACTCTAGATATGTGGATTTTGCTCTGTGGGTTTTGGGTGGAGCCTGTCTGTTTCATGCAGTTGCCATCTTTATCAGAAGGTGTTTGGTGGGAGCTGTCTACTTTGTAGAGTTGTCTACTTGCTCTGAAGTTCTAGGCAAACACTTTATCATGCTCTCAGAGTTTGTCTGCTTCTTGTGGATTCCTTAAAGCCTTCAGCTTGAGGTCTTCAGAAGGATATAGATGTGAGGAACAACACTCTAGCCTTTTACGGTTATATTCATTATTAACAGTATTCGATAGGACTTCCCTGGTGGTTCAGTGGTTAAGAATCCACCTGCCAGTGCAGGCGACACGGGTTCGAGCCCTGGTCTGGGAAGATTCCACATGCCGTGGGGCACCTAAGCCCATGCGCCACAACTACTGAGCCCGCAAGCCACAACTACTGAAGCCGGTGTGCCTAGAGCCCGTGATCCACAGCAAGAGAAGCCACTGCAATGAGAAGCATGCGCACCGCTACAAAGAGTAGCCCCCACTCGCCGCAACTAGAGAGGGCCCACACGCAGCAATGAAAACCCAATGCAGCCAAAAATAAATAAATCTATAAAAAAATTATTTAAAAATATAGTATATGATACTGTCCTTTCATTGTCTTAATGGAGAGTTTTTTCTGATATTTTTCCAGTTGATGAAATCTCCAGAAATGTTATCATAATAGTAGAGGTTGAAATCATTTATTTAGTTACAGCAGACAATTAAGTTTTAAAGATGTAATCCATGACTGCAGTGGGAGAAGAACATGTTGTAACAGTGCAAAACAAGGCAGAGTAATTTCAAAAGCAGCTAGTCTGACAATCCCTCTAAACTTGTCTGTTTTGAAGCTCTAGAACAGACTTAGGCTGGGCTTATCAAACTTATAATCATTTTCTTTCAATTGACTGTATTTTAGAGACTCACCATGGAAAGTGCCAAGGATAGATAAAGAAACCATTGGTTGTATTGTTAGTTGTGTTATCTTTTCCACCAGAGATAACCATTTCTAAATCTGAAGAGATAGTCAAAAGATTCCTAGACCAAAAGAAATTTAGCATTTGGAAGCTTTTAAAAAGAAATTGGAGCTCAAATCCAATGAAGAACCTTCCTCACTATCACAATTGGAGACACCCCTGAGTAGGAGATCCAAGGAAATACAAGGGAGAGCCTCTTCCATGCCAAGGGTTTTGAGCCATAGCCTTTAGGATATCCTGACTGGATCTCAGTGGGACTTCCAAAAATTGTCTACTGTCCAATTCTCAATGGAGCACCCCAAAGACTCGTTGATTAAACAAAGCTTAGTGTAGTCAACCTAGTACAATAGTTAGAGAAGATCATTCTGACACAGTTTTAATAGTATAGAATGGAGAGGTCTGAGGAAAAATTTATAAGATTTTAGGGTCTGAGTTGGATGATTTTAAGGTGGATCTTGCAAGGTAGAGAACTGGTTGGGTTTTGGATAGTTTATGACAATAGCTTCAAATGGTTGAGCACAGCTAGGAAAGTGTATCTTGATGAGTAAGCTGATAAGCTTGACATATAAGCTATTTTAGTTTACTATTTAATTTTAGCAAACTATTTCAGTTTTAGTTCGTTCACAGTCTCATCTCACAATGTCAACTATTTCCTGTAACAAGTTATTGCTGTTGTTTTCAGTGTTGTTTAAACCTGGGACAGAAAGAGATGCTTGCACCCAGAATTGTTAAACACAGAGATAGAAAATCATGTTGGTTTTTATTCTTAACATTAATGTAAGTATATTACCATTAGAAGACAAGTCTGTTAAAAGAAAATTTAATGTAATCTTAATTTAAATCTCAATGACTTTTGAATTGTCTGTATCATTTCTTCTATTAGCAAGGAAAATTATTCACTGTCGCATGAATTACATACTTTTGCAAAGAAAAAAATATATTCTCTAAGTTCAACATAGTATGAAGTTAATACTTTAAATGTTTTTTAATTATTTAAAATGTATATTTTAAGTGGCAAGTCTCAGCCTATGAATCAAGAACCTGATATATGAGATGATAAATGGTGCGGTGCCTTTCACAGTAGACCACATTGGATTTATTTTGTTAATAGCAGTGATAATAATTCACTAGAGAGTTTGGCCTGCTTACATGCTTAGCAGTCTCCCACTAATTGGTATGCTGAACCAACAGTGCTACCACTTATCCTAGATTAGTCCTATGCCTCTTAACACCACTGCAGAATGAGCCCTCAGGAGAAGTGTCATTTTAAACTGACTGACTGTTCGAGATAGCCCTTACATGGTGAGCTGCCAATTCAGTTAGTGGCCTTGAGGGTGACATGATGTTAACTCAGTCCTCAAAGTAGAGAGCTATGTATCATATACATAATCTCTATAAGATAAAAAAAAAAAAGGTAAATCTTCTGTATAAGACACAACGTCTACCTTGGTTAATTATATATCCTAGAAATAGCCACAAACTAAATAACTGAGTGGTTAATGACATTAAATTTAATTTAGAACATGTCTTTCTAAATTATGTATAGAAATAATATACAATGACAAGAGGCACAGAGTAAAATCTGTCACATGAGCGTTCAAATCTCAGTTTTGCCATTTCCAATTTAAGGCATAATTACTTCATTACTTCAGCTTTCTGAGCTTTCATTTCTTCATCTGCTAAATGGGTAAAACAAGGTTGCTGAAAATTACATGGGAGAATATCTGTAAAATTCCAGTGAGATGGCTTGTATAGCAGGGATGATTTAGCTATTTCTCTTCTCAATGGGTCATGTAATTATGTGTTTATAATCATATACATTATTTTCCTATCTCTCAAAGTGGAAATTGTTCTTTTCTTTTTTTGTATTCCCATACCATTTTCCTACACCTTTTCATGGTTTTTATATTAAACTCTGTTTTATAATTAATCCTACTTATAAACTTTCTTAATTCAGTGGCATTCAAACATCAGTTTTGAGGGTTTTTTCCCCCATTGACTACTATCTTCAACAACACTCTGCCTTTGCTGCCCCTTAAAAACATTTTAGGCAGATTCCATAATTTTCTGATCAGTTTCTAATATTTAAATTTTCAACTTAGTTTAAAATTTCAACCACAAGACAAATCCTTCTCTCCCTTCTGCTAGAATGAGCCAGGAAAGTCATCAGTTCAGTAGGTGAGGGGAATGATCTGCTCCTTCCCTTCTCCTCCTCCACCTCTTCTAAAACAGTTTCTCCTCTTATGTGTTGGTCCCGAAAGAGAGAGATGAAGGACAAGTGCCTCTTGCTGATCTGGCCCCTCTCAAAGACCTGAGTTGACTACTACCACATGTCATCTTCTGTCAGTGCTTTCTGGGTGGA
This sequence comes from Globicephala melas, assembly GCF_963455315.2. Taxonomy (NCBI): domain Eukaryota; kingdom Metazoa; phylum Chordata; class Mammalia; order Artiodactyla; family Delphinidae; genus Globicephala; species Globicephala melas. The sequence goes on along the minus strand of NC_083314.1, from coordinate 128,064,732 downwards.
GGATGCTCATTGCTACATTTCTTTTAGGGCTTAGGTACTAATAACTGCAAAGGATCCTGTAGAGGTGGGTCCTTCATGCCTCTACTCTTGTATAATAGAAATTCCTGTCCAGCTCTTTCTCCTCCAGCTTCCTTTAGCTGTTTTCTCAAAGGTACAGCCCACATTCTTTTGCAGTTCAAGTTCTCTTTCTTAATGATAACCAATTTGTCTTATGATTGATTGACCATAGCTTGTTCCTTGCTAGGCCAAGTGGTGGGTGCATCTCAGTTACCCCAAACTCTCTCTCTGTTCTTCTGTTACTCTCAAATTATTGCTTTACTCAACAGGTGGAAGGATTAATGTCAGATTAATATAAACAGTTTATAGAAATCTCAAAATTGTGTAATTGTTTTAGGACTTCCTCCCTTCCTTGGTTTAGGAAGAATGCCATGTAACACCTTTGCTGACTCATGGGTTATGTTCTCTGATTACAGTGGAATTAAATTAGAAATTGATTTTTCAAAAAACTAGAAAATAGCTAAATATTTGAAATAAAAACCCCACACACATTTAAAAGTAACCCTTGGGTGAAAAAGATATCACAAACTTTAGAAAATATTTCAAACTGAATTAAAAAAAAAAGATATACCCAAATTAATGGGATGCAGCTAAAGTAGTGTTTAGAGCAAAATTTTTAAAATTTAAAATATTTTATTTGTTCATTTCTTTGTATTTGGTTATCTTGGAGTATGTCTCATGTGCACCTGAAAAAAATATGTATTCTGCAGTCGTTGGGTATAGTATTCAATAAATGTCAATAAGATTAAGGTGATTAAGAGTGATATTCCAGTCTTCCATATTCTTATTGATAACAAAATGCTAGCAAATTTAATCTGGCAATATATAAAAGTGAGAATACATCATGAATGAGTGGGGTTTATCTGAGGGTTAACATTTACAAATTAATGTAAATCACCATATTAACAGAATAAAGAAGAGAACTCATGACCATCACAATAGGTGCAGAAAAAGTGTTTGACAAAATGCAATACCCTTTAATCATAAAAATCCTTAGCAATTTCTGGAATAGAAAATAACTTTCTCCATCTAATAAGAGTACACATGAAAATCCATAGGTAACATTTTACTTAATTAATTGAAAGTATTCCCCTAAGATAGGGAACAAAGCAAGAATATCTACTCCCATGACTTATATTTGACATTGTACTGGAGGTTCTAGCTCCTCAGTAAAGTTAGGCATAAAGTTTGGAAAAGAAGAAGTAAAACCCTTTTTTTATTCTCAGACGACATGATTGATTTCATGGAAAACCCAAAGGAATCCATAAAACAACAACTAGGACTAAGTAAAGTTAGCAAATTCAAAATATGTAAATTCAATATGGAAAAATCTATTGCACTTCTATATAATAGCAACAAACCTTTCCAAAATGAATTTTTAATTGCATTTACTATATATAGCATTAAACATCAAAAAATATTTAGTCATATGGTGGGCCTTCACAACATAGAGGCTCAGGCCTTCAGTTCTGGAAAATAGCCTTGTCTTTCCATAATTTTTCTCCATTTTTGTGTTCTTGGAATTTTAATGTTAAGATACTTAACACTCAAAATTGATATCTCTAATTTTCTTTTCTCTACTTGTTCAACTTTAGGAAATTTTCTTCATGTTTCCCATCATCCTTCTTTTTTTATAGATTAGGAAAGAGAGGCACAGAGCACAAGTAATCATCCAGAAAAAGAAAAAAAAAGAAAAAATAATCATCCCCAGATCATTCAGCTAATCAGGGTTTGAACTGCTATTTGAAAGCCGGTCATGTGACTCCAGAGCACAGGATCTTAGCCATTACACTCTACTACCTCTTTTAGAAAATATGTTTGTAATAAATAACTTGATGTTTAATGAAGAAATATGTCTTAAAAACAATAAATTAGAAAAAGATATTACTATGCCTTTATAATACTGTAATTAAAGATAAGGTTTTATAGAAATCATACTATAAAATGTCCCAAGTGCTTTTAATTTAGAACTGTGATATCTTGGTGCCCAAAAGATTTTTCCAGTAAACATTTAAAATAAAATCTAATGGGGATTTTTCTTCTTGTCCCAGATTGCAAAATCCTGAAGGTCAGAGGCCATGTTAAGTTTCATAATTTATAGTGGAGAATTTATAATAGTTTGTTATGAATGATGTATCACTGACATTCAAATATTATGGACAGTATATTACTTATATGAATGATTAAAAATATACACAATGGCTAATTGGACAGCATACTTAAAATTAAGCTGGCAGCTCTACTCCCTTTTTTAAAATGGAGAAGTATGGATGATACATGCCATACCTTTTTTATTTCATTTTTGTGGCTATAACAATAACTTAGAATTGCTATTAAAGTGCTAGAGCCTCTAATATTTATTTTACTTTATTCTTTTCTTAAAACGATTTGAGGGTCTGATGAGTATTTTTGCATAGATTTTCACTTAAGCCATTATTTCAAAATTTTCATCATCTTTTTGGAGTAAAGCAATAAAATAGTGTAAATTAGCAAATCCAGTATAATTCAAACAGTTATAATAGCATGTGGTACATATATGACATTCAGAATAGCACTCATATAAAAACAAGATATTAGAGAATTACCCACATTTAGCTTTGTAGTTTCCTAGCATAATGCAAGTTAAATTTTGAGTTCCGATTTGAATGTCAGCATTTTCTAATCTAGCTAGTAGTCCTTGATGCAGTCTCCTGAAGCATATGAAAAATTAGCTATGAAGACAAAGAAAGACTGAAACATGAGATAGAAATGTTTGGCAAATACTGAATGAAGAGTTGTGGCCTGTAAGAATGGAGGAAGAGAGCTATAGGGTAGGATTTGGATGAGATGAAAAACAATAGAATAATTGTTGTCTAATTTCCCATTTTGCTACTGTCTAGCATTTTAGTTCCATTATTAACTTTAAAGGCTATCAATTTTAGTCTTATTTAATTTTTAAGGTCAATACGAATTTAGATTTATCAATATATTTTACTAATTTCTTTGCTGACCAGTGACTTTTCCTTCCTACATCCCCTACCACATTTAGCTTTCTTCTTATAATAAGTTCTTTAAAGATTCTGTGAAGCAGAAGTATCTCAACTTTTTAATGAAACATCTTTATTTTTGCTGTCAGTCTTGAGTATAAAGATAGTGTACATAAAGTGAAATTTTAAGTTTTCACATACTTTTATCAACACTGAAGGTATTTTAATTCTGGCTACCACTTTTACACATGAGAAGTCTGCTACCATTCTATCTCTTTTAAGACCTTATCATTTCGTTTAATGTTTTGTATTCACACTACAATTTATTTAGGTGTAGATTTGTTTTCATTTATTTTGCTCAAATCTTGTGATCTCCTTCCATTTGAAATTTATATATTTATTTACTTCTGGAAAAATTTCTGTCAATTATTTGAATATTTCTTCTACCTCATTCTTTCCTTTCTAAAATCCCATTATATGTGCCTTGACTATACATAATCATTCATGCTTTTTAATATTTCCCTCGTATTTCTCATCTACTTTAGTCTGCATGCTGCATATGGGGTGCTTTTTCAGGACAACCTTATAATAAACTAGTTTTTTCTTCTGTTGGTTTTATTGTGCTGTTTAACCTTTCCACTGATGTTTTATTTATTTCAGAGATTATATATTTAATTTGTACTTGCCTCATTTCCAAATTCACCTGACATAGCTAGCTAGTTAACTAGATATATTTTAGATACACAAACAGATCCTTGCTTTCTGGAATATATTTATTGCTTTATATCTTTGAACACTGAAAAATGTTTCATTCTACAGCTTCTATTATCTATCACTCTTGTGGAGTGAAATTGTGCCATTTGTTAGTTTGTAGACCTATAGTTAATTAACAATGTTGTGTTAGTTTCAGGTGTACAGCACAGTGATTCAATTATACATATACATGTATCTATTCTTTTCCAAATTATTTTCCCATTTAGGTTATTGCAGAGTGTTGAGCAGAGTTCCCTGTGCTATACAGTAGGTCCTTGTTGCTTGTCTGGTTTAAATATAGCAGTGTGTACATGTCAATCCCAAACTCCCAATCTATCTCTCCCCTCACCCTTCCCCCCTGGTAACCATAAGTTCCTTTTCTAAGTCTGTGATCTGTTTCTGTTTTGTAGATAAGTTCATTTGTGTAATACTCAGGTGTTAAAAGAAGTGAATGGTACGGTTCTGTGGGAGAATCTAAGAGGAGCAGGGAGATCTTCGTGAGGAAGGCCTAAGAATGAGGCATTCACCAGATGTACAGGGCTTGAGACTCTGCGCCTCAGGGCCAAGCCTTGCCCTTCCTCTGCCTTGCCCATGCTCGCTGTGGTGGTGACCTGTTAGCTGGTTTCTGGCTGGGACTAGTGGTGGAAGATTCTGTTTGAAGAAGAGAGAAAGAAGAAAGAGAGAAGACAGAGTAGTTCTCTCCCACTTCTTTGCTGCAAAGGGCTGAGCTTGCAAAGGCTCCATCTCCCCGGGGGGTGCTGGCTCCTCCCAGACAAGCCTACTGTGGTTCAGTTTCTGCCAGGTGAATCCACACCCAGGCTTCAGAAACACGCCTTCTCCCTCTGTTTCTACAAAATAGTATTGATAGTGATTTCCTGCTGTTGCTAATCTCTGTCCCCTGTTGGGCTTCTCAGCTCCTCCACCTCCTGTGTCACCAGTGTCCCTGCATTCAGTTCTCTGTTATATATTTGAAGTGGTTTTTGGTTTTTTGAGACACCAGGTAAAAATAGGTGATGAGACGTTCTAGACAGCACAAAGTATATGTTTGAAGTATATATAATGTTTCTATGGTATGGAAAACCACCAGAAAACGTTGAGAATATATTATTATTATTTTGAAAAAAATAATAGTGTGCTGACATAGAAGTAAAAATTTATGAATGATCTTGAGTTGCAGTTTTTCAAGATTTTCAGTTTTCTAAGAGGTTGTTTTTTATGGGAATATGAACTTACAGATAGTCTTGGATTCTGTGTCTTACTCTCTGTAGTCTTCAAATCCTGGCTACACCACTTATTAGTTACATGATGCCGTGTAAGTTACTTTACTTCTCTGTGCCTCAGTTTACTCACCTGTAAAATGGAAATAATAATAATAACTACTTTACCTTGTAAAGTGCTTAGAATGGTGCCTAGACACAATGGATGCTCCAAAATTGTTAGTTGTTACTATTATTTCCCAATTTTGAAGGAGAAAACACTATTTTTAGCTCTGGGAAGTGAGGAATGATCCCTTTGCTTTGCCTAACCTAGACCCTAAGCAGACTTGCAGGGCTATGGAAGAATGGAAGTGAATGCTGGAAAGATTGATAGACTTCAGATTTTGAAGGACCTTGTATGAGATATAAAATTTCATTAATTATTTGTAATATGAGGAACCATAAAACTGTTAGAGAGATAGTTATATTCATCTTTTTATAATTATCTTTTTAAGAAAATAATCTCTGATACCTTTGGATAATGGAATTGGAGGAAGGTAGGAATGGAAACTGGGAGGAATTCACAAAGCTCTAGAAACCCTCTAGGACAGATGTCAGCAAAGACACTACTAATCCATCTAGCACCTTTGTGAGCCATGTGGCATCCCTTCCTCCGTGCAGGTGCAGCTCCATGCAGGAGCGTAATGTTTGGCGAACAGACTTCCTAACCTGAAGGCCTTTATGCAATTAACAAACAGCCAGTTTACACTGCAAGCAGCCCTAGACTTGTCCTAGGGCCTGAGAAAGGCTGGTAAGAATGACTTAAGGAATAAGGTGGATTTCAAGAGACTCTCTCATAGACTAATTCTTAGGCTTCAATGACAGTCATGTGGAGATGAGGCTCAATCCTCAAGGAGGTTTAACCTCAGTACCAATATGAATCCTTTGCGAATGATAACAGACAAGCATGCAGTAAAAGATTACAAGGTACAGTAAGAAAATCTATCAATATTCCCAAACAAAATGTTAAAGTCACTGTGACTTTCTGCTAATGAAACTCAAGGATATAGCACAGTAGTAAAAATGTTACTTCTTTATTTGTTTTGTGTTTTTTTTCCTTCAAGGCAAATTCTTTCCTTCTTACCTCACTATTAGTTCTATTTTTTCCTCATACAAAATTATGTTTTAAAAAATGCTTTGGCGTATTCTCAAAAAACTTTCTAATAAAAAGCCTAAGCGTCTATGTCATTTGTTACAAATGAATACATCCTTTCATATACATAGAAAATATTCATTAAGCATCCATTGTGGGCTGTCTGTGAAGTCTTTGTTTGATACTTGCATGCCTGTAGGTTTGTATTCAATTAGTGTTTCTAAACCACACCTTCTGAATAAAATGTAATGTGCAATTTCTTATAATCTGAAAATTTTAATTATTTTTAAATGCACTTTGAGTGTTTCAAATTTGAAGACATACTTTGGCAGAATTTGGGAGCAATTTGCAAGCATCTTTTCTTTGGCACTGTCAATAGCTTACCTAATTTAATGGGTATATTTTAGCACATTTTTCATTCGATTATAGCTGCCACAGATAGGCATGCTATCCTCATATGAAAGTTACAGCAGTGTTGACAAGTATAGATGTCAATTCAAGAATTATGGACTGAGGCCTCCAGCTAAATCATCCACCAAGACAGTTTGGCACATCTAGATTCATAAAAATAAGTGACGAATGTCAACTCTTTCTAATTAGTTGACAAGCCAGAGGTACCACCTGAATATAACTAAGTTTTGGAATGAAATTAGACATAAATTAGACATAAATAATAACTTTTTAATATTTTATTCATATCGTTCATATATAGTTTCACATGTGTAAATCTATTTAAAGAAATAAAAATAATAAATAAATAAATAAATAAATAAAATTGTTTTCCAGGCAAGTTTAACCTAGTTTAGAAATTAACTATAATAGTGATTTAGGAAAAAAAAAATTAAAGTTTGAAAGAAACTTACCTCTAACTTTCTTTGTAGTTGAGACCAAATTATGCATCTTTTTTGGTCATAATGGAAATTCAGATATCCAAGAACATCTGTCAGTGCAAAGACCATTTTACCTCGTATCTATTAGAGCCATTTTAAAAGGCAGCAGCAGATAAAATAAACTTGGTAATTTATTTAAAAGTCAAAAGCACAATGGGAAAAGCAAAGACATGACACTAAGAACCCTATATTTATCTTAGAAACGGGACAAAAATATCAAAATACAGCAGTATAAGAAACTTCAGAAAAATACCCCCCAAATGTGGAAGTTTTAAATTTACGTCACTGGTTTAGTTAGGTTGTTAATTCACTTCTCTTTTAGTGCATCTCCTTCTTCATCTTAACAACAACCACAAAAAACTGTATGTATAAAATTCAAAACACAGTTTTGGGTGAAATATTAAAATGGAAACTGCTGATCTCTTTACCTTTTACTTAAACAAATCCAGATGAAAAAAGATATATCTTAATTGTGGTTATTCCGATATAAATTCCTAAGAGATACTTGCTTCCAAAATAAGAGTTGTGTTAAGAAGAAACAACAACCTTTATTTAAATTGCCAAAACTTGTCACAGAGTACATGCCAGATAGACCTTAAGATGCCTCCCAACAGTGCACTATTGTAGCGATGCTAGGCAAAAAAAGCAAAGTTACCATTCTAACACAGAGAATCTAGCTTTTCAATTTTAAAAAGTCATTTCTGAACCCTTGCCCAGTATACTTCTTCTATGCATTATAGGTTCATTTTTAAATAGATGATAGCTGCTATTAGGCTACAAGAGAAGCTGCACTTAATTGTCTTCTGCAAACAAGTGAGAGAAAAGTTAAGTTAATAGCAAATATGGCAGCTTGCCTGCCATTTATTCACTATTAATAAGTGATAAATTGTTTTAATAACATAAATGGGCTGTGCTTCTCAGAAATGAAATTAATAAAAAATACACAATTTGGTGATAAACTGTCAGATACTCATACCAGATATGCTGGCCAGTATTTCAAACAGATTGGCTTCAGTTTGTGTACCCTGTTGCTATTCATCATAATCGAGGTTTTCTTCTAAGATGGTGCAATATTCCATATCTCACAGCTAACTGGTCTCATCAAGCCAATAAGCAAATGAATCCCTGGAGCAAGTTAGGCACGTTGAGAAAGCTATGATTTGCTCAGATTTCTGTGATAAATTTCTACTCGCTAAATAATAGAATTAAATAAAAGAATTCACAAATTTTATATGTATGCCTAAATACATTTATTACTAAAAGACATTTGTATAAGTTATGAATTACATTTAATTACTGGTAATATAAGTCGCCCCCACAGTGACTTAAACCAGCATGTGTTTTATTTTTCTATACTTTCCTCCACTGTAAGTACTAAGATCAGGCCAGTGAAGTAGCTTGGAGTTGCCAGTGGAAACCCCAGCTTTTTCCAGCTGTCTATCCAGACATTTGGCTTTTGCCCTGCTTACTGCCTGCACGTTTGCATGGGCCACCTCTACCGTCATACCCATGTTACAATCAAGAGGAAGAGAAAGGGCAAAGGGGAAAAACACAGAGACAAAGCCCAACAGAGTCTGTCTCTTTTAAAGAGCTTTCCCAGATGCCCCTAGTGACCTTGGCTTACAGAACTTCAGCCTGGACTGGGTCACATTGCCACCCCTAGAGTCAAAGGAGTTTGAGACCTACTACCTTGAGAAAAATTGGGGCTGTATTAGTGAAAAAGGGGAAAAAAGGGCACAAGGGCATCTACTAGAATGCTTCCAAGAATTTAAAGAATTCACAGTACAATAACCACCAAAATGGAAGCATTCCTGCTTACTTGTTAAGTTTTGAAATTTTACCCTCAAACGTTGCTCTAAGGATTCATCAAATTGAGTACTTCTTTATCCTAACCACTTTGATTGACATTGAGGCTGGTAGTGAACATGGCTCAGTTTCCACTTTCCGGAGTTGATAGTCTGGTCTAGTGAATGCCTATGGTAACCCGTGGTTGCCAGGATCCACAATTCCACAGGCCACCATTAACATTGTATTCTAAGTGAAAGATGCCTCCCCAGGTGGTTATAATGAGAAGGCTCCAGGTAAACCACTTGTGTATTACAATAACTTTTCACTTTTCCAGCATAATTAGGAAATGATATCTTTCTCAAGGGGAAAAATGTTACTGGATAATGGTGTTTGGAAAGTTAAATAAAAACATATAGGCATTACATAGGTACAATAAATTTTAGTTTTAAAAGAAACGTTGTCCAATTCTCTTGGTTAATAGTTTGGTCTCTACAGCCAAATGGCCTGAATTCAAATTCTGGCTCCACCACTTTCTAGCTGTGAATGACCTTGAACAATGTTATGTCCTCCTCCATGAAATGCTGACCTCATAGGGTTACTGAGAGGAGAAAATGAGTTATGTAATTCCTGTAATCATACATTCTCAATACATTTTGGTTATCAACTTATTCACTGAACCTGCATTATTAAGCCTCGGCATCCATTTTGTTGAACAGTATTTGATGGACATTTTTCTAACTGTTGTGTACATTTTTCTTTGCTTTTGTCAATAAAATAGAGTAAATATAGTTTAAACTTTTCCTCATGTTTAAGTACCATTATTACAAATATTGATATTGTGCTACAATAAAATTAGCTTGAATTTATTGATTGCTTACTGAGCACCAAGTACTCCTGTAAGTGTTTCACATGTATAATCTCATTCAAGTCTCAGAACAAAGTTTGTTGTTATTAAGATTTAGAGGTTTTATTTTTGTTTTGTTATTGGCTTCCTTGCAAAGTCTCAGCTATAATTCAGATAGTTGAGGCTTCTCAATAACTGAATACAAGATAGGTAAACATGAATATTTTTAGTACTTTGCAATGAACACTGTTAAACTCACAGTAGCATTCTAGATCAATGTTTCTCAATTTTTTTCCAAGATAAAAAAGATTGCCTTTTTATTTTGCCCAATAGAAAGGGTAGCTGTGATTCTGACCTGGAAAGTTATCTCTACTCCCACACCAACTGTAGCTATTTAACTTACCCCCTATTAAGAGTTATTGCTCTTGGTGTTCGAAAAAGTTATGATTGGCCATGCAATACTTTATTTAAAAAAATCCCATCCGAAGAAAACTATTTAATATTAATATAAAATTCCAAAACTATAGGAGAGATTATTGAAGAGTTAAACTTTTATATTAAAACAAGATTCTAATTTTTTTAAATGTTGACTTACACCCATACCATAGAGTCAGTCTCTCTCCCATCTCAATCCAAAGTGACCAAGGCAAGCTCAGGAGAGAGTTCCTCATTTGGCAGTAATCATATCTAAAACCTTAGTTAATAAAATGATCAATTAACCTTTAGCACAAAAGACCTTATTATTTGCTAGGAATGCCATGACAAAATATCACAGACTAGATGGCTTAAATAACAGAAATTTATTTTCTTAAGGTTCTGGAGGCTAGAAGTCCAAGATCAAGGTAGCAGTGGGTTTGATTTCTTCTGAGTCTTCTCTCCTTCCCTTGCAGGCAGCCACTTTGCACTATGTTCTCACATGGTCTTTTCTCTGTGTGCATACCCCTGGTATCTCTTTGTGTGTCCAAATCTCCTCTTTTTATAGGGACATCAGTCATTTTGGACTAATGCCCACCCTAACAGCCTGATTTCAACTTAGTCATCTCTTTAAAGGCCCTATTTCCAAGTATAGCTACATTCTGAAGTACGGAGAGTTAGGACTTTAACATATGAATTTGGGGAGGGACACAGTTCAGCCCATAATACAATCAATTTAGAGATCATTTTTCTTCCATACCTTCTGGTTACTAGACATTAGACTTCAGCTAAAATGCACAAAACAAATCAGTAATATGAAATGATGTATTTTTTTCATGTTGTAGTGACACATCATGATTTTCTGATCAAGAATGTGTTTGTTATTTTAATAAGCACAGAGGAAAACATCTAATAAAATCTTAGTTTTAGCGATGGTAGTTATTTCAAAATAGATCATAAAATAGACATATAATATCTGATTAATGCATCTGTTTATCTAACTTTGGTAAAAATAACCAATGCCTATTTAAATAATGCTAGCCAGTGTAGAAGAAAATGCCACTCTAGGTCAAAGATTTAGGAACTGTATCATTCAATACTAGCAAATATAGCTATAATCATGTTTAGAGACTCCTATGTAAAATAAGATTGCTAAAAGAATGAGAAAATAAATTTCCATGTAAAGGAAGGTACATTCAAGAAAGATCGTTTTATCTGTTGATATTTTTATCCCCTGAGTTTTCTCCTAGAATTAAGCCAGATTTACAAAGGAAAATAATTTTTTGTTTCTCTCCTAGGTCTTCAGATAGATTTTGGTTAAGGGTATTTATGATGTGGATCAGTTATTGGTATTTGTTTGGTTCTGTATTTCACTGGTGCATATTATACTGCTTATTGTTAGAGTGCTGCCAGGCAGATAGCCCTAAAAATCAATTCAGTGTGCAAAACTTCTGACCGGGCAACACATATTCAAATATATCTGTCCATATTTACAATTGTACTTTCATTCACTTAACATTCACTCAGCTACTATTTTTGGAATGCCTGCTGTGTGCCAGGAACAGTGCTAAGCACCTCCCCTTGTTTTTTGTATTTTCTCTAAGCAAAGGTATCACCAACCTCCAACTTATCAAGTTGGTCAAGAATGCCATGATCCTCCCCAAGATCATGCAATTCAGTGGTCCCCAGACATTGGAATTTCACAGAGCAATGCTATTTTTTTTACTTGGGACATTTTATCAGAATAATAAGGACAGACTTACCATTGATTATCACTATCAATTTATGAGAAAGAACATTTTAGTGCCAAAAAGATTGCTTAAAGCAAACCTCAAAACATTGCTTATTTTTCTCATTTCCCCAGTGAAAATTTTGTCATCCACAGTACAAAATTTGAGAACCACTAATCCAGAAAACAGAATAGAGAGAGAGGCAGTAAATATCAAGAGGACTAATTAAAGACCCGTGTGTGGAATAGTACATCACTTCTCAACCTGTTACTCATTTTCTAATTAAAATATCAAAAAGCATTGTTCCCGTGTAACATTTGAAAGAATGACATTTAGCTTATTTTGTATATAGTAGTAGATAAATGAGAAAGAATATTACTTTTAAAAAATTGTGAAGTCATCCACTCGTGGCTTTAGTTTCCTAACAAGATTCTCTAGGTAATTTAAAATATCTTGTAGCACAAACCTTTCTCTCAATATAAAACGTAGAATTTCAAAAGGGTGTTTCCATTAATTAGAACCTTTTGGTCCTAAAGATTGATTAACTGCTGATAAATGTCTATGATATTAATGATAGTAGAGATAAATCATTTTAGTGACAATAAAATGGAAAGCATCAAGAAATAACTACTATAATCCTTCACTATATTACAGTTATAAAAAATAAGGGAAGAAAAGAAAAGTAGGAGACATAAATATTCAATTAAAAGCAAAATCATGGTGATTCATTAAGGCATAAAAATCCATAGTCAGTTGTAGACCCCGAAGTAGGTACTTGCATTGTGAGTCTGTGTGTGTGAGGAAGTACTGGTAACTGACCCATATTCACACTGACCTAGTTTTTCACCAGCACTTGTATGTTTCGAATAGTGAGAACCATTCCTGAAACATTGTTACTCTATGATTAATCTGAAATACCAAAAACATAATAATATTTTAAAGTATAATAACTAGTCAAGAACATTATAATTATTTGTTGAAAACAACAGTTTATTGAAATCTTAATCCATTGTCTTTTAAATAGATGATTTTATGTAAAGGATTGCCAGCACTTCAAGATATTTCTTGTAGGTAGAATTACTTCAGACTAACAATAGAACCATAGGTAGAATCAGATTACAAGGTTACCTATATTGTCCCATTTGAAAAGTGCTCCCAAGGCTCCCCTTCATCCAGGTGCTATGCATCTGAACCACTATAAGTAAAATGCATTCATATTATGTTTTGCCTTATGTATCTTCTACATATAAAATATCGTAAGGGGTAATATTGAATGAATCCACCATAAGATGTTATTGACTTACCCAGATCTTCAGAGAAACTAGGTAGAATAAAAGCAGAGTAAGCATGGGAAATGTGGAAAATGAACAAAAAGAAATTTGAGGGTTAATGCGGTTGAATTTTTTCCTGTTTAAAAATGTTGTCTAGAATAGTCCTGATGAAATCACCTATTTTTATCATGTTGTCTTTTAGGCCATCCATTTATTTCAAGTTCTTCACCAAGTATACATGGATTTATTTATCCTCCATTCTTCTTCACAGAACATTTCTTCCAAGTGAGATAAATTCATTTGGTTTATTAATATTGAAAATGAGGGAATCTATTAAAATCTGTATACCATTTTATTGATTCTCTCTAGTGTACCTTATAGCAGCTGTTTTTTAACTCATCACTTTTATACTGATAGCATGGGCATTTAATGGCTCTTACTTGAGCCTAAAGTAATTTTGTATATTCTTAGCAATATAATTCTGATATATACAAAGATGCCAGCGTTAACAGAGCTCTTATAGCATAGAGATTCTGAAATTAGAGAAATGTAACTTTGAATCCTATCTTTCCTACTTCTTATTCTGCAGCTTACATACCTAGCATTTCTAAGGCTCAATTTTCTCATATGTTGAATACACTGGCAATATTTTAAGTAATTCCTATTAGTTTGTTTTTATTCCTTGTGAAATATATTATCATGACAATTGAATTTGGTGGGTTTTTTTTGAAAGAAATGTAACTTCTGTTACTTTTCAGCATGAAACACTAAATACGCTGAAAGTACATTCCCATGAAAACAACTTAAAAATCTGGATAAAATGTAAATTACATTTCTTTAAGTGAATTGCTGAGCTGGCTAGAAAATAAGGAAGTACGCAAACGCTAAATCAAGGAGAAACCTTGGAAGATGGGTAAGAATTAAAGCTGGATTTTGTTCTAAGGGCATCTGTTAAACCCTAGAAATCTTGAACTTCTGTTTTAGTGTCTGGAAATGTCCAGGCAGTCAGGAAATAAAACTTAGATATTCTCTGGAGTTAATACATTTCAATCAGGACCTCAAAGAATCCTCAAAGATTAAATTTCCAAGGAAAATGAGTTCATCATATAAAATCACAAAACACATAAAGAAACCAGAAACCATAAGAAGCATGGCACCGTAAATCAGAGTCAGCAGAAACAAGAACCAGAATAATCAGATTACAAAGTCTTCAGTTATTGGAATTTTCAAATGTATGAGCTTTAAGAATTAAGGAATGGAAATGTGAGAAAAGAACATGAATCTATAAAAATAACCAGGTAGATTTATAAAAACAGGATAAGCAGAATGAAAGAAGCCAGAAAGGTATGATGAAGCATCCAGGGACTAATAATAGCAGGGAATCGTTTTCACGCCTATGTGTAAAGGAGCACAGAAAAGGAGATTGTAAGACTGGAGAGAGCCGTAATTGTAGCTATAGCAAAGAGTTATCTGAGAGGAACTGCAACTTTGGTAGAAGACCCACAACACACTAAGGATGCAGGTGGAGAAATAAATACCCCTACCTCTCTCCTCCCACACCCAATATCCCGCTGGTAGCTTTCACTGACCAAACACACTGGGATGCCAGGGGCAAGGGAACTTTGGTGATGCATGACATAGAGGTTAATGTGCCAGGACACAGAGCAGAATGGAGAAGAGAGGATTACAGGGGCAAAGAGAGAATTCCCAGCGCAAGAGAATAAGGGATTTTGGGGATAAAATGCAAAGGCCTAACTTACCTCTAAACAGAGTTATAAAAAGAAAAAAAAAGGCAGGGGGAAGCAAATGTTCAAAGGTAAAATGGATGATAATTTTTCAGAATCCCTGAAAGACAGTACATCTCAGGTCAAAAAGCAAACCCAGTGTAAAAAGAAATTCACAAATAGACAATATCAGTGAAACTGAAAAACACCGAAGAAAATGAAAATATCTTAAACCAGCTAGAAAAGAAGGATTAGCTACAAAAGAAGTCATAACTGATTTCTCAACCACAACGGGGTTGTAAACTGGAAATAACACCTTCAATGAGCTAGCAGTATCTGTCCACATTTAATTCTTCATCTTGTGGAGCTGTCTCTTAAGAAGAAGTATAAGATGTAGACATTTTCAAATGAACAACTGAGAGGTCTAAAATCTGACTCACTTTAAAGACAATTTTAAAGGATGAACTTCAGGAAGAAGGAAAGTGATCAAAGGTAGAAGGTCTGAGATACAATAAAGAAGAGTAAACAAATATTAAATATGTGGATATATCTAAACATAGAAATCATAATTTCCAAAGTAGAAGAAAAAAACAGAGTGAAAACAGGGAAAATAACACTTAATTTAAAAGAAGGGTAGAAAAGGAAAATAGAAAATCTATATAAAGAGAAAGCACAAAATAAGATAGCAGAAATAAATCTAAATTATTAGTAGTAAAATAAGATAATGCAAATAAATATTCTTACTACAAAAAAATCTGAGTACATACTGAATTTTTTAAAAGCTGGATTTAAAATTCACAATATTTTCTTTCCAACAGACATACCTTAAACAGAGGACCAAAACAGGCTAAATCTAAAGTATGGAAAATGATATTCCAGGCAATTGCTATCCATGAGAGCTCTTGCAAACTATATTATTAACAGATAAACAGATTGTAAAGCAAACAGTCTTATTAGATCTTAAGTTCACTACATAATGATAGAAGGGTCAATTCATCAGGATGTTATAGCTTCTATATACACAATAAGATAGTATCAAATTATATAAAACAAAAAATAACAGAAGTACAAGGAGAAATAAATTCATCATTATATTGGGGAAGGTACTGACACATCTGTCACTAATTAATGGATATAACAGAAACAAAAATCAACAACATTTGGATCATATACATTCTTTTCAAAGCACATATAGACTTTTACAGTCAATAAACAATAAACTCTGTAAATAAGTAGATTAAAAGATTATGTTAGAAGTTGATAGGCCCAGGGGTAAAGAAAACAGAACAGGACAAAGAAGATCAAGAGTGTTAGTGGAGGAATGAACTATTGGAACTGATTAAGAGGGGAAGGAGAGGATGTGAGGAGAGGTTACAGGCAGCAGAACACAAAGGGCTTCATGGGCCATTGTAAAGGACTTTGGCTTTTGCTCTGAGTAGAAGGGAAATCCTCAGCTTGCTGGGCTCAACACAGTGACACAATCTGACTCATGATTTTAAAAGACTCCCTGGCTGCTGAATTGATAATAGACCATAGGGAAGCAAAGGTTGTATGACAGAGGCTGTGAATATATGCTCTAACATTCCTTTGGTGGATAATGTATTTACTTACCCACAAAAGAAGCCAGTAGAAGATAAGCAAAAGGAAACAAAGAAAAGCAAACGCTTCTGGCCATGCAGAGGGAAGGAACTGAGAAAGGAAATGCCAGGTGAGGACTTACAAGGTGAAATTGCTATGCTCCATGGGATGTGATTCTTTGTTGTGACCCCATAAATTTTTATAAAATGCCAAAAGGTGTTTCTAAATGCTCCTAGAATTAGCACATAATTATGTGATGTCCATCTGAGTGGTTCAGGCTGTTCAGGTACTCACTCAGTCTCAAATAGAAACTAAATTGGGTTTTTCCCAGAAGCCTATCTTCCTGAATAGATGAGTCATTTGACCATTCTTTCCCTAGTAAAAGATACAAGATGTCCCATTTTTTCTCATCTTAGTATAAAATAGTAAGAGATTGAAAGTATTTGTGCTTTAAAACATCCTAGAAATTATAAATATGGTTCTGATTATGAAGTTTTCTTTTTTCTCATCAATAAGAATGATAGCCATCAAACCCAGTACTGTCATAAAAATGCTGAGTATCTTCTGTGTCTCTGTGCCATGTCTGACAATTCTACAGAATTTACTAGGGCAACATTGTCCTAACATTCAAAAATCTCAGTCCAGTGACAGAGCCATTGGCCTGTGGGCTATAACTACCAAAAAGATGTTACTCAGAGATAGGATGCAGGAGAACAGGCTGAAGGCAGAACTCCAGGGAAGAACTTGATCTTTACATGCCTGATTAAAAGATTATGATGTCATTTGCATTATACATTATAGTATATGTTTAGATATTTATGCACATTTGGAAGATAATATTACTTCATATTTACCAACTCTCCCTATTTCACTTAGAGAAAGGAGTATATGCTTTTCTTGAGAAATAATTAAGTCCTTCCATACACATTTTTTTTTTAGAAGATGTTGGGGGTAGGAGTTTATTAATTTATTAATTTATTTTTGCTGTGTTGCGTCTTCGTTTCTGTGCGAGGGCTTTCTCTAGTTGTGGCCCCCAGTGCGTGGGCCTCTCACTATGGCAGCCTCTCTTGTTGCAGAGCACAGGCTCCAGACATGCAGGCTCAGTAGTTGTGGTTCACAGGCCTAGTTGCTCCGCGCCATGTGGGATCCTCCCAGACAAGAGCTCGAACCCGTGTCCCCTGCATTAGCAGGCAGATTCTCAACCACTGAGCCACCAGGGAAGCCCCTTCCACACATTTTTTTCCTGCATCTAAACAACTGCCATATATGGTAATAGTCCCTCCTCTGAGACTTAATGAGGCTCCAGGTGAAAGTGGAATCACCTGGAAATGAGCAAAGCCGTTCCTTCATTTAGGCAGCTGTGCTCAGGTACAAAGGTCAGCAGGAATCAGAAAGTCTAGATGTTAGTCTGGCTTTGCTGCTGACCTTGGGCAAGTGAGTCTCAATTTCTTCATCTGTAAACTATTAAGCCCATAGTCTCTTTATGAGGAATAAATCATATATATAAAGAGGTTGTATAACTGTAGCTCACATTAGAGCAGTACAGGATGTACATTTATTCCTCACACCACTCATTCATTCAATCACTTAAAATGAATATTTAATTTCTTCTATGTTCAGTGAATTGTGCTAGATCCTCAGGAATGATACAACTTCTGTCCTCCGGGATTTTTAGTGGAGGCTGAGGCAGTAAGACGTATGTGTAGGATCCCATAATAGGGCAGAGAGACAGAAGATAGTTGGGAAGGTGGGTGAAATCACAGAAGACTTTCCAGAGGAGAGATGATTCTATATTCCGGTGGCATTAGTATTCTCATTTCATAAATGTTGACCGAAAACCATGAAACCCAAACGTTGACACAGGTATTTTCCTCAATCTTTAGAGTCAAAATGTGTGGGGGAAGGAAAGAAAGAATAGAGAAAAGGAATCTGACTGGGCTTATAAATATGTATTATATTGTATTAATTTCTAGATGGTAGGTAATTATATTGTATCTCTGTATTTCATGCTATTCAAAATACAAATTTTTAAATAGTTTCCATATGCTCTTAAATTTTAAAAGTGATGGGCAGTTCAGGTATAATTTTGGTAATAGTATTATAACCTGAGTGTTAATAATCTTATTAAAGCAGCTAGCATTTTTCTGTATTTTTTAGCATCAATTTTATCTTTGCGTAATTACGTTGATTCAACATTAGAACTTTTTCAAGAATTCTCACCATTTTTCCATCCTCTCACTTTCAGTCTGTATGTGTCTCTAGGTCTGAAGTGGGTCTCTTGTAGACAGCATATATATGGCTCTTGTTTTTGTATCCATTCAGCCAGTCTGTGTCTTTTGGTGGATGCATTTAATCCATTTACATTTAAGGTAATTATCGATATGTATGTTCCTATTTCTCACCATTTTTAATTAGATATATTTCTTCTACATTGCCAGCTCTGTTTTTGCTTTTAAGAGTAAAATAAACATGTTTTGAATATTTTGAATGTATTGATTTATTTCTTATTATGGCTTCTTTACATTTTTTCCATCCTGTGAATGTCATTCCTTTTTATAGGCAAATATTTTATTAATTCACCCACTTGATATACATAGCTTTAAGGGATTTATTTTCTGAATAACTCTGATTTTAGTGAACTTTATGTTTGGTGTATGTGTTTGTGTGTGTGTGTGTGTGTGTGTGTGTGTGTGATTTTGGCAATGAACATATTCCTACATATTTCATGTAGCTCACTTATTTCTGTAAGGAGCTTCACAGAGGGAAGATTGTTATTCCTTGTATCAATTCAATTTGTTAATAAAATACCTTCATAAAGATAACAGACTTCTGATATACTACTACTTTGTGTGTGGATAAAAAATACAAAGATTTTTTTTCTTTTAAATAGGAGGAAAGTAAATCAATTTGAACTAGAATTTTGTAATAGTGTGCTTCCTGAATTTATGAGGAGCTGGACTTTATTTTTCCCATTGCTACCCATGCTCTTCTCAATTTCATAGATTTTTCATGGAACAGTTGTTTGCTACAACCTCTATAGAGTAAATTATATACTATTCACATTCCACTTTTGATTTGTTGTTTAGAAAAGGTAGAATCTACATTTTCAAGCCCATAATGATACCCATCTATTTTGAATTCTATTTTCTTGAAAAACGGTGAAAATAATACTGTTATATTTGTCATCCCGTAAATGTGTGACATGGCAACGTAAAAAGAAGTTTCTCCTTTGAGACTATTGATGATCTCTTGAATATTTGGTAAATCATCACTGGCCTTAAAAATCAGGCATCTGGCTCTTTTCCAAGTGGACAGTGCTTTACCTATCATTTTGTTATGTTAGGCATTTCACTCTGTTTCCAAGCAGTTTAAGTGTAGTTAAGATGTGATTTATTTTTTTCCTGCAACAATCTTGCCGTTTAATTTCATCCAGTTTGTCCTTATTAAATATCAAGTCAAAATATTTGACTGAGATAATTGGGTATTGATTATTTTTGCACTGTCATTTGCAGTTCAAATTGGATTTTTGTAAACACTTGAGACTTTTTAATGGCTACCTTATACTTAATATGCATGCATAGTTCTAGTTTGGTTCCAGGTTGGTTTGGAGATTGTTTCACTGTGCTGAATTCAGACTCAACTTTCCATAAAAAGGAAAAAAAAGCAAAAAAAAAAAAAAGAAACAGCAGCCCACTGCTTTTTCAACTCTTTCCTCTTTTTTCTTTAATTCAAAGCCAACGAAGGAATTCTGAAGTGCTGGGGGGGTGGGTGGGTTACTTGGCTTTATAACTTTGTAAAGATGGATGGTCATAGCATGCTGCCCCTTATTATTCTCTTTCCCTGGGCAGAACAGACTACTAATTATTATTTCTAAAAATAATATAGCAATCTTATTTTTCCTTTTCCCATATGCAGGCTTAAGCACATTTTCATTTTTTAAATTCTTATTATTTGTATTTATTTATCTATTTTTATTTACTTTAATTTTCCATTAATTATTTCTGTTTAGTTTTTAGACTTGTAGACGTGTAAGTCAAAATCACAATAACTTATAAATATTCCATATTTTAAGATTTAGTGAACACCTACAACTCAGTAAGAGAACTGCTTTATGATCCACTAGACATTAGAAAAAACAAAAGACTGATAATATTTTCTCAGCATTATGAAATGAAGATTGCATTTTAGGAGTCCAAGGACCAGAGTTCAAGTTCTTCCTCTGGCCCTCCTGTGTTACTCTGCATATGTCACTTAATTTCTCAGACTTCCTGTTGTCTCATCTATAAATAGTGATGCACTGATACCTACTTCAGAATTGTCAAGAAAATGAAACAAAATAAATTATATGGAAGTATTTCAACAACTGTAGTGTGTTATGTCAAAGCCCTCAAATGGTCTAGAATCTATATGAGTAATACAGATGAGTAATTCTTCATTTCAAACATTGAAATGAAGAATAATACTAGCTAGAAAATCACCAGTTACACTTCCAAACATTTAATAAATATCATATAGAAAATTCAGAAGGCAAGCACTGAGTATATTTGAAGTGGTTGGATTTGTTTCTGAGTAGAATTGGAACTTAAAAATATATCTTCAAGGATGGGTAAAATTTGGAATGAAAAATGAAAATCTTCCAAATGTTCCTGCCAGAAAGGAGCAGACTTCATTCATCCATCCATTAAATCATTAATTAAATATTTATGGAGCATTTACCATAGTCTAGGCACTGTGCTAAGGAATACCGAGAAAGATGGAGTAGCTATGGAAAGAAAAAGATGTTTGACTTGTGTCACATGATAGACACTTTAAACTTTGGACTCCGACTAATTGAAAGGTAGTACCCTTTTTACCCCAGAACTAATTGGATGAAATTTCAGATTGTAGTCAATATTGTATGCCTTTGTACTTTAACAGAAATGCTCCTGTACATTCATTGTCAAGTTTGAAGGCAACAAATGCTACAATATTTTATTATAGATCTTACTAAGCTTCCTACTCATGTAGATTGTCACTCTAAATATAAAAGATTGTGTTTATTTATAGGTGTGTAGCTTATTGTGTTCAATTCTGCTTATAATCAAGTTAAATAAATGCTCAATGAAATGCCAGTCTGATTTTTTGAAAAATGTCTGCATTTATTTAAGATTGTTTAATTAAAGATAATTATTAACACAAAATTGGAATTCTTACTTTCTTAGAAAGTAATGTCAAGGATATTTACTCTTTGTAATTTATTTTATATCTAGTTTACAGATTTTTTTTAATTCCTTAAGGAGTCTTAGGAAGCCTACAGACCACAAAGCAAAGGGGTTTGCAAATACTCAATTCATTACTTGTGCACTGAACGTCATTTAGGGGCTTATCTACGTTGTCTAATTATCAAATAGACCCATTAAGCACTACAAACTTCCAGTTTGGGTTGTGCTCACAAAGCAGCAAGTATAGTAATAAGTTCAATGAGGGGGAAAAATAGCCTCCATATCGTTGGTATCTTGTAAGCAAAACAAGTTGATTTTGTTTTTTAATCGAGTTTTTGATGTCATGATAAAATCTCTTTTCCTTAATCATAATCCCCCATAATGTACCTGTGGGAGCACAGGGAATTCCCCTGGTTCTGCTGGAGAAAGTCCCTACACAGGGATGCATCACCCTGAGGAGAGCAGCTCCTGATGTTCTATCTATCTTGTCTCCTCCTCCCCCTCTTATCCCCTTGGTCTTGCAGCAAAGGGAACCTGGGGTGGTTTAACCTGCTTTCCAATGTCTGTTCATGCTTGGCAGCTGGTACAGAGTGGGATGGTGAGAGGCTGTTCAGTGCAAGGTGATGGCCTACTAGGAAAGTGTTAGGGGTGCCAATGAATGACTGAGAGGAAGCACATGAGTTGGCGGTAAAGGGATGATAGCCACAGTATTTGGAAGGTCACTCACTAGGTTGACCACCTGGATCACACAGAATGATCCCAGCATCATATATTTTCCCTTATGGCAAGATTAGGAGAGATAGATTCATTCATTCATTCAAGCAACGAGTATGAATATGAAGCACCATACTAAATTCTCCAATAGAATGGAGTATAAAACTGACATTGTCTCTGCCTCCATGGAACTTACAGTTCAGGAGAAAGGCAGGCATTAAACAGAAATCCAGAAGTCTGATATGTAATTGCAATATGTGATAAGTGCTATGATAGAAAATTCTAGGCTGCAGGGTAGAACCATATTTGGAGATCTAATTAGATGAAGGAGTTAAAGAAAACTCTCTTAAAAAGTCATGTTATAGTGAAGACTGGAACGGTGATTAGGAGTTATTTAGATAGGAATAGGAGGAAGATCATTTGAGGCAAAGGAATCAGCATGTAAGAAGGCCCTGAGATAGGAAGAAGTTTCAAGTGAGTATCCAAGGTACTTCAATGTGCTTGGAGGAGAGCTCCGTAATTGAAAACCATAGTTGCATGAAAAGTGTGTTTTTGCAAGGAAGCTCCTAGGGGGTTACTGTAGCCTGTTCTACAGTGAGGAGTTAAATTGTTCATTTGTCTCCAAAAGATCCTCATACAGAATACTTTTCCATAACTTTACTTTTCTGCTCATGTTGACTTTAATTTAGAGGTCTTCAATGGAGAACTGGATTTTCACCAGTCATGTGCTAAGTTAATAGGGCCTTCTAGATATGCAGTGCTATCTATTGAAATTTGTCATATTGAAATTTAAATTTAAATAAACTAAAATTCGATCAAATTTTAGAAATTACAAATTCAGCTCCTTGGTCACACTGGCCACATTCCAAGTGGGAATATACTGTGTATATGTCTAGCAGCTACTGTATTGGACAGTGCAGATACTGAGCATTAGCATCATTAAAGAAATTTCTGTTACATAGTCCACATAGTAGTTAACCCCATGGGCTCTGGAGTCAAATCTGGATTTAAATTCTAATTTTTGCACTTGCTGTGTGATCCTAAGCAAGTTATTTAACATCTCTGAGCCTCAGATTAGCCATGAAAAAAATAAGAATAGCATGAGTAATATATATAAAGAACCCAATAACTCACCTGGCACATAGTAGACATTTAGAAATACCAATACCTGATACCTCTATTTTCTTAGTCCAACTCTCTTTTCCTCCAGGCACTCAATCATTCTTCCTCTTCCTCCTCCATATTGAGCAAATCCACTTCATCCATATTTTCACCCATGCTTCCCTTGCTTTATTCACTGGCCACACCGTCAACCCAATCCACAATTCTAGATCAATCCAGACTTATTCTCTGATCCAGCTGAGTCTGCCAAAGCTTGGTAGAGGAAATCAATTCACTGTTGAGATGATCAGCATTATAAATGGTCAGCCTCCAGGTTCATCTAGTTGATCTCCAGCCAACTTGGCCAGCCTTTGAATCTTTTGCTTTGGCTACTCTTTTCCTTTTTGATAGTACCTATCCTAACTGCAGTCTCCTCACCAGGCCCTCACCTCACCTCTATATCAGCAGAATGAATTCACTGAACTTCCCTTTCCTACCTCTTCAAGTATATATATTTTTATTTACAGGGGTTCCCAATGCCAGTATTGGGACCATTGTAAGTCTACTTTAGAAGTACTTGGTTAATGTTGAAAAATATATCTACCTGGGCCTGACCCCAGTCTACTGAATGGAAATCTTTAGTACTGGAAATGGGGGAATCTGTAGTTGTAAAGATCTGCAGATGATTTTGTGACCTAAGTTTTGGAGACACCACCAAGAGAGTTGTGGATACTGTTGCTTATAGCCTCTGATTGCTTTTTCATGCTGCTTGATATTAATCTGGCTGCCCCTATTTCTTCCCAGCAGTTGACATGTAGGCTGCACTTTTCAGAGCTCTTCAATGAGTTGTTAGAGCATCTGTCTTGCCTGTGGTCATCACTCTTAATTTCTCCTTGCTGGAACTACTAACACACTCCCTCTAGTGACATGCCAAGCTTGAGAGTAGCTAGAATAGCCTCTTTGCTGTGTCCCAGCTGTGCTCTAAGACTTCATTCTTGGTCATTTTGTCTGACCATTTAATGCAAACTGTAGATCATAGCTGACACTGGTGGAAGAGTTCAAGTAAGTAGTCAGAAGTGTAATCTTAAGAGGATGGAAGTCTCAAAGTTATATAATAGTTTGGAAATGAACATTGCTGTGTAAAACATTTAATTTGATTCAAAGTATATTTTCCACTGGGTATAACATTTAGCATTCCAACGACTTTTAGTGCTATTTTAATCTTTATTCATCTATTACTGTGTTGTATATGTAGCTTACAGTGAGTTTCCTTGACCCCAGTTATCTTTTTTTTTTCATTTTTAAGCATTTTATTTGGAAAGAATTGGAAACTCAAAAAAAGTTGCAAAACTAAAAATCACACAAAGAACATCTATATACACTGTATCCAGATTTACCTATTGTTTACAGTTTACCCCATCTACTTTATGATGTATTTTCTCTCTCATACAGTTATATATGTTTATACATCGTTTCTTCTGAACATTGCAATAAGTTATATACATCAGAGCACTTTATCCCTAAACACTTCAGTGTATATTTCCTAAGAATAGGAATATTCTCTTACATACCACAGTAGAGTTATCAACTTGATTGATTTACATTATCTAAACTATCAGCCATATTATAATTTTTTCACTTGATCTAATAAGAGAAGTTTTTGCTCCAGTGTAGGATCCAGTCTAGGGTCAGGTATAGCATTTTGATTTCATGTCTCTTTAGCCTCCTTTAATCTGAAACATTCCCACAGCCTTTCCTTTGTCTTATACGATATTGATATTACTGAAGAATACAGTGCTCCATTTTTAAAATAGGATGTTTCTCATTTTGTGTTTGTGTGATGTTTCTTTATGATTAGAGTGGGGTTATGCATTCTCAGTAACAATACAACGTAGGTGATGATGTATACTTCTTGGGGTATCACATCTGGAGGCATGTAATGTCCATCTATCCCTCGCAGGTGATCTTAATTTTGTTTGTCCAGTCAAGGTGTTACCTGCTTTCTCCACTATTAATTACCATTTCCCCCCTCCGCTGCAACTAGTAAGAAGTTTGTGGGGAGACAGCTTACCATTTGTCATCAAAATTTTCTGCTAGATTTAATATCCATTGAGGATTCTTGACTGACCCAATCTTTACCATGATGCTAATATTCCGACTCCAGCATTTACCAGTTTGCCCTCAGCATTCTATTAAGCAAGAGCCCTCCTTTCATATCTGTTTATCTATCTATCATCTATCTACCTACCTACCTATCTATCTAGCAATCTATCTATCTATCTATCTATCTATCTATATTACATCTTTATTGGAGTATAATTGCTTTACAATGGTACGTTAGTTTCTGCTTTATAACAAATTGAATCAGTTATACATATACATATGTTCCCATATCTCTTCCCTCTTGTGTCTTCTTCCCTCCCACCCTCCCTATCCCACCCCTCCAGGTGGTCACAAAGCACCGAGCTGATCTTCCTGTGCTATGCGGCTGCTTCCCACTAGCTATCTACCTTATGTTTGGTAGTGTATATATGTCCATGCCTCTCTTTCGCTTTGGCACAGCTTACCCTTCCCCCTCCCCATATCCTCATGTCCATTCTCTAGTAGGTCTGTGTCTTTATTTCTGTCTTACCCCTAGGTTTATCATGACATTTTTTTTTCTTAAAATCCATATATATGTGTTAGCATACGGTATTTGTCTTTCTCTTTCTGACTTACTTCACTCTGTATGACAGACTCTAGGTCTATCCACCTCATTACAAATAGCTCAATTTCGTTTCTTATTATGGCTGAGAAATATTCCATTGTATATATGTGACACATCTTTATCCATTCATCCAATGATGGACACTTAAGTTGTTTCCATCTCCGGGCTATTGTAAATAGAGCTAAAATGAACATTTTGGTACATGACTCTTTTTGAATTATGGTTTTCTCAGGGTATATGACCAGTAGTGGGATTGCTGGGTCATATGGTATTTCTATTTGTAGTTTTTTAAGGAACCTCCATACTGTTCTCCGTAGTGGCTGTACCAATTCACATTTCCACCAGCAGTGCAAGAGTGTTCCCTTTTCTCCACACCATCTCCACCATTTATTGTTTCTAGATTTTTTGATGATGGCCATTCGGACCGGTGTAAGATGATAGCTCATTGTAGTTTTGATTTGCATTTCTCTAATGACTAATGATGTTGAGCATTCTTTCATGTGTTTGTTGGAAGTCTGTATATTTTCTTTGGAGAAATGTCTATTTAGGTCTTCTGCCCATTTTTAGATTGGGTTGTTTGTTTTTTTGTTATTGAGCTGCATGAGCTGCTTGTAAATTTTGGAGATTAATCCTTTGTCAGTTGCTTCATTTGCAAATATTTTCTCCCATTCTGAGGGTTGTCTTTTGGTCTTGTTTATGGTTTCCTTTGTTGTGCAAAAGCTTTGAAGTTTCATTAGGTCCCATTTGTTTATTTTTGTTTTTATTTCCATTTCTCTAGGAGGTGGGTCAAAAAGGATCTTGCTGTGATTTATGTCATGGAGTGTTCTGCCTATGTTTTCCTCTAAGAGTTTGATAGTGTCTGGCCTTACATTTAGGTCTTTAATCCATTTTGAGCTTATTTTTGTGTATGGTGTTAGGGAGTGATCTAATCTCATACTTTTACATGTAGCTGTCCAGTTTTCCCAGCACCACTTATTGAAGAGGCTGTCCTTTCTCCACTGTACATTCCTGCCTCCTTTATCAAAGATAAAGTGACCATATCTGCATAGGTTTATCTCTGGGCTTTCTGTCCTTTTCCATTGATCTGTATTTGTTTTTGTGCCAGTACCATACTGTCTTGATTACTATAGCTTTGTAGTATAGTCTGAATTCAGGGAGCCTGATTCCTCCAGCTCCGTTTTTCATTCTCAAGATTGCTTTGGGTATTCGGGGTCTTTTGTGTTTCCATACAAATTGTGAATTTTTTTGTTCTAGTTCTGTGAAAAATACCAGTGGTAGTTTGGTAGGGATTGCATTGAATCTGTAGATTGCTTTGGGTAGTAGAGTCATTTTCACAATGTTGATTCTTCCAATCCAAGAACGTGGTATATCTCTCCAACTATTTGTGTCATCTTTAATTTCTTTCATCAGCATCTTATAATTTTCTGCATACAGGTCTCCTTTGGTAGGTTTATTCCTAGATATTTTATTCTTTTTGTTGCAATGGTAAATAGGAGTGTTTTCTTGACTTCACTTTCATATTTTTCATCATTAGTATATAGGAATGCCAGAGATTTCTGTGCATTAATTTTGTATCCTGCAACTTTACCAAATTCATTGATTAGCCTAGTAGTTTTCTGGTAGCATCTTTAGGATTCTCTATGTAATGTCATCTGCAAACAGCGACAGCTTTACTTCTTCTTTTCTGAATTGGACTCCTTTTATTTCCTTTACTTCTCTGATTGCTGTGGCTAAAACTTCCAAAACTATGTTGAATAAGAGTGGTGAGAGTGGGCAACCTTGTCTTGTTCCTGATCTTAGTGGAAATGCTTTCAGTTTTTCACCATTTAGGATGCTGTTGGCTGTGGGTTTGACATATATGGCCTTTATTATGTTGAGGAAAGTTCCCTCTATGCCTACTTTCTGCAGGGTTTTTATCATAAATGAGTATTGAATTTTGTCGAAAGCTTTCTCTGCATCTATTGAGATGATCATATGGTTTTTCTCCTTCAATTTTTTAATATGGTTTATCACATTGATTGATTTGCGTATATTGAAGAATCCTTGCATTCCTGGAATAAACCCCACTTGATCATGGTGTATGATCCTTTTAATGTGCTGTTGGATTCTGTTTGCTAGTATTTTATTGAGGATTTTTGCATCTATGTTCATCAGTGATATAGGCCTGTAGTTTTCTTTCTTTGTGACATCCTTGTATGGTTTTGGTATCAAGGTGATGGTGGCCTCGTAGAATGAATTTGGGAGTGTTCCTCCCTCTGCTATATTTTGGAAGAGTTTGAGAAGAATAACAAACATTCTCTAAATGTTTGACAGAATTCGCCTGTGAAACCATCTGGTCCTGGGCTTTTGTTTGTTGGAAGATTTTTAATCACAGTTTCAATTTCAGTGCTACAGTGCTTGTGATTGGTCTGTTCATATTTTCTATTTCTTCCTCATTCAATCTTGGCAGGTTGTGCATTTCTAAGAATTTGTCCATTTCTTCCAGGTTGTCCATTTTATTGGCATAGAGTTGCTTGTAGTAATCTCTCATGATCCTTTGTATTTCTGCAGTGTCAGTTGTTACTTCTCCTCTTTCATTTCTAATTCTGTTGATTTGAGTCTTCTCCCTTTTTTTCTTGATGAGCCTGGCTAATGGTTTATCAATTTTGTTTATCTTCTCAAAGAACCAGCTTTTAGTTTTATTGATCTTTGCTATCGTTTCCCTCATTTCTTTTTCATTTTTTTCTGATCTGATTTTTATGATCTCTTTCCTTCTGCTAACTTTGGGTTTTTGTTGTTCTTCTTTCTGTAATTGCTTTATGTGCAAGGTTAGGTTGTTTATTCGAGATGTTTCCTGTTTTTTAAGGTAGGATTGTATTGCTATAAACTTCCCTCTTAAAACTGCCGTTGCTGCATCCCATAGATTTTTGGTCATTGTGTTTCCATTGTCATTTGTTTCTAGGTATTTTTTTATTTCCTCTTTGATTTCTTCAGTGATCACTTCGTTATTAAGTAGTATATTGTTTAGCCTCCATGTGTTTGTATTTTTTACACATCTTTTCCTGTAATTGATATGTAGTCTCATGGCGTTGTGGTCGGAAAAGATACTTGATACAATTTCAATTTTCTTAAATTTACCAAGGCTTGATTTGTGACCCAAGATATGATCTATTCTGGAGAATGTTCCATGAGCACTTGAGAAAAATGTGTATTCTCTTGTTTTTGGATGGAATGTCCTATAAATATCAATTAAATCCATCTTGTTTAATGTATCATTTAAAGCTTGTGTTTCCTTATTTCTTTTCATTTTGGATGATCCGTCCATTGGTGAAAGTGGGGTGTTAAAGTCCCCTACTATGAATGTGTTACTGTCGATTTCCCCTTTTATAGCTGTTAGTATTTGCCTTATGTATTGAGGTGCTCCTATGTTGGGTGCATAAGTATTTACAATTGTTATATCTTCTTCTTGGATCGATCCCTTGATCATTATGTAGGGTCCTTCTTTGTCTCTTCTAATAGTCTTTAAAGTCTATTTTGTCTGATATGAGAATTGCTACTCCAGCTTTCTTTTGGTTTACATTTGCATGGAATATCTTTTTCCATCCTCTTACTTTCAGTCTGTATGTGTCTCTAGGTCTGAAATGGGTCTCTTGTAGACAGCATATATATTTGGGTCTTGTTTTTGTATCCATTCAGCCAAGCTGTGCCTTTTGGTGGGAGCATTTAATCCATTTACATTTAAGGTAACTATCGATATGTATGTTCCTATTCCCATTTTCTAAATTATTTTGGGTTCGTAGGTCTTTCCTTCTCTTGTGTTTCTTGCCCAGAGAAGTTCCTTTAGCATTTGTTCTAAACCTGGTTTGGTGGTGCTGAACTCTCTCAGCTTTTGCTTGTCTGTAAAGGTTTTAATTTCTCCATCAAATCTGAGTGAGATCCTTGCTGGGTAGAGTAATTTTGGTTGTAGGTTTTTCTCCTTCATCAGTTTAAATATGTCCTGCCAGTCTCTTCTGTTTCTGCTGAAAGGTCAGCTGTTAACCTTATGGGGATTCCCTTGTGTGTTATTTGTTGTTTTCCCTTGCTGCTTTTAATATGTTTTCTTTGTATTTAATTTTTGACAGTTTGATTAATATGTTTCTTGGTGTATTTCTCCTTGGATTTATCCTGTATGGGACTCTCTGTGCTTCCTGGACTTGATTAACTATTTCCTTGCCCATATTAGGGAAGTTTTCAACTATAATCTCTTCAAATATTTTCTCAGTCCCTTTCTTTTTCTCTTCTTCTTCTGGAACCCCTATAATTCAAATGTTGGTGCGTTTAACGTTGTCCCAGAGGTCTCTGATACTGTCCTCAGTTATTTTCATTCTTTTTTCTTTATTCTGCTCTGCAGTATTTATTTCCACTTTTATCTTCCAAGTCACTTATCTGTTCTTCTGCCTTAGTTATTCTGCTATTGATCCCATCTAGAGTACTTTTAATTTCACTTATTGTGTTGTTCATTGTTATTTGTTTCATCTTTAGTTCTTCTAAGTCCTTGTTAAATGTTTCTTGCATTTTGTCTGTTCTATTTCCAAGAGTTTGGATCATCTTTACTATCATTATTCTGAATTCTTTTTCAGGTAGACTGCCTATTTCCTCTTCATTTGTTAGGTCTGGTGGGTTTTTATCTTGCTCCTTCTTCTGCAGTGTGTTTTTCTGTCTTCTCATTTGCTTATCTTACTGTGTTTGGGGTCTTTTTTTTGCAGGCTGCAGGTTCGTAGTTCCCATTGTTTTTGGTGTCTGTCCCCAGTGGCTAAGGTTGGTTCAGTGGTTTGTGTAGGCTTCCTTGTGGAGGGGACTAGTGTCTGTGTTCTGGTGGATGAGGCTGGATCTTGTCCTTCTGGTAGGCAGGTCCATGTCTGGTGGTGTGTTTTGGGGTGTCTGTGGACTTATTATGATTTTCGGCAGCCTCTCTGCTAATGGGTGGGGTTGTGTTCCTGTCTTGCTAGTTGTTTGGCATAGGGTGTCCAGCACTGTAGCTTGCTGGTCGTTGAGTGAAGCTGGGTGCTGGCGTTGAGATGGAGATCTCTGGGAGATTTTTGCTGTTTGATATTATGTGGAGCTGGGAGGACTCTTGTTGACCAGTGTCCTGAAGTTGGCTCTCGTACCTCAGAGGCACAGCACTGACTCCTGGCTGCAGCACCAAGAGCCTTTCATCCACACAGCTCAGAATGAATGGGAGAAAAAGTGGAAAGAAAGAATTAGTAGAAGAAGAAAGAAAGAAAGAAAGAAAGAAAGAGAGGAAGCAAGGAAGGAAGGAAGAAAGAAAGAAAGAAAAAAGAAAGAAAGAAAGAAAGAAAGAAAGAAAGAAAGAAAGAAAGAAAGAAAGAAAGAGAGAAAGAAAGAAAGAAAGAAGAAAAGAAGGAAAGAAAGAAAGGAGGGAGGGAGAGATGGAGGGAGGAAGGAAGGAAGGAAGGACAGAAGGAAGGAAAAAAGAAAGAAAGAAAGAAGATAAAGTAAAATAAAATAAAGTAAAACATAATAAAGTTATTAAAATAAAAAAATAATTATTAAGAAAAAAATTTAAAAAAGAAAAAAAAAAGACAGAATGCTAGGACAAATGGTGGAAGCAAAGCTATACAGACAAAATCTCACACAGAAGCATACACACTCACAAAAAGAGGAAAAGGGGGAAAATCATAAATCTTGCTCTCAAAGTCCACCTCCTCAATTTTGGATGATTTGTTGTCTAAAGGAGGGAAGGAAGGAAGGAAGGAAGGAAGGAAGGAAGGAAGGAAGGAAGGAAAGAAAGAAAGAAAGAAAAAGAAAGAAAGAAAGAAAGAAAGGAAGAAAGAAAGAAGAAGATAAAGTAAAATAAAATAGTTATTAAAATAAAAAATAATTATTAAGAAAAAAATTTAAAAAACAAAACAAAACAAAACAGACAGATAGAACCCTAGGAGAAATGGTGGAAGCAAAGCTATACAGACAAAATCTCACACAGAAGCATACACATTCACACTCACAAAAAGAGGAAAAGGGGAAAAAATCAAAAATTTTCCTCTCAAAGTCTACCTCCTCAATTTGGGATGATTCGTTGTCTATTCATGTATTCCACACATGCAGGGTACATCAAGTTGATTGCGGAGCTTTAATCTGCTGCTTCTGAGGCTGCTGGGAGAGATTTCCCTTTCTCTTCTTTGTGCTCACAGCTCCCGGGGCTCAGCTTTGGATTTGGCCCTGCCTCTGTGTGTAGGTCGCCGGAGGGCGTCTGTTATTCCCTCAGACAGGACGGGGTTAAAGGAGCCGCTGGTTTGGGGGCTCTGGCTCACTCAGTCCGGGGGTAGGGAGGGGCGTGGATGCGGGGCGAGCCTGCAGCGGCAGAGGCCAGCGTGACGTTGCACCAGCCTGAGGCGCGCCGTGCGTTCTCCCAGGGTAGTTGTCCCTGGATCCCGGGACCCTGGCAGTGGCGGGCTGCGCAGGCTCCCCGGAAGCGGGGTGTGGATAGTGACCTGTGTTCGCACACAGGCTTGTTGGTGGCAGCAGCAGCAGCCTTAGCATCTCCTGCCTGTTTCTGGGGTCCGCGCTTTTAGCCGTGGCTCGCACCCGCCTCTGGAGCTCCTTTAAGCAGCACTCTTAATCCCCTCTCCTCGTGCACCAGGAAACAAAGAGGGAAGAAAAAGTCTCTTGCCTCTTCGGAAGCTCCAGACCTTTTCCTGGACTCCCTCCCGGCTAGCCGTGGTGCACTAACCTTTTCTGGCTGTGTTCACGCCGCCAACCCCAGTCCTCTCCCTGCGCTCCGACCGAAGCCCGATCCTCAGCTCGCAGCCCCGCCCGCCCCGCCAGGTGAGCAGACAAGCCTCTCGGGCTGCTGAGTGCCTGTTGGCCCTGATCCTCTGTGTGGGAATCTCCCCGCTTTGCCCTCCGCAGCCCTGTTGCTGTGCTCTCCTCCGTGGCTCCAAAGCTTCCCCCTCTGCCACCCGCAGTCTCCGCCCGCGAAGGAGCTTCCTAATGTGTGGAAACCTTTCCTCCTTCACAGCTCCCTCCCATTGGTGCAGGTCCCGTCCCTATTCTTCTGTCTCTGTTTTTTTCTTTTTTCTTTTGCCCTACCCAGGTACGTCGGGAGTTTCTTGCCTCTTGGGGGGGTCTGAGGTCTTCTGCCAGTGTTCAGTAGGTGTTCTGTAGGAGTTGTTCCACGTGTAGATGTATTTCTGGTGTATCTGTGGGGAGGAAGGTGATCTCCGCATCTTACTCTTCCGCCATCTTCCCTTAGTCCCTTCCCCAGTTATCTTTTTCGTGGTTCTAAAAACTTAAAATATCACTAATAGAAGCAAACATTTCAATGAAAATAGATAAATGATAAAAAAACCTCAATATGTAATTAGAAGATAAACATTTTTACAAATGTATATATATTTGTGTAGTATTATATTTAATGTAATATATACTATTTGTATATGAGTATATACTAATCTAAATATTAATATTATGTTCAATAAGAATTACATCAAAATTAAATTTGCACGACATAGTAGAATCTCAAGTATTCAGTCTGCTAGTGAAATTATCTATAGCTAATCATAGACTCATGGAAATAGTGGGTTAAAAAGCAACTAGGAAAAGATTTTTAAAAAATCAGAAAACCTTGATTAAATCTCAGTTGCACCTCTTACTTCCTGTGTGGCCAGGATCAGGTCACTGAACATTTCTGAACATTAGCTTCCTCATCTTCAAAATGTTCTTTCAGAAGGTTGTTGTAAGGATTAGATGGAATAAATGATAAATGGTAATACATTGTAAGATATATTCATTGTTCTTGCTAAGGTCAAAGGCCACTATACAGTTTTGTAACATCTTCTGAATTCTCTAAGAAAGAATAAGTTATTTAGCATTTTAATTAATTCATGAGGTTACCAGCCCACTTTTATCCATGTGAGTATCCTTGGAAGATTGTCATATAGTGATCCTTTAAATCTTACTGAATAAAATGAAATATAGTTTATTAAGTTCTTCATTTTGAAAATTGGCAATTTATGTGCATGGATGTTTTGTATTTTTCCAATAACCAGAACATTTGTTTAGCCAGAATTTTTTTCTCAACAGTGTCATCTGTTCTTTTTCTTTATTAAATAAAGGCTAGTTTTCATATTTCTCCTAACATACCAGACATTTAAAATTTTAGTATATGATTTCATTTTTATTTGGGATAATTATGATTAATAATAACTACATTTGCTGAGCTCTTGTATTGTGGTGGACACAGTGTAAGCACATGTACACTATTAACGTATTTAATCCTCACAACAATCCTATGAGGTAGCTAATGTTATCCCCATTTATTGCTGAGAAAATTAAGGTATAAAGTAGCTAGGTATCTTTCCCTAAAATCATCCTTTAAGAGACAGAATGGGAGTTTAGCCCAGGCAGTCTATTCCAGAACCTAGGCTCCTTAAAATTAAACTATGCGGCATTGCTAACACTGCATAATCTCTTGCATATCTGCTTGTGAGCATTCCCATAATGCAACATTTGGGCACAATGATTCTTGGTGATCTTTGATGCCAATAGCAACCATGTAAGTGAAACTTTCCTGGAGCCTTTGGCAGTACTTTCTAACTTGTATTTCAGTTTTTCTGACATACCCTCAAATATAATTACGTCAAAATCAACTAGACCATTTTCGTTTTCACATTCTCGATAGATACATAAAAGGAAAAGTAATAGCCTATCTAACAGACTGGTTTATGTAGATTTCCAACCAGGGTAAGTTGTCATCCCTCATCTGTATAATCACGATGACTAATTGTTTTTTAAAATTAATCACAATTTTATGTAGATACTTGCATTTGTAGGTTATGTTTGTTGTATTTTACTATCTTGAGCTTGTAAATACTAGTGATTAACTAAAGTTTACTTAAATTGTTATTATATCATCATGAAAATTCATGTATTTTCTGAAACATGTAATCAAAATAGTGCACTGAATTAATTCGAGTCAGAATCTAGAACATTTTATATAATTTACATGGCTAATCCTCATACTGAAACTGCAGGGATGGTCCTGGAAGCTTAATTTTGCCCCCATATATAGTATTAAAGCAAATTATGTCTTAAACTCTTGAGGTTTTCACTTGATTTCCTGTCATTGTATTATCATAACCTTGAACTCTTTTTCTCACTTGAAATGATCTTCAAGTGAAACTAAATTTCAAGTTATCATCACACATTGAGAAATGTTTTCTTGTACTTTACATACACAAGCATGGGCATATGAGTGAGCATACACACACATATAAAGTAGTCCCTACCTATGAATGGTTTGATTTAAGGAAATATATTTGGAAAAGTATTTCTAAGAACCAGTGACAGCTTCTCATAGAAATAGTGTTATGTTACTCTTCCAGTACAAAAGGTTATTTATCTCATATTTCACACCATTTTACATATTGCTTTTATTGGATTATCCTTTCCCAATTTCCTCTCTAGACACTAGAAATATAATTCTCTGTACTACTCACCCTAGGAGACTTTCTACCACCATAACCCATAACAACCACACCATTACATGCTATCTGCCAGCATGTTTGTTAAAACAAGTGATATCCCATTAGAATAATTATGTAGATGTTAAAAGCTATGTTTATATTTTTAAATGATAAATATCATTGTTTTGTTCTGAATTTCCAAATCCTAAACACTCAATAGTTGTTTAATGTTTTCAAAATAAGCAGAGTGTGCATTGCTGGCACAAAACTGTAAGGTTTACTAAAACCAGAAAATACTAACCACAGAGTATATGCTGTTTAATATGCCAACCCAAGTTGCATGTGGCCCATTTATTATTATTTTCTGGTTGTCAGCATTGGAAGTAACTGAGAAGTGCACTTTATATTGACCATATTTTTAAGAAGTCACAATGATTAGAATTAGAAAACCCCTCCCAATTTAATCATTAGCACAAAAGAAAGCAGCAATTAAAACTCCTGAAAACTGGTATTCAGAATGTTGGTGAAAGATATGATCTTTCTTTCTAAAGGGTAACGTGATTTTTGATAAATGTGTTTGCTTTATAAGTAATCATTCTTTAGTTAATGGGTCTCTGACTTAGCTTGGACTGCTATAACAAAATGCCACAGACTGGGTGGCTGAAACAATAGACATTTATTTCTAACAGTTTTGGAGTCTTAGAATTCTACTATCAAGGCACCAGCAGA
This sequence comes from Globicephala melas, assembly GCF_963455315.2. Classification (NCBI taxonomy): domain Eukaryota; kingdom Metazoa; phylum Chordata; class Mammalia; order Artiodactyla; family Delphinidae; genus Globicephala; species Globicephala melas. The sequence goes on along the minus strand of NC_083314.1, from coordinate 128,028,473 downwards.
TTCAGTTCCTGGTGCGAGCCCTCTTCCTGGTTTGTAGATGACTACCTTCTCACTGTGTCCTCATATGGCAGGGGAGAATGAGCTCTGGTCTCTCTTCCTCATCTTATAAAAATACTAATTCCATCATGCGTGTCCCACCCTCATGACCTCAACTAAACCTAGTTACCTATCAAGGGTTCCACATCCAAATACCATTACCCTGGGGATTAGAGTTTCAACATATGAATGGGGGTGTGGAGGGGAAGGGTTGGAGGAGTGGAGGGGGTGGGGACACAAACATTTAGTCCATAACAGTCTTTAACTGGAGAATGTTTACATGAGTTTCATCCACATGTGTTTTTATATTTTTAACATTGGAATGCCTAAGAAAAGTCAAGCACTCTCCAGTTTACCAGAGTCACTGCCACTCCCTACTGTCTTACTCCTTGCTAGATACTCTTAATGGTGTGGTCTACCTGAATTGTTGACTCTTGATTTAAACCATTTAACTTGTTAAAATTTATCAAGATTTTGGTATTAAAATATTCTGTTAATTCCCTCCTGTAGGATGGAGAACCTAATAAGGGGAAGGAATCCCCCACAATATCAGAGAAGTCCTTGTAAAGAAGTTCGTGCAGCCCTTCGGAAGAGGCCTGAAGAGGAGTGTAAGTATGTTTAATAGGTTTAACTACATTCTAGGTAGACTTAGGTGAGTGGCATAGTAAAAGTAAAACATTAACCTTTAACTGATAAGTCAAATAACAGAGGTACTTAACAAATACTTGTTGATTCTAATTGAATTTATTTTTTTTAAAAAATATCATATGGTACCTGGATACAGGCACTAAGAACATTGTTTTGTTAAGTGTTTCTCTTGTACTTCAGAATGCTCTACTAATAACTTGGTTCCATGTTCAAATGAGATTGGAAAAAGCTACATGATTTACCACATCTTTCTTAGATATCTGTACCATGAATATTATTTCCAAAGAGTCCTGAAGTAAAAAAAAAAACAAAAACAAAACAAAAAACTTTTAAAGTGTGTTTAAAGTGAACATTTCCCAGTGTCATTTGACCACAATTCTCTTTCAACCTTTTTTTTTTAAAACTGAGGACTCTTTGAAAACAACTTCATTAGGCTAAAGAGTAAATGTCTAGTAGCAAATCTAAATCCATTGATCAAAATGAAACATTTGATTTAATCGAATTTAGGAAAAGATTTTGAAAGAAGTCATGTATCCCCTCAGAAGGCCATTTTAATCCATCTTAAAATTATCAAAATGTTACAATATATAATTGTAGAGATTTTATCTAAATATTGCATCTAAATATAGCATTGTTAGAGATGTTTAACATAATACTTGCATTTTAAGTTTATAAGATGACCCATAATACTAGCTTTCCTCATGTCACTTGCATCTAATTATTTTCAGGGTACTAAATCACAATCCATTATGACAAAAAATCAGAAAAAAATTTCTGAATGATGCCTTTTTACAGGAGTTTACATTTTGTAAGGATAGAGCTAACGCAGTGGGTTCACTGGCATATATAGTTTAGTAGATTTTTAAGGTTATATTGGCATTTTAAATTAGTTTGGAGTACACCATTCCAGGTAAAGACCAAATGTATTAAATCTGGGCACACTCATGGCAAGTAGAGTATCTTTGTTTTGTTTCATTTTATTATAAAGTCAATAGATAATCTGATTGGGTTGGCATCTATGTCATTTAATATAGTGTTAGTTTTCTTTTATTTGGTATATTTATAGTTTCTAGCATTATAAACAATATCCAATTAAAACTAAAATTTGAAAATGAAGGTATAGTTCATGGGCATGTTAGAACAAAAACTGTTTATAAGATGCAGACTCGTGCATAAAACTATTGCTTTATTATTGGGTTCATAGGGAAGCTTTGGGATTTCTCCTCTGTGCTGGTTTAAGACAATCAGCTTAGTCTCTGTTATAGTTCTGCAGATTTTATTTAGAAACTTAGAAAGGGTTTTTGTGGATAATTCTATAGTTGATTCTCATGGAGTCACAGAGTATAGTTAATATATACAAAGTTATTTTTCAGGCCTCTTATACTGAGTTGGTCTGTGCCAGAGGTTGACTACCTATGGTCCATTTACCAAATCCATCCTGACACCTGTTTCTGTAAATAAAATTTTATTGAAACAGCCATCTCCTACTTATTTAGGTATTGTGTATGGCTGCTTTCCATGGCAAAGGAAGAGTTAAGCAGTTGTGACAGAGACTATATGGTCCACAAAGCCAAAAGTATTTACCTGATTCTTTACAGAAAAAGGTTTTAAAACCCTGGTCTGGGCCAGTGGTTCTCAAAGTGTGGTCTTCAGACCAGCAGCAGCATTAGCAGCATCTGGGAACTTGTTAGAAACACAAATTTTAAGGTCTACAACCCACAACTACTGAATCCAAATGTCTGAGAGTCGGATCCAGTAATCTGTGTGTTTCGAAGAAGCCCTACAGGAGATTCTGATGCAAGCTCCACTCTGAAAACCACTAGCCTAAGTCAAATGACTGGCGGCAAGATGACATTAAATCACCATGGATACAAAAGACTAATAATGATAGACATATTTCAGAGTTAAGTCTTATTGTTGTATAATGTAAGGTACATAATATAACTGTTTCCTGTGTTGTAACAAGCAAGTCCTCAACAATTGAATCGTGGCAGTCAGGACAATTTTTGAAATATCACTACAGGAGCTCAGCTGGATTGACTGTGTTATTGAACATGGAAGGACATAATGAGAAATGAGAAACATGTAAAGTATTATTCCCTGCCAGAGAGGTCTTCATTATCCCTTGTTAGTTTAATGAACAGTCCTTCTTGTCCTGTACAGACCACTGTTAATTCCCTAAGAAAGAATCCTCTTTTTTAGAATGGGAGGAATATAGTAGTTAATTAAGACATTAACTTTAAAGTCACCAAAAGGGTGTTCTAATGTGACACTTAATGAACAGCTGCAGGACCCTGGGTATTATTTCCTTAATCCAAGACTCAGTTTACTTATTTAAAAAATAAGATTAATTAAAGAGCCTACCTTGAAGGGTTATTTGGAGAATTAAGGAAGATTTTTTTAAGTACCTGGTATAGAACTTGGGACTTGGCAAATTTTTTTCCTCCTCCCTCTCTTCTTCTTCATTTATTATTATTGTTCTTCTTTTTTCAAACTAACCATTTGAGGATAGAAAGCATGTTTTGATCATAGAAATAAAAATCTACAGAAATTATAACCACTATTTTTAGAAATAATAATATAAAGCAAGGAACAGGTTGTAAACAAATGACGTAAAGCTGGAATTCTTGCAGCAATGTTTGATAGTAATTCGTGTTAGATAGTAATTTGTCTCACACAGTTCTTTCCCTATGATTCTACAAATTCAACATGGGATCTAGACCAAGACTTACTGGTCAGCTCTCATGGAGAGCTGCCAACTTAGAAAGCCAAATGATAGTGGTTTTGTTTTACTGAGAATTGAAAGAATAGTGGAACTTGACTCAGACAATAGGATCCTCCAGATGCAAGGTGAGCCCTCTTGCATTTGGAGATATTGCAAATAAGAGGGTTTTGCTAAATAACAGAATTCATACTGCTGTCTTTTATAATCTTTTATACTTTTTACAATATTATCAATATTAATATCAACATTAGGTCACGAGACATAGCTCTTAACCAATTATTTCATGTGAATTATATCTAGCTATATTGCATTTAACATAGCCAAGCAAACTTTCAGTAAAAATTGATTCTTGTAAAAGACAGACTTTTAAATATGCTCAAGTTACTTACCATTAAAAAATAAAAATAAAAACTTTGTCCTCAAAACCAAAGAACCATTCAGCTACAGCCCTACATTCCCAGACTGTTCTCAGGCAAACCTCTCAAAGGAGTTATCTATACTCACTCCATTTACTTACCCCTGACTCATTCCTCCAAATCAATGCAGTCTGGCTCCTACCCAATCACTCTGCTGAGATGGCTTTCATTCAGACCACTAATAATCTCTTTATGATGCTATATTAGTTTTATATTGCTATGTAATAAATTACCACAAACTTACTGGCTTAAAACAGTTTATCTCACAGTTTCTTTGGGTCAAGAATCCAGGTAGGGCTTGTCTAGGTTCTCTACCTCAGGGTCTCACCAGGCTGAAGTTTCATCATGAACTCAACTGGGGAAGAACCTACTTCCAAGCTTACTTAGGCCTGAATTCACTTTCTTGTGAATTCACTTTCTTGTCGTTCTATGACCAAGAGCCCCGCTTTTTGCTGACTTCCAGCTGAGGGCCACCTTTAGGGTCTAGAGATCTCCTGCAGTTCCTTGATATATATACATTCTAAGTATGGCTGCTTACTTCATTATTTATACTAAAAAACATAAATAAATAAAAGTTGAACTAAAAAAATATTCAAGTAACCCACAGGAAGGCAAGAGAAAAAAAATAGAGGAATTAGAAACCAGGGGAACAAACAGAAAACAAATAATAAAATGGAGACATAAGCCTTAACAGATCAATAATTACATTAAGTGTAAATGGTGTAAATACCTCAATTAAAAGAGAGAGCCTGTTAGATTGGTTAAAAAAAAAAAAGAAAAAAGAAAAAGTTGCTATACAAAATGCCTTTTAAATGTAAAAATATGAAAAGGTTATATATAAAAGGATAGAAAAAGTATTTAAATGAAAGCTTGAGTGACTATATTTATATCAGAAAAAAGTAAGTCCAGAGTAAAACATAATAAAGAAGATAATTTCATAATGATAAAGGGGTCAGTTCATCAAGAGGATATAACAGTCCTAAACAATCCTAAATGTTTATGACTTCAATTTATTTTTTATAAATTTATATTTTCTTAAACTTTGTTTCAATAGCTTTGCTATGTTGTCTTTTTTAAAATTTTTACTCAGTCCAATTTAGTTTTCAATAGCTAAGTAATTCTTGGTAGCATAGTTGTGATTGTGGCCTGTTTAAAAGAAAAAAAAAATACAATTGTTTTCATATAGAGAAATATCTATGAAGGTATAACTTTTCCTCAAAATTTCCCTGAGTCCGTACTTGTGAACTAAAATTCCACAGAGGCTTTCTGTTCAGTTTCTGAATAATAAGAAAAATTAATTGAAGAGTTTTTCTTTCTTTCTTTTACCATCATAAAATTTAAATTCCTAATAACATAATTCTATCCTTATAGCATTGATATTTTACTTTTCCTTAATATAAACAATCTGTTTTATATTATCAGGAGATAACATTTAAAATTATTTTGTTTTCAAATAACTAAATGCTACCTTTCCAAATGTCAAAATATTCTTGTATTAACCAGTTTGGTGAAAATCATGATAATTAGTCAGGTTCCTGCCTTCATATTAGAAGTTACTGAACATGATTTAACCTTTCCCTAATGATTCAAGGACAGTTTTATAAATACCCATTACTGCCTATAATTCCATCTGGGCATCCCTCCAAACCAAGTTGTCATCTTTCACTTCTGCTGTGATTGTTCTTGCTTTTTAGTTACCCATTCTTTTGGCATTCTGTTTCCCATTTTAGTTTTCTCCTTCAGAGAGCTGATGCACCATCCTTATTAAGAAGTTTATATTAAATATGTGTCAATGAATCAAGGATTGAAAGGCACTCAAGCCTTGGATGATTTATGGTAAATAGGATAAAGGAGTAGGGAACACTAAATGCAGTGTAAGAAGTGGAGTGCATTAATTTAAAAGATCCTAAGGCTACCCTTCTTCTCGTGGATTTCATCTCAATTTTGTGGTGAATCCCCAGATACTTGTATTCTTTACCAGGTTCCTATTTCAAACTATGTATTAATGACTCAAGTATGATGTTGATGACCGGGTGTTACTGTCATCTCACTCACTTGGTCTGGGGGCTTATGCAGTGGGTGTGGGGAAGGGCTCATATCTGCTAAGGAAATTTGAAGTAATCCTCAGGATGGTAACACCATGCTGTGTAGTTATAGACCTCACACACATGCATAACAATGTCAGTATGCAGAAGAGTTACTATCTTTTCTCGGGCTTCTCTTTATGCTAGGAAACCTCCTAGATGATCCTAGAAAATGTTCCCTATCATTTCACTAGCCTAAATTGGGATGTATTCCTATTCCTGTACCATTACTATACACCATAAGAATGCTATGCACTCACTGGCTTAAGCCTAGAACTGGTTTGGTATTAAAAATAATCCTAGATAAGTTAAGGAAATGAAAGTAAGATGATGTATTTGCCATTTGACCTAGCGTAATGGAACAGGTAAGGTTATTCAACACTGTATCCTATACTATTGTTTGTATTGTATATTTGTCTGTATATACTTAGCTATCCCAAAATACTTTAGGGATGGGAATGGGAACAAGGAACAGAAGAGGTGGTACTTGGGAGATCAGGAATCTGGGCACTGATATTAAAGTGACTTCCAGGCCTCTATTTATCATTCAGAGCCCTCTTTTCCTATCTAAGCCCTACAATTTGTGGGCAGATATGTGTCCATTATCTTCAACTGCTCCTTTAACTTTCTTTAAAATACAATTCCTTCTGGTTTGGAATGAGACCCATTTCCCCTACATCTCCCTTCCATGCTAGAGCCAGCCCTTCTTTCTTTCAAATTTGAACTATTATTAGTCATATTGTATAGATGAAGCTATAGGATCTCAGACATGTTAAATAATTTATGCAATGTCACACAGCTAGTAAGTGCCAAAGCTGGGACGCAAATGTTGTTTGACTCCAGAAGCTACCTTATTCCTACTGTTCCATGCTATATACCTACACTACAGTATTCTGTGTCCTCATTTTAGCTCTCCATGATTCATTTTCTGAATTTTTAAACATAAACTATCATACAAAGAAATGTATATAATGTGTATATAGCTTAAAGAATTATAAATTAACAGTCATGTGTCTAAAACATCAGGGTTGCTGAATTACACATTCCTATCCAGCTCTGCTTATCGTTTTAGTTAGCATATCCATTCTAGGAGACTAGTCTTTCCCACTCCTCATTTCTTAGGTCTTTCTTTAGGCGACCCTTTCTTAATTCCTACAACAAAGCCAAAGGAATAATATACATGGTTTTAGTACAAGGGGGCTCAAGAGAAACAAGTGGTCAGTGTTTTCTCATTAGCTAGAAAATCTTACTCTTGTTTGACTTTATTAATATCTTAGATTGTGACTATACAGTGTCATAACAAAAAATAATGTTACATTTTCAACTTGAATTTTATCAGCACACCTGAAATTATTACATGTTGCTTACTAATAATTTTGGCATGAGGTAAAAATAAGATTAAAGGGAGGTTAGATTAAATTAGACTTACAGCCTGAACGTTCTTAGACCAATTAGAAAATTGAAATCAGGCTCATGGCTCATGCAAAATTTATACAAAGTTGATGTATTTTAGACAGTTTTTCCATTCAAGGTAATAATAGAAATTCAGGCAAAAATATGTCTTAAACTCTTCTCTGGAATATCTCCAGGTTTAAACCAGCTTCCTTAGCTATCTGCAGCCATATTTCTCCCAAGATTCTATTTAGGATATAATTTTAGAAAAGATCCACTAGAACTAATTTTCCTAACACCTCTGGCTTAGCAAACCATTTGCTTGAGTTAGGGCTTGACTCTTCACTGGACTTCTCCTTTTGTTTGTTTAAATTAATTAATTATTTTTTTTTTGCTGCATTGTGTCTTCGTTGTTGGGTCTTCGTTGCGGTGCACAGGCTTCTCATTGCGGTGGCTTCTCTTGTTGCAGAGCTCAGGCTTTAGGTGCGTGGGCTTCAGTAGTTGTGACACGTGGGCTCAGTAGTTGTGGCTTGCAGGCTCTAGAGTGCAGGCTCAGTAGTAGTGGCATACGGGCTTTGTTGCTCTGCGGCATGTGGGATATTCCCAGATCAGGGCTCGAACCCGTGTCCCCTGAATTGGCAGGCAGATTCTCAACCACTGTGCCACCAGGGAAGTCCCTGGACTTCTTTTAAAATGCAAATTCCTTTGAGGGTAATACTAGTCAAATCTTAAGACTATCATAAAAGTGATTTTAGCTCACTAATCTCAGTAATTACAAGGAATCAAATCTCAAGAGATGTTTGGATGTCCAGGAAGAGAAAGGAAAGGTCAAAAAATGGTTATATAGGTGAGGAGTTTGAAAAACAAATTCACTTGCTACATGTTTTTGCTAAGCGTTGGTTCTCTTATCTGGTGAAAGACTTCTTCAAATAAAATTTCAGCCCTTTCTATATCTTTCCGTATATTTCAGTAGTTACCACTCTACTAATTTATTCCTTCTTTATGAAAAGTTCTCCTTCTCTCCTTGGCAGAGGGCAAGACCTCCCTCCTATTAGTCCCTGAAACACTTTGCACAGATTATTAATGCAGTACTTACAACACAGTATTTTATCCTTTGCTTTCATGTCTATTTTTTCCCCGTTGGGTTGTTAGTTGCTTAAGGGCAGGCAGATACATCTTATCATTTGTCTACCACTAGCATTAAGTACAATATTTGATATATAAGTATCACTCTAATAGAAGTTTACCAAAAACAAATGAACTATAAAAGATACAACTTGATTCATGCCATGATACTTATTGGAGTTTAAAGGCATCCAATAAATAATTTCCATATTCCAGACCAATTTTGGAACCAATTAAGATATTGACAAGATGGCAGGAAGTTAGAGATCAATCATCAACTTTATTACTTTTAAAAGCTAGATTGGAGGACATAGCTGTGATGTTTGGCAACAATGGACATCTTCATACTGTACTCAGATATATGCATACTTAACTGACTCAGCCACAGCAGTACAGAAAAGCCACAGGCCTCCTCATGTGGGGAAGTCTTGCTATAAAATTTATAGCAGTGAGAAACAGACCAGTGTACTGTATCTGTCCTGAAGCAGCTTCACCCCAAAGAAAGATGGAGGAAAGTGTTGGGCTACGCATGTCAAGTTCTTCAAATAATTGGTAAATAATTGCATTGCCTGGGGCTTCACTGGTGGCGCAGTAGTTGCGAGTCCGCCTGCCGATGCAGGGGACATGGGTTCATCCCCCGGTCCGGGAAGATCCCGCATGCCGCGGAGCGGCTGCGCCCGTGAGCCATGGCCGCTGAGCCTGCGCATCCGGAGCCTGTGCTCCGCGACAGGAGAGGCTGCAGCAGTGAGAGGCCCACATACCTCAAAAAAAAAAAAAAAAAATTGCATTTCCTAATAAGAGTTAGAAATGAGATAAGAGGTCAATAATGTTGGGGAAATCTCTCCACACAGAAAATAAGTGAGTGGATAAGAAGCATCTCCACTTGCAATGTTCCTTAGAATTTTTATCTCTTAAACTACTGAGCTTAAACATTAAGCCCTTAGACAACTAGTGGGGAATTTATTAGGGCAGTCTTTGCCAGATATAAACTGCTATTCTTTCATGGACTCTTCTGGTATCATTGGGGGCAGAGAGGAGGAGCAGGGTAGATTTAACTCCAAGACCACTGTAAACCAAAGTCTTGACACTTCATGTTCTACCTGTTATCCCAAATAATGTCCTGCATGGTTAGCAAGGCTTCTGCAATATGATTAAATTACATTCATTTATTCAACAAATATCTACTGTTTGAGTGCCTACCATGTGCCTCTCTCCCTGTTCTGGGTGTTTGTGATACATTGTGAGAAAAGATTTAAAAATCAAACCAAAAAAGGCAAACATTTCCAGTCTCAACAGTCATGCTCTTGTTGGGGAAAGCAGACATTAAACAAAATAAATGAGTTATAATTCATTAGAAGGCGATTCATACTGTGGATAAAAGTGCAAAGTTATGGGGGTTTAGGATTAGAGAGAGATTTGAGGGCAATTTCAAGTAGGGAGACTAGAATATGTAGAACTTTTACAAAAGATGGCATATGTACAAGGAGATGAAGGAGTTAGCCACACTAGTTTACAAATTGTAAACTCTATGACTTCTGCATTTAAATTTAACTGGAAGAACTCTCCCATCCATAGGTTAATTTTGGCATGATGCATAGGTGATATATGGGGGAATAGTTACCTATACATACTGTTTCCTCTCTCAGAGAGAAGCTATTAAGACACTTTGCCTTTTTGCAAAGTTTAGAAGCTTGCAATGCTGAATACCCTAGTTCAGCTTGTTTGCAGTGCCTTTTTCCCCAGGCAATATTTTCAAACCTTTGAAAATTGTTGCCTCTTTGAGTGCCAGAGATGGGCTGAATGTGGGTCTGTCTAATAGCATGGTTTCTAAAAGCCGGGTGAGCAAATGTCTTTAGTCCTGGAACCCTAGTACCCTTTGCCATATGTACTGCTATGGAATTGCTGAGGCCTATGTAGCTGCTGTCATTGTTATCTGTTTCATCTGGAGAATTAACCGCAGCATGTTCCTGGCCTAAAGCAGCTGTTGTTACTTCAGAAATGTGTGCCTCTAGGGACCTAATGAGGCTAAGCGTCTGCTCTTTCAAGAAACTTGCTTTTTTCAACATTGGGCTATTCCAGGCAGGCCTTGAGTAGAATCTCTTTCTGAATATCTTTTTCACAGAAGTGAAATAGGCCCATAGTGTTTTATCTCCCTCTATTGTTCTACTGATTTTAGGGTAAAGTTGCCAGATAAAATATAAGACACCTGATTAAATTTGAATTCAGATAAGCAACAAATAATTTTTTACTGTAAGTACATCTCATACAAGATTTAGGGCACATTTAAAATGAAAATATTATTCATTCCTTATCTGAAACTCAGGTAAGGGTGTTTGTATTTGGATTCTACAGAAAAACAAAAACAATAGCATATATATATATATGTGTGTGTGTGTGTGTGTGTGTGTATTTATATATTTTTAAAGAATTTGTTCATATGATTATTGTGGCTGGCAAGTCCAAAATCTGCAGGCTGAAGAGTCAGGAAGAAGCTGATACATCAATACAAATCCAAAGTCCATCTGCTAGCAGAATTCCTTCTTTCTCCAGGGAAGTCAGTCTTTTTCTATAAAGACCTTCAACTGATTGGATGAGGCCCACCCACTGTATGGAGGGCAATCTGTTTTACTCAAAATCTACTGATTCAAATGTCAATTTCATCCAAAAACACACTCACAGAAGCATCCAGAATAATGTTTGACCACATATCCAGGTATTGTGTCCCAATCAATTTGACACATAAAACTAACCATTACATTGTCTTATTTTTATTCATTAAATCTGGCAACTCTATTTCAGGGGGTCTGAACTGAGTTTCTAAGAGTTTATATTGTTCCTATAGGTGATCTATTTCTTTCTTTAATAGTGTAAAACTAGTACTATTTCCTAGTACTTTGTTTTTTAGGTTTTCACTGCTTTTGGACTCATATTTTTTATAACATATTTTTCTAAACTTTGTCTCATGAGGTCTCTCATATGAGAAATATGAAATCAGTAAATTATGAGTCTTTCAATAGACTTCACTATTCAAATAAATCGTATCCATCCTCACCTGTCTGGGTTGGATAATCCCACTGAGGAAGAAATTTCCCATGAAGTCAGGATCAAAATCCAGGCCTAGACTTGATCTCTTATTGTTCTGCATGCCTTTTCCTGTAATATGTCTCCTTTAATATGCTTTATCTTTGCTGGATCTTCCTTTAAAATGCTAACTTTATAAATTTCTGGAGGGTTTCCTTAGGGCAAGGCAATACCTGTACCCTCATCTATAATGATTTTATCACTTTGAAACTCCCCTAATAATGTTTTAAATATATTTTTTCCTATCCTTAAATTTGTCCAGGTTTTGTGATGCTTTGGTATCATGTCCCTGTTCTTCAAGTTGTGGTTCCCAATTGCTGTCATTCTGGACGCTTTATCTACAGCTTTGAAAGGCCACATCCTCAGTAGTTTCCCAGACCCTGCCATCTCTTGGGGATTCGTTCCAGATCACTCTCTAAAATTCTGTCTCTCTGTTTTGGTTAGATTTCTTTAGGCTTCTGTCATAATTGTTTGACTTGGTACAGCTGAAACATCTTTTGCTTTTCGACTTTCTTCTTTAAGATTCATCAGAGCTGAGTCTATCCATTTCCTTTTAATATTTGTTTCTCTTGGCCTGGAAGTTCCCATTTTCTATTTCATATCTGTCTAATATATCCTATAAAATCTCAATATTTCTCCTAAGGAAAGTTCTCTTTTCCTCCAATAAAGTTAGCCAGTTTTCCTTTATTTTGTTTCTATTCTTCTGCTGCTTCTGTTCTGATAGTAAAACTGAAGCATTCTTCTTTTCATACCATTTCAATTCCTCCTTGATACCTTAACAAACTCAATTCTTAAAGACCAAGTGCTCCGAACAGACTTTATTATTTCTTTTTGTGACCTTTATGTATGCAATCGTTTCAGTGACATGTTTGTTATCTTTTTCAATTCCACCTAGAAGAGGGCAGATTCTCTTCATTAAAAGGGATCCCTGTTACTTTTCATTTGTTTATTAATCAAATTCACTACTCTTCTGTGGGGACATCCACAATGAGAGTTCTCTAACTTATAAGGCCATGGACAGGGCTTACGTGTGTATCAAGCCCAAAGCTCAAGGTCAAACTACAGCAGCTTAAACACTGGCCAATGCGCACTAAGATCAGCAAGGCCAATACAGTGTTGATAAAACAGCCCTGTCTGTGCAAAAACAACCGTTTGCCTAGGAATAAAACTGCTGTGAACTGTAATAAACCCCCAATCAAATCTTGCATGGCCTACTTGCTAAAACTGAAAGCCCATAGCTCCATGTCCTGGCCCCATCAAAAACTTCTCCAGGTGCTATTTACCTCACCAAAATTTACTTTTTGCCTATTTGTTTTTATTACTGATAACACTGATGCTTGAGGATGTAGCTCAAGTGCCTGACTACCGTGATCTTCCTAAGAATTAGCTCATGTAGCTTCATTCCACGGGGCCTAGTGCTGTACAGCTAGAAACTTGCAGGGTAAAACCAGATGTCCCAGGCAGGATCCAGAGGAGGGAGGGGAGGGGTTCTGAGTGCAGCATCTACTCTCAGTTCTTCTTCAGAACTCACCAATTGCATAACTCCTTCAGCATCCCTGGAAAAGAGAAAATGGGGCAAGAGCCCAGGAAGGGTAGGGAAAATGCCTCCTTGTGGAATCCTGAGAAGCAGGCAACATGTCTGACCCCACCTCCAGCACTCCTGTGGCACTCACAACCAGGAACCAATTCTGGCAGAAGTCCTTATAGCTCCTGTCTGCCATGATGTGACTGCACATCGATGTCTAGAACTCCTGTTGCAGAATGAAAGACCAGCCAAGAGAGCTTCCTTACCCCTAGGTGGAAAGGGTACTCATACCATGGAAATAGCTACTCCAGCGAAATTCCTTCACAAAGTCTCCTTCTCTTTCAATAATCTGATCCCTTTTAAATCATTGATCTGGGGTCCAAAACAGTAGAACCCGAACTTAGCTAGTATAGACCAGCTACGAGTAGTTCAGAGCACAGATCCTGGAGCCAAGCCACTGGCATCTGAGTAACAACTTTACTACCTACCAGCTGTGTGATGTAGGCAAGTTACTTAATCTCTCTGTGCCTCAGCTTATTCATTGAAAACAATAGGGAAGATTAAATTAGCTAATATATGTAAAGCTTTTAGAACAATTTCTGGCTCTATATAATTACTTGCTATTATTATTACTTCGTAAATTCCACATACATCAGTCTGGCTTTGGAATATCACCTCTGTAGTATCTTGCTGCCTCTACTGAAGTCTATGTTTGAACAACCCATTATAATTATGAGTCCATCTAGTTCTTCTGCTGGCCTAGCAAAAAAAAACAAATTAACCTGGCACCTTCCTGTCCATCCTTACAGTACTGGATGGGAAGCCAGAATAACCATGAGGCCATGAGCTATTTCCACCTCTGGTGAGGCTGGTTCCATTACTTCATAGAATAGCAATGCTAGCTCCTGAAAAAAATTATCTAGGAGCTGGGAGACACATTCAACGTCCTCATTCAAGCCAAGGGGGAAGAGAGGAGCAAAAGAGGAGAAAAGGGACAGGAACCTAGAAAATTCTAGGGAACTCAGCAATAGAAGTTCGTGGCTGTTCTCTCTCAAAGAGAAAAAAACATAAAAAATAATTAATGTGATTCAGTTCCAAAGATTCAAAATCACTACCTCTGCATTTCAAGTTTTATTTCTCAGCAAAGAGAGAATTTGATCAGCCCAGTTTGAGTCACTTCTCTATGCCCAAGTCCAGGGTAGTATTGTGTTTTATATTAAGGCCATTCCCAGAAAGAAGGAATCCTTGCTGGCCTGACAACTTCCCTGGAGATGTCCACCTTAGTTTGGAGCCCATGACCCTTCTGTGCCCCACTGTGAGTACCTTTCTCTTGTTAACCTCTGGCAATCTTGACTTTGACCTGCTGCAGCTCTAGCTGCAAAACCACGGTGATTTGTTTTAAGATCAAGTTATTTTTTTAGTTGTGCTAGATAAAACTATACTTGTGGCTTTAAAATGATGGATGATACAGACCAAGCCTCAAGAAACTTTCTCTCTAAATTGTCAAATCATATGTTACATATAAAGAAACTAAGTATATTAAAAGGCAAACAACATATTAGTTAGAAAATCAATGCATTTCAAATGTTTCAGGCTTATTTGAATAAAGTTAGCATAAAATATCCCCCAAAACAGTAACACGATTAGTAGAATGTCATGTTTGGAATTTTGCTTCACTAGAGTCAGACTTGTGGCGACAGGGACTGGACCTCTGTTCTACCTGCATTACCTATGCTGAGCCCAATGCCAGGCACATGGAGATGCTTGGTAAATACTTGCTCAATGAATGAAATAATTAATGAATAGCAGAATACATCTTCATTAAAAAAATATATACACTTCAAGTTTTATTGTTTAATTGCTCATATTAAATGAAACAAAAAGTCATTACACTGATAACATAGTAAAGGTAGTGGTATATTTATGAATTCACATTCCTTGGAATTTACAGCTGGACTCAATATCAACTATCGGGGAGGGAAACATTTCTCCCTTGACCCCTTTTGAGTTCTTTTAGCTACACTAATAATAAAATCGACACAAGACAGATTAACAGGAGAAAAAGAAACGAATTTTAATTCATATGCACGGAAATCTCATAGAAATAGGATCTAAGAAGTGGCCAAAGCAGGCAGCTTTTATACTTTTTAAATAAAGAAACAATATATTTGAGAGGAGTTGACAGGACAAGGAAACTTAGGTTCTGGGGACTCAATTTGTGAAGAATCTAAAGAGAGTTTGGGCTTGGATAGTAAGTTAAAGTAACAAGGTTTGTTTATATAGGCTTCTCTGCCCCTAATTCCTTATCTCTGGAGATAAGGGGGGTCCTTCTACTACTAGAGGCGGATTTTTCACATGGGAAGTTTTTTTTTACTGCTTTTAGGGAGACAGAGGAGGCTCAAAGTGTCCCTCTTGTATTGGCCATTTCTTAAGTAACTTTAATTCAAAATAATCAATATGTCATTGAGGCATATTTTGGGGTGGCCTGCCCTGGGCCCCCACACAACTAAAACTCTGATCCATGTGAGACTGTTCTATATACAGAATAAGTAAGTGTTCCTATGAAATAAAAGTCCTGAAAGCAATGAATGTATTCTAGCCCCCTTGGAAGATTCTCTGGTTTTATAAGTTTAAAGAAAACTTAACTATTTAATTGGAGCACGCTATTTTAGAAAGAGTTGGCTTAATTTATTTTCAAACTACTGCACAAAGGATATTTGTACTCAAAGATTTTTAAATGGTATCTCCAGTGTTGTATAGGCCAAAGAAAAGATTACATTTTACAAGTTTGTTTGAATTGATGGTGTGTCCATATGGTAAAAAGGCAAGAAAGTCTTTGCATCAATATTTTCTACATTCTGTTTTTAATTAATTTACATTTTTTTATGAAAAATATTTGAAAACCAGGCATTGTTTTGTTTTATTTTGTGTGAATTTGAATCTCCTGTCATCAAGACCAAAGCTAAATACTTCCTCTTTAATTTTGAAAGCAAACTATATATGACTTTTTGTGCCATTTGGTTGCATGGGTGAAGAGTGAATAATGTTACCTCTCTGCTCACAGGTCTTCACGCACCATGTTTAATCAAGAATGTATTTTCACTTGTAGCGTTTGATGTGTCACATGCCTATCAGTTTACTGTCAGGCAAGATAGAGCACATCATAACGTCCATCAGTTCTTATTGCTGTCTTTTAAAGTCAAGCACTACAGATGACAGTAAACATGACAGCTTTTGTGATAAGCATTTTTGCTGGCATCCTGTTATTAATAATACTTTGGCTAGTATTACCAGGAATAATCCATGGTGGGGCAATCGTTCCTGCATCATCAACCACAAAATGATTTCTAAGCTTTTTCTGAGGCTTTTTTGTTTTTCAGATTTTTTCCCCTTTAGGCCAAACGCTTAACTAAACTTGTTATAAAATTAATTGGGAAGGGGAACTAAGGGAAAAGAGACTATTAAAGGCTCACTCTTTAATTCTGGACTCAAAGGCTGTATTTGCTAACTTTTAAGAGCCACAATGAATACTGAAGGTACAGTCAAGGCTGAGTGTGATTGAGAGGTGAACTTAAAAAATATAAAGGATGCAAAAATGAGTTTTGATTGAATAGATAATTATAGCACTTAGAAAGCATATTAATGAGATGAATATTTCTGATGATATATGAAATGTAGACAATATTCTAGGCATACTATAATATGTACTTAATAGCCATAATGACTTTTTGTGTTTAAAAATAATCAGAAATGATTTTTTGATGACAGTCAGCAAAGGGTGAGCAGCTTTACAACTAGCCATTATCCAGACAAGTTTTCCTCTCCAAGGATCAACTGCAATGTTTATTACATAAACATAACTTATATTTCTGGTGCCATGTATTTTCCACACCATCATTAAGAAAGTTCATGAGGCGGCCTGTTCATGAGCTCATTGATGCATCTGCATAGACTCCAGCCTTCAATTACTTAATGCTTTTCAATGCTTTTTCAATTACTTAATGTGATAACCTAAAAGAGTCTGAAAACACCAAAAGTTTTAGAGGAATCTTACCTCCAATTTACAAACCACATTTCACTTTTACCTTGTCCTGATTTACTTTATCTTGAAAAATCTCACGGAAATGAGTCTCTCTGTCATTATTTATGAAGATTATAAGTGGTTAAAAAATAGATTACTTTCTCTAATAGTTTAATGCTTTAAGACAAAAACAAATCTTACTTCACTTTGTTTCATAAAGTCGGTGCTCAATTTTTCTATTTCAATGTCAATTCTAAATGTTTTCCATAAATTTTTAGGTAGGACTAAGCGAATTTAGAAGGAGGTTATATTTTAATCTTAAATTGTGCTGACTCTAGTTTATCCAAGGGTGGTGTAACTTTAAAATCCTTTAAGATATACCACTAGTTACATATCTACATATCTATTCCAAGAAGAAATTTAAATCTCTTATCTATAGGAATCCAACAGATTATATATATTGTTGCTTCAAATTCCCAAAATTGCACAGATACATTTGTGTGCGTATGTACACATATATATCATGTATATAATGTGTGAGTTAATGCATATTAGCTTAATTTTGAGGCTTGCCTTTTAACTAACATAAAAATACTTCATAGTAAAAGCTATTAACATAAAAGGATATATAGATAGATGGACAGATGTTTCATGCATTTGACTTAATCACTATTCTTTACGTTATTGAAAGGTCTTTTGGTTCTTTTCTAAACTTGAAAAAGTTAAGGATTTGGTCAATGTTATTATTTACAGGTATTTTAGGTTGTATGTTATGTGAATCAACAAATTAAACACCTTTAAGAATTCTGCATCAGAATTAATGTGATTCCTTGAAACAGATTAAGAACATGTATAGCCTCTACTTTTGCCCTGTTGCCTGTCTTCCAGGGAAGCAAACAGATACATTCCATGCTAAGTCACAGTAAATGTTAGTCTTATAATAAGATTTTTTCTTTCTTTTCATTTTTATGGTTCTAATTTTTTTTATTTTACTTAAAACTAGTTTGTATCTATCTTTTATTATAAGCCTCCTCAGATTCTTTTATGAAGGAGATAAAGAAAAGAAACAAAAGGATAATAAATAAAATGATTTTTTTGTGTGCATTTTATTCATTAGTTCAGTGAGCACTTACCAAGAACTTGCTATGTGCACATTTTTTTTTTTTTATTGGTCACTTGGGGTAGAATAAATCTCTTCTCTTCTTCAGGAATAATCCATCCAGTTGAGGAAGCAAAAAAAATTTCAAAAGAAAAATCAGCCAGAGAATAAATTTTTTCAATATACAAGTATCTATAATAGCTAAGACTTTATTTATAAGTGATGATTTAGAAAGCTTTTATAAATGAACATGCATTAACATTTTAAATGCAAAAAAAGAGAATAAATTACATTTTATGACACATTTGAAAGCCATTTTACAAATTGTAGAATTAAAAAATTGTAGAATTACCATAATTTTGGTTTGGGTCAACTTTAATTTCTCTGAGTCTTCATTTCCTTATTTATAAAATGGAAAATACTTTACTACTTCATAGTGACTTTTGTTGCTGTGAGTTTTTAATGTTATAGGATGACTTTTGTGCACAGTAAAGATTATTTATTAATTAATAAATTATTATTTATTTGCAATTTTTAATTTTCATTTTATAAAAGTTAAAGTTTTTAACTTAAACCTAGTTTTTCAGTATTTTTTTGAGACTGAACATACAAATCTTATTCTATTTATAAATCAGGTAAGTTTTAATAATCGCTTTAAAACTTTTACTTAAAATTGTTAAATATTTTTTTCTTCATAAATCTAATAAATTTTCTCTTCTTTATTATTTCAAACACTGAGGTAACAAGTAAAACCTTCCCAAAGACTTAAACCACTCTTACAAATCTAATCAATTAATGTATAAACATAGTAAATTTCAAGTTTTTGTAAGCATTACAATACTATTATAAACCAACTAAATAAAATTCTCCTGCATATTTGAACTCAATGTCACAACTCAGTAAATAATGTATTTCTCATTTCATTTGGAATCATGTGCCCATATGCCCTAACATGTCAAAGTTTTTTAAATATTATAAACATTTATAAATTTTTCTTGCGTTAAACTTTTAAAGTTATGAATGGAAAGTGGTTTTCTTCAAGATCTCAATTTTTGATTTGTAAACTTTCCCAGAATTAGAAAGGCACTTTTACCTACTTATTCATACACAGCTTTTACCATTGTAATAATAAAAAACCTTAAACCTTAGTGTTTACAAGAACAAAGGTTTATTTTTCATTACTATTACATGTTGGCTGCATATTGACTGGGACTCTGCTCCATCATCTCTTTGTTCCAAAGTCTAGAAAGAAAATGGAGCCCGTGGCTAAGATTTGCCACAAAGGACAGAGAATGTAGGCTGGCTTAAAGCTTCCCCTTGGCTGGTATTCCATTAACCTAAGCAACTCACTTGGCCTAGGCTAATATCATTGGGGCAGGGAGTACTATCCTCCCATGGAAGAAGCACCCATAAAGAGGAGCGGTAGTATAGGAATGCTTCAAATAGTTTTAATCAATCAATACATTCTTTCCTCCCAAAAAAATGGAAAAAAAAAAAAAGGTCATATTATTACCTAGTGTTTTTTATGTGAATTTTCACCCTGGTACTCAAGCTGTAACTCTCTTATTTTCAGTAATTTTGTTACTGCGTGACTGAATGCTAAATTATTTCATGCTTTTGTCAGGCCCTACAGTCATGCTAATGACCTGGTCCTAAGGCTTAAATGAAATAATGTAAATGAAAGCATCTACACGTTGTTAGCAAATATAAGTAGAAACACATTGTTTTCTTCCTCTCTTGTTTCCTTCTTCATTTTTCCTGGTTCCATTTTGCTTGTGTGGTAGAGTGTTTTTTGTTCAGGCCCAAAGCCTAAAGCAAAATCACTTATCATGCATGGATAAAAGGAATTTTGCTGTTCTGTTGTCAGTTTTTCTGAGTTCCAGTCATTTTGTCCTCAGAAACCGAGTCTTACATGCACCATCATTAACACCCACCCCTCTGACTGCTCTAGAAATTACATTTACATTCATTTAGCCTTTTCATTGGACTTTTTAGAAGGCGGATCACACTGTTTTTTCATATTACACTAATTTTTGACAAAAAGCAACCTGCAAGTCATTTTCTCATATGGTTTTAAACAACATTTCATTCATCCCATAGTGTATTTGTGCACTAATTTTTTTTAAGATGCAGCACGACTGGTCTAACTAGCCAGATTATAGAAGGAACTGAAAGTCAGGCAGAGGAATTTAGATTTAATGATGTAAGAAATAGGAAATAATTGAGTTTTCTGAGACAGGAAATAGGAAAAGAGCATGGTATCATTATCGCAGTGTGGTAAAAGTATGGGATTTTATGTCAGACCTTCCTGGATTGGAATTCCGTCACCACTAATATGGCCTTAGTATTCCCATCCAGTAATGAAGATTACACTACCTAGCTTATAGGGCTGTCATTCAATACTTGATTCAACAAATACTGGGTTTCTACTTTGTACTAGGTGTTGTTGAACAAAATAAACTCAGTTCTTGACCTCATTATGTTCACAGTCTAGGAACAAATATAGAAAATATACAAGAAAAGAAGCAAATTAATAGTGATCAATTCCGATAAGGGCTCAGAAGGAAAGGACAAGTGATAGAAAACTGGGGTATGTGTCTTTAAATTAAGTGATCAGGGAAAAACCTCTCTAAAATGGTGACATTTATGAGGAATAAATGAAAAGAAGGTTCTGCCGTCGGGGGCCCTCCCATGTCCTCCTGACTATTAACACTCTACTATGTGCTCATGGCATCTAAGTGCAAGCACTGTCAAATTTTATTGAGACCCTTCTTTCAGCTTGTGTCCACTGCAGCCTGGAAGTACAGAGGGGTTAATGGCTCCAGGTTCAGCCTTCAGTCATTCACAGATGAGAGTTGGAGAATAAATAGCCCACGTTCCTCACCTTCTGATGGCTTACCCTGAGATATATTCCCCATGGATGAGCCTTAGCGACCCAGAGTGGCAGTTGCTTCATTACACACCCATTACTGGCTTCCTTCCCTTCCCTGTTTCACTCCTTTTCTACTGGTGTTTTCTAAGATTGCTTCCCAAATAAAGTATTTATTCTCAAATCGTTGTCTTAGGCAGAGTCTGCTGCCAGGGGAAACCAGTCTGAAAGAAATATCATCTCTAATCACCTAGGATAATACCTAGAATAACATATGCACCCAGTAAATGTTAGCTCTCCTTTTCCTCACCCGTGTCCCCCTGGGTCAAACACATATGATGAAATGTTTTAGGAAGTTATCTCTAGACTATATTATAGTATTGGAGGTAGCTAAAGTTAGAGTCTGAAAGACCAGTGAGGAAGCAGTCTGTTCCTTTAGGGTGCCTGCTCCATACATCTCTCAGTTTCTTCCCAGGACCAGTGGGCTAATCTGAACCTGTTCATTTCATAACCTTTACCTATGGCAGAGGTGGAACAGTATGAACAGAAACATACAAGGCCTTTTAAGTCCTAGACTCACAACTGGTCCACTGTTACTTCCCTATTCTGTTGGCCAAAGCAAGTCATAGAGCCTAACCCAACATCAGTGGTAGACTCTTCCCTTGGAAATATGGGGAGTGGGAAGGGAATACTTCTGAACCATGATCCAATTTACTAAAAAAGATCTCCTTTGTTATTCCAGTTCAGAGTACTCATTTTATTCCCTTCCATGCAATTTTGGTTTTGGTGTTCAATTGTCTAATGTCTGTCTCCCCCTTGAAACTTTGTATTAATCAAGAAAGAAAAAATAGACTATACTGTGGTAACAAATTAAACCCCAAATATCAGCAGTTTAACACAATAAAAGTTTATTTCTCCCTCATGTCACAGTTAAATGCAAACTGAGAGGCACTGCTGCCTTGTAGCTATGTCACCTGAGCCCACCCAGGGGAAGAGAGGGCCAAAAGACCAAATGAGACGATTCTTTCCAGGGCCAGGCTAAGAAATGGCTTCTATTGCTTTTACCCACCATTGGCCAAAACTCAATCATGTGGCCCCAATCCAGCTGTAGTGGGAGGTAAGGGGCAGAGAAATCCAGCCTTCTTTCTATTCAGGAAAATAAAATGGTGTGATGAACGTACAGCTTTGTTTCTGCTAAGACTGTGAGGTCTTTGATGGCAAGATGTGTCTCTGGTACCATAAAGCCTGGCAAGTAGAAGCTCGTCACTTGTTAAGTGAATGAATTATCGATTACAATAATGAACGAACTCTGAAGTCAAGTTTTTTCATTTATGAATGGAGAATAATAACACTTACCTAACAGATTCATTATAAGGATTAAAGAAATAATCTCTATGACAGGGAGTTGTTTCATGGAGAGATGCACTTTCTGTGGGGGGGTCTAACTTAGTTTATGACTTCACTTCTGTTTCAAAAATGCTTAAGGAATATTGTTATTGTGTATGGATTATTGTTTGTGATAAAATGAGTAAAAATTATTGATGTATGCAAATATGTATGTGGATAGATGAAGCAAGACTTTAAGTTTCATTTCTTAAGATAATAGTCGAGAGAATATGTTCTAAAAAAAGGTCAAGACAGGAGACTTAAAGCAGAAACAGGCAGGAAGGGTGATGCCATCTAGCACAGAGTCTTTTGTAGAGCTGCAGGGTTTCCTTGACAGCACTATCCAGGTCAAGCAGTTCTATACTTGTCTCCATCCCTGTAGAGTTGAAGGAATTTGGAGAGGGGAGTAAATGAAAAAGGAAAAATGAAAGCCTTATAGTGATTCATGAGAATCTGCCATTTTTTCCTGTCTTTTTTACTGGCCTTAAGGTAAAACATACACATGGAAGAAACTAAAGGAATCTTGGTTTTGTTGACTGATGTTCAATTAAAATTTAATAAAATGTATAAAATGCTTGGGGCATCCTCGGCCCTGACTGATAACTGAGTCAGAAGCCTTCCATGAACCCCAAGATTGTGTGAGTGTCCCTTCTCCAGGCTTCCACAGTACAATGTGCACACTTCTGTCATATCACATCTCATTATATTTCAATCTGCTTTGGATCATTGTCTCTCACCGATAAGCTCATCTAGGGGGTTTATTCATAATTTATCCCAGAGCCCACAAAGACCTTAGTCTTATATTAATAATTTTGTTTTGTCCTCTAGTTTCTGTTTTCCTTTTTTTTTTTTTTTTGATGTAGACCATTTTCTTAAAGTCTTTATTGAATTTGTTACAATATTGTTTCTGTTTTATCTTTTGGTTTTTTGGCCGTGAGGCATGTGGGATCTTAGCTCCCCAACCAGGGATGATCGAACCCACACCCCCTGCATTGGAGAGGGAATCTTAACCACCGGACTGCCAGGGAAGTCCCTGCTCTCTAGTTTCTGAAGGGGCTTGATATCTGGACTTCAAAGCTCTGCCTTTAAATTCAAGTGACTTACAGTGCTACTTACTGCCAAGACATCCTTCGCTTTACCCAAATCTCACAAATCTAATGTTGAGTGTATAGTCTCAGGTCCTGACTCTTAATTCTCATAAGTTGAAACCTGCAAGATTTGACAGCACATGAATTTTCTGAAGGTACTGGTGACCTTCAAAGTACAGTGGATTCTCACTTGTTAAGGATGGCTGTGCTGAAATTCCTCCCCAAATAATTAACAGATTATGACGATTTAAAATGTCTTTCAAGCTAGTAATTCAACATATTCTCTACCATAATTCTTGCTTGGGTTACTATTATCAAATTTCTTTGATGTGCAGTGCCTGTTCTTCATTAGCTCCAAGAACATTATTGCATTAAATAGTCAGTGACTATTAGTAATCACATCACAAAACACTAAGAGAACATGAACCGTGAGACAGAGTTAAAGTTCTTAGCCAATTCAATATCTATTTCAAAGCATCCTTGACATTTCAAACCCCCTGAATTTTTCATTTATGCAGTAGTGGTTGGAAACCTAAGTCT
The DNA here is from genome assembly GCF_963455315.2 of Globicephala melas. Lineage (NCBI taxonomy): Eukaryota > Metazoa > Chordata > Mammalia > Artiodactyla > Delphinidae > Globicephala > Globicephala melas. Next base: position 128,004,438 of record NC_083314.1, on the reverse strand, counting down.
AAAACTTTAGTGTTATCAAGAGTGCCCACTGGCACTCTGAATTTGAAAGGTTAATTTTAATGAACATATAAACCCTTGCATTAGGCAATCTCATTTAAATATAATTGAAATGTGAAGCTGAGAGTTGTAGTGCTTGGCATCCAAATCTGGCCTATTTACTTCAGGCATAGGCCAAGTGCCATAGCAACACTTGCTAAGTATTGCAGCATCTATAATAAAGAGTAATAAACACTGGTTAGGAGTGTAACTGAAAAAGGCCTTGTCCACAGGAGACCATATTTTAAGTAAGAACTTATATGCTAAGGACTTTTCATGTGTACTTTCTACTTTTGAGTAGCAGGACAAAGAGGCAGCTCAAACAGGGGTTAAATGCAGCTCAGGACATCAAAAACTATAGAAAGTGCGGGAAGGAAAGGGCTGTGTAATGAGCACAAGCTAGTGAGAATTAGCATCCACCTATTGCACACAGTGAATGGTTTTGTGGTTTTTTTTTTTTTGTCTCATCATTTAAATACAATTAAGGCACTGAATGAGGTTATATTTCAAAAATTTTGACTAAAAACTGGAAGCCAGAAATACACAGAAAGAGTTTAGCCCAAAGCAAGGAGACTTTCAAAAGGCTTTCAAACAATGCTTCCATATATAAACCCATTAAGTCTTTTAAAATGGACTTTAACCTAGAGGCTCAGGCACTTAGCCAGGCATACCCTGGACCAACCAGGACAGTGATAGCACTGAAAAATAAAAAAGAAAACTAGAAAATTTATTATTTTTTTAAGATATTATTTTAAGTTATTTAGTAAAAAGAAACCATCAAGACTGGTATGCTGGTCTCTATTATAACCAAAAGGTTCTTTTTCTTCCCCTTCAACATTGGCCTTAAAACTGTGATGTTACCTGTAACTAAGAATATTAGGTCTCCTGCAAAATTAAAATACTGTGTTTAAGAGTATGTATCTTCCTCATATCCTAATAAACTTCTCTGAAGTGTGTATATTTACACCAGCTGTGGCAGGGCCCAGTTCCATTGATTTACAGAGAACAAAAGCATCTATCCTTAAAATAACATAACTATATATTATAGTACAATATTATAACTATAATAATAATATAATTGTTATTATAATAGTATATTGTACTACAGTACAGTATCATATAGTATAACAATATAGTAATAATAATTTAGTGTTCTAATTCAGACATATATTTCTCTCATTATAGTGAATAGTGAATCTGCCTGAAAAGTGGAGACGCAGTTTTTGTCTTCAGGTAGAAACAAGATAACAGAAAACAAGAATATAATAATTTATTTTTAAGTATATATCACTTTCCTGGATACTGGAATAATATATTTTAGGCTTATAATTTTACTTGTTATAATAAAATAATAATAAATACCTTCCTCCTAAGGAGAGTGCTTAACTATTAAGAATTTATATAATTAAAAAAAGAAATCTTTATGGGACCCTTAAGGTTAATTATGATTGCCATTTTACAGGTAGAGAAGTTAAAATAGATGATTCCAGTTTTTTAATCTGTAGGCCTAGACTATTATAAATAGTATTTAATCAGACTATATATTTTTGTTTCTCTAAAATTCAAGATAATATATTGCAGACTGTAAGCATTTCATAATGTAACACTGTAATGGTGGTGTGTAAATCACTTTTAATTTTCATATAAAAGTTAAAAGATACAATTATTAACAATAATTATAACTATAAAATTTGTTAATTTCTATTTTATTTTAATAATGCATTTGTAATCAGAAAATTACTTCAGCCTAAACACATGGTTTGCTAAATTTTATTTACGACTTTATTTTGTATTTTATACAAATAAAGAATTACATTAATTAAATAAACATAATCTCCAGCATTTTGACTGCTATTTATATATTTTCACTACAGTTACTCTTTTCCAGAAGATCCTGTAAAGTCCTAACTTCAAGAAGAGATTTTTTTAATATCTAAATCTTACTGTGTACAATTGACTTTATTAAGCCTATCTTGAATATTTTCTTGGTTCTTTCACTCCCCTTTTTAAATTTTTGATTAGAAAATTGCACTAAATAATAACAAGAAATCTTCCCTTTATGACTTTTGAAACACATCAGGCTCTGCCGGACTCTGTGCATGGACTAGATACTTCTCTGTTCTACAAATAAATGGAGGTTCCATAAAGTCCTGACTCACACATTTATAGAGATTCTTGGGCTTTATAAACATAAAGGTTTTACATTAAGTATTCAAATAAATAATTTCAAGCTATCATTGTTTTCTTAATTTCCCATATCATCCATGGGTTGTATATGTATCAGAGTGAAAACTATAAAACTAAATAAATGTATATCTGCATTAATCTTGTGGAAGTCAAAAAAAATAAATCTCGTGGAGGTCACTTTTCTAAAATACTTGATTATTACATATGCATATGAGTATTTTAGGCTCAATTATTGTAATTATATAGAACACATTAAGCTATGAATATATACACATATAATAAGCACTTTGCTTTAATGATTACTGGGAATTACCAAATCAGGGTTTAAAGTTTAACAGTAAGATCTTAAAACTTTATTCATTCAGAATAACTAGAGTAAAAGGCAACTCTGACCTGTAAGAATCTAAATTATGAAATATTTTATGAGAAATTTTGTTTTTATAATTTTTAAAAACAAAGGAGATACGTTGCACATTTATTTAGTTGTTAGGTATAAAACAGGCAAGGAGGAAAATCACTATTGAAAGAATTTTCCTTGCAGCTATTGAAGTGTTACTTTAAGAAGGAATATTAGACAACAGTATCATCCTTTTGTTCCACACTGAATTTATATATTCACAGCTCAAATACCTAAAGTGATAGTATTTGTGGAAATATGCTAATAGGATGTGTAACCTGACGATCAGAAAAGCATCTGATTAAACTCTTCACAACCCATTCTTGCTTTTTATGTTTATTTAGATGCATTTGTCAATTTATAAGAGCAGTTAATTAAAATTTTTTACATTTTCTTTTTTTTTTTAAAGGAGCCCGCTACATGAAAAAAATGCAAGTCAAAGTGGTCACAACCTAGAAGTCCGCAGAGACAGAATAACTAGCAAGTAGATACTATGTTATTTTACTATGCTTAAGTATATAGAATTAAGTAGTATTCTGGGAATTTTCCTCTATAATGACCAAATAGTCTTATAATTTTAAATTTATACTTAGTATTATTTGTGTTAAGTATATTACATCACAAAAATAGCTAGGAAGAAAAATGATAACTGTGGATTTCAGGAAATTAATTTTCTGTCAATAATAATGAAATTATTTTGGACAGAAAGATGAATTTAAATGTTGTATTCTCTCTCAGGTCTTATTTTCAGAACCCTAATTCAACAATCTAAGAATAAGATCTCCCTTTGCCTTGTGACATATTTAACTGCTATATAAATGTATTAATTCCTCTCCTAAACCATTAACAGAAATTATATTATAATCATGCTTTTAAGAACTAGAGCAAAATTACATTCACTTTTGAAGGTTACATTTCAAAATTTCAAGGTTATATCAAATAAAATTCAGGCACAAAGCAGGAGCTTTCCATTTATTAGTACTCACTGACATTTGCAAGAAATGAAATAGGAGGTTCAATGATAAAAACATGCAATGTTTGGATGAATGAATACAAAAAGGACTTAAAGAATGTGGAAAGGGTAAATAAGATTATTTCAATGGCAAGAAGAATCTTTGAAAATCTCACTGTTCCATATTAAAGTGGATGGAGTTGATTCTTTCTCCTCAAATGTATCTTGAAGGTTGTAATAGAATCAGAAAATGTTAAAGCTAAAAGGATTTTAGAAAGTATTTACATCAACTCTTTCATTGGTATGGATTAAGGAACTAAGTTTGCAAGTAGAAACTGATTTTACGTGTTAAAATTATACATATATACACATAAATACCTTTATATGCACATATATACATAATATGCATATATTTTAAGATAAAATTAATACAGTTATTAATTCAACAGGTATTTTCTATGGTAATGGTGATTAAAATATATTTGCAAAGATAAATATATATGTAATAATGACAGTATCCACAATCAAAATATTTTAGAAATTGTCCATAAATATTTTTATGTTTAAAATCCTATAGTAGAGAAATTTCTATAATTATAAAAAAATGTTTAAAATTGTGTTTTAACATTACACATTCCTAAATAATTATATAAACCAACAGAAGTTTCTTCCCTTTCAATCTTCTTTTAAGGCTTTATAAATGACAAGTCATGGATGATAAACACCTTGCCTTTAAACTCTATCAAATATTTATACAATTTAAGCCACTCATTTTGAAAAGAACAATGCTAAGCAATAACTCAATAGAGATGAAAGGCCTCATTATAATGTAAATTATTAGTCCTTAATATATTTGGTTTATAAATTTGGACTTTTTATCTTGGATTGTCATACAGTGATACAAGCTTACACTATAAGGCACTAGAAAGGAAAGCACCTTCAAAATTCAATGACTTTTTAAAAATTGAAGTATAGTTGATATACGGTGTTCTGTTAGATTCAGGTGTACAGCAAAGTGATTCAGTTATATATATTTTCTTCAGATTCTTTTTTAAATAGTTCTGTTAGGCTACCTTGGTACTAAAGGAGAGAATGTTATGAAAATATGTTTAGAAATACATTTGTAATAGTATCAAATTTAGCTCAGAAAGAAATGAAGAGGACCATAACTTTGAAGGTATTGAAGAACTTACAAAGGAAAAAATCATCTGGTGGACTGCTGGGAGAGAGTCTGGACACAAAGAAATTGATGCTTGCGGTAACCAGGCGGGAAATTTTAGGAGCCAAACTAAATGGTGGCAGTAGAGAGAGAAGGATTTCGATTTGAAAGAAATATCTTCTTCACTGGTTTCTACAGGAACCTGGTTTGGATGAATAGTTATTCCGTTATTTGAGATCTGGAACATTAAAAGAAGAGCAGTTTACTTTTAGTAAAGGATGTTGAAATGGTAACTTTAGTTTTAATGTGAAATTCATGTGCCTCTAGCATAGTAAAATGGGGATAGCATGGGGTTGGTGGAAATGCAGATCTGGAGCTCTAGAACTAGATTACATTGGCTTTTATCTGAGTAGGGATGATGGTTGAAGCCACCAGAATTTAACCAGGCAGAAAACGTACAGAGTGAAAAGGGAACATTACCGTAGTATAATTCCTGGGATCATCAATATTTAGTCATAAAAATTCTGTTTGGAGGAAGAGGAATTGACAACAATAACAGGGCAGTAGTCACAAGTAAGAGGAAAACTGGCTTTCAGTGTTTTTGTTTTGTTTTAAAAGAACCAAAGAAGCAGAGAGATCCAAAAAGGTTAACTGTGTTAAATGCTGCTGAAAAGCCTAGAAGGAGGATGACTGAGGGAGAAAAAGCTTTTGGATATCACAATTAGTCAGTCATTGGAAGCCCTAGTGGAAATAATCCAACTTTGGAAACCAGATGGATTTATGAATCCTTTTCAGTACAGTGCCTTTATTCTCTACCTTATCTCCTTCCTATGTCAATCACAATAATAGAATTATGTTTTTCAGATTTATCTTCGGGTAGTTTAATTTTCTTAATTCAGATTTACTTAATCTCAGAGTATAATTCAGTTAAAAACACCCTAAAACTCAGATAATTTGAAGAACTAATTCAATTTAATATACTTTGGTTAAGGAAATCTTTATTGCTGGGTAATTGTACCAAATATAAATGGCCTACTATTATTTCATTTAGTAACCTCATAAATGATTTTCCACAGTAGGCTGACAAATACTCTATTTGCTGGGTTGGGAAAAACCCAGTCCTCCTGTGTCTCTCCTCTCACACTACTATCACACTCACAACACTTCTGACACCAATGTATGGAGATTTTTTCCCACAACAATCAATTTTCTGTGATACCAGCTGGGTGTCATAATTTAAGTCAATTATGACACTCTTTACCTGAAGATACTGTCAGATCCCACAGGTTAAGGGCTCAGTCCCAAAGACTGCCCCCCAACACACCCACTTTAGATGACAACTGCAAGCAGTAGGTCCCCGGGTTATCCACAGCTTCTGTCTGACTAGGCTACAAATCGTAGTGTCCCAAGACTTTTGGCTTGCCTTTGGACTCTATTATTTGATAGAATAGCTTACAGAACTCAGGAAAACACTTAACATTTACCAGTTTATAAGGGTATGATGAAGGATACAGATGAACAGCCAGGTGAAAAGATACATAGAGCAAGGTCTGGGAAGGTCCCAAGAGCAGGAGCTTCTGTCCCCGTGGAGTTGGAGTGTGTCACCCTCCCAGTATGTGGATGTATTCACCATCTGGAAGCACTCCAAACCCCACACTATTGAGATTTTATGGAAGCGTCCTCATGTAGGCATGATCAATTATTGACTCCATTTTCAGCCCCTCTCCCCTTTCTGGAGAATGGGAGATGAGCCTGAAAATGCCAAGTTTTTAATCATGGTCTTTCTGGGGACCAGCCCCAACCCAGGAGCCATCCAGGAGCCCACTCAAAGTTGCCTTATTAGAATAAAAGACGCTCTTATCGCCCAGGAAACTCCAAGGGACTTAGGATCAGGGTGTCAGGAACCAGGGTCAAAGACCAAATATTAGAACAAGAGATGTACCTAATGCTCTTATCACTTAGAAACTTATAAAGGGTTTCAGGAGCCCTGTGTCAAGGACTGGGGGCAGAGACATATATATATATTTATATATATATATATATATATAAAATTATATAATAATAATATATATTATTATTTTGCAGCATCATAAGTAATAATTTCAATTAATACCTGGCACATAGTACTTAATTATAATTACTTATAAGTAGTTATTGAATGAACAAATGAATCAGTGCTTTTCTCCCTTTGGATTATTCCCACATTCTTTTCTAAGTATTACTATCCTCTTCTTTCAGAAAATGCACTCAGAATTATGTGACTGTCTTCAAATCCTTAAATAAACAAATAAAACTAAGGGAAATGAGATTATGTAACACTTTTGTGTGAGATTTTCTACCTGATTCTCCTCAGTGCTATTTTAATATTTTTTGCTCTGTTACTATAGACTTAATTTTTATAGTTGTCATTAGGGCATAACAGCCATCAAATCTTTCTAAAGTTTTAATAGGGAAAACAGATTACTCTTAAATCTTTGTATTGTTTTATTTCTTTCTTTGTCCACAATAAAAATAGCTTTATTTTTTATGTCATATTATATAAATAATCCATGCTCGTTGTAAAAAATTCAAACAATACATGAAAGTATGATGAAGAAAGTAAAAATTACTTGAAAAGCTACCCAAGTGATATCAGCACAATTAACATTTATATTCCTTATGGACTTACAACTTTATCATTATGATATGACTTTTTTTGCCTTTAATGATGATTCTTGCTTTAAAAATCTACTCTTTTTGCTTTTAGTACAATACCGCCAGCTTTCTTTTAGTTAATATTTGCATGGTATTTCTTTTTGCATCCTTCTGCTTCTAACCTTCTTGTGTTCTTATATCTATGGTTTCTTGTAAGCATAATATATTAGCCTTTAAAAAATCTAGTATGATAATATTGATCTTTTTCTTGGAGTATTTAGTCCTTTTACATTTATATAATTCTTAATATAGTTAGGTTATATCTACCATGTCACTATTTATTTTCTCTTTAACTCACTGATCAGGTTCCTTTTTTCTCCTTTATTGCATTCTTTCGGATTTTGTATTAAATAGATACTTGTAGTGATATTATAGTGGTTACTTTAGAGATGTCAACATTCATCCTTGACATATGACTGCTTAATACAAATAGTAACTTTCAACAGTTTTCTGATACTGATAGAATCTTAGAAGACTTTATTATTGTGATATGTTTTTCTACAGATATCCTAACCCTCAATTAAGAGGTTTCTATTATTGTTTTGTAGAATCAATATCGATCTATATTTACCTGCATGTTTACCCTTTCCACTGTCTCATTTCTTCTTGCATGTCTGTGTTTCCATTTGGGAATATTTTCCTTATATCTGAAGGACACTATTTAGTATTTCTTTTAATGCCAATGTGCTAGAAATAAATAAATATGCTTCCACCTTTTGCCTATTGTGAATAATGCTACTATGAACATGGGTGTACAAATATCTCTTCAGATCTCTGCTTCAATTATTTTGTGTATATATCCAGAAATGAAATTCCTGGATCATATGATAATTTTCTTTGTAGTTTTCTGAGGAATTACCATGATGTTTTCTGTAGCGGTTGCAAAATTTTATATTCCCACCAACAATGCACAAGCCACAAGCAAACCAATTTTTCCATATCCTAGCCAACACTCATTATTTTGTGGGTTGTTTTTAATAGCAGCCATCCTAATGGGCATGAGACGATATCTCATTGTGGTTTTCATTTGCATTTCCCTAGTAATCAGTGATGTTGAACACCTTTTCATTGCTCATTGCCCTTTATCTTCTTTGGAAAAATGTCTGTGCAAGTCCTTTGCTTATTTTTTAACTGTGTTGTTTTTGCATTTTTGTTTACATTCCTTTTAAGATCTTCTCTTTATTTTCAGTGCTTTGATTATGATAAGCTTGGGTGTGGTTTTCTTTCCAGTTATTTTGCTTGGAGTTTGTGAATTTTCTTGAATTTCTAGGTTAAAGCTTTTTATCAATTTTGGAATGTTCTTAGCCATCATCTTTGCAAGTACTGTTTCAACCCCTTCTTTCTTCTTTCTGGGACTTCAACTACATATATGTTAGATCTTTCCACTGTGTGCCCCACATTTTACTTATATTCTATTCTTTACTGCATATCCTTTTTCTGTCTTACTTTAATTGGATAGTACCTACTCCTCTGTCTTCCAGTTCACTAGTCCAATTTCTAATCTGATTTTAAATTCATTTATTGAGTTCTGAATTTCAGAGTCTATATTTTTCAGTTATAAAATATCTATTTGATCCTTTTATACATATTCTAATTATCTGGTGAAAGTCTATTTATTTTCATCTGACCTATTGTGTACATCTTTTCTACTATTTTCTTGAACCTGTCAATCACAGTTACTCTAAAGTCTTGTCTAATAACTGTAATATCTTGATTACCTTTGCATCTATTTTTTAGTGCCTGTTTATTCCCATATATTTTGGTCATTATGAACTCATCTATTTAAGTAATTTTTTTATTGAATGCCAGATGTTGAGTATACAAAATTTTAGAGTCTGTAGGGGATAATATTTAGGCAAATAAAGTAGAAAAAGTGTTCCACCTAATTTTTTTTCAGGGACAGAGGTGAGTACAGGCTAGGTGTCAGTCTATCTCTGCTTGATCTCTGTTTTTAACATGTAGCCCTCTAAGATTTTCAACTGAAATCTTGGTGAGTTCATCGTGATAGTTACCCCCTCATGAATCTTTGTCAGTAAGGCAGCACATTCTGCCCTGTGTTTCAGAGGTATTTAAATAAAACTCCAGTTTTCTCTGTCATGAAGCATCAAAGTACAGCAAATGACTCAAAGGAGAGATCAAATATAAATCTAAGTTTTCTCAATTCTTTAATTTTCACATTAGGCTCACAAGATCACCCAAAGCCACTCTTACTTATCTTTCCCTAGTTGTGGCTTTCTGATCAAACTATAATAAAACCAGATTCTCAGACTCTGTTTTCTGTCATAGAATTGGCAAATGTCTACAGAAAAAGGAGCTTCTGACATTCAGCTCATCTCTCTTTGTTTCTCCCCACTCTGAAAACTTAGCAACTAGCTTTGTAGCTTCATCAACTGTCTGACGCATGAAAGCAGATGTTTGTGTGGCTTTTCCAGTTTCTCTCTCTAGGAGAATTGGTGCTGCCAAAACCACTTTTTATGCATTGTTTTCCAGTAGAATAGAAACATTTACATGTCAACTAAAATAGACTAATGTATTTTTTCTTTTCTGTTTTTTCTCTCTCATTAGAATTCTTTTTAAAATAAACTGCTTTTAGAGCAGTTTTAGATTCACAGCAAAATTCAGCAGAAAGTACAGATATTTCTCACATATCACCTGACTGGACACATACATAGCCCTCCCCACGATCAACATCCCTCACCAGAGTGATACTTTTGTTACAATTGATGACATACATCGATATCATTTTCACTCAAAGCCCATGGTTCACATTAGGGCTCATTCTTGGTGTAGTACATTCTATGGGTTTGAACAAATATATGATGACATCCATCATTATAGTATCCCACAGAACAGTTTCACTGCCTTAAAAATCCTCTGTCTTCCATGTTCCCTAATTCCTGGCAACACTGATCTTTTCATTGTCTATAGTTTTGTCTTTTCCAGAATGTCACGTAATTGGAATCAAAAAGTAGCCTTTTTAGTTTGGCTTCTTTCACTTAGTTATACTCATTTAAGTTTCCTCCATATCTTTTCATGGCTTGATAACTTATTTTTCTAGCACTGAATAATATTCCATAGTCTGGATGTAGCACAGTTTATTTATCCATTCATAAATGTATTCTTTTTAACAGCTTCATTAGAGTCTATGATATATGGATAAGTTTTATTAAACAATCTCCTACTTAGGGACAATTTCCAATTTTTTTACCACCTAATATAAAGGTATATGAGCCTGAATATATACTTATTTATTTATATTTGTTTCCAAGGGATACACACCCAGGTACAGGCTTATTGGGACATAAATATACTTTAAATGTATATATACATATACACACATATATAATTAAAAATCATTTTATTATGGTAAAATATGCATAAAATAAAATTTACCATTTTAAGCATACAATTCAGTGACAGTAAGTACATTAACATTATTATACCAAAGCATTATTATTATTATTAATGTTAATAGGTAATGTTATATAGTTCAAAAATCATGCCTTCCAAATGATATAAACTGAAAAGTCTTTTTCAATTCTATCCCCAGCCAACCAATTTCCCTCTTTAGAGGGAGGTAACTGCTATTATCAGTTTCTTATATAAATTTCCAGAGATATTTTTCATAAGCCTATGGACACATAGCATTTTAGACACTGTTTGATAAACTTGCTTTTTCCACATACTAGAAAATATAGGAGATAATTTGATATCTGTTTGTAAAGAATTTTCTTATTTAACTTTAATTTTAATTTTTTTTTACAACTCCTTAATAGTACATTGTGTGGATTTATGTCATTTCCAGTCTTTGCATACATAGATTACTTTGCATCCATGCAAGCATATTATAGGAGAAATTGAATTGTTATATATAATGGTATGCCTTTTAGCAATTTTGGTAGAGTTTGTAAAATTCTCCTGCATAGACCTCGTTCCAATTTTTACCATTATCTATAATGTGAAGCATATGACTTGCTAAATTTAATCGATTGGTATTGTACTCAAAAGCTGTGATGGTTTAGATTGCTACAGGATTATATGTAAATATCCTGTCCTTACACTGCCACCCAGAAGTAGGTTGTAATCACTCTTTTCTTATTCTTCTCGTTGTGCTGAATATACAGTAATATCTGAATTCCTTCAAGTTGCATTTTCTTGACTACTACAGAAATTCAGCATTGTTCTTTATTTGTCATATGCTCTTCTGTAAATTGTATATTATTGCCTACTTTTTTTATTGTTGTCTTCTTCTTATCACTTTGTGACTACACTTTGTATATTATATATACATCAACCCTCTTTCAAATACATTACAAATATTTTTCCTAGCTAAAATTTGATTTTGTGTATGTTACTTTTTGTCATTTTTTAGCTATATGATGCAAAATACATCTTTTCTTGTTGTAATAAAATTAACTTGCTTTTGCTATAATCCCTCTATATAATTTATAATGGTAATTAATTCTCTGGAAGGAGTTGTGTAGTTCTCATAGATTATGATGACAGGAAGTCTGTCTTCCTAAATTATCTCATTACCTTAATCTTAATTAATTTATGATTGTGGAAGAGTCAGTTTATACAATTATGGAATGTTTTATATTTAATGTGAAATTCAGAGATGGCTTCACACTTTTATGCAGCTATCCTGAAAATGTTATTTCCTAAAGAAGAAATGTTAGTAAACAAGAGATAGTAAACCTTGTTTTAGACTTACTGGGTTAAGAGAAAAAAAGTGATCTCAAAATGCCAGGAAGGGGAGAAGAATACTCGTCTTTTTTTTTTTTTTTTTGGTTTTGGTTTTGGTATTTTTTTTTTGATGTTAAAAAAGTTGCCAGAAGTCCTCTTGGGTTATTTCTTACCTCCATGTTTTACTGGATAATTGCCACAAATTATTTGGAAGAGTATGTGGAAATTAAAACTTTTACTTCTATTACTATTCAGCTCATGTGATGGTTAGAGAGCCTTTCTTCTTTACAAGTTACAGTGTTAGTTGGGTATGAAGGGTAGCAAAGATATGTAAATCATGAGATCAGAGTCAGTGGTTAAAATGCACGTTCTGGAGTTGAATCATCTAGTTTGAAATCCAGCTTTACCGTTTAAGGCTGTGTAAAATTGAGTATATTCCTTAACTTTTCATTACCTTTGTGTTCCTCATCTGTAAAATGGGGCTCATTGTACTTGTCTTATGAGATTGTCTAGGTGTTGGGAATAAAGCAGCAAACAGAAATGACAAAACTCACACCTTCATAAATGTTATTGGGCTATTCATATGAAATACGAATCTGAGAACAGTATGAGAAATGGATTGGAATAAGAAGCAACAGGACACATGGCACATAGTGAGCACACAATAAACATTACTTATAATAATTTTTTAAGAATCAAGAAATACAAATCAAATTGGGCAAATTTATTTCAAAAGAAAGTATATTTAGAGCATAATTAGTATTTATAACTTATGAACCTCTTCTAAACTTTTTTGAAAAAAAATTTTCTTTCATAGTTTGTAAAGAAGAATATAAAATTGGAAAATTATACCCAAAAGAAGGACAAATTTGTGCTATTTTTATACTAGGATTTATTTATTCAACCAATATTTATTGAGCATCTACTGTATGCTAACCCCTGTTCTAGGTGCTAGCATACAGCAGTAAATAGAACAAACAGAAGAAATCCACACTCTCATGAGTGTGTGTGTGTTCTGCACAGAAGAGTGATAGGGCTATGAATTTGGAAAATGAATCCTGATAACCACTTGACAAATGTACTGGAATAGGGAGAAGCAGGAGATGTAGAAATCAGTCAGGAGGCTATCTTCTTTTGAGATGAAAAGTCACGGAGACCTGTACTTGTGAATGACAGAGAAAGCCACAAAAATTGCACAATTGTGTGATTACTGAATTTCTGTAAATAAAATAATTTCAGTGCACTACGGGAAGTTGCTGTTTTTAAATAAATCCTCTTCAACTGTTATTACAAATAATTATCTATTTACTCCTTAAAGTGAGATAAGCCTATACTACTACTTAAAAAAACCCCAAAACCTCCAAGTGTATATTCTACTGAATGTGCAACAGTCATTGTGTTCCTAGACACTCAGAGAGAAATAAAAATAATATAATATTGTCCATGAATAACCTAAAATTGATAGCCAGTTGTTACAGGTTACATATGGCATCTATACGGACAGAAATTCAAAATTTAAAGAATGAAATTGATGACGTGATTCTTCAGATCCTGTAATGCCAATATACAACTTAGATGTGTAAAGGTTATAAATATTATGATAGAAAAGAAAGTAATTGTGGGTGAGCCACAAAGTAGTGATCATATGAGAGGGAAGCTGGAGGTTAGGAGGAAAGTTGACACAGACTGTACTTGACTCTCAAGCCATGATGGGCAGAGAAAGACTACTACCAGCTGCACACTCCAGGCTCCTGGCCAGACCTGTGCTGCTTTGGAGATCTCTGCATGAGCCAGTATCCTGGCTTCTGTGTCCTGAGGTATTCTGATGCCAGGTGAATGAGCTCCTGATGCTGTCACGTCTGACTTTATTCCTATCTGTGCTGAAGAAAGAGCCCAGTTCCTACCTGTGATCTGGTTGAGAACTTTCTAGCTGGAATTTAGGAACTGATAGTTCTTTAAATCATAGGTGGAACCAAAAACCTGGAGAGGAAAGAAAGGACAGAAGGGAGTGAAATTAACACTTATTGAATAACTTTTATGTAGGTTCATTTATACACACATTTTCTCGCTTTCTAGCCCTCATAATATCTCTATAAGAGAGATGAGAAACTGAGCTGCAGAGAAGGTTTTTCCATGGTCACTACAGCTACTAAAGGGAAAATCAGTATTACAATCTATTTCTATATGACTCAAAGGACCATTCTCTTTCTACTGTATTGCCAGGAGAAAAGAGCTTGCATGAGAAAAATTGGATGAAGAGAACATCATAAAATTTTACCAGAATTATAAAACTCTAGAGTCATATGTTTATGAAATAGAAATGGAACAAAGCCTTCTTAAAGCAACAAAAATGGAACAATGACAATAGCTGTCAGTATTGATGCATTGAGCATGGCACCTCTGACCATAGGATAGAGGGTAGATTTATGAAGACCATGGCAGGAGACAGGCAGAATGGCTGTGAGGAGCAGCCATTCAGGGAATAATATCAAGTAGGGTTTTTTTGTTGTTGTTGCTGTTGTTTTTTGCGGTACGCGGACCTCTCACTGTTGTGGCCTCTCCTGTTGCGGAGCACAGGCTCCGGACGCGCAGGCTCAGCGGCCATGGCTCACGGGCCCAGCCACTCCGCGGCATGTGGTATCTTCCCGGACCGGGGCACGAACCCGTATCCCCTGCATAGGCAGGCGGACTCTCAATCACTACGCCACCAGGGAAGCCCCCAAGTAGGTTTTTGAAACATAGGACAGATCTGAGCTAAAAATGTGGATTCAGGAGGTTTTACCATGAAGTGAAAACTAAAGTTAAGAGCAAAATAGGAAGAGAACCAGAGATTTTGGGGGAAGATGGAGGAAGAGTAAGACGTGGAGATCACCTTCCTCCCCACAGATACATCAGAAATACATCTACACGTGGAACAACTCCTACAGAAGAGAACCAAGAGCAAAACTTGGGTTAAAAAAAAGACAAAAACCAAAACAATAACAAAAGCATTTAGAGAGGTAGGGAGAGTATCAGGGTTAAGCAGGTTTATGGAAGCAAAAAAGGAGTGTGCTAAGGGGAAAAAACTGGTCAACAGAGTTAAATAAAAGCTGCAAAGAAACTTAAGGGTTCATGGAATCTGATGGTTAAGTTATTGTAAGGGAACTGTAGAAGAAATTCATAATAGTATAGGGTGAAGAACTAAGTGTGTCTTCAGTTGAGTTCCTTGGAAACAGGCTCTGAGATAAAGATTATTATCTTATTATTTTGGGTTTCCTTGAAACAGGCTCCAAGATAAAGATAAAGATTATTTAGAAGTGCTGGGTAGAGAGAGAAATTAAACTATGATGACTTTGCAACAAGAGGACTCAAGAGACCCTACAGATAGCACTGGCACTGGGGAAGCCCTTTAGAATTATGCCAAAGTGAAGCAAGGTATCTGGGCTTTTAAACAAGCATCAGGCAGTCTTTGGAGGAGTGTAACCAGGAAGGTAATTGCCTTCAGAAACAGGCAGTGCCCAGAGAGGGATGCACCTTTGAGCCATTGGTAGTCAACCTTCCAGCAGCTGGAAGAATGAATGGTTCCATCCTACAAGGGGATCTAGGTTTGGCAGCTCCTCATAGCACCCCAGGAGAGAGTGGAAAAAATGACTGTAAAGGACTAGGCTAGCATCTTAAATACTTTGCTGTAAGAGATATTATTATTGCAGCCAATAATCATCTCTTCCAAATTCTTTCCCACCACCATCTTCTTGCCAGCTAACTCCTTTACTGCCAGATTTTCTTCTTAGCTAGATACTTCATTTACTTACATGGCCTCCAGTTAGGTAGCTCTCTTTTCCTTCACTGTTCTTCATTAATTGTTACTCTTAGCTTATCTTGTACCATATGGGCAGATGTGAGCCTAAGTGGATTTCCATGGCCACTGCCATTAATATGTGTTATGTGAAAAATAACCATAATTTATAGAATTGCTTTTCCTAAATCAATTACCAATAGAAAAGAGGCTTTCCATGGGAGCTCTAGGTTAAGGAACTTAGAAATTACAAACCAAGACTTGGTGTATCACTGCAAGGCTGTGACTACATTGAGCAGTCTAGTTTTACATATTTCATGTGGGGCTTTCCATTTCCTTAGAAGAAGACACTAAGTAAACAGGCTGTACAATTACAAATATGAAATCTTACCATAATCACATGCTCATGAATATAGAAGAAGGTTAAATAAAAGCTGTTCATCATTTTAGTGATTATTAATTTATGGCAGCTCTGAGTGTGAGGATAGTGTAAAAATAGTTCCCAGGAGGGATTTGAGTCGATATGCACTTATATCATCATGTCAACCACTTTTATCACCCTGCATCCTTATGCTTCCTGTAGGTGCTTAATGCAACATCAACTGTCTGTAGCAGTTACTGGGGATGTGTATTTACTGGCAGTTTTATTACTTTTTATAGAATATATAGGACCATATTTTTATTTCTCTTTTTAAATTATCAATAGAATAGTTTAATATTTAAGATGTATTGGCAGGGTTCTTTTGGAAATTGTGAAGTTGTAATATACTAAATCCCCATATAACCACCCCCCTAAAAAAAACCTGAATTATGTACAGCTTTATGGAGCTCTAACTGAAGACTGTCTGAAAAAGGAAGATTTGTCCTTGCTTTGAAAATACCATATAAACACCAAAAAAAAAAAAAAAAAAAAGAAAATCAGTCCCATCTGTCAAATTGCCTGGAGAATGCATTTAACAAGGAATGAAGCTACATTAAAGGCCATAAAATATGCAGCAAGGGAAAGAAGGATAAAGCCATCCTGCAGTTCATTGGCTTCACCTACTGTGCAGAGCTCTCCTTGTGAACAAGACAGATGGGGTAGTTATTGCCTCATCAAAATATCTGCCATTGTGGAGGGTAAGAGAATTGGAAAGGGAACACTGGACTCCAAATTCCAGCTCTTTCCATGATCATTAGCCAAGGAAATGTGAAAATTAATTACACTTCCTTTCATTTTAAGAAAGCAGATCAACTTTTTCAACTAGGAAAATAAATCCCACAACTTTTTTTGCAATCAAGGAGACTGCCATTCCATTAATGTTATTACCAATTTGGCAAGTGAAAGAAGTGAAGTTTGCTTTACAGTTTTGCAGCTATGCCTAAAGGAAAGGAACAAATTTCTAAAGGGTATGCTGATAGACTAGCTATTGGGCAATTATATAAATTCTCTATTGTTTTATCAAAATGTGGAAGCAACACAAGAAAATAAGATTCATTTGGAGTAGCTAACAGAAAATAAATTGCATCTAACTTAACCTGCTGAAAAAAAAAAAAAAAAGACAAAACATTTAGATGTCCTTTTCCAAAGTACATTTTTGCTCAGATTGTAATTTTGAAAGGTGTTCACTTCTCTGTCAAATATCAAAGCGGAAAACATTTATCTGAAACAAAATGTTCAATGCTAAACTTATTGAAAGTAGTCTCCATCTGTAAATGTTAGCAAAGCTATCCAAGGATTCTCTATTGATGCATTTTGAGGGTGAGAGAATAACATCAGATGTTCTCAGCAGTTTATAAGTGCTTCTGAGAAAGGAGTGATAATGTTAAAAAATCTTGCTTATTAGCAATAAGTTATTGTTTGTTATTTTCAGATAAAACATGAAAATGTCCTTTATATTGTCCTAAGTTTACTCACTTTATAGGAAAAACATGACATTTTGATGGCTAACTAGATAATTTATTTGAAAACACTAGACAGTATTTTACTTGTTTCGTTTTACACAAACTATGGAACTATTCTTCAAACCACTTAGTTCCTAGAAAATATAATAAAATAGAAAAACAGTTTCTCAATAAAAATGTATTACAAGTTGCAAAAGTAATTCCAATTTAGTAGTAATCATAATCAGCTAATTTTAAAAATACTTTTGTTAAAAAGATCTGAAACATAACTTGAAGAAAAAGTGGGGTTTTTTTGTTTTTGTTTTTGTTTTTTTCACGATACACGGGCCTCTCACTGTTGTGGCCTCTCCCGTTGCGGAGCACAGGTTCCGGACGCGCAGGCTCAGCGGCCATGGCTCAGGGGCCCAGCCGCTTCACAGCATGTGGGATCCTCCCGGACCGGGGCACAAACCCGTGTCCCCTGCATCAGCAGGCGGACTCCCAACCACTGCGCCACCAGGGAAGCCCAAAAATGGGTATTTTTTAATGAAGGAAACATTTAACACTATGGTAGATAAAAATTTTAAAGATTTTTCATAGTTTTAGAAAATTGGACAGTGTTTTACAATCTAAGGAAAAATAGGAAACATGTATGTAGCTAATTGTCCAAAAGAAGATGCACACAATTATGACTAAAATATGCAATCACTGAGAAATTCAAAAAGCTCTATTCAATTAAAAATGTTACCTAAAAGTTTAGAAATAAAGACTCTAAACATCTTGTCCAAATTTAGGAACTGTAAAATAGTAATTATTTTAATGTTCTATGTGTTAATATTCTGTTGTGAGGGATTGAAATAAAGATTATTTCATATTGACAGACAGGGACAAAAATCTAGAGAAAAATTCAATTTCAGTAAATAATGGAGCCCCTCTACTGAAGAAGATATAATTTCTGCAGTGTTCAATTGGACTTAATATGTACTTGCAATATTTTGACCCTAAATTTTGACAAAGTGAATGAAGAGTTAGCTCTATCTCCTTTTTAGAAACAAAAATGCTTTATTTTCATTGAACTAAAAAATTAGATGTGACTGCAGACTGGATTGTAACCTACATGCTCCTTTGAACATACCTTTGCCAAAACATACTTTCATAGTAAACCACTTTTACACCTTAGACATAAAGCATTTTATAGTTAGTAGGGCCTTCATACATTTCTGAAACAGTAGGAGTTCATCAACAGCTCAGGAGTCCATCCAGATGCTCTGTACTGGCTAGATGTGAAAAGAATATCTAATTCCTAGGGGAGATCCCAGTGTAGGAAAAGATCTAACTGGGTTTTGGTATAAAACATAATTAAAGAAAAAAATACATGGAGCCTGTATTTTCTTATCTATTTAAGACATGGTAAGGTTAGAGAATCATAGAAATGGGTCCCCATATACTCTAGAACACTGTAGCAGGGGAAAAAAAGGTAATTTGACTCAAATCATGTGGCTGCTTAATGGCAGAGCTGGGACTAGCATTCAGGTTTCCTGACTCTTAATCCAAAGCCCTTTAGTGGAATTCTGGCAAGATTCTTGAGGATACTTGATGTTCCCTGTTAGACAAGCAATTAAGCTTATAATTGGTCCTTGTTCCGCTTCTCTGTGAACATGCCTTTCTTCAGATTCTGTGAGAGGACACATTATTCACCCAGGGACAGAGAAGAGAGTGTGAAAATTAAGTCAGTGAAGTAATTTTATTTAAATTATCCAGAAAACAAGGATAATAACATGATTTGATTATTTGTTATTTTCTGCTTATGTTTCCTTATTTGCATTAACTGAGCACCTGACTCATCTGAGGTTCAAGTGACTCTCAATTTATTTTTAATTTTATTTCTGAATAATGGTAGGAAATTTGTCGTAAATTAGGCCCTCCCACATCAATTCTTGCATGTCTCTCCTGAATTTTGGTAGTTATATGTCGTGTTCAACTTTTCACTTCTTTAAGCTAGCAAACCATTCTTTGCTAGCATTAAAAACTTCTTTCACTGATTTCTCAACACAGCAACTGTTTTATGCAGAGAAATCGTGTCTCTGATAAAATTGTAATTTTTTAAAGGCATTTAACTTACGATTATGCATCTATACAAGCAGAAGTTTTCCATCTTAGAAATCATCCTTCATGCTTTCTTATCATTGTTAACTGTGCTAATCTACCATAAGCAACTCAGCTAGGCTTACTGTCTCCTGTTGCAGTCTTCAGGTGGTCATAAATAGGAGTATGAGTTGATGATGTACTCTTATTTGGAATGAGGTACGTTGCAAAAGTTAGAGCCTCATGTAAAATAGCATGAATATCAGATTGAGAGTGTCACATATATTTATCAAGAATTCAAGATCCTGCTTAATTTATTTTATTTTATTTTATTTTAAATTAATGTTTTACCTTATTACTGGGGCAAAATACAGTGATTGTAGAAAAATTATAAAATACATACAGTCAAAACAAAGAAAATTGGACATGTCCATAAGCCATCAGAGAAGCTATTAAGAAGCTATTAAGCTCCGGGTACTTTTATCTGAACATACTTACATGCACACACACGAAAAGGAATAATTCTGAATATGTAACTTGTTAAGGTTTTTTGCTCTGAGCAATATATGGCAAAGATTTTCTCATTAATATAATCAATTTTGAATTAAAAAGTAGTATGTGGATTTTACATTAATATTATCTCTGAATGAATGAGAGCTATATGAACCAGAGTAGGGTATATTACCAATGTAAACATTATTCATCTGCATCATTTTTAAAGATTGCACAGTATTCTACTATGAGTACATTCTATATTTATTTAACTAATCCTTTATGGCTATATTTTAAGTTATTTTAAATTTTCTTTGCTTTTATGAGCAATTATGCATGTCTTTCTACACATTCAATTCTGGGTACATTTTTTATGGATAGAATTACTGTTCAAATAAAATTTCTGAATAAGAGTTTTGAACCCTTTACTTCTTATTCTTGACTTCCTATTCCAGCTGGTAATTCTTTCTTTTTTTATTTTTCTTTTTTTTTTTTTTTTTTTTTTGCTTGAGGCATTTTTTTAAATTCAGTTTTAGTGCACTATGGACAAAATGGCTGGTAAATAATTTTTAAAAGTTGTGTGGATAAACAGCCTTCTTATCCAATGGCAACATGCAAAGAAATATCATGAAACAATAAAAATCTTTTCCAAATTTTCAGAAATCTCCATATCTATAAAAAAATAGACAAAGAAGTGCCTTTATATCCTCTTCCTAGATTCACCAATTGTCAGCATTTAGCCACATTAGCATTATCTCTTTCTCTGTAAGTCGCAGACATTATGATACTTTACCTTTAAAGATTGTACTCTATAGCTCCTAAAATAAGGGCAGTCTTTTCCACAACTACAGTGCCATTGTCAGGTCTAAGATATTTACAATTACTCCATAATATCATCCAATATGTGGTCCACATTTAACTTTCTCAGATTGTCCTCCAAATGCCATTTATGACTTTTTTGTTTTGAATCCAATCAATGTTCATACATTTTGGTCATTATATCCCTTTAGTACTAGTAACATTTACATGACATTAAATTTTTAAAAAGTCTTGGCCAGTCATCTTTTAAAATGTCCAAGATACTAGATTTGTTAATCATAGCCTCATTGCACAAACTATTAGATTGTTGGTACTGACTGCTTCTTATCACATCAGAAAGTATATAATGTCAGTTTGTCCCTCAATTGATGATACTAAATGTGACCACTTAATTGAGCTGGTGCCAAATCCCTCCATTGTATATTTTCTCCTTTATAATTGGTAAATAATGTGTGGGTTTTGAAAGTATGTGAATATCCTGACTCCAATAACTTTTTACCCAGCAGTCTTAGTGTCCATTGATGGCCCTTTACTGAATTGCCGTTAGGGATTGCAAAATGAGCATATTGTATCATTTTCATACACTGTATTAATATTATTTCAAGAAGTTTCCTTTTTATCTCTCTCTCTTTTTCTTTCTCTCTCAGTTTCTCAGCATTGTGGACTACTCATGAATTTGTTTTTAGCCCAAATATTTTTGTTTAATTCAAGGAAAGCAATAGAGATTTAATTGTCAGTCTAGTTCACTTTGGCTTATAAAAATGCTCAGAATTTGGTGTGTGGGAAAATGTATATATTTAGTAACACTAACATTGCTCCATTATTTTTAAAATAATAATTTTTCTGCTTTTCTGCAAGTCTCCATGACATACGTTGAAATTATTTCACAATTTTCTATTTCCAAAAGTGACATTTGGAATTTGCAAGACTAAGTACTGCAGAAAAAGTGTTAAAGAGCTTGCTTTTTAAATTCCTATAAGATTTAAATACCATTTTTTTACATCTTTATTGGAGTATAATTGCTTTACAATGGTGTGTTAGTTTCTGCTTTATAACAAAGTGAATCAGTTATACATATACATATGTTCCCATATCTCTTCCTTCTTGCGTCTTCCTCACTCCCACCCTCCCTATCCCACCCCTCCAGGTGGTCACAAAGCACCGAGCTGATCTCCCTGTGCTATGAGGCTGCTTCCCACTAGTTATCTACCTTAGGTTTGGTAGTGTATATATGTCCATGCCTCTCTCTCGCTTTATCACATCTTACCCTTCCCCCTCCCCATATCCTCAAGTCCATTCTCTAGTAGTTCTGTGTCTTTATTCCTGTCTTACCCCTAGGTTCTCCATGACATTTTTTTTTTCTTAAATTCCATATATATGTGTTAGCCTACGGTATTTGTCTTTCTCTTTCTGACTTACTTCACTCTGTATGACAGACTCTAGGTCTATCCACCTCATTACAAATGGCTCAATTTCATTTCTTTTTATGGCTGAGTAATATTCCATTGTATATATGTGCCACATCTTCTTTATCCATTCATCCGATGATGGACACTTAGGTTGTTTCCATCTCTGGGCTATTGTAAATAGAGCTGCAATGAACATTTTGGTACGTGACTCTTTTTGAACTATGGTTTTCTCAGGGTATATGACCAGTAGTGGGATTGCTGGGTCATATGGTAGTTCTATTTGTAGTTTTTTAAGGAACCTCCATACTGTTCTCCACAGTGGCTGTATCAATTTACATTCCCACCAACAGTGCAAGAGGGTTCGCTTTTCTCCACACCCTCTCCAGCATTTATTGTTTCTAGACTTTTTGATGATGGCCATTCTGACTGTTGTGACATGATATCTCATTGCAGTTTTGATTTGCATTTCTCTAATGATTAATGGTGTTGAGCATTCTTTCATGTGTTTGTTGGCAGTCTGTATATCTTCTTTGGAGAAATGTCTATTTAGGTCTTCTGCCCATTTTTGGATTGGGTTGTTTGTTTTTCTGTTATTGAACTGCATGAGCTGCTTATAAATTTTGGAGATTTATCCTTTGTCACTTGCTTCATTTGCAAATATTTCCTCCCATTCTGAGGGTTGTCTTTTGGTCTTCTTTATGGTTTCCTTTGCTGTGCAAAAGCTTTGAAGTTTCATTAGGTCCCATTTGTTTATTTTTGTTTTTATTTCCATTTCTCTAGGAGGTGGGTCAAAAAGGATCTTGCTGTGATTTATGTCATGGAGTGTTCTGCCTATGTTTTCCTCTAAGAGTTTGATAGTTTCTGACCTTACATTTAGGTCTTTAATCCATTTTGATCTTATTTTTGTGTATGGTGTTAGGCAGTGATCTAATCTCATACTTTTACATGTAGCTGTCCAGTTTTCCCAGCACCACTTATTGAAAAGGCTGTCCTTTCTCCACTGTACATTCCTGCCTCCTTTATCAAAGATAACGTGACCATATGTGCGTGGGTTTATCTCTGGGCTTTCTATCCTGTTCCATTGATCTATCTTTCTGTTTTTGTGCCAGTACCATACTGTCTTGATTACTACAGCTTTATAGTATAGTCTGAACTCAGGGAGCCTGATTCCTCCAGCTCCGTTTTTCGTTCTCAAGATTGCTTTGGGTATTCGGGGTCTTTTGTGTTTCCATACAAATTGTGAAATTTTTTGTTCTAGTTCTGTGAAAAATGCCAGTGGTATTTTGGTAGGGATTGCATTGAATCTGTAGATTGCTTTGGGTAGTAGAGTCATTTTCACAATGTTGATTCTTCCAATCCAAGAACATGGTATATCTCTCCAGCTATTTGTGTCATCTTTAATTTCTTTCATCAGCATCTTATAATTTTCTGCATACAGGTCTCCTTCGGTAGGTTTATTCCTAGATATTTTATTCTTTTTGTTGCAATGGTAAATAGGAGTGTTTTCTTGATTTCACTTTCAGATTTTTCATCATTAGTGTATAGGAATGCCAGAGATTTCTGTGCATTACTTTTGTATCCTGCTACTTAACCAAATTCATTGATTAGCTCTAGTAGTTTTCTGGTAGCATCTTTAGGATTCTCTATGTATAGTATCATGTAATCTGCAAACAGTGACAGCTTTACTTCTTTCTTTCCGATTTGGATTCCTTTTATTTTCTTTACTTCTCTGATTGCTGTGGCTAAAACTTCCAAAACGATGTTGAATAAGAGTGGTGAGAGTGGGCAACCTTGTCTTGTTCCTGATCTTAGAGGAAATGCTTTCAGTTTTTCACCATTGAGGACGATGTTGGCTGTGGGTTTGTCATATATGGCCTTTATTATGTTGAGGAAAGTTCCCTCTATGCCTACTTTCTGCAGGGTTTTTATCATAAATGAGTATTGAATTTTGTCGAAAGCTTTCTCTGCATCTATTGAGATGATCATGTGGTTTTTCTCCTTCAATTTGTTAATATGGTTTATCACATTGATTGATTTGCGTATATTGAAGAATCCTTGCATTCCTGGAATAAACCCCACTTGATCATGGTGTATGATCCTTTTTATGTGCTGTTGGATTCTGTTTGCTAGTATTTTGTTGAGGATTTTTGCATCTATGTTCATCAGTGATATTGGCCTGTAGTTTTCTTTCTTTGTGACATCCTTGTCTGGTTTTGGTATCAAGGTGATGGTGGCCTCGTAGAATGAGTTTGGGAGTGTTCCTCCCTCTGCTATATTTTGGAAGAGTTTGAGAAGAATAGGTGTTAGCTCTTCTCTAAATGTTTGATAGAATTCGCCTGTGAAGCCATCTGGTCCTGGGCTTTTGTTTGTTGGAAGATTTTTAATCACAGTTTCAATTTCAGTGCTACAGTGCTTGTGATTGGTCTGTTCATATTTTCTATTTCTTCCTGATTCAATCTTGGCAGGTTGTGCATTTCTAAGAATTTGTCCATTTCTTCCAGGTTGTCCATTTTATTGGCATAGAGTTGCTTGTAGTAATCTCTCATGATCTTTTGTATTTCTGCAGTGTCAGTTGTTACTTCTCCTTTTTCATTTCTAATTCTATTGATTTGAGTCTTCTCCCTTTTTTTCTTGATGAGCCTGGCTAATGGTTTATCAATTTTGTTTATCTTTTCAAAGAACCAGCTTTTAGTTTTATTGATCTTTGCTATTGTTTCCTTCATTTCTTTTTCATTTATTTCTGATCTGATTTTTATGATCTCTTTCCTTCTGCTAACTTTTGAGTTTTTTTGTTCTTCTTTCTGTAATTGCTTTAGGTGCAAGGTTAGGTTGTTTATTCAAGATGTTTCCTGTTTCTTAAGGTAGGATTGTATTGCTATAAATTTCCCTCTTAGAACTGCTTTTGCTTCATCCCGTAGATTTTGGGTTGTCATTTGTTTCTAGGTATTTTTTATTTCCTCTTTGATTTCTTCAGTGATCACTTCGTTATTAAGTAGTGTATTGTTTAGCCTCCATGTGTTTGTATTTTTTACACATCTTTTCCTGTAATTGATATCTAGTCTCATGGCGTTGTGGTCGGAAAAGATACTTGATACAATTTCAATTTTCTTAAATTTACCAAGGCTTGATTTGTGACCCAAGATATGATCTATCCTAGAGTATGTTCCATGATCATTTGAGAAAAATGTGTATTCTGTTGTTTTTGGATGGAATGTCCTATAAATATCAATTAAGTCCATCTTGTTTAATGTATTATTTAAAGCTTGTGTTTCCTTATTTATTTTCATTTTGGATGATCTGTTCATTGGTAAAAGTGGGGTGTTAAAGTCCCCTACTATGAATGTGTTACTGTCGATTTCCCCTTTTATGGCTGTTAGTATTTGCCTTATGTATTGAGGTGCTCCTATGTTGGGTGCATAAGTATTTACAATTGTTATATCTTCTTCTTGGATGGATCCCTTGATCATTATGTAGTGTCCTTCTTTGTCTCTTCTAATAGTCTTTATTTTAAAGTCTATTTTGTCTGATATGAGAATTGCTACACCAGCTTTCTTTTGGTTTCCATTTTCATGAAATACCTTTTCCATCCCCTTAGTTTCAGTCTGTATGTGCCTTTAGGTCTGAAGTGCGTCTCTTGTAGACAGAATATATATGGGTCTTGTTTTTGTGTCCATTCACCAATCTGTGTCTTTTGGTGGGAACATTTAGTCCATTTACATTTAAGGTAATTATCAATATGTATGTTCCTATTCTCATTTTCTTAATTTTTCTGGGTTCGTTAATGTAGGTCTTTTCCTTCTCTTGCGTTTCTTGCCTAGAAAAGTTCCTTTAGCAGTTGTTGTAAAGCTGGTATGGTGGTGCTGAACTCTCTCAGCTTTTGCTTGTCTGTAAAGATTTTAATTTCTCCATCAAATCTGAATGAGATCCTTGCTGGGTAGAGTAATCTTGGTTGCAGGTTTTTCTCCTTCATCACTTTAAATATGCGCTGCCAATCCCTTCTGGCTTGCAGAGTTTCTGCTGAAAGATCAGCTGTTAACCTTATGGGGATTCCCTTGTGTGTTATTTGTTGTTTTTCCCTTGCTGCTTTTAATATGTTTTCTTTGTATTTAATTTTTGTCAGTTTGATTAATATGTGTCTTGGTGTATTTCTCCTTGGATTTATCCTGTATGGGACTCTCTTTGCTTCCTGGACTTGATTAACTATTTCCTTGCCCATATTAGGGAAGTTTTCAACTATAATCTCTTCAAATATTCTTTCAGTCCCTTTCTTTTTCTCTTCTTCTACTAGAACCCCCATAATTTGAATGTTGGTGCATTTAATGTTGTCCCAGAGGTCTCTGAGACTGTCCTCAGTTCTTTTCATTCTTTTTTCTTTATTCTGCTCTGCAGTAGTTATTTCCACTATTTTATCTTCCAGGTCACTTATCCTTTCTTCTGCCTCAGTTATTCTGCTATTGATCCCTTCTAGAGTATTTTTAATTTCATTTATTGTGTTGTTCATCATTGTTTGTTTCATCTTTAGTTCTTCTAGGTCCTTGTTAAATGTTTCTTGCATCTTGTCTATTCTCTGTCCAAGATTTTGGATCATCTTTATTATCATTATTCTGAATTCTTTCTCAGGTAGACTGCCTGTTTCCTCTTCATTTGTTAGGTCTGGTGGGTTTTTATCTTGCTCCTTCATCTGCTGTGTGTTTTTCTGTCTTCTCATTTTTCTTATCTTACTGTGTTTGGGGTCTTCTTTTGCAGGCTACAGGTTCGTAGTTCCCGTTGTTTTTGGTGTCTGTCCCCAGTGGCTAAGGTTGGTTCAGTGGTTTGTGTTGGCTTCCTGGTGGAGGGGACTAGTGCCTGTGTTCTGGTGGATGAGGCTGGATCTTGTCTTTCTGGTGGGCAGGTCCATGTCTGGTGGTGTGTTTTGGGGTGTCTGTGGACTTATTATGATTTTAGGCAGCCTCTCTGCTAATGGGTGGGGTTGTGTTCCTGTCTTGCTAGTTGTTTGTCATAGGATGTCCATCACTGTAGCTTGCTGGTCACTGAGTGAAGCTGGGTGCTGGTGTTGAGATGGAGATCTCTGGGAGATTTTCGCTGTTTGATATTATTTGGAGCTGGGAGGTCTCTTGTGGACAAGTGTCCTGAAATTGGCTCTCCCACCTCAGAGGCACAGTACTGACTCCTCGCTGGAGCACCAAGATCCTTTCATCCACATGGCTCAGAATAAAAGGGAGAAAAAGTAGAAAATAAGAATTAGTAGTAAGGCCAGAAACTATCAAACTCTTAGAGGAAAACATAGGCAGAACACTCTATGACATAAATCACAGCAAGATCCTTTCTGACCCACCTCCTAGAGAAATGGAAATAAAAACAAAAATAAACAAATGGGACCTAATGAAACTTCAAAGCTTTTGCACAGCAAAGGAAACCATAAAGAAGACCAAAAGACAACCCTCAGAATGGGAGAAAATATTTGCAAATGAAGCAACCGACAAAGGATTAATCTCCAAAATTTACAAGCAGCTCATGCAGCTCAATAACAAAAAAACAAACAACCCAATCCAAAAATGGGCAGAAGACCTAAATAGACATTTCTCCAAAGAAGATATACAGACTGCCAACAAACACATGAAAGAATGCTCAACATCATTAATCATTAGAGAAATGCAAATCAAAACTACAATGAGATATCATCTCACACCAGTCAGAATGACAATCATCAAAAGATCTAGAAACAATAAATGCTGGAGAGGGTGGAGAAAAGGGAACACTCTTGCACTGCTGGTGGGAATGTGAATTGGTTCAGCCACTATGGAGAACAGTATGGAGGTTCCTTAAAAAGCTACAAATAGAACTACCATATGACCCAGCAATCCCACTACTGGGCATATACCCTGAGAAAACCGAAATTCAAAAAGAGTCATGTACCAAAATGTTCATTGCAGCTCTATTTACAATAGCCCGGAGATGGAAACAACCTAAGTGCCCATCATCGGATGAATGGATAAAGAAGATGTGGCACATATATACAATGGAATATTACTCAGCCATAAAAAGAAACGAAATTGAGCTATTTGTAATGAGGTGGATAGACCTAGAGTCTGTCATACAGAGTGAAGTAAGTCAGAAAGAGAAAGACAAATACCGTAGGCTAACACATATATATGGAATTTAAGAAAAAAAAAAATGTCATGAAGAACCCAGGGGTAAGGCAGGAATAAAGATGCAGACCTCCTAGAGAACGGACTTGAGGTTATGGGGAGGGGGAAGGGTGAGCTGTCACAGGGCGAGAGAGAGTCATGGACATATACACACTAACAAACGTAGTAAGGTAGATAGCTAGTGGGAAGCAGCTGCATGGCACAGGGATATTGGCTCGGTGCTTTGTGACAGCCTGGAGGGGTGGGATAGGGAGTGTGGGAGGGAGGGAGACGCAAGAGGGAGGACATATGGGAACATACGTTTATGTATGACTGATTCACTTTGTTATAAAGCAGAAACTAACACACCATTGTAAAGCAATTATACCCCAATAAAGATGTTAAGAAAAAAAATTAGTAGAAGTAGAAAGAAAGTAAGAAAGAATGAAAGAAAGAAGGAAAGAAAGAAATGAGGGAGGGAGGGAGGGAGGAAGGAAGGAAGGAGGGAAGGAAGGAAAAAAGAAAGAAGATAAAATAAAATAAAATAAAGTTAGATAAAATATAATAAAGTTATTAAAATAAAGCATAATTATTAAGAGAAAAACAAAGTAAAAAAAAATTAAAACAACAAAAAAAAACCGGATGGATAGAATCCTAGGACAAATGGTGGAAGCAAAGCTATACAGACAAAATCTCACACAGAAGCATACACATACACACTCACAAAGAGAGGAAAAGGGGAAAAAATCATAAATCGTGTTCTCAAAGTCCATCTCCTCAATTTGGGATGATTTGTTGTCTAAAGGAGGGAAAGAGGGAAAGAAAGAAAGAAGATAAAGTAAAATAAAATAAAGTTATTAAAATAAAAAAATAATTATTAAGCAAAAAAAAAACCCCAAAAAATGGACGGGTAGAATGCTAGGACAAATGGTGGAAGCAGAGCTATACAAACAAAATCTCACACAGAAGCATACACATACACACTCGCAAAAAGAGGAAAAGGGGAAAGAATCATAAGTCTTGTTTTCAAAGTCCACCTCCTTAATTCGGGATGATTCGTTGTCTATTCATGTGTTCCACAGATGCAGGGTACATCAAGTTGATTGTGGACCTTTAATTCGCTGCTTCTGAGGCTGCTGGGAGAGATTTTCCTTTCTCTTCTTTGTTCTCACAGCTCCCTGGGGCTCAGCTTTGGATTTGGCCCTGCCCCTGCGTGTAGGTCGCCGGAGGGCGTCTGTTCTTCGCTCAGACAGGACGGGGTTAAAGGAGCCGCTGATTCGGGGGCTCTGGCTCACTCAGGCCGGGGGGAGGGAGGAGCACGGAGTGTGGGGCTAGCCTGCAGCAGCAGAGGCCAGCATAACATTGCACCAGCCTGAGGCGCGCCATGCGTTCTCTCGGGGGAGTTGTCCCTGGATCCCGGGACCCTGGCAGTGGCGGGCTGCACAGGCTCCCTGGAAGGGGGTTGTGGATATGACCTGTGCTCCCGCACAGGCTTCTTAGGGGCGGCAACAGCAGCCTTAGTGTCTCATGCCCGTCTTTGGGGTCCGCGCTTTCGCGCCCGTCTCTGGAGCTCCTTTAAGCAGCACTCTTAATCCCCTCTCCTCGCGCACCAGGAAACAGAGAAGAAAAAGTCTCTTGCCTCTTCGGCAGGTCCAGACTTTTTCCCGGACTCCCTCCCGGCTAGCCGTGGCGCACTAACTCCCTGCAGGCTGTGTTCACGCCGCCAACCCCAGTCCTCTCCCTGCACTCCGACTGAAGCCCGAGCCTCAACTCCCAGCCCCGCCCGCCCTGATGGGTGAGCAGACAAGCCTCTCGGACTGGTGAGTGCCGGTCGGCACCGATCCTCTATGCGGGAATCTCCCCGCTTTGTCCTCCGCACCACTGTTGCTGTGCTCTCCTCCGCGGCTCCGAAGCTTCCCCCCCTCCGCCACACGCAGTCTCCGCCCACCAAGGAGCTTCCTAGTGTGTGGAAACCTTTACTCCTTCACAGCTCCCTCCCACTGGTGCAGGTCCCGTCCCTATTCTTTTGTCTCTGTTTTTTCTTTTTCCTTTTGCCCTACCCAGGTACGTGGGGGGTTTCTTGCCTTTTGGGAGGTCTGAGGTCTTCTGCCAGCATTCAGTAGGTGTTCTGTAGGAGTTGTTCCACGTGTAGATGTATTTCTGGTGTATCTGTGGGGAGGAAGGTGATCTCCGCGTCTTACTCTTCCGCCATCTTCCCAGAAGCCCCTAATTACTATTTTTGACTGATTGACTAAGAATAGGCAATTATTAATTTATTCAGCAACTCTGCAATGTTTAATACGCAAACACTTGCTAAGTCACTTTGCTGTATCTTCACCTCTGAGAAAAAACCAAGGAACTTTATAATTACTAGTTTTTTTTTATTTTTAGTTTTTTATAGAAATAAAAATTGCTGAATATTTTCTTCATTCTTTAACATAATCCAATAGTATTTGAATGACAGTGAGACACTTTAGGTCATCAAAAATTGATTTTCAAAAATATCTCATCAGTGTTTGTGAATAAGTTAAGTAATTATTCTCTTTCAGAGGAAGAGAACATCTTCTGAAAGATGAAAATTTATATCTAGAAAGTTCCAGAAAATTTCGGTTAATTTTAATACAAAAGTCTATTCTCGTTATAAGAAGGGAGCTTGTATAGAGGATAAATATAGTTTTTAAGTTAAACTGTCCTGTGATTGAATCTCAATGCATTCACTACTTTGGTATTTAGTCTCCTTATTTGCATAAAGGGAATAAAACTGCCAGGTTTTTCTCCTTGTTATGAGATTCAGGGTAGGCCCTCACCTAATTAAATGTAGCCATCATGATTATTATTATCACCGTCATTATCTTTACATTGCCTTTGATACTTATGAGCCCTTGAATTTATTGGAGACAATAAAGTTGTAAACCAAAGTTCTACAAGCATGACCTGTGTATTGGCCCCTATAGTTTGTCTTCATAGCAGGCTAAGACTGCTAGCTTAAAGCCTACCAGAGCCGAACTCAAATTCTTACACATCCGATTGCTTTAAATAGAGCCCCCAAAGCATAATATCAGCCATTTAGAGGGTGCCTGCTTTGCATGCCTCACAAAACTGCGCCCAATATATGCTAGCCATGGATAAGACAAACCCTAAGGCTACAGAAGAGGCTGCTACCCTTTGCAGTTCTCCAACTCAGAGTCTCCCCATCTTGCTGCTAATGAACAACATCATCTTGATATATAAGCCCCTTCTCTAATTCCTTTCTCTTGTCCTAGTCTCCTCCTGGGCAGTAGTCCCACACCACTGTCTCCAGAAGGTCTCCCACTGTGAAGCAAGCACTTCCCAAAGTTTGCTTGCAAACTTGTCCAAGTGCCACCTATAGCGCTTGTTGTGAAATACTGCCGTCTTGTGGTTGTGTCTTTCCCTTGATCAGACCTGGTATCCTTAAACTTACCAGTCTTATACTCGAGTTTTGGATTAAAGACTAAGAAGCTGAGTCTTTTAATAAATATTATGGCTGGAATTTACTCTTTGCTTCTTTTTGTGACAAGAAAGAAGGGGAAGAGGGGGCTTTTGATGCATTTATTTCACAACCTCAAACCAGGGAATTTGATTGTGGGCTCACATTGCACATGTCCAACAAAGAAATCTGACTCTTTTGGGCAGAAACTGCCTTATTTTATTCCAGAGGGAAAGCTTATCTTGTTTGGGCTTACTGACAACTATTTTGGGTGCCAAGTGAGAGCTGAATTGCTTGAAGAAGGCCATCTTTGTCTCACTGAGACCACAGGAGAAGAAAAATGTACTGAGATCTAATGAGAAATTTTTCATTGATTACTTCGCTCGGTCCTATTTAGAAGGGAACATTACTATTTCATTTGGAAGGTAACTGGGATGGTGGTGCTAGTAATGAGTAGAGCTGAAATTTGAACCTTGATCTTGTAATTTCATAGGTTTTACCCTCTCATCATTCCGCTTTACCTACCCCAGAGCTGGTACTAATCTGTAATTGAGTATTTTATAGGAACTATGTATGATACAAACCTATTTAAGACATTTTTTTCTGCCAGTTTTTACTTCTTTATTTTTCTCCATAGTCAGTTCATTGAATATCTTATAAAATTGAAATCTGGAACTCTTTAAAACAAAAGGCCTACTTTAAAAAAATTGCCTTTATGTGTTTTTCTTATTATGCTTAGTGTTAGTTTATCAGTAGGCTGCTGTTTGAGCCAGTTGCTTAGAAATATTGAATAGTACCCCTTTGAGAAAGAGAGAAAAAAAGGCTGTTTTTATTCAAAAATAACACAGTGATGGATCTGTTAGTTGTAAAAGGCAAGCCCCCCCACCCCCCAGGGGTAGTTTATGTGAAAGAAATAAGACACAGAAAGAGCTAAACTGATTTACTTAATAAACTATCAGGAATTACCAATTTGACTATTTCTCGGCAGCTTTGAAAAAAAACTTAAGTGAACCCTGGAGAGATAGTAGAAAGTAGGTATGCAGGAGTAAGCTCTTGGAGGACTCTTAATAGCTTGGAAACAAATAGGACCTAGAAAAAGATGGCCAAGTGAGAAATTCCTTAGAGAGAAGAAACGGACTATAATTATACCCCAAACAGCAGTTTTTAGGTTACTGAGTCTAATGCAAAATTCCTATATTGAAAAATAAAGTGGGTTTGAGAGACCTGACTAAAAGCAAGATAGCAGTAGCTGGTCACTATGGTAACAGAGGTGAAGTGATGTCATTGGGAAAGAACACTGTTAAGATAAGGTTGAGCTTATATATAAAGCCCATAGAGAAAGAAAATCAAGTTGCTTTTTTCCATCTATTCCTTTCTGACTTGGAAAAGAAAAGGTAGAGTGATAAGCACTAGCTAGGAAGTATCATAATATAAGTTATATAGTTTCCCTTGGCCTTGCTGGATCTAGCGAAGGCAGGCTGAGATAAGGGTAAGCATGGTAATTAAAGGTGTTAGTCACAGTGGGGGACAGCCATGGGCTTTCAGCAGGTCTACTGTAAACCCAGGAATATAGGAGGAATGCTTCCAACCCACCAAGGATTGGGATGGCTTGAGCTTATCGTCCTACCACCAAGACTGCTTAGCAGCTACAGGATATTTAAACTGGACAGTCTCAGATTGAATACAGAATGAGAGAGCACAAGATTAAAATAAGATTAGGAGCACACTTTTAGAAGTTAAGTGATTTGACTGTAGACCTTTGTGTTCTTTTTTTTTTTTTAATTGCTCTGAATATTTACATTTTTATTATCAAAGGAAAAGCAGGCTATTTATTGGTTAAATGGGCAACTCACTGGTTAACTATGCTAGATAATTTACATTTAATTTAATGAAGAGTTAGTTATTAAAGATATAAAGTCATACTTTGCCAAAAACAAGTTTAATTTGTATCTAATGGTGGCTATAAATCTGAATTTTCAAGATGTCAATCACCAGAGAAGAAACTGGATGCTGGTATAAGCTATTAAACAAAGAGCTATCATTAGTCAAACTAAATTCACGTATAAAGTTTACAGGAAAAAAAAAATGCCTTTGTCATCTATTAGTCAGAATCTGCTTTCATAACTGTCCAGCATTCACCTATGAGTAACATCAAAAAAATACCTCTAAGATAATGAACAAACAAATGGAGAAAATAAGCAAGAGATGAGAGCTTATGGGCTCTATTGTATGATTGGTCTGTTTTCTAAATTAAAAGGAAGAAATATATTTATTTATGATAGCCATACACATCAAGGATTGCTGTATTATTCTACTTGAGCTAAAAACAAAATATCACAGACTAAACAACAGAAATTAATTTTCTGACAGTTCTGGAGGCTGGAAGTCCAAGATCAAGGTGCTGGCAGAGTTGGTTTCTGCTGAGGTCTCCCTCCTTGGCTTGCAGACAGCGCCTTCTTGCTGTCACATAGGCCTTTTCTTTGTGTGTGCACATCCCCAGTATGTCTTCCTCTTCTTAAACAGACAACAGTCCTATTGGATTGGGGCCTACCCTTTTGACTTCATTTAACCTTAATTATCTCTATAAAGGCCCTCTCAGTCACGTTGGGGATTAGGGCTTCAACTTATGAATTTTGGGGAGATACAATTCAGTCCATAACAGTTGCCAACCCCCAAAACAGAGCAGATTAGTGGAAGTATCCATTCATAAATTTACACAAGATATATGTTTATTAAGTATCTACTATATGATCAGGAAAACTCCACAAAGGTGACATGTAACCTAAGGCCTGAGGGAATGAGTAAGAGCAGGAAAAGAATAGGAAACCAAAAGAAAGGAAAAGAAAAGAAGAGAACCTCAGACAAGAGAAAAATGCTAGACACCAGTAGTGAAGGTAGAGATCACCAAAATGCAGTGTAGACGAGAACCAGTGGTGAGAAGCAGACATTTGACAATGATAAGTGGTAAAAATAAAGGACAGAGACATGCATGAGGAGGAGATGGAAAAAATAACCAAATTCTACCAGCCTCCAAAGGTATTCAGTATAGAAACAAGCTAATGGAGACTTACCAACCATGACTAGCCTATCACCAGTCTTGCTGATTGTAACTTTAATTTATTTATTTACTAAATATTTTACTGTGTTTACTTCTCACATCTCTACCTCCTTGCTGGCCACAACTTCCTCAAGAACCTCCTGATTGGTTTCTGAGCCTTCTTCCAACTATTCTTCAGTGAGGAGTAAGATACAAATGCAGATCTGATCAGATCTTTTCCCCATTTAGAACCCTCAGGACATTTCAAGATGAACATTTGTTTGTTTAAGCCAACAAAAATTATTCAGACAGTGATGCTAAAATTTAAAAAGTGATGAAGATTTGAACATAATTTTGAAAGAACAAGAACAGAACTATATTTGTGTATGTGTGTGTTTATGCAAATTATGTAACATAAAAACTCAGAAACAAAACCAAAAACTCAGAAGGAAAACTGCCTAAAATCCTCATATATTCCAAGTTGAATAAAGCAGCGCTAAATATGTGAAATAATTCGAATCATAAGGTATTACTTTTGGTAAAGATCTGAGCTATTTCAGTCTAAAATTATTATTTGCCTATGAAAAACTAACCATCAAATAGTTTAAAACACTTATAGGTTTGTATCAAAATTAGGATTATGATACAGGTTTCTTGATATCTTGATATAGTATACTTATAACCATGCTGCTTTGTATAAGTTATATATAATCAACTGGTAAAATATTTCCAATGAAAAGATTTCCAAACCATAGTAATTTTAGAGGAAAAATATTTTTATGAGTAAAATAATTTTGTATTATCTTATACATTTTATTTTGGGTATGTTTAGTGTCTTCAGATTATATGGCATTAGAAGATATTTATATATGTGTGTGTATATATTTATGTGTATGTGTATAAATATTGTGAGATATCTCAGCAATTGCTGTGAACAATTTGGGGTTATGAGACCCATTTATTTAATAATGTTTATGAAATTCTGCACTGGCATGATCAGTCATTTTCAGATTAAAGCAGGAAAATAGGGTGACTATTATTTCACAGAGATATGCCATAGATAGACCTTCATTATCTTAAATCTTCGTGATTGAAAATATAATTATATTAGTGCTTTCAACGTTGTCAATAATTTTATTATTGTTTAAAGAGCATAATTGTAATCTATAACTAACAAATAATTTTTAAAAGTTGATACATATTATTTCGTACTAGAAGCAGACTAGCATTTCTGAGCCATAGATTTACTAAAGGAAAAAAAAAATTTATTGTGAAAGAAAACAGAGTTGGCATCTGGTTATGTTTATTATAACCTACCAAGTTGTTATTTAGAACACAAATGTGACTGTAGAAGACATTTCATAAGGAAGACGATACATCATTCAGATGTCACCCATATGTAATGTATAGTAAAACATGAAAGTGCTTTGACTTTCTTTTGAAATTTAGAAAAGAAATTTGAATCCTCAGCTGGCTAAGAATGGATACTTTTAAAGTAAATAATTCTGGAATTGTCTGTCTTGGTCACGGATGAGCAAGTTAGGGTCATGATAATCCACAGAATGAGCTTTGACAATTTACCAGAATAAATGCTAGAAAGTCAAAGGGCAAAAGAAGGGATATAACTTACACGCTGAGGAAGATGGAAAAGATTTGCAGAAGGAGTGTCATTTGAGCTGTATTCAGGATGCATAAGATCTCTCCAAGTTAAAAAAAGAGTGAAGATCATTACTGGCAGAGAAATGCTTTTGTGAAAGCATGGCAGAATGCAGAGGCATTTTGGATGTATGCCGGGTGGAAGAAGTTGACGGCATTCACAGGATAGGCTATGTGGAAACCAACTAGAAAGCTATTTAAGAAGCCAGAGGAAGTAAAAGCAAAAGGATCTAACATTCCAACAATGATTACAGGGTGGGGTGGGGGCCGAGGGGTGCATATGAAAGCTCTGACTCATCTGTGTTATTGAAAATGTATAATGACAGAAAATATAGAGTGGAGGACGGTTCCAAAGGTGTAGCTTAGGAGACTGGATGAGTGTTGCCCTATTAACTCAAAGATGGCAATACCTTAAGGTCATATTTGGGGGAGAAAATAATGGGAGCATGTGTTAAACATTGTTGTCACTTTAAAGAACAGTGAGAGTAGTAGTAAATAAGAGAATCTGTACAGGGGAGAAATTCACTGGGGAAAACAATCTGAGAGACTCACCTGAAGTATAAACTTTTAACAAGAAAAAAAATCTTTTGCCTCTTTGATATCTTGGTTGTATGACTAAATATTTACCCTATTTCTCAGTGAAAAATGTTTTTTAAAAATTTGATAAAATTCCCTTTAGCTTCTATACTCTACCCAATTACATCTATTATAATCTTTGCAAAACAGACCACCAGTACTCCTGATAACTCTGAGGGGGGCAGAAAAAAATTATTCTAAATATGTATATTCCCTTTATTATGGAAAACACATTTTTACAATATAAATTAAATGCTTAATCTAAAAAGCTAAAAAGTTTCCTCTAATTATCTGGTATATTCACTCATCTCAAAGTGTTCAACTTTTCCCCTACTTTGACACAGCATGCTCTCAACTCCAATGCACACATACAAATACACTAGCGCAATGCATATAAACCCTTTTAATGAACCGTTTTCTACCATCCTTAAGAACTAAGCAGATGGTCCAGGAGAATGATGAAATTACGTTACTTTTCTGCTTCAGATTAGATATAGCCCTTGGTTCAGAGCTAGTCTAAGGAGACAGTTGTTGCTACTTAATGAGAAACCAGGTGCATTTTGTCTCCATTGGTGCTCATTTCTGTATCTTGTTTTGTTCTATGTATATCTAGAAAATGTGAATTAGAAAGATTTGTTCTGACAGCATTCATATGCTAATCTCACTATAATTGCTAGAGGCAGATTGAGCTCTAACTGGGTTTATAAACAAAGTAAAACATTAAATTTATATTAGTAAAATAATTATTTGGTCTGTGACATCCTGTGTCAGTAAGAAAAATAAATATTCTTGATTTAAGGCTTAGAATATTTAGATTTCAAGGTCAGTCAGCAGAAGTGCTATCAAGAGGCATTTCCATTTGAAAGAGTCCATTAGTGACAATGGAGAACAAAATCTTAGAAATATTTTCCCCATTTATTCATGGTACTGTAAACACACAACCTAAAACACACAACCAAGTGAGAGATTAAATTCTATTAACCTTTCACATATAAAGATGTACCCTTTATATAATCATTTACTTGGTTCTCTTATAATGGACACACCTGCTCAAAAACCATGGCCAATAGAAAACTTCCAAATTTGGATTATTCACACACTGTATTGGAACTATACAATTATCTAAGTGAGATTGTTCCTTTAACTGAAAATTTAGAAAAGTATGGGATTGACAAAAGTTCTTGTCCAGGAGGCGAGAAGAGAGTTCCCAAAGATGATGTTTAAAGGCAGTGACTGATAAAAAATAAAGTGTTTCCTATTTATAATCCATTGAGTCAAGTGCATTCAGCAAACTGATTTTATAAGCATAAATTAAAGGAGGAACAAATAAAGGAAGAGACTAGAAACACCTCAAATTAAACACTATCAAACTGACAAAGATTGAAAATAAACTGATAACATCTGCTGGCACTGGTGCAAGGAAATGGATATTCATATATAATACTCCGGGCAATATCAGTTGGTACAAATAATTGAACAATTTTTCAATATTTATCAAGAAGAATAAAAATTCAAATTCTTTTCACCTAGTAAATGCATAAGAACTTATATTTGAGGTTGTTTTATCAAGGCATTTGTTATAATTTGGGAAAATAGTAAGCTATATAAATTTCTAGGATAAGAAGAAGATTGGTCAAATAAATTGGTAGACATATTCACAACAATATTTCATAGTCTTCAAAAAGTATATTTTAAGGAATGTTTAATGATATGAGAAAATGTTTATAGTATAATGCTAAGTAGAAAAGTATGACACAAAACATTATGTTTAATCTTAGTAATATATGTGTGTGTTGTATATGTGTGTGTGTCTGTATGTGTGTATTCAGTGTGCAACCTTAAATGAATGATAGAAAATACTCCACTGTGTTAATAGTGCTTTATTTCTGGATGATAGAAGTATGGCAAATTTTATTTTCCTATTATACTTTTCTATATTTTCCAAATTCTTCATAATAAATAGACACTGCTTTTATGTTCTGAAGAAAATAACAAATGAATTTTAAATAGCAAAATTTTGATTGAGCAGAATTATGTGTCCAAAATGTCTAAAGAGCTCTTCTCTCATTACTCCTATTTTTTCTCTTCATGCCAATGTGATAATGTTCATTAGAAAAGCATCATTCATATATATTTCACATGATCTGGAGGTTAATAGTGTATTTTCTAAGGTAATATAATTTCTATTTTTATCCTCTCCCAAATGTTCTTCAATTTCCTTCCACTATCCATTTAATAGATCCATATTGACATAGAGTGCTCTCTTTTGTCTGTTAGAACCACTTCTTCTAAACAAGATATGCCCATCGTTTCCATGTGAGAACCATCATATCAATTTTTCAAGATACTTCTGAAATCTTTATTTAACTCTTTGTGTTAAATTTTTAGGTTCAAGTAGTTTATTATATTCCCTAAGTGTGCTGATTAAAGACATTGAGAGTCACTTATTTTCCAGGATGTTTATTTCTGAGAATGAAAGGGGTTACCTATACATTTTGTTCATTCTGTGATATCACACATGTTGTTCTTTAGAATATCTAACTTTATACTCTTGTTGTACAATTTTACTTGCATCTGAAATTGCAGTTTTAAATCTTCTTCAACAGGTTGGTGAATCTAAGGCCAAACAAAATTTCCATTGCTCCCTTTTTTCATTAATCTGTACAAAAGAGAATTTCACAATGCCTGTCTGCCTTAGACTAAGAGAACAAACAGAAAAAAAGAGTGTTCATGGTCTAATTAATGCTCCCTCAAGAGATTCACAAGGAAACAATTTGAATAAGTCTGTGCCAGATTGGGTCCCGGGTTCTATAGATGTTGTAGAAGAGCCACCTAACTTTTGCTTGGAAGCTGCAGAGGGGGTTGTATTAGTTTGCTAAGGCTGCTGTAACAAAGACCACAAACTAGGTGGCTCACCCAACAGGAATCATTGTCTCATAATGCTGTAGACTAGGAGTACTAAATCAACGTGTTTGTTCCTTCTGAGGACTGTGAGAAGGATCAGTTCCAGGACTCTCTCCTGGGCTTACAGATGGCCATCTTCTCCATGTCTCTCTCCATTTTCCCTCTATGTGTGTCTTTCTCTTCACATGCATTCTTTTTCTAAGAATACTAGTCATACTGGAGTAGCGCCCTACCCTACAATGGTAGGACCTCATTTTAACTAATTACACCTGCAGCAACCCTATTTTCAAATAAAGTCACATTCTGAGGTACTAAAGGTTAGAACTTCAGCACATGAATTTGGGGAGGACACAATTCACTTGTAACAGGGAGAGTAGAGGCACATTTTCCTACAAGGGTAATCCTTGAATTCATTGAAAAGGATAAGGAAGAGTAACTCAGGAGAGATGAGCAAGCAAGATGGTTCATGAGAACAGGAAATGCAAAGGCAAGAAGGCCTGGAAGGTAAGGTGTGAGTGTGGTCCACGGAGAGACTGAAGTCTTGGCAGAGGATTATACATCTGGCTTGCGAGTGCAGGATTCATGGTGAGGTAGCAGAGAGCCTGTGAAGAGTTTTACACATGTTCAGATTTGAATTTTAGAAATGATTATTCTGGTAACATGTGGTCTTTTTGAAGTACATTCCTTCTACCAGCGGGACCCTGTTAGTTCGGCATGCTCTTTTCATTCGAAGAGCCCACCTGCCTTCTTTAGGCCTTTTCCAATTCTCTTTGCAAAACTTTTGCTCCTGATTTTATTCTCTTAATTCTCTCAAATCCTGTTGCCTTTCATCATCTCCTAAATTCAGTAAGAATATAAACCAAAAAATTCCATATATAACATATAGTACTTACAAAATTAATAAAGATAAGTATTTAAATACTCAGGATGTTTTAAATTCTTGTTTGAAATTATTCTTTTAATCTCATATGAGAGACTAACAATGAAAACATTCAGAATCATAACAAAATATTTCAATTTTAAAATGAGCCTCTGATTCTTCCATGTTAAGCTTTCATGAACTTTTCATTTAACTACTATTAAATCTATGAGTGCATTCTCACATGCCTTTAACTTCCTTGCAGAAAGCTTTTTAAATTAATTTTTCTTTTATTTTTAACTCTTCTTTCAGCCCGAGTGTGACCTCAAGCAGGCGTTTATCTTTCATGAATCTCTTAAAATCTTTCCAATTATAAAGTAATTGCCTAGATTTATACCCAAAGAAACTTAATTGATTAAAAGATTATCTCCAGAAGTCCTGTTTATTTAGTTGAGTTTCAAAATTGCAACATTTGCTCTATCCTGAAAGCACAAGTACCATCATCATCAGAATTAATTAAAATATTAATAAACAGAGATAATATCAGAAGTTATCTGTACTTATTATTGAAGAATGAATATAAAGCTGCATGAAATGCCATTTAAAAATGCTTTCTCTAAGTTGTTTATATCAGATTGAAAACATGGGTCTTTCATCGTGTCTTGTGAAGGGCACCATATTGACATTGTGTCACATCACAAAAGGCAAGGATCCCTGAGCTGAGACAACTGCATGGAAAATGCTTTCTTACTGGCTCCTACTGAAACTCCTACTCAAATCTTTTGAATAAAGTGTGGAGTAAAGTGTTTCACATAAGGTGAAATTTTTACAAAACTAAATATTAACCATCATATACTGCAAGTTTTATTAAATAAAATATTTAATTAAACTACCTCTAAATGTACTATACATATCTCTGGCTTCTCAATAAATCATGCTGAATAATTGATCTTTTTCATAATAACTCAGTCATCATTAAGAACATAAATCATTACCTTATATCTCAAAATAAAAATATGTCAAGAGATATTAAGGTATAAGACCGTCATCTGAGTAATTTATTCAAGGATGAGACAAGTGATTAGACTAAGGTTCCAAAAAACCTAAGATACTATTAATTAAATTGCCTATATCTGACTACTTCTCTTCTATTTTCTTATTCTGTACCTCTGTATAAACAAGTCTTCAGATATTATTCCAGAGACTCATTACTTTAGGTTACCACATTTTGAAAGTTAGATCTTTGAGAGTACCCTAATACTTAGAAATTTGTTTCTTCATACTGCTCATGGCTCAGATTCACAACTTGCCTAAAAGCAAAATTCTTCAAGAAACATAGCTGTAACATTTTATTATAGAATTAGAACTTTTTCCTGAACTTGAGCCATTTTAAAGCTAAGCTTGAAGTTTGCTTTCTACTGTCCTCTACAGTCATGTTTGCATATTTAAGTAAGTCAGTAGATAAAAATTCTAGGAGAGGATGTGTGGAGAAAGAAGGACAAGAGATTAAAATATTGTTTTTCACCTATGTAAAAATAAGGAAAGATTTTTTAGTAAGATCGTAAATTCTACTACTCAGTACAAATCTTGTCTCGAGGTTTTTTTCAGATTGATTCTATAAGCCTTATGTTGATGTTCTTTAGAGTAATTAGTGTTAATATGACAATAATAATAGTAAGGAAGAGGAGGAAGACAAGGAGAGCAGCATTATTTATAGTCTGGAACAGTTAGAGAAGACTTTAAAAAGAAGAATTTGAGCTTCAATAAGTGATCCAAACTCAGATTCTGTGGATCTCTTTTCTACTGGAGCACACTGTGACTAGTAGACAAGGACTTAAATTAAAGAGTAAAACAAAGAATTCTATTTGCCATTCCCAGAAGTTCCAAAACACAAGCTTCTTTAACATCAGCTACTGTGATGTTTTAATACCTGCGAACAAATTATAATAACCAATAAATAAAATTACTCAACATGATTTATAAAGATATAATGGTATTACCATAGTTTGGCAGGATTGTATAGATGAAGAAAGTGGATCAGGGACATTAAGTATTGGGAGTGGTTTAAGGTAGAGCACAGACTTGGAAGTACTAGATAAAACAGCTGAAAAGTAGATTATAGAGAGCTTGATTGTCAAGCTAAAGAATCTTATAGACCAGGCTTTCCTAAAATGTATGATTCAGAAGACTAATTCCTAATTATGGTGATAAACTATAACATTTTACATGTTTTAAATTTTAAGTGGTTTAAGAAACACTAGTTTGAACAAAAATAAGCATATTTCTTTGTCACAAAACCTCTCTGAGCCCTTAATTTGCTAATGCACAATGCTTACTTCTTAGAAGAGATACGACCCAGGGACATGGACTGGGAAATACTGCTATTGAAAATGTAGACACAGTGAAGCTTTTAGAACTGGGGAATGGACATGCATTTTAGGGGATTAATCAAGATACTTAATGTGTAAATATATAAAATGGATAAAACTCTAATATTTTCTTTTAAAGCAATTATTACAATGTACAAGTATGGATTTATTTGCTTAATTTTTTGTTCAATATTTATCTCCCTCACTATCCAGGAAATTTATTAGAGCAGGGAACGTAGCTCTTTTACCCACTGTTTTTTCCCACCATATAACCCAGTACCCAGCACATTGTAGACACTTAATAAATATTTGCTGCATAAATGATTGTAAAGGAAAGATGTCTGGAAATAGTATACTTTCGTACTGTATTACTTTGGGCAGTACTACTAGGAGATAGTATGGATCTGAACTAGATTGAATGGTAAGGAAAGGAAAGGGAAGACATTGAATGTCTAATACAGAAGGAAAGAAAGGAGTAGTAAAAGATGACTCCAAAGTACAGCATTAAGAGAATTAAAACACAACTAATCAAAGCAAGAAATCAAGAGGGAAAGCACAGTGTCTGGTACAGAGTA
Organism: Globicephala melas; assembly: GCF_963455315.2. NCBI lineage: Eukaryota > Metazoa > Chordata > Mammalia > Artiodactyla > Delphinidae > Globicephala > Globicephala melas. The sequence goes on along the minus strand of NC_083314.1, from coordinate 127,960,332 downwards.
GGAACTTAGTAAATATTTTTCACGTTCTCCTTTAGACAAGTTGAGTTTTATTTAAAGATAGGTGGCTCATCAAGCAGTTAGAAACTAAATCAGGGATGATGGTTTATATTAGGAATCATTCATAGAAAGAGACTTTCTGAAGTCAGTGGATTAAAATTCCTGGGAAATATGTGAGGAAGGAGAATGGAAACATTGCTATTCTTAAAAGAACTCACTTGTCTAAAGGCAGAATTAGAACTATTAGAAAAGCTTTTTCTTGGTACCAGACACCATGCTTTCCTTCTTGATTTCTTGTTTTGATTGCTGATGTGATAATATCAGCATTAAAGACCACTAATGTGTTTATCCTAATAACAGTCCATTGATCTTCGTGAAGACAAACTGGTTTCCTTGTAATGATATCAAATCAAATTATGGATAACAATTTCAGGCTTTCAGATATTGTAATGATAAGATGAAAACAAACCCATGAAATATGAGTATTTTTGAAATGTGAACATTTCAACAATCAAAAAACAAACAAACCTCAGGTGCTCCACTTGAAGTCCAAGAATCACCATGTATGTTGTCTTGATAAGGGAGTTTTAGAGACTACTTCAGATTAGGTAATGGTTTTAAAGATGTTTCTTGAAGTAGGACATGGAGAGAGTTTGGCAGGTTTCCATATCCCTGTGGCACATTTAGTGAAGCAAAGGGTTTCTCAGTGAATAAATTAGAAACATTTGTCATTTGAAAAATGTAAGACTGTGCCAACTAATGAGGACAGCCAGAGTATTTATCACAAGAAATCTTGGAAAGATTGAACTTTCCCTTATCCCTTTAACTTTCCAGGGATGAAATATTAGGCAAGGGTAACATTAGCATACATGGGTCTAAAATCCTAGAGAATGCAGTGGTACTGGAAATCAGGTGTTTTGATACATATATTCTTATTGCTTGGGTCAACTACTGTAGGCATAATTCTCAAGTGATTGTAATTCTCTTTGGTTTAAATTATGAATAGAGAAGGACCTGATGACTGTAGCAAGATAAGTCTTTTTGCTGTTTCACCTATGTTAGGCCATGTTAGCGAGCCCTGCTACTTAAATACATTTGACTCAGGGAGAGTGTTGAAAGGGAGACTGTTGACTGTATGCTGTGGCTATAGAAAAAGAAAAATCCCTTTAGCTATTCAATTCAGATTTTAAAATATATATATATATATTTTTATATATATTATATATATATATATATATATATATATATATATGATTCAAGAGAGAAGAGAATCCATGCAGTGAGAATCCAAAAAAGATAATACTCTTATCTTTGACTTAAGGAATTTATTGGAAGGACTTTAACAGGAAGAGATGAAAACTTGTTTTCCTCTTGCCTTTTTAAATCCCTTTGAAAAACTGAAAATCTAAGAATTCCTCTTTTGGGTGTTTGCTAAGGATAGTAGTGAAACAAGAAGTCTGGTTGCTTCTGAGTCAAAGTCCATACACTAGATGTGAAGCCACATGCTTCTACAGTATACTGGGAAATGGTCATGTTTCAGGAAAAAGCAAAAGTTGCTTCTATATATTATGTATGTAACATTTATGTGCTTTCTTGTATGTTATGCTCTACTTATTCTACCCTACTGTATTTTCATACTTTTGACATGCAAAAAAAATGTTTAAACTCTTATCACCAGATAAAAGAACAATGTTATTTCCCTCACTGCTACCCCATCATTCTGTTTGCACCTATGAAGTAGTCTATGTGTAAATAACTATCAAGTGTGTGAGTGTGTGTGTGTGTGTGTGTGTGTGTGTTTAGTATAGAACAACTAGTAAACTCATGTTTGATAAATTCTCATATGCTGATCTATGTGTATCACTGTAAATGTAATGCAGGGTCTGCTAATGGGAAAAAATGATAACTTTGGGGTCAAGAAAAATGAGATCTAACCTCAATTCTACTAATCACTCTGTGTGTGACCTTATGCACATTACAGACTCACTAAACCTTAATTAGTTTATTAGTGAAATACAGAAAATAATATATGAATGCTTATTCATCAAGAAAAAAAGGTGATAAATTGTAAATTGTTTTGAAATTTTGCAAGGACTATACAAATAAAAGTCATTATAATCATCTTTACTTACCATATTCATTTATTAATACAGTTAATGTTTTTAAAGTATCTACTCTGAACTAGATACTAAAGTTACTGGAAATATACAGTGTTTAAAGGCTAGACATGGTCCCTGTCCTCACAGAAGTTTCAATCTAGTGAACAAGATTGATTTGAATATGTAATTAAAATGTGATCAAAGGGTATGGCAGCATATAATTGAAACATATAGAGATGAGGACATACAGAGTTGGAACATATTAAATAAAGAGAGGCTACTTTCCCTTCTAATCTATTTTTTTTTAAAGAGCAAGGAAATGTACCCTGTGCAAAGGCAGCCCTATTTCTGAAGGCCCTAGTAGAAGAAAGATCATGTAGTCCTAGAAATGCAAAAGAAGCCATGAATAAGAAGAGCAAAGAAAACAATAAGCGTGGTACCTGGCCAGGCTGCACAGAGAGCTGGGTGTGAGTGTGGAAGACAGCAGTCAGGCCAGAATACCATTATTTTAAGCCGCAATAAAGACTTGAGACTGTCTGGAGGGCAGAGAGGAATCATTGAAGTATTTGAAACAAGAAGGTGACATAATAATGTTTGTGTTTTTAAAGGTCACCCCAGGTTCACTGTGTTGGGAGAACAATAGAGAGACAGGTACATATGCAAGAGAAAATAGTTTGAACTATGTTGTTAGGCAGTTGAAATTAATAAAAACAGACCTGAATCAGGATATGTTTAGGCTATGGAAGGATTAGGACTTGGTGATTGTTGGATGTGGGAAGTGAGGGCATGAGAGGAGTCAAGAACATTGCCAAGCTTTCCATCTTGAGAAACTAGGTGAACTGTATTGCCATTCACTGAGACTGAGAGCACAGGAGGAGGAGGAGGAGGTTTGGGCAGAACAGTAATTGCCAACACTTAGTGAATGCTTAAAACTTGAAGACACAATTCTATGAGCTTGGTATGTACTCTGTTATCTTAGAGATGACTAAATTGATAGAGGTTAAATATGTGCTGAGAGTCACACAGCCAGGGAGTTGGCTTCAGGGTCCAAGGTCTTGACTATGATGATGGACTCCATACCTTTGAAGAGCATCACTTCAATTTTTAACATGTTATGTTTGAGATGCTCATAAAACACAAAGTGGAATTGATGAGGGAAATAAATTTGAGTAGAAATTTGGAAAGATTTATAGCTATCACTCATCAGAGTTAAATGAAAAGAGTTGGGAAAGGTGAGTGAGACTATAAAGATTGAAAGGGAGAGAGTGTACAATTAGAAGGGCAACAAACCTAGCCAGGGAATAACTCTCTAATACTATAAATGTCAATATTTGGTAGAGAAGATGGATCTTCTTAAAAGATTGAAATTGAGGAACCAAAGTGGAAGGATAAATGTCAGAAGATTGTGAAGTCAGGGGAGCCAAAGGAAGAGAGTGTTTCTGAAAGAAAAATATAATTCTCTGTCCAATGCTCCTAATAGGTCAAGTAAGAAGGGATTAAAAGTATGAAAGGGCTTAAAGGAAAACTTTCTTTTAAACATGGAAGTTAATCTCCCACCTTCCTTATTGACCTATACTTACAACCAAAATTTCACTAAACTAAAAGAAATTTTAAAATGCATATACTCACAAGGAGAGAGAAAATTGAAAAGAAGACACTAGGAGATAAGAGATTTCAACAAATTTTAAGAAGACAGGGAAAGAAGATGTAGTTTATATTCACGTATATAAAAAGTACATTGTCAGTTACATTATAAAGCACCCACAAAGGGATGTAGAAATTGATTTGCTTCATAGTCCTCCTTAGAGTCTTGGAGACAACAGGTACCAGACAAAGAACTGAGGAGACTTAGTACTGAAAATAGAAAAATCGACTTAAATCCTTATTTACAAAACTGCATAGCTCTTCCCAGTGAAATTAAGGTCTTTCTTCATCACCAAAGAATTCAGAGACGAAGTGATAGGTAAGAATCAGATTTATTTAGACAGAAACACACTCCACAGACAGAGTGTGAGCACTCTTGGAAGGCAAGAGGCAAGAGGCCTCGAAATATGGCATGGTTAGTTTTTATGGGCTGCATATTTCAGAGGCTAATGAGTGGGAGGATTATTCCAATTATTTTGGGGAATGGGCAGAGATTTCCAGGAATTCGGCTACCACCCACTTTTTGGCCTTTTATGGTCAGCCTTGAAACTGTCATGGCACCTGTGGGAGTGTCATTTAGCATGCTAATGTATTACAATGTGTGAGTAATTATGCTCAAGGTCCACTGGAAGTTGAATCTTCCGCCATCTTGTACCTAGTTGGTTCTCACTAGTTTTCATCATGTACTATGGCTATGTCATTCTTTTAAAGGTTGTGCCCTGCCTCCTTCCCTCCTGTTTCATAGCTATGCCTCAGGCTGAAGACCAGAATATTCTTTGGCTTGCTGCCAATCGTCCTGCAGTGATACCTATTATGCATACAAAGCTTCCAATTAGTTCTTTAGAGAGTCACTCTTCAATATTGAAGGACAGCCAGGGATCACCAGATATTTGTGGAAGACCCCTATCATGAAAAATAAAGATGAAACGAAACAAACAGAAAATGGAACTCGGAAAAAAATGCAAGGAGCAGGGGGAAAAGGCAAAAAAAAGTCTATAGCTAATATCTTCTTAGAGAAATGAAATGATATAGCGCCCTGAAATACAATCATGATACTGCTAAAAAGGAACATGCATTTAGGAAGCAACAACTAATTTTTGGACAATAAAAATATGTTATCTAATAAAAGATAATACAGGAGATGTATTTAGAAGATGAAGTTGAGAAAATCTTCCAGAAAATAAAATAAAAAAACAAAGACATGGAAATTAGAAGAAAAAAAATAATTAAATTACCAGACATTTCCTACATTCAACTAATCAGGATTACAGGAAAAGAAAATAGAAACAATGAAGAGGAGGAGGAAATCATCAATTAAATAATAACAGAAAATTTAACACAATTTAACAATAAATGCTTCCAACGTGAAAGGGCCCATTTAGTACCCAGTACAATGGATAAAAACACATCAAAGTACATTGTCATGAAATTTCAAAAGACTAAGAATAAAAGTTCTAAAATATTTTGGGAGAGGGGAAGGTGGGCGTAAAACAGGATTTTGAATAGTAATAGAGCTGGATTTCCTGACAGCAACCTTAAAAGCTAGAAAATAATACTTTAAAAATGCCTTCTAATTTATAAAGAAAATTATTTCTGACCTAGAAGTATATATCCAGCCAAACTTTCAATTGTTTGTGGGTGAAATGAAATCATGTTTGTATATGCAGAGGTCTCAAAAATGTTCCTACTGTAGATTCTTTCTCAGTAAGTTACTGGATGTTATATTTCACCATTGGATGTTATAGTCCAATAAGTCTAGAAAGAAAAGACATGGGGTTCAGGAAGTAGGAATAAAACGGAAGGAAATATAAAATTCACAGAATGACAGTGAAGAGAAATTCCAGGATCTCACACACACACACACACACACACACACACACACACACATATCAGGTCTAGAAAAGTAAAGTGACCACTCCAGACTGAAGCAGGAAGATATAGTGCTCCTAAAAGATTATTCCAGGGGGAAATAAGACAGATTACACGTTTTTCACTATATCAAGAGAAGAGGAGATAGGAAATTGAATTAATGAAAGACACATAGGGCTTCCCTGGTGGCGCAGTGGTTGAGAGTCTGCCTGCGAATGCAGGGGACACAGGTTCGAGCCCTGCTCTGGGAAGATCCCACATGCCGTGGAGAAACTAGGCCTGTGAGCCACAGCTACTGAGCCTGCGCGTCTGGAGCTTGTGCTCTGCAAGAGAGCCCGCGACAGTGAGAGGCCCACGCACCGTGATGAAGAGTGGCCCCCACTCGCCGCAACTAGAGAAAGCCCTCGCACAGAAACGAAGACCCAACACAGTCAAAATAGATAAATAAATAAATAAATAAAATTAAAAAAAAAAAAGACACATAGACAAACCAAAGAAAAAAAAAGCAATTTTTAAAGAATAAGATGCAGAAGAAATAAAATGTGACTGAATTACAGTGATATTTATAGCTATAATAAAATAAGTACTATTAATTTAAAACAAAATTGCTATATATATTTTGGTTGGTTAGAAGTTTATTGAAACTTTGTTAGAAGAAATGTAAACTACCTAGATATCTGCAAGGGAAAAATTAATGGAGTAGCACTATAATCAAGTTACTTAGAAATTTAAGATGGAAAAAAAGTTGAAAGCTATAATGTGTAGGGAGCATAAATCAGGAATGGAAGGAGTTCCAATTGAGAGATAGTCCATGAATCAGATACCAAAGTCATCAATGGGTTCTAGAGGTGGTAATGAATGATATGAAAAAGAGTAGAAAGATGTTACTACCAGGTAATGAGACCATCAGAGGAGCAGGACATTTTTTAGGATGAGAGAAGATTAATAATTTTTAGAGAGCAAGGGAGGATATCAATTCTACTTTCCAACCTTGAAGTGTGTTTAAGGTATGAGAAAATCAGCATGCTCCACTTTTAAAGGCTATAAGTGAACCATGTTTTAGTTGAGACTATGAAGGGGAGGAAGACTTCAGTGGAGAGGATCAATGAAGTTATTGATCATGACATAAGGCACAATTTCAGAGTTTAGTGGGATTGAAGGAAAGAGAAGTTGGGTCAGGGGGAAAGCTCAGCACATTGTAAGAATGAGACAAGGGACCGAAAAGAGGACCAGAAGAGCCTACATTTTTGATCAACAAAAGGGAAAGCAGTCCTAAGTGAATTAAATTGCAAAAGTCTTAGCAGACAGTGGATTCTCTGGCCAAATGGTTCAGGTCCAGGCCTGGATATTCTCTTTTTTCTCTTCATAATAAAAAATTTGCAATTGCAGCAACAGATGGGTATCAAGAAATAGCTACAAGGTTCAGCATAAAAGGGTGAGTGCAAGGAACTGGGCAAAACCAAAATATGAACAATTGATTCCTCACCTGTGAGTCATAGAGACAGACAGGATACACACCTTGAGCCAGCTTGACGGCATCACAGCTGGGTAGTCAATGTGGCTACTAGTGATAAATTAAAAACCTGGGAATTTTTCAAGACTTCTCCCTCTCTCCACAGCACCCCTTCCACCTCTCATCTAATCCATTACCCACACTTTGGATTCTGCTTCTTAAATACCTTTCCAGTCTATCACTTCTCCCCATCCTCACTGCCACTATCATAGCCTGAGCCATCATCACTTACCTTTACAACTGCAATAACCTCAACAAATATGAACTAGGTACCTAATATATGTCATATATTTACTAGATGCATTTACTGGCTGCTTGATATGTGCTAGATCCCATGTAGAGATCAACCTACAATCAGGGCTTTCAAGGAAAGTCAAGTAAAATAAAAGTTACAAAACCTTGTGATTCAAGCTCCCAGAAATGAGAAGTGTAGGAGTTCAAGAGATAGAAAGTAATGGAGAGGAAAGACCATCTTTTTTAATGTTTTTAGTTAAACCTTCTAAAGATTACCATGTTCTTATAACCTTCTATAAGAGCTGACTCATGAACCTGTCCCAAAATATAATTTTATTAATTTCATAAGTAAAAGGAGGAATAAAAATGGCTTTGGGCTGCACTTTCAACATCTCTCAAGCATATTGTATTCATTTGCCTCCAAATTTGATTTAATCTAAGCCATTTCAAAACAAAATGCTATATTATTTTTGTGAACTATCACTACTTTCTGTTTCGGCAATAAGTTTATGCTGATAAGTAAAAACAAATCAATGAATAAAATGCGAGTTTCAAATTGATGCTCATTCAGTACTATTTCTGCAGATGGCAAACTGTGTACTGTTATTGTGAATTCAAAGATGAATAAGACAAGATCCTCTCCTTCAAGAACTCACCCAGTACACAAGGAAATAGTACACATAATTAGGAAGCAATGTGATTAGTGCCCTGGGAGCTCAGAGGAAGACACTATTCATTTATCCTGGAAGACATTCACAGAGATAGTGACATTTTAGTTAGAATGAGAAATTTTTCAAGCAAATTATCAGTATCTGTTGGTGGTTGGGGAGAGAGTCCCAAATGTATCCATCTATTCATTCATGAACTGATTTGTTCATTTTACATTTGTTATTGAATATCTACTATATGTCAAGAACCAATACAAATGTAAAAATGAACAAAACACAGTTACTACCCTCAATAGCCTTGCAGTCTAAGGAAAGAATGACATGAAAAACAGTAACTTTAATAAAGTGTTATAGATGCCATGATATCAATTTTGTGCAAGATTTCATGGCATTTGGTCATTTTAACCTAGAGAAAGACATGCCAGGATGTCAGAAATTTCTGCCATGATTGTTCTCTCCCATTAAAATAAAAGGATTCATAGGGACAGATTCTTATTCTGAAGTGAATAACTGTAGCTCCAATAGGAGCTTTGTTCAGTTCATCTCTATCCCCAGTACCTAGTTCAATGCTTGGAGCATATTAGTTATAATAAATTTTTATTTTTATTTTTATTTTTTTTTGCTGTACGTGGGCCTTTCACTGTTGTGGCCTCTCCCATTGTGGAGCACAGGCTCAGGACGCGCAGGCTCAGCAGCCATGGCTCATGGGCCCAGCCGCCCCACAGCATGTGGGATCTTCCTGGACCGGGACATGAACCCGTGTCCCCTGCATCAGCAGGCAGACTCTCAACCACTGCGCCACCAGGGAAGCCCAATAAATAATTATTGATTAATGGAATAAATTTGAGTCAAAAAGAGGATATCACAAACCTTATGGGTAAAACTTGACTATTTTGCAGAAATGAGAGAAATGTGTTTTTCTCCAACAAATTCTGGAGGTTTATGTTCTGCACTGCAATTTGTATAAAATTTTTAAAAAAACATATAGTTCTATGTTTCAAGTGTGAATGTAAGCATTGTGCTAAGTCAGGATTGTATTCTGGCCCAGTTCTGCCATTCCAAAACTGTGTGATTATGGGATTCTGACCCTTTCTGAATCCATTTCTTTATTTGTTAAATGGGAATAAGAACATGTCTTTACATAGCTTGGAGAGCTATTTAAGGATTAAATGATCTATTGCATGTGCATGTCTTATGTAAACTTCTTTAAGGCATTATATAATTATAAAATATACAACGTAAGTAAATTTCTAAGCTTTAAATATTATAAGAATGCCTTCCAAAGGCAGGTAGTTAAGCAGTTGGTTTTTTTTCTGTTTTTCTCTAGTGCAGTGCCTGGAGATGACCACCAAGCGGAAAATCATCGGCCGTCTGGTGCCGTGCCGATGTTTCCGAGGTGAAGAAGAAATCATCTCAGTTTTAGATTACTCCCACTGCAGCCTTCAGCAGGTGCCAAAGGAGGTCTTTAACTTTGAACGGACATTAGAGGAACTTTACCTAGATGCCAATCAAATTGAAGAGCTACCAAAGGTAAGTTTTGAAAACCTAAAATATATACTTCAAATGAGTATTTCATAACTCCAGAGACTTGGCATAATGATAATGCTAACTACAGCCTTCTATCTAGGTAATTGACAAATCATTCAAATTAATATAACTTTTCCCAATATTCTCATTACCTTTTAATGTGACTCCATTTGCAACTTCATGTAATATGCCAATAACCAATTGAACTCCATTGAAATCATAATTTTATGTAATATGCCTTTTTATTTTAACTGAAGATGATCTCCAAGAAAATAACAGGTTGGTAGGTTGAGCTCAATAGCTTATGTTTAGAAAAGAAAGGGAAAATATGGTACTCTTTATTCCAGAACTGAAAATTTGTATGTTGTATGTTAAGGTGACATTGTTTTAAAACCTTGAATTATATGTTACAAGTCTAAGAAATGCTTTTACATACACACACACACACACACACACACACACGAAGAGTCAGGTATACTATTATGAAAAACATGCTGTTATTTCTAGAATTTGAAATTTTTGGTTATTACAAACATCACTGAATTTATATGGCATACAACTTATACATATAGTGTAGCTAAAATTTTTTAACTAATGTCAAACTTTACACACACATACATATGCACTGCCATTATGATCTTGTGCTATGCAAAGAAAATGTCTCCTATGACCAGAAAACACTGGAGAGATTAGTTACAGCAGACTAAGGCCACACAGCAGAAGGTTCAAAATCTAAATCATTGGATCCTATTGTTCACCTAAATAAGTGACTCAGGTTAAGTAGCTGGAATGGCATTCACCCGTGAAGAACTTAATGGCTAAGAGGGGGAAAATGTCATGCAATACATTTCCATTGCTTGCGCTAAAAAATATGCATGTTAAATATCCAAGAACCAGAAAAAAAAATCTCCCATCAAAAAAACTAAGTTAATATCAAAAGCAGAGTAAAATGCTCTGATCAAAAGGATTTTTGAATGATTGTTTTCATTTAGGATAATGGATTACAGTGTTTATATAACACTTCAGAGACAGGAACTATTTAATGTATACTTCAAAACCAATATCCTTCATTTTTGACCACCTGTGTGTATGGTGTCATCTTGAATCTTTGCCCAGGAGGGCTGAACCAGACCTAAAAGATTTTGGCCATATGGATTAACATCCAGATTGCACATAAGTGGAGGCTGGACTGAAATGGGCTGTGTCTTCCACCAGGCTATGAATTACTTGAGGGTAGAGGGAAAGATCTTATTCATCTTAGATGAATCTTTCATTCTTCATCTTTGACTCCCTGTACAGGAGGATACATGGTGACCTTCACATAATGGATACTCAATCTATGTGTTGTTACTGCTAGATGAAACAATGCAGAGAACTTCATGTACTATAGGACTTGATTAGTAAGACTACATAAAGTTAAGCAATTCATAAATGTGGCATTTAGCTCTAAATTAAGAAATTAAGCACAAAGTTTTGTTTTTTTTAGATCAGGTCAATCTAGAATTGCCAGATGAAATAAAGGACATCCAGTAGAGTGTAACTTTTAAACTAAAACACAGGCCATTTTTCAGTATAATTCTATCCCAAATATTGCTTTGGGTATACTTATACTAAAACACAAAACAGTTTGTTATTTCTTTGAAATTAAAATTTAACTGGGCATTTTATATTTTTATTTATTAAATCTGGCAGCCCTAGGGCAATCCAGCCATTTAAAATCTTTTTCTAGATGCATGCAACAGAGTCTGTAAGACAAATAGTAAAAATATGGTTAATTAATCAAGTACATACTCATTTAATATCTACTCTGCTACACAGTATTTGAAGCTTTAGGGGGGTTATAATAGAAATAAATCTCAACCCTTGCTCTCAAGGATCTGACAACCTAATCACAGAGAAAACTGAAGCGTTAGATGTGAATACACAATAAAGTATAATCAGGGCCAAAGAACCAAATCCTGTGGGAGAGCTTGTGTATAGAGAAGAGTTCCACTCTTGGAGGGGTTGGGGAAGGGCCTGACCAAAAAGTACAGATGCAAAAACTAAGATGGAATATATGTAGAGGGAGAGGAGAGGAGCAGCAAAGCTGTGAAGAGTCTGCAGCTGCAGGTGCAAGTGGGCAAGTGCTGACATATGTAGGTAGAGTAGGGAGAACAGAGGGAACCCAGATTATGAAAGGTCTTGAGAGTTACACAGCATTGTTTGACTTGATGCATCAGGCAGAAAATGCCATTGGAGAGTTTTACATATCAAGTCAGTCACTAGGGGCTTAATGAAGAGAGCTTGGATTAACAATAAATAAAAATAATACAAGTGAACCAAGGATTTGATAACACTTTTGCAATGTATTAGAATTCAGGAGAAATAGTTGTCTTTTGTTATTGGTATGATTTATGTATTTCAAAGACCTTTCACATAATCTCTCAAGGTTTCTTTGACTCCCAAAGTTCAATATTATTAGTTTCCTAAAACAACCCTGTAAGTTCCTTTTTTCTAAAGTATCTGATATTGAGATATGATCTAAATTATCTGACTTGAGATTTGATTACAATAATACATGGATATATTTGTGCATTATTAGAAAAATAGGTAAATTAAGAAACAAAAGGACTGACATATCAATTAGGGCTCATTATGTGTGTTTCAAGTAATACAAAAACCAATCCAAACTGATTTAAACAAGAAATAGGCTTGATTGGCTCACAGAAGTGGAAAATGCATCTCAGAACAAGCTCCAGACTTGGTATGTTTCTATTTGCTTTGTGTGGGATCAGCTTTATTCTGAGGCTGGCTTTCCCTCATGGGGCAGAATGACTAGAACTGTTCTAGTGTGCACGTCCACAGCATCCCAAATTAGAAATTTTTGGCCTCTGAAAACTTTTTCTTTTTCTGAGAAGGACGAGAAGTGTCTCCCCCAGAATTCTTCAGTTAACTTGTCCTTAGGTCTCATTGACCTTAATTGTGTCACATGTTCATTGTTGATCCAGTCCATTTGCTATGGGATCCACTATGTCAAGAAAAATGAAATTACTCTAATTGGGTTAAACAATGATGGGCCACCTCTGTAGAGTTGTGCTTACTGGCAGCAACACAAGGAAATGAGGTGGAAGAACTGTTGGAGAGATTACCACAATGTACACTACAAACAAAATGCTATAAAATCGCTGTTTTGTGAGGAAAAGTTCCTCTTAATCAAAGTTTGTAAGGACTTGTAGGCAAAGTATTGAGCCCTTAGGGGATTTAAACCTTTCACAGTTAGATTAAATGAAGTATTTTTTGTCTGCCATCTTATTTTACTGTTTTCTTGGTATTATTTTGACATTATTACCATTGTGATTTGAGATTTATTGAGTAATGAGATAACTATTTGTATTCTTAATATTACATTACGGCAAGAATTACCTTTTATACATTTTAAAAATTATTTTCATTCAGATATTTTATACTGAGAATGTTCTAGCTGGCCAAGAGTCTGTACTGTACATTCTTATAAAGCAGGTAGGGAACAGAGTCAAGGTTAATGGCATTAGGAAAAGAATGTCAAGAGTGTGTCAGAAAAGATGCAAAAAATAAATATGAAAGAACAGGTAGTGTTTTGATTAGGAATAGTTCAATCTGTGTTGCTTAATTTTTTGTAGTGAAAGGTAAAAATACAAAATAACATGCCTTTCACACAGTGATAGAAACCCACACAGCTTATAATTTAGTACTGCTTTGCTTGTTATTTGGAACTGGAAACTTAAAATTATAGACAGAGTAAGAGACGATCACATATGTATATTATATATGAAGTAATAGAGTGGGAAGACAAATGTGAAAAAAAAGAGCAATAAAGAGAAAACTTACAGAGAAACTTCTTGAAACTGAAGAGGAACTTTAAAAAAGATTAAAGAAATAATTTTGGTAAAGTCAATATGTGACCAAAATTGAAAGACACAGAGTGGATTTGGTAGAAGAGGTTAATTTATCCATGTATAAAAGAGGACGGGACTAAATCTGCAGTACTGTACTTACAAAGTTTTCCCCATATAAACTACCCAGAAGTATTCTAGAGATTAAGAATTTAGGATTTGGACTCAGACAAACCTGGGATTAGATCCTAGCACTGCTAATTGGTTGGGAAGGTATTTTATTTTCTGAAAGCCTCAGTTTCTTCAGAAACTGGGAGAAACTGTTTAGCTGGGAAAATAATATCATCAACTCCTGGGATTATACAGATAGATAGATAGATACATACATACATACATACATACATACATAGGTAGATACATAGGAGGGTAGGGTACTTGGTGTGATAATGTTTGTGGAGTACCTGCAATAGAAAAAAATCAATAATTGGTATTTATCATTCTCCTCCCATAGATAAAGGAAAATTTCCATGTTAATTACCCTGGGTACAATAGTAAGATTTTGTAACATTTCAAGATAGTTCTGGGTATTGACTCTCTCAAAAAATGTTGTGGCATGATGTCATTTCTAACTGAAATCTCCAAAGACATCTTCCAGAAAAACAATCCTCTGCGCATATTTGGTGATAGGTTATTGACCCAAATAGCTACACCTGCACATTTGTGAGGGCTAATACCACCACTTCCCCAGAGAATTTCCTTGATTCACAGAATCACGTTATGTCATTTTTGAGTAAATGCAACTTTGGAAGTTATTTTATTTAAGCCCTCAATTATTATAATAAGCAAATCAAGGCCAGAAAAGTTAATTAACTTATCTTAGGCCACATGGGATATTAAATTCCTATCCAAAACTAAAACCAAAGACTATGTGTTAGTTAGGATAGAAGAGATTATGCTACGGTAACAAGTCAAAATGTATCTCTAAAGTTTGGCTTTGTGCCCCATGAGTGTTGCCAGGGACCACTGCTTTCCAAGAACCTATAGCTAGTAACTAGTCCAACTGTGCCCCCAGTGCAGAAATGTCTACCTCTTATTTCTATTATAGTAGTCATCCAACCTCTTCACGAACCTTTCTATTATGGAAGAAGTCACTCAATTAAGAAGTAGACCATTGTATTATTGGAAAGTTCTGATTGTTAGAAAGTTCTGCAGTATATTAATGGTGTAGATCCATTCACCTATCTATCCATCTAAAACTTGGCTGGGCACTCAGAGTGCTACTAAGATTATTAAGACCTGCCTTCCCTGGATGAGGAATTATGCTTCTGGCATTACTGCCTTGATCCTTAAAATATTTTAAAGGAATTCATAGAGTCCCTTAGAGTTCTGTTTTGCCTTAGAGTTCTGTTTTCCAAGACAAGTTTCCAAGTTCCTTAGACCGCTTTTCCAGGACATGCTTCCCAGATGCTTCATCATCTTAACAATATTACGTCTAGTGTAGAATATTGTCAGTGAGCTAAGAGATGCTAGAAAAAACAAGCACCTCCATATCGGCAGTTGCTTCTTCTGGGAAGAAAACAGACATTGAGAAGCCAGGTGCCAGGCAAGGGCTACCGAAAAACACTTGCATGGTGCTCACGATTCTGTGTTGACCACTCATGCAGGGCTGTATAACTAAGACATTGATCATCCACTATAAAACAGAGAAAACTTTATCAAAGAGGGATATTTTAGACTGGTGAAAATTTTGTCATGGCTTGGATCCAGTCATTGGCCATGAAATGGAAGAAATCCCCATGGACTTTTAAGAAAATAAATAAGCAACAAAAATGTACCTGAATCATTTGCCAGCATCCAGCAGGTAAAATAGAGCTCCAAGTTAATGACCAATGAACGGGTTCTGACAACTATGTTGGAGTTGTTTGTACCGAGCCTATACATAAAAGCCAAGCAAGCTCTCCACTCAGAGATTTGGTGCCCACTCTTTCCTCTGCTAGTGCTCTTCCACATGGCCTGCTGCTTCATTTCCTTCAGGTCTTTGCTCAAGTATCACCTTCCTAGAGAAGCTTTACCCATTATCTTACACAAAATAACAATGCCCACCACTGTCACTCACTTCCCCAACAAAACTTTAGGCTCAATTATATCTCTAGAAGATTTCGAGTACAATTCAATAGTGTTAACCAGTAGTAAGATACTGCGAAATAAGTTTTCATTGTTATAAAACATCGGCATAACTCCCTCTGAAACAGTGTGTATTATTTTGCAGAGTAAGACCTCTGACAGTGGCCAGAGGTAGGGAAGGACAGGAAATGTGGGCACATATCTGCAGAGAACAGAGAAAATCAAACTCTCTCATTTAATTTGTTTTTTTTCCTTTTCTTAACTTTTGATGCTGATTCTTGGGGTTGAAGTGAGGTGAGATAATTTTTGTGGCTCCTCCATAATCCACTACTTAATATAGTACACTCTGCATTTTTTCTTACTCCCAAACTCTAAGTACTTTATCCATATAAAATAGAGCTTCGACATAATATTTTCCCAAGTTAAGAAATGTGCTCTTTGACTCTAGAAGCAGTCAAAAGAGGGATGTCAAAGAATATACTTTTACATGATGGTAGTAGAGGGTGAAAAAAGCCCTCTAAAATTCCTTTCACAATTAACATTTTGTGATTCACTCATCTGAGATTCATTTTAAATAGATAAAAATGATGAACAATATAAGGAAGTATTCTGACAAACAGAGTAGTGACTGTAGTTACTGGTTATTATCACAGAAGTACTACAGTAAATGTAAATTCTGAAGAGAGAAGACCTAGGTTTAACACAAGTTCTGAAATGAGCTCATCATGTGACTTTAGACATCTTACTTAACCCCTTTGAACCTTAGTTTCCTCTTCTGCATTAGATGCTAACAAATTTATTTCTGCCCATCTCCTAGGATCGCCATGAGCACCAAATAATATAAAGTACATGAAAGCCCTATAAAAACGGCAAAGTGATATATAACTCTTGAGCTAAGAGAAATAGTTTATTTTGATAAGAAAGGGCATATGTTTAATGAAGTTGATTGGCTTCTTTAACATAAATTTAGACAAATACAGTACTACAATAACAAGAAAATGTTAATTGGTCAACAAATGGCTATGATTTACTATTTAATATGGATTTACAGTTGTGTCAGTTTTTTATTTTATTTTATTTTATTTTTTATTATAGGCCATAAAAAGGTATGGTAAAGATGAACATTTATTCAAAATATATCTCAGGCTCAAAATCAATAGGAGCCTGAAGACCTTTACATGAAAAAAAAGGGTAGAAACCAAGAGAGCTCTGAGTTGCTGCACAGAATTCACAGCACAATGACAGTACGGACCACACACTGCTGCTCTTGTGAGGAGTGTACCTCCAAACACCCCCATGTAACCATGACATTTATTCAAGATTCAAATTCCAGATGCCTCCCAAAATATTATTATACAATTAAGGATGCTCTTAAAAAGAAGGTTGATGTTCTAATGGAAAAAGGGAAATGGATTCCAGATAAGCCAAAAAAAACCAAAGTGTCCTACAGTATTCTACACATCATATATCTGCAATTTTATTGATTCTTTCTTCTTTTAATTCACTGATGTCTGATACTTAGAATTCGGGAGCCTGAAGCCGTGTTTTTCTTACACCTTTAAATAAAATTGTTTGAAATCAAGGGCACTTGCTTATTTTGTGAGAAGTCTAATGACATCAAAGGAGCCAGAGAAGAAATGTTTTAGGGGGACAAATTCTGAGTTGCTTGTTCGTAATTATGATTTGTTTATCAAAGCTTGAATGATCATTGATTATTTTTTTCTTCTACTCAAGAGGAATCTTTCAAAGTAAAAGAAACTACTTGAATCACTATAGTTGCTGATTAAACAATTGTCATGTGTAAAAAATATGAAAAGATTTGCTCTAGATTAAACATGGGCTAAATTTTCAAATGCAGAATATAAAAGCTGCCACTTCTTTAATAAAGTTGCCTCATTTTTAAAAACAAATTTCACATTAACAGGTAATTCCTTAAGTGTTTGTCTTGTAGAAACATAGAATTGTCTATAACCATGAAATGTTACGTAAGTAGCTCCACATATAGCTATGGAGGGCTCTCTGAAGATCCAATAAAGGTGAAAAGAATGGCCTTTTCCAACTCTCTTACTCCCTCAAAGGTGTTCAGTGTGCATAGTGTGAATTTACTTTGTCCTCCAGCACCAAAGGTATAGAATTCATCTGAATATGATAAAAACCATGTCCAAAATAAAATTGTCACGTGAGTGATGCATAAATAATAAAAATCTAACTGTTTAATCTCTTGCCTGGAACGTCTTTATCCAAATCTGTTCTTTTATTGCAATCATTTTGGCATTCAAATGTGTAGGTTTGTTTTTTTTTTTCAATAAATAATGTAGATGGACTCTCTAGGGGCCCAAAGGAAAGTAAGATGTAGGACAAATTTATAAAAAACATTGTTTATATGTGGAAAACTTTAGATATTTTTTTCTTACTCAGATTTCTATTTTTGTTTACAATGTTTTATTGTTTCAAAAGTTGATAGTACCAACAACTCTTTATTATGTGTGTCAGTGAGAAACTGGGACTTCTGTAGTAGCCCAGTCAGTTTTTGAACTGGTTTATCTTCCAACTAAAGACTTACTCATCCCATCATTTATTGCTAACCTTTACCCAAATATCAAATCTCACTGAAATTTCAATGAGAATGAAACTCATTTGCTGATTTATACTGCCAGTTTTTTGGAAATTATATAGAAAACAAATTTTAGGTAAAATATATCCATTGATTTGTTCATTCATTCAGCAAACCTTTCCTGAGTATCAAATATGTGTAGACAACTCTTCTAGAGCTGGAGATACATTATTGAGCAAGACCAACAACTTCCTGTTCTCACAAAAGTTACATTCCTGCAAAAAAGGAATGAAAATAATATTTAAGAGAAAATGTTAGATAATGGCAAGTATCATGATGAAATTAAAGCAAGGAAATTGCTGAGAGACTGCTTTAGGTTGAGAGGACAGTAGATGCCTCTCTAAGGAGTGACCCTTTATGTTGTGCTTTGGATGACAGGGGGAGTCAACCATGCAGATCTGAGAAAGAGCATTCCAGGCAGAGGAAATACTCTAGGGTAGGAATATATGAGGCATGTTCAAAGAACAGAAAGAAGATGGATGTGTAATGAGTGAGGAGAAAGCTGTATAAGGTGCAGTAGGAGATGTAGATAGACAGTGGAGCTAAATCCTGTAAGTTCAAGCAAGCGAGGAAAGGGCTTAAGATTTTATCCAAAGTGAGATAGGGGGTCACTGAAGAATTTTTTTAATGGTGATCTTAAATAACATATATATATATTTTTAAATGCCACTTTGGATGCAATGTGAGAATACATTGTGGTAAGTTAAGAGTGGAAGCAAGGAGATTAGAGGCTACAGTAGTTATATGGGTGAGAAGTTGGTAGTTTCAACTAGATTGGTGGTAGTGAAGAAAATAGAAGCATGCTCTGTAGGTAAAGTTAATAGGATTTGCTATTAGAATGGATTTGGGAGATAGGAGATTAAAGCCTGAAAAGGGATTTAGAAAGAGTTTCCATTGATAAATTAGGAAAGCAAGGAGATAAAGAGTTGCTATGGATATTGGAGGAACCCATGTGCTGTTGTCATGGAAGCTAAGAACAGAGATGTTTTAAGAGAAGAAATTGACTTAGATCAGAAGAGGTACCATTGTACTTGCTAGTATAGAAGTAATTGGTGACCTTGATAGGATTAGTTGGGTGGAAACCCAATGAAGTGGGTTGAAGAGACAATGGTGGATATATATGTATATATGTATATATGTATATGATATATACATCTCTCTTAAGAGGTTTTGTTGAGAGAAAGCAGAGAAATGAGACAAGCTAGAGAGAAGTTTGAGGTCAAAATAAGCTTTGTTTATTTGTTTTTTAAGATCAATGACATTAAAGCACATTTGTACACTAGTAAGAATAAATTAGAAGAAAGGGGGGAGAAACTAAATGAAGGAAATTGATGGGATAATTATATAAGCAAAGTCCTGAAGGCAAAAGGACACAGGATACACAGAATGCATGAAGGGGTTGCCTTTGAGAGGAACAGGCACATTTCATCCATTTTAATAAGAGAGAAGAAAGAAAATATGGGTACAGATGATGATGGTTGGTAGGACTTAAGGGACATGATGGATATTGAAATTTAATTCAAATGATAGTGGTTTCAATATGTTAAAGAAATACTGGAATCAGTGAACCAAGAAGATGACAAGTGGCAATCCTACTGTGAGCTGAGAGCATTAGGAGAATGAGGTATGTGAAGCTTAGGGTTACAGAGGAATATAATTTACAAAGGAATTAAGGTTCCTAAGTATATAAATTACCTATATTTTGTGAAGTTTTTCCTTGAAGTGGCAGGTAGTTGAGAAACAGATGCAAAAGCCAAGTTCCTCTAAACTCATATTAGCTCACATGCCTGGACCAGTGTATTAGCAGTAGAAAAGGAAAAGAAGACAGATGGAAGAGGTAAGAAAAGAGCATAAGACAGGAAATTCAACATTTATTGAGCATCTACTCTGTGCTAGGCACTTCATATGAAGTAGCTCTTTTGTCCTTAGAGCAACTCTGACAAATAAGTTTCATTATCCTAATTTTAAGTCCAAGGACACTGAAGCACAATGAGTTTAAAAGAATTTACCAAATGTTATACAACTAGAAAATGGCAAAGTCCATAGAATAGAAACTATGGACTAGCAATAGAATGTTACTCCAAATCCCATGTCCTTTCCGCTTGACTAATCTGAAAGAAGACCTTCCTTCTAGAATTTAGCATTTGTCTAGACTGGAGGATAAACAAGAAGGAGGAATCAAGGATGATATAATTTTCAAGTTAGAGAACTGATACAATTAAAATGATATTAAAAATGATATTATTAAAAATATATTGGAAGGGGCTATTGTGTACAAAAACATGACAAATTCTGCTTTAGATGCAAAATGTGAGCTATCAGACGAGCATTCTCACAAAGACCCCAAAAGATGCTGAGAGATCTCAAACTGAGCCTCATCGGAGCAAGGCTGGCAATACAAAACTATCTTTCAACCAGAGATCAGAAATAAGCAGCCATGTTTTGTTTGGCCTATTTTTGAAAATGAGCTGTAGCCAACTTGTAAAATACCAACTTTTACCAAAAAAGTCCAGATTCCTGGCCTCTATTTAAAAAAAAAAAAAAAAAAGGAAGATCTGGAGGTGTCCATATGCTTAGCTGGTAGCAGTTAGGTGGGACTTAGTGTCTCATATCAATAGGCTCTTTTGGTGGAGCAGATCTAGTTTGCCACAGATCCCACTCAGGCTGCCCCCAACAATGAAGTTACCCATCTAGGTCCTATAGGAAATTGAGTTTGCAACCGAGTATGTATATTCATTAATTTCTTCATGAAAAAATACTTACTCTGTGCCAGATACTTGCTAGTCACTGGGAAAATAATGACTGAATGGATTTAGGTACTCTTTAGCAAGAAAAACAGACATTGAACAAGTAATCGCATCAAGTATGTTTCATGCTGTCTACTATGATGGGTGGGACACAATGGGTGTTTTGGAAACATTCAGTGGAGTTCCCCTTGAGGAATATCATTGCAACTAAGACACAGATAAGTAAGAAACTGTAGGTTAAGTATTGCTTAAAAATGTAGTGCAAAAGAGACAATGGGAGAAATGAGGCTGGAGAAATTGTAAAGGCCTTCCATGCTAAGATACAGAGTTTGAATTTTATACTGAGATTTGTGGAAATTCATTTAAAGTTTTACCTGGGTAGCAGCAAGATCAGATATATATTTTAGAAAGATAGTTCTAGCTGCACTAAGAATAGACATAAAAGGTTAAGCCCAGAGGCAAGGAGACCAGTTAGGCAGAGCTTGTAGGAATCTGAGAGGTGATGGTGGCCTGGCCCAGGGTAGTGACCCTAAAGATTACACAATGGACACATATTGGAGAGGATTTGGGGAGGCAGAATTTACTGGGTTTGGTCATCTGTTTGATATCTTGATTTCTGGGTAAGGAGAAAAATGAGTCACAGGTGACTCCCAGTTTTCTACTAGAGGATGTGAAAGTGAACCAAAAGAAGGAAGGTATGAGATCCAGGAAACCAGAGCCCAATTCAGTGGAGTAGCAAATGAGTATCTGTGGAAGCCATGTGTGCATCACAGTGACAGAGCTATCTGCCCATACTGGAGCTGGCTATACTGGGTGCAGGAGTAAAGTCCTCCAGAATAAAATGTGGGCCTAGCAAAATCTGATGAGCTTTAGCATTTTGAAATATTACTGTTGGGCATTTGTCAGAGCTGCTGGAGCATTTGGAAACAATTAAAGATATATGCATAGAAAACCAAGCAAATAAAAAGTGAAGAAACTTCAGGGGAAAAAAAAAGTATGAGTAAAAAACAAACACAATGTGCAAACAAACATTACTGATTTAACCAAAAATTCAGATGTAAGTATAATGAGAAGATGAAGAAAAAGAGAGTGATGGTGGTTGTGGTGGTGCAAAGTGATATGACTTTTCAACTGCAATATATGAAATAAATAGGCAATGTCTGCAATTGATAAACAAGAAGTAAAAACACATTGTGTTCTCTAGAAATATAGACGAAAATACAAGAAATAGTATCTTAAACAGTTTAAAGCAACTACCTTTAGAGGAGGAATGATAAGATGCAAACGATAAGATGCAATGAATTGATATAATGCTTTTATAAAAATAAAAATTAATTTCAAAATAATAAAAAGAAAAATAAGAGAATTGAGTTGGAATAGAAGAAGCACCAGGGGTTAACCTTTTGGTAGCATTGACCAAATCTGACCATATTATGGTACTTTCTTTTGAAAATGATCCATAAGACACATTGGTAAATGTGAATGTCTGATGCTCAAGTAAATTATAAGGTATGATTTGAGCAAATTAAATGACATAAAAAATGAAAACGTAAATTTATAAAGGAGGGTCAGTATCTGCTATCTATTCTTTTCAATTGTTCTTATAATAGTTAACTGATTAATACAGGTTTTAGTATTATTCATTTCCCAGCTACGTCCTTAGTATATGAAGTGGTTCTAAATCAGAGAGAGCATTCTACTAATGCAGCAATTTGGACTCCCAGAATGAAATCAGCCTTTAGGAAATTGATGGAGGATTATTTCTCTAGTGTATTTTTTTCCTAAATTTGCTTCATTTTTTATTTGCTTGGTTTTCTATATATTGATCCTCTAAATTTCTAGAGAAATAATTTCTCTAGAGTGTTTATGAGGCTTAGAACAATTTCATGATCCAATTCTTGACCAGGGACTCCTGGGAAGTCAGGCTATTCTCAACTTGATATAGAAACATGGGATTATGTCAGTGTGATTACAATGAAGTTGACCTAACATAAAACTGACCTATAGTAATATGTAAAAATCAACATGTGAACATTTGCTTCCAAAAATTAGTACAGATATGTTAGCATCTACTATAGCATACATGTAGTACATTTTTCTAGGTTGACAATTAAGTAAAAGATTTCTAAGAGAGAAAAGTGAATATGTTATGGAATCAAACACAAAATTCATCTGAATTATGAAGATAAAAATTTGTTTTGGTTGTATTCTGTTGTTAGAGGTGCTGATGTAGGTGGTGAAGAGGCCCTTGACTAGACTCCATAGATAGTGAACAGTCAGGTGCTGAGTGCTGATGGAAAAGAAGAGAAGCCAAGGATATGAATAATTTAAGCTCACAGTTTTTGCCTGCTGGATGGTATATTTAACTTCAGAGGTCAGCTCCAAAATTTCACTAGAACTCTAGTTGCTGAGATGAAGAGCAATTAGCAGTGAAATGTCTGGTGTAGTGGAAAGCTGTAGAGGTTTAGAATCAGGCAGATTTAAATTTGAATTTGAGTTTGGGGAAGGTTTTCAATCTCAGTTTCTCCCTCATCTAGGAGATACCATCTACCTTGTCGGACTGTTTTACCTACATCTTATTTTTGTTAACTACTGACCTTGTGGTAATTTTTCTTCATTGTTATAAATTAAATAACATAACGTACGTGAAGTGAGTATGGGGCCTGGCAAAGCATAAAATCTTCAACAAATGTTGGCGATTTTTATGAGCTGTAATACCATAAAGAAAACCAAAAACTTGACTTTCTTCTATAAAATGAGAAATGATAGTATCACTTTGCAGAAAGGAAGTTATTTTCTTTTCTAAATTAATAGTGATATAAAAAGAGAGAAAATCTTTTGCAGATATCTTTTCTTTCAAAATTTATGTGAAAATTAATTTTAACAAAATCCTAGAGATTTTATACTTTCTATACAAAGAGATGGTTTGCTGTTTCTGTAATGAACCCAAAACAGCAATACATGAGTTGAATCTTGACCAGAGATTCCAGAAAATGACAATAGTATCTCTCTCTCTTTAGAACCTTTTTGCTGCTTCTTGATTTCCTGATAACAATGTAGCCTTGCTGTTGATTTTTCATTTTGGCATGTGTGCATGCTACTTGACTACCTAGAGAGTTTTCTGTTTTCTTTAAATTTGAAGTGGATGATAAACGTTTGTTCTCTTTTTTTTTTTTTTTTTTTTGAGGTGGCAAAAAAGGTTAATTGTGTTGAATTTAAGTCCCATGGCTCTCAGTTATCTCTTTTCTGTGTGGCAGTGGCCTTTGATAGGAATAAAGTTTCTCTTTCTTTGTTCTAAATAATTAAGAACTGACTGCATAAACGCTTGCATATATGTTCACCACGTGAATTTACTCATTAACATTCATGGTGGCTGCTTCTTCACTGCCCGTGAAATGCTGCCATCAGCCTGCAGGGAAACTGCCTCCCGAGAACTGGAGCAGAACCAAGGCCAGCAGGGCGGGACGTGGGGAGGTGCTGGCAGACAGAAGTGGGAACTCTGTTTAGAAGCATAGTCACGGAACTGAGGGAGTGAAGGCTTCTAAGGAAGGAGTGATGACATGGTCAAATGGAATAGGGAGGCCAAGTAAGGCAAAAACTAGATAATCCATTAAACGGGGCAATGAAGTTTCATTTGTGACTTTTACAATAACAACTTCAAGGGAGAGGAGGAAGGAGCTTCTTGTTTTCTTTAGATTATCGCACTCATCCATCCTCACGTTTTCAGCCACTGTACTGAAGACTCACAAATCTCTTGTGGCAGCTCAGCCCTACCCCTCAGTCCTCAGATTAAATGTGTGTTCTGGGCCTACTTGAATATTCACACTCAGCACTTCTGATTTCCCCCTGGAAAGCTGTCTCCTGTCCTATAGTCTGTTTCAGTTGGTGACTATCCATTCAGTCCCAGTGCCAGGACCCTGTCATTTTTTACTCTTCCTACTTACTCACCTTCCACATCACATCAGTGGCCAAGTCCTATCACCTTTGCCACCTAAATATTTCCTAAATCTGCTCTCTCCACCCTATGAACAGAGGCTTTGTCAGGCCCTCATCATCTCTCAACAGACTAATGAAACAGTCTCCTTATTGATGATGTGTCTTAAACCTGATTTTCTTTATCCCAATTTATTCTTCACACAGCCAACAGTGGTAGATTCAAATGTAAATATGACCAGGCTACCCCCAAGGTTAAGCCCATTCCCTGTCTCCTCTCTAACTTGCAGGAAAAAAAACACACAACTGAGCATGTAATGCTAATAGGAGGCCTCCCATGGTCCAGCTACAACTTGCCTCTCCAATCTCTTACTCTTGCTCTCACAGGAAGTGTTCCTGAAACACAAAACTCTTTCTTGCCTCTAAGCTCATCCTGTTTTCTCTGCCTCACATGCTACTTCAAGGTTCATCTCAGTTGTCACCTTCTCCTACAATCTTCATGCTTCACTTGCTGGCATGGTTATTTAACTCTCCTCTGTGCCTACGTATTACCATGTGTACAATTCTACAATTCCACTCACCAAACCTGTTGTAGTTATTCATTCAATATATATTTGCTGAATACCTACTCTACTCTGGGGAAATAAGATTGAAGAAGAAAGACACTAAAATATGGGACTATGTCTATTTAATCTTTGTTTCGACAGGAAACACAATGTTTGGTTCAAAGTTAGATCTCACTGAATATTTGTTGCATAAAGAATTTGATTTTGCAAAAGTGGATTGTAGAAATATGTCCACAAGATTATACACAACCACAGTAGAGAGATAGCTCATCTTGTTATGCTGGAGGATCAAGGAAGTCGGCTTGGCAGAAACACATTTTTAAAGATAAGATTAGGGCACAGTCTAGTTGGGCTTTTTAAATGATAAATTGAGCCTTGGAGAAAATGTATGGAACTTGCTCAATAGCATGTCACCTGTTAACCATGAAATCAGAATTCAAATCTAGGTCTGTTTGCTTCCAAAGTTTATAACCTTTTCATTATGACTATAAGTGAAAAAGAGACTGCAGCTATACCATTAGCCATCTTCTCTTTGGCTTACTGACCTAGGCAGAGCTAGTCAGCACAGGTTAGGTTTTTAGTACCTAGAACTGATTAGGGCATAGACATTAAAAACTTTTAAATATATATATATACCAGCTTACACTAATATCTATATATGTAAAAAAAAAGCAACAAAAGAAAATCCCAAAGGACACACATCATTTGTCTTAAGTACTATAGAGATAACAAGATTTTACCCCAAACTCTTAGCAGCCATTAAGCTACATCAAAATTAAGAACATTTATAGAACTTTTATATCCAGCTTTTCACTCTTCCTATTTCTTTCCTGGTTTTATAAGCTTGTATCATCAAGTGAAGTAATCTTTAATAGGTAAATTAAAAAATATATTCATTTAAAAAATTTTAAATGAAAATTGGTATCAAGCAGAATGGGTAAGGCAAGGTGCTATGTCTTATATATTCAAACAGATAGCTCTTATTCCAATAAAACAGATATATTCCCTTCCTTCTAAGACACTGAAAAATGGTAAAATAAACTTGCTGTTCCAAAGGGAGAAATGATTCAACACCACCAATGGGCAAATTGTTGCTGAAAAGATCTGTATTTTTAAAACAGCGGCAATAATATTTATTGTTTTCTGGGATAAAATGCCTGAGTATTTATTGTAGTTGCCATCTTTCTCCAGGGAAGAAAAGATCTTGTCTCTGCAACACATCCAATATTGCTAAAATGCACTAGAAGGGATTATAAGTGTTCCCTTCCCCTACAGCCTCAATATTATTTGATGCTACCAGCATTTGTCCAGCTCCATACCTCCCACACCAGCCCACAACTCCACTACTACTGGTGACCTTAAAGTGTTGTTGGACCACAAAATCCTCCCTCCTTTGACTGCCCATGTATTACTGGCACCAAGTCTTAATGATTTCTCCTCCCAGAGTGCCTCACTCTTCCTGACAGTGCCTTAACTAATATTCTCATTATTTTTCACCTAGATGTTTTCTCATTGTTCTTCTGCCTCCTTCTGGTCACAGGTGCCAGTTTCTCAAAAACAAAAATCTGAGTCAGTCCCTTTCCTGCTTATGAACCTCTACAAGGTGGATGATAACGTGAGAGAGCAGTGTAGAATCGTTGAAAAGGCACACAAATCCAAGCATCCAAATTCTCTAGGTTAAGGGCAAAGTCTAGGAATGTTTCTTTTGGAATAATATGCACTTTGCAAAGCCCTCTCTCTGTTGTAGTATTTACCTAGTATTTACTACATTGCCTCTTATTTTTTGTGTATATTTATAACCGCTAGGTGACTGTATTCTTGAGGAAGTGGATACTTTGTTATTCTTCTTTGGGTCCTGGTGCTGTGTCTGTCACTAAGTAGATGTTCAAGAAGTGCTCACTGAATATAAGCAGTCAGGAAGGAAGGGAAATGGGCAGGAAAGAAAGGAAGAAGAAAGGAAGAAAAGGAAGGAGAGAGGGAAGGGAGGAAGGAAGGAAAGAGGGAGGAAGTAAAGAAAGAAGTGAATGAATGTCATATTTAGAAGCCTACAATTTCACCAAGTGCATACATTAAAACTATTTTTATTCTATTATTTTTGAGTTGGCTCTTTTCTAACTAAAGATAATTATTAACATTTGTATTAAACTAAAGAATTTTTAAACATTTTATTGTAATGTGTACAAAATAATTATTTCTTTGAAACAGCTTTCAAATGAATTTGGAAACACTGTAGCCTGAATAATTTTAAAGGAATTCAAAGGAAGAACTTCTAAGAAACCAGCCATTCAGTAATGCCAACTCATTAGACAATTAGTTCTTTTCCCTGGTGGAATCCACTTGTGCCAACATAGGGCATCAATAACAGTCTCATTGAATATTTATAATCTTACATGAAACTTCTCAGGAAAAGGGTTTGTCTCTTTACAATTCACAAGCAACTAATGCTTTTTAAATTTGTAGTGGAAAAAATAAACACCCTATCTTATTTTTTCTAAGGAACTATGTTTTGAGATCCAGTCATTCACATTCATGATGTCGTCATTGTGTCCTTAATTTTCCAAGCCTGAGGGTAAAGGTGATAATAAAATGCTAATCCAAATTATAATACTTTGCATTTATGTAGCACTTCAGGGTTAGCAAAGTGCTATAACATATACTTAGATTTACTCTAATTTAGATTTTTGCTGTCAAAAGATAGTCACTGAATCTGAGTCTTCTCCCCTAAGCCCCGTAGGACCATTATTATGGGCGGAAGACTCCCCCTATCTCATTCACTTTCCCCTCCCAGACAGCCACCAGCTGTTGTCAGTCATCACTATTGTCTCTCCCAAGCACAGATCTGATGGTACAGAGGGAACAATGCACTGAAGTAGAAATGGCTTTGTACCAGACAAAACTGAATTTGAATGCTGGTTCTGGCACTTCCTACATATATGACCTTGTAAAAGTTAACCTCCTGAGTTTTCTCATCTGCAAAGTAGAAATAATAGTACCTTCCTTACAACATTGTCACAAGAAGTAGATCATATACTATAAAACCTAGGTTAGTGCCTTGCACCTATATAATAGGCACTTAAGAAATGGCACTATCTTATTATTTGCCACTCCCCTGCCTAAGAATTTTCATGAAAAAAAAACTATATACTGAGAAAGTACAACGTGTCAGGAGTTACATTATACACAGCAGATGCTGCAGAAACTAAAGAAGCTTACGGTCTAGTAATCCCAAAACAGGGGCATCCAGGCTTCAATAGAGATAAATACAGAATGTTATGAAAGTACACAAATGGAGCATGTAAACCAGTCTTAAGCTGTGACCAGAAAGGTGAGAGGGCCTGAGCTTGGAAAAGACGGTAGAAGGGAGGTGAGATAGGGCGAGGTGGAAAAAAGCTTCAGCTGGAGACCTGGCATTTACAAAGGCAAAGCAGAGCATGGTGGATACAGAAACTGGCAGCTGCTCAGTGTGTCTGGATATGTGGTCATGCAGGATGGTAGGTGGGAAGGTATGAGAAAAAGACAAGAGACAGGGGAATAAAAAGATAAAACTCTGTAGAGGTAAAGGACATTGAAAGCCATAAAAAACTTGGACTTTGTCCTGAAGAGAGGAGAGAGCCATTGAAAAAGTATAAGCAGGAGATGGACCTGATCACATTTGCCTTTTTAGAAGTCACATGGCATGACCTATCACAGAGGTCCTTAACCTGGTCCACAGAACCATGCATGGGCTTCCAGTGATTTGCAGGTTCCTTGAAATTGGCTGCAAATGTGTGTGTGTGTGTGTGTGTGTGTGTGTGTGTGTGTGTGTTTCTGGAGAGAGTATCAGTAAGGTTGACTCAAAAATGATTAAAAATTACCATCTGAACACCTCCTGTGGGATAAAGCCCTGACTGAAACCCTTTCATTTTCTGGCTGAAATCTGCATTTTCTATCCCCCTCCACAAAGCTTAGAGTCACTTTTAATTTTTTGCCATTCCTAACATACCTCTGGTCCTTTCCTCCTCTTACAGCTTCCTGAACTGCTCTGTGCTTCCCAATCTACCCCTACTTCCCCACCCTACCTTCTGCTCATAGAACTTCTCTCTCAAAGCCTAGATGGACTGTTTCTTCCTTCTCCAGGAATTCTCTATATTCCTTCCCCATTCTTCTCTGGCACAAACACAAATCAGAGTCTTAGATTTCTGGTGACCCAGCTGGAATGAGAAATAGACAAATAGACCAGTGGACTAGAAATAGAAAGTCCAAAGACTGACCCGTACTTATGTGGAAATCCAACAGAACTTGTCTTGCAAATCAGTGGACAAATTAATGACCTATTTTTAAAATGGAACAACTGGTCATCTGTAAAGAGAAAAGAATGCATCTTTGCTTCACATCATTCTCAAAAATAAATTCCAAATGAGGCAAATCAAAGCATTAAAACTTTTAGGTAGGGAAAAAATAGGAGACCATCTGCACACATTCAAACTGAGAGATAAATTTGACTATTGTAAATGTCTTTTTATCAAAACTACCATAAAAAGAATGGAATGATGAGCCATATATTGAGAGAACTGTCCAAAAATTCATATTCAGAATATGTGATGAACTCTTTCAAATGAATAAAACACGAAAAGGTGTTCAATTTTTTTAGTAATAGATAAAATATGTTACCATTTTACATACCACAGATTGGAAAAATAGTCTGAAAATATCAAATTTTGATATTTTAAAAAATAACAGACAAATGTAAACAGTATCTATATTGAGGATTACTAGGACTGTGGTAAAAAGTGAGAGAATGAGAAATTGGTTGTTTTTTGGTGGATCAGGTAGGTGACAAAGGGACATGATTGGGAGGAGAATGAAGTAGCTTTCTTAAACTGGATTGAGGAGTATGGCTCTTTATTTTATCATCATAATTTTAAAAAATACATATTATATACACTCTTGTGTATTTAGATTTCACAGTAAAAAAAGTTAAAAAGACAAAAACTATCATAAGATACATGCAGTGACTTGGAAAAGACATGTTCCCTCTGTTTGAGGAGCTCCCAATCTGGGGCTTGTTTCAGAATCTCTAGCTTTCCTACTTCATAGAACACTGTGAGTTGCAAGGGACTCTTCTTTATTGTTGCTTCCCTTCTACATTCTGTTAACATTTTTTCTGTCTTCTTAAGCTGCATGCTTAACTCATTCATTTTCACCTGATTATCTCTCCTAATGTAAGCATTTCGGGCTACAATTTACTGCCAATTACTCTAGCTATATTCTGCCATTTTAGACAGGTAATATTTTGTTATTATTTGCTAATATTTTGTTATTATTTGCTCATATTTTGTAATTTCCAGTGTGATTTCTTCTCTGACCTGGGATTATTAAATTTAACTTTATATATATCCAAATATAGAAGCTTTTAAAGATATCTTTTGGTTAATCATTTATAACAATTGCATTATGGTCCAAGATTTTTGTCTTTTTATTACTAATTCTTTTAACTTTGTTGAGCCTTCCTTTATGTCTATCTAGTACATGGCTAATCACAAGGTTTTCATATGTGCTTTTTAAAAAAGTACTCTATAGTAGTTGAGTTTAATGTTCTATACGTGTCCACTAGGACAAGCTAGTGGCCATCAATTCTTCTGTACCTTTTCTTTTATTTTTATGTTTTAAATTAATTACTGAGAGATATGTGTTAAAATACCCTATTATGATAGTATATTTGCAATATCTCCTTGTAGATATGTCAAATTTTTCTTTAACTATTTTAAAGCTATGATACTAGGTGCATACAAGTTTAGAATTATATATTCCTGGTGAGCTGAAGTGTTTACTAACATAAAGTCACTATATCTCTATTAATGCATTTTGCTTTAAATCAGTATTGCTGCATTAGCTTTCTTTTGGTTAATTTTGCCAGTTTTATCATTCTTACATCAAGTTTTGGGTGTATCACTGGTAATAGGATATAACTTGATTATGTTTAATTTTAGTCCACTCTGATAGTCGTTTTTTTAATTGGAGAGATTAATTCATATTTATTAATGGCAGCTATTGGTATTAATTTATCCCATTCTACTCTTCATTTTTATCTGTCTTATTTCTTGGAAGTATTTACTTATATGTATTAAAGATTATTATATGTAAATATTTACTTATGTGTATTAAAGATCTTTTTTTCTCTATCTCATTCCATTTATTTTGTTTCTACCCACTAGGAAATCATACACCTTATTTATATTTCTTTAATTGTTACCCTAGAAATTTTAACATGCATATTTAATTTTAATCTAAAGTTAATTAGTGTCTTTACCCTCCTCCCAAACTATGCAAAAATCTAAGAATGTTTTTGTTTTCCTTTTTTCTGATACATAGGCCTCTGTTGTTCAGAATTTTAGTTCTACGTTGATTCTCCCCAGCTTTACTGTGATATTATTGACATGTAATATATGTAAGTTTAAAGTGTACAATGTGATGATTAGATACATGTATATATTGCAAAATGATTACCACAGTAAGGTAGTAAGTTACCAATAGGGTACCACATCTCAATCCCTTCACATAATTACAGTTTGTGTGTGTGTGCTGATAACATTTAAGATCTACTTTCTTAAAAACTTTCAAGTATATAATACAGTGTTGACAATTATAGTCACTACGCTGTGCATTAGCTCCCAAGATCTTATTTATCTTATAGCTGGGAATTTGTGCCCTTTAACCAACATTTTCCCATTTCTCCCACCCCCCAGCTTCTGACAATCACCATCCTACTCTCTATTTCTATGAGTTCAGCTTTTTCAGATTCCACATATAAGAGATATCATACAGTAAATATTTGTCTTTATCTGATTTATTTCATTTAGCATAATGCCTTCAAGGTCCATCAATTTTGTGATAAAAGACAGAATTTTTATGTTTTTTATGGATGAATAATATCTCATTGTATATACAGTTGACTCTTGAACAACATGGGAGTTAGAGGCGTAAACCCCCAGACAGCTGTAAATCTGTATATAGTCTTCCCTCGGTATCTGTGAGGGATTGGCTTCAGGACCTGCCACGGATACCAAAATCTGTGGATGCTCAAGTCCCATAGTTGGCTCTCCAGATCCATGGTTCCATATCTGAGAATTCAACCATTCATGGATAGTGTAGTGCATATATATATACGTATGTATAGATCTCACATCTTTATCCATTTATCTATTGATGGGCCCTTAGGTTGTTTCCATGTCTTGTCTGCAGTGAAATGGGGGTGCAGATATGTCTTTGAGATAGTGTTTTTATTTCTTTTGGATATACATGCAGAAGTGGGATTACTGTATCATATGGTGGTTCTATTTTCAATATTTTGAGGAACCTCCATGCTGTTTTTCATGATGGCTGTGCCAATTACATTCCCACCAGTAATGTACACAGGTTCCCTTTCCTCCACACCCTTGCCAACACTTGTTGTTTCTGGTCTTTTTGATGACAGCAGGTGTGAGTTCTTATCTCATTGTGATATTGATTTGCATTTCCCTGATGACTGGTGATGACAAGCATCTTTTCATATACCTATTGGCTATCTGTATGTCTTCTTTGGAAAAGTGTCTATTCAAATATTTTGCCCATTTTTTTAATTAGATTTTTTTTTTACTATTGAGTTGTATGAGTTTCATGTGTATTTTGGATATTAACCCCTTTTCAGATAAATGGTTTGCAGGTATTTTCTCCCATTCCAGAGGTTACCTTTTTATTTTTGCTGATTGTTTCTTTTGCTCTGCACAAACTTTTTAGTTTGATGTAGTCCTACTTGTTCATTTTTGCTTTTGTTGACTTTGCTTTTGGTATCATACACAAAAATCTTTGCCAAAACCAATGTCAAGGAGATTTTTTTCCTATGTTTTCTTCTAGGAATTCTACAGTTTCAGGTCTTACATTTAAGTCTTCAATCCATTTTGAGTTTTTTTTTGTGAGTGGTATAAGATAGGTGTCCAATTTCATTTTCTGCTTATGGTTATCCAGTTTTCCCAACACCATTTATTGAAGAGACTATGCTTTTCCCATTGCATCTTTCTGGCTCTCTTGTCAAACATTTGTTGACCATACATGAGTGGGTTTATTTCTGCGCTCTCAGTTCTGCTCCATTGATCTGTATATCTATTTTTATGCCACTACCATACTGCTTTCTGTTTTGACTTACACTGACTTTTTAATCCCACAATTAGACATTTTGTTTTTGTTTTATTTGTTCTCTCTCTCTCTTTTTCTCCCTATCTTCTTTTTTCTCGCTCCCTCCCTCACTCTCTCTTTTTCCCTTCCTTCCTTCCTTCCTTCCTACTTTCCTTCCCTCCCTCCTTCCTTTCTCCTTCCCTTTCTTCCTCTTCCCTCCTTCCCTCCCTCTTTCTTTTTTTCTTTCTTTCTTTTCTTTCTTTCTTTCTTTCTTTCTTTCTTTCTTTCTTTCTTTCTTTCTTTCTTTCTTTCTTTCTTTCTTTCTTTTCTCTCTCTCTCTCTTTCTTTCTCTCTCGCTCTCTCTTTCTCTCCCTTCCTTCCTTCCTTCCTTCCTTCCTTCCTTCCTTCTCGCTTCACTCTGAGACAAAACTGAGAAAGTCATGCATTCACCACTGACTCATTTTGCAGGACCCAGTTTGTTTTTTTAACTTCACTCAC
The DNA here is from genome assembly GCF_963455315.2 of Globicephala melas. Classification (NCBI taxonomy): domain Eukaryota; kingdom Metazoa; phylum Chordata; class Mammalia; order Artiodactyla; family Delphinidae; genus Globicephala; species Globicephala melas. The sequence goes on along the minus strand of NC_083314.1, from coordinate 127,926,318 downwards.
TGATGGTATCACCCTCAGGAGAACCCAACTATGTATGGAGTGGCCTTTAAGCCAATCTCCAACCTCTGTTCAAATCCCAAGCAGTCTTCTATCCTTCCAGTTGCAAAACAAACAAACAAACAACAACAACAACAAAAAACTCTCAGTCTTCAGCCACCAGAAAACAACAGATACCACCAAAGCAAAAGCTAAATACAGACCCACTTAACTCGGTGTATTAGCATTTTCTTGTTTTTCTGGAATTTTAGAAATTCCAGTATAGCCATAGCTATACTTTTACAGCCATAGCTCACCTACGCATTAAAGGAATGTGTGTGTGTGTCTGTGTGTGTGTGTGTGTGTGTATGATTTTGCTGTACTAAAAAGTTTTTCTTTGAATATTTAGTCCACCATACTGCTGAAAATAGACATTGACGGGTATCTTTTCACATCCTTACCCTCAGTGCTGAACATAGACCATACTATATAATAGGTATTCAATAAATATATTTTAAATGCATGTAGATGTTGTGGATGCAGAGATTTCACTCCATGATCCAAATATCCTCATGCTGTCAAGCAAATATTTGAAGCTAGTTTGAGTTACACAGTCTTTGAATTTGGAGTATGTTTAGATGCTACAAATACAACATTATCCCTCTTTAGCCTTCATCTGGCTAGCTTGTGCTCGCTCTTAGGTGATCCATTTCTTATTACCTCTTCCAGAAATACTTTCATGAGTCAACCTTGTCACCATCATCAACATAACTTAGGACAGATACTCTACCAGTGTATTTTCATTATATCTGATATTTACCTTGGCATAGTCATTAAGAGTCTTACTTTCATTAGCTATTAGAGTTGCTGTTTTATACTATATTGAAGAATTACAGCTATTTCATGATCATTCTTTACATCATTTTCATTCAAAACTTGAGTATTGGGCTTCCCTGGTGGCGCAGTGTTGGGAGTCCGCCTGACGATGCAGGGGACATGGGTTCGCGCCCCGGTCTGGGAGGATCCCACATGCCGTGGAGCAGCTGGGCCCGTGAGCCATGACTGCTGAGCCTGCGCGTCTGGAGCCTGTGCTCCACAGCGGGAGAGGCCACAACAGTGAGAGGCCTCTGTACCGCAAAAAAAAAAAAAAAAAAAAATGAATATTGAAAAAATCATTAAAATGCCTTCTTAATTTCTTTTCCACTTTATAGACATCATGACTCATATTCAAGAATTCACTGCTTGTTTATTAAATTTAGATTCCACTGAGATTGTTTATCTATCTGAAACTTCCAAACCAGTGAAGTACCACTCAGCTGGAGCTTAGCACTGTCTTTATTTTCTCTTTACTTATCTAAGTATACTTTCAAAGATATTTATGCAACATACACTATGTAAAAGACACTGTGCTAGTCACTTTAATATATACAAAGGTGAAACAGGTTGACACCAAGATGAATCAGACATGACTCCTGCCTTCAGTGACCTCATCATCTAGAAAAGTAAGAAATAGATTATATAGGTATATTTCTGTTTCTGTATTAACATATAAATATTAGTAATTGCTAACAGTTATCAAGCTCTTACTATATGCCAAACACAGTTTTACACTTTTACAAGTAATTCCTTTCATCAAATCCAAGGCCATTGATTTTAAGAAACACCATTACCGTCATTGTAGTACCACTAAGGAAAAAGAAACACTGTTTACAGATATAACAATGTTGATTGGAAGATGAATCCCAAACAGCAAAGATGTTAATACATGAGAAAGTGCAAGACTTAGAACTGATGACGTATAGTAACTCATTTAATCCTCTCAACAATCCTTCAACTTAGGCAATGTTATTGTCCCCATTTTACAGATGAGGAAATTGATAGAATTCAGAGATATTAGGTAACTTTCCCAAGATTACACAGCAAGTGAGTAGATAAGTGGGGATTAAATCTACATGAATCTGATTCCAAATGCCATGCTCTTAGCCTCTCTCAAGATCTTAGGATCTTGGATTATTTTATGTAATAGGGTGTTCAGGAGTGCCCAAATCTTTTGTTCCTGATGTGGCTTCATTTAAAATTGAAGAAGAATATAGGGACCTCTATTAATTCTTGAGATAAACTGAGTATTTACTTGAGATGAGGCTTGAAATTACAAAGCAAAAAACAGTTTTGAAAATAATTTGTCTGAATTTTACATAAAATGGTTATAATAATCAGACTAAAAAGTAGTTAATACATCTTACCAGTATCAGCCAAGAGGCAATTGATTTTTTTAAATCTATGCATCTATAACTAACCACATTGCATGTAGTGTAATGGTCCTAACAGAATGATGGAGACTGGACAAGAACTTAAATTAACTTTGGCCATGAGTGTAGACATATTTTTTTTTCTATTTTTAAAGAGAAAATTAGTAGTTAGTGGAAACTATCCATCAAAGTTCTCTTTTTTTAGACTTTATAAAAAGAAGTAGCAACATCTCTATGGAGAATATTGAAATCCTAGTACTACATGAAGTATTGCAAATAATCTTTGTAAGGAGCCAAAAGCAAGTCAGCCAAAAGCAAGAAACTACATATTTTATCTTAAGTAATAACCAGCACAATCTATTTTTTAAAAGGTAATGAGTTAAGAAATAACAACCACATACTACATTGTTTTGCCTATAAATTATGAATTACATTTAAGAACAAGCAGCAGTTAAATGTACTGTGGGCCAATTGCATAGTCATGGATACCAGAGACTTAATCTGTGGAAATTTAGCAAAACAGAATTAGAAATGTCAAACAGAAAAGATCTCATTAAGATAATTCTTCCAGAAATGAATCAAAAAAAATTCTGACCCAGCTGTTCAAATCTTGAGTAGTCAAGATGAGATGGACATAGCTAAAAAATCTAACCATATTGTTTCCAGAAATGTAATACTGGAAACACCTACATAAAAATAACCAGATCACTAGAGTGTTTGTTAAAAATGAAGATTTTGATCTTCATCCCAGACCCACCATATCAGTACTTCTTTGGGTAAAGCTCAAGGACCCACATTTTAACCAAGTACCTCCACCCACCAATGATTAAAACCATGCTGGATTTGAGAACCGTTGCATTAACACTTGACTCTTCCCCATCTAGTACTTTAGGATTGGTGGCAGAAGTGAACCAACCACTAGTGGTTATTTTTCACCAAGTATCAGAGATTAAATGTTTCATTTGATAGATATTTATGAAGCAGTGTGGGGACACAAAAGAAATGTGAGCTCATGTATTCAACTGTATTGCAGTTCTTGCATGTCAGATAAACAAGTGTTCAACATGATTAAATGGAAGTAATTTGTGGTTGTGGAGAAAGAGAATTGAGGTAATCCTGGTAGCTGTGAGAATAAAAAGGAAGGGGTTACTCCAGAAGTTATTTCAAAGAAAAAAATAAATTGATTGGTTCAGTGGCAAATTGAACACTAATGTTAAACAGAAGGGGAAAAGTAGAATACCTTGAGTGGCGAATGTGGATAGCAGAGAGTAGGGAGGTACTAACATGATGATGGAATGTGAAAAAACTCTGAGGAGAATCCAGAAGATGGGTGTGGAAGAAACTGAGCCTTTTGGGGTTGGGCCCTTTTACTATCACATTTGTAAAGATGGTGAATTGAATTTTGTTACTAAGTTTATATATGAATGGATTTAACCAAATTGAGATCTAATAAATTATTATTTTCTTTTTACAGCAATTGTTCAACTGTCAAGCTCTAAGAAAACTAAGTATTCCTGACAATGACCTTTCAAATCTGCCAACCACTATTGCTAGTTTAGTTAACCTTAAAGAACTCGACATCAGTAAAAATGGTAAGATTCTCATTTCATCTCTAAACAGCTTGAATTTTTAACTGAAAATATGTTTTAATGTTTTCTCTTAGCAAATGATATACACTTTTTCTTTGATTTTGTTGCAACTCTAATTTAATTTTTGTTGAAAAGCTAAATCCTGAATTATAAATTGAAGACAGAAAACTTCTCTCCCCTCTTACTAATGTCCCTGACTCACTCGGGCCTTATTTCCCTCTGCATTCAGATGTGTGATTTAATCTTTTCTAGACAATTTTACTGACTTTACACTGCTTATTTTCCTCATTCTCAGGGTAAAATTTTTTCCAACACGTCTCAAGTATCACCTGCTCAATGAGGCCTACCCGTTAACCCTTCTTGGAATTGAATTCCCAGTTTCCTTTACTCTGCTCCATTTTTTCCTGTAACACTGACCATCTTCTCAGTATATATGATTTACTGATTTTTTTATGGTCTTGTCTGTCTTCTCCTGCCCCAAAATGCAAACTCCATTATGTGGCAGGAGGGATTTTACTCTGTTTTGGTCACTAATATATCTCAAACATTTAGAGCAATGCCTGATGAATAATAAGTGCTCAGTAGTATTTGTTATATTTTTGGCCAAACTTGTTATGTCTGGTGATTTTATTGATATTCATGTTGATGATCTTTTCTTCTAAATGTTTGTGGGAGTCTCCTGTGTCCTAATACGTTCATTAAATCCTCATTTCCTTCCATGAAAACTTGGCTAACTGTTTTATTACAATAAAGCAAGGATCAGTCAAAAAGAGTTATGTATAGGCACTATGAGGATATAAAACATGACCCCTTCATCATTAAGCTAGTCGGTTAAACTTTGTGTGTGTATGTATGTATTGCTTTGGTAACTTCAGGCAATATGCTTGGTGCCAAAGGAACAGGAATCAACAAAACAGATCCCTGCCCTCATGAAACTTACATTCTAGTACATGTGTTAGACATTAAACAAATAATTATGGATGATTAAATAAACAATTGAGTGTGAAGATACATTGGAGGTGAAGGATATGCATACTAGTAGGACATAATCCAGTCAGTGTAGTTAAGTAAAGTTACCCTAAGAAATGATAACCAAGCCCAGACAGGACAAATAAGAGTTGTTAGTCAATGGGTATAAAGTTTCATTTGTGCTGGTTGAATAAATTCTAGAGATCTGCCATCCAACCCAACATAGTTAACAATACAATATTGTGCACTTCAAAATAACTGATCTTATTATACACTAGAAGCATACCCTATGTCCCTTCCCTGTTTTATTTTCTTAATAGTCTTTATGAGAAACTGACATACTATATTTTTAACTGGTTTATTTATTGTCTAAATTCCCCTAACTAAAATTAAAATTCAGTGATGTTCTAATTTTTTATTGTTGTCTTGGTCACTGATACATCTCTGCTGCCTAAAACAGTGTGTGGCACATTGTAGGAGTTCAACAAAATATATTGAATGAACTCACGAATGAATGGTCCTTCTGGAACATTGAACATTTGTTGAAATGTACCAGTTTAAGTGGCTAGTGATTTCTTCAATTCAGGTATATGAGAGTTGTAGAAAAGTTTACAGTATCACTGGGGAAAGAAGACTAACACCTACAAATAATCAATGATTATCAGAGTTCAAGTAATGCATATGGCTTGAGGGATTCCATGAAGCACAGTAGCATTTGAATAGAGAGCATTTCATTTGAAGGAAACAGATAGAGTGCCTGGGACTTCCTTGGCAGTCCAATAGTTAAGACTCTGCGCTTCCACTGCAGAGGGCACGGGTTCAAGCCCTGGTCGGGAAACTTGAGATCCCGCATGCTGTGTGTTGCAGCCAAAAATAAATAAATAAATAAAATTTTCAAATGGAGTGCAAATGGGGGACACACACATCTTTCTATACCAACTTTATTTACCACTTAGAGCGTTTTCAGGAAGCCAATCCTAAAAGGACCATTTGCCAATTTAGAGAGAACAGCAACTAGATTTAGGCCCATTGAAAGATGACATAAAGGCCTACATTTATTCTTTTAAAAATAGATTTACAGGTCACATATTATTATGAATTGATAGTTCTGTACTTTAATAACAAATAATGCTATTTATATACATTCACACATCAAATTCTATTTTCAAATTACAATTTCTGAGAAATGTCATATGGCCAAATATAACACATCCCTTGGCCTTCATGCAGGTTTGGCTGGATAGTTCATGTAAATAAAAAAAGCTATCTTGTTCTTAAAGAGAATCAGAAGAAAATTCATCACCAAATATAAACACAAAACTCCTAAGAAATATGACATTTTTATGAGCATTATAATCATCTCCCAGCAGTCCTCTTGCATCAAGAAATTTGTGTTGTCAGTATGTAAACTGCAGGTTATACTCCTACTTAGAAGTAAGTTTGTGAGCAACATTAGAAGTCCTAGTAAGTAGTATTTAGGGACTTTTAGACTTTTAGCTATGCTTATGATTGCTATATTGTGGAAAAAGACAAAGCAAAGCATGGCAAATCATTCTGCAAGGTTAGTATAGTACTAAAGGTTTAATGAACTTGATGACATATCAGCCATTGCTAGGAGTGACACAAACAGTAAAAGATTTCAACACATCAGTCCTTTCACAAAATCATACCTAAAAAGCTGTCACTGAGTTCTGTGGCAGAGACCTAGACAGTTACTTAAGGAGCATAATACATCCTTTGGGAATCTGTCAAGTGAAGAAAGAGCAGATAGCAGAAAGTAAATGCAGTGTCAGCATCACAGTTGGACAAGGTTAGAATAGCCCCAGTGGAAAAGAGTCAAGACATGAGACAATATAATCAGTATTGGGATTTAGGGACAGAAAATGAATGTTCATTTGGAGGCAGGGACTCATGCAATTGCTAGTCAATCTAGGCAAACATTTGCCTGACTTGTGTTGGAATTTGATGAGTGACCCTTTATGAAATTAATTCAATTGGAGGCTGAGGTTAAATCTGATCTTGGTTGTGCCTGTGCCTCCAATCTTTACTTGTCATGTCTAATTCTTCCACTTATCCTAATTCACCATTTCTCCTTCCATAATTTAAAAATACTACTTTATATTAAAACCTTTAGATAAGTGAACTATTGTGGGCAGAAAGGTATCTAGAAATTTTTTGTGAATAGCTTTCACTACCTCTCTAATCACACTGCCAACTAACCCATTTCATCCCCAGGTAATGCCAAATTATCATTCTCAAATGCATCAGGCTGGTTACTGTGACATAAGAAATGATACTATTTTCTCTGCCCAAAATATTTCTTTCTCCCACTCTTGTCCCTCATCAACCAGAGTCCTCTTCACCTTTAAAAAGACATCTCTGATGTTATGTATTCTGGGAAACTTTCCTGACATCCTATACGCAAAGAGAATTAATTGCTTCTTCCTCTGTATATCTTTATACTTCCATCTCACTTTGTAATTTATTTTTTTAATATTTCAAAAGGTAAATTTTATTTTATTGATATTTTCAAATGTTTTGGCTGTTTAAAAGACACAATTTTTATTATTGAAATATAATTGATACAATATTATGTTAGTTTCAGGTGTACTACATAGTGATTTGACATTTGCATACATTAAGAAATGATCACCAAGATGTCTAGGAACAATCTGTCCCCATACAAAGTTATTAGAGTATTATTGATCATATTCCTTATGCTGTATATTACAACCTTGTGGCTTATTTATTTTATAACTGTAGGTTTTTACCTCTTATTCCCCTTCACCTATTTCTCCCAGTCCCCATGCCCTACCCTCTGGCAATCACCCATTTTTTTCTCTGTATCTCTGAGTTTGTTTTCATTTTGCTTTGTTTTCTAGATTCTAAACGTGAGATCGTTCGGTGTTTGTCTTTCTCTATTTCACTTAGCATACTACCCTCTAGATCTATTCATTTTGTTGCAGTTTCAGAGTTTTTTAAGGCTGAGTAATACTCCATTCTATATGTATGACACATCTTTATCCAATCATCTGTGGATGGACATTTCAGTTGCTTCCATATCTTTGGTATTGTAAATAATGCTGCAATGAACATTGGGGTGCATATATCTTTTTGTATGAGTGTTTTTGTTTTCTTTGGAAAAATACCCAGAAGTGAAATAGCTGGATCATATCACAGTTCCCTTTTTAATTTTTTTTTAAACTTTTTACTGGAGTATAGTTGATTTACAATGTTGTGTTAGTTTTAGGTGTACTGTAATTTAATTTCTATATATCCCTATGTATTTGACAAGATTGTAAAACCCTTGAAGTCAGAAACTATCTTATTCATTTCTCTATTTGGAGCTACTAACACAATACCTATACATGGCAGGTGCTCAGTAAATGTCTGGTAGGTAAATAAACATTATACTTTAGCATTCTTTTAAAATATATATTTTTATATTATATTACATTAGGGATCCTGCATAGTATAGGGTCCCCACCTCTTATACTAGGGTCTGTTAAATATGTAACTGAGTGCTGGAAAAGACAGAAATGATGCTGCAATAAGTGATGAGTAACCACTAAAATCAGCTCCAACCTTCCATATAGAAATATATTTAATATTCTTGTTCTTGGGAGAATGACTACTTCATGTCAAGTTTTGACCTTTCCCTTGAGTTTTAGACTGGTATAGCCAACTGCAGGCTGGACATAGCTATAATATGTTCCGTAAACACCTCCTAACATAACGTATTTAAAACGAAGCTCATCATCCACCCTAATCTGCTTTTCCTCCATTATATCCAGTTTTCTGTTAATGTTACTATTATCCACACAGATATTCAATGCAAAAATCCATTCTTTCTTCTGACTCCCATATGCATTAAGTCACCAAATTCTACCAATTTTACCTCCTAAATGTATGTCTAGTCTGTTTCTTTCTTACCATTCCCATTGTTACCATGTTAATTTAGTGTCTTGTCTGTTTCCAGACTGGTTAACATAGCCTTCTAATTGGTCTCTCCCTCCCATTATCGCCACCACCATTCCCAAACCTATCCTCCACAAAGTAGCTTCAGCACTTTCTAAATTGTAAATATGACTAGCTGGCTCTCCTTCTTAAGATACTTCAGTTGATCAAGGATAGAGCATAGGCTCCCTAACATAGCATTAAAAGTTCCCACAATTGACCACCTACACTTCCATTCCATCTGCTCATCTCACAAAGACAATTTGTACTTTTTAACTTTATGGTCTAGATATTGAAGAGCTGCCTCAAATGTTTAATGCTGTTGCAATAACTCTGTGACTCTATTTATATAATTTCCTCTGCCTAAATCACCTTTCACACCTCTTTTCCACTGGTTAAAACTTACTTATCATTCAAAGCTCAATTTAGTATTGAAAACACTTGACACTTAGTTATATTAAAATATTTAGGTAGGGACTTGCCTTGTGGTGCAGTGGTTAAGAATTGCCTGCCAGTGCAGGGGACATGGGTTCTATCCCTGGTCCAGGAAGATCCCACATGCCACGGAGCAACTAAGCCCGTGCGCCACAACTACTAAGCCTGTGCTCTAGAGCCCGTGAGCCACAATTACTGAGCCCGCCTGTTGCAACTACTGAAGCCCACGCACCTAGACCCGTGCTCCACAAGAGAAGCCACTGCAATGAGAAGCCCACGCACAGCAAGGAAGAGTAGCCCCAGCTTGCCGCAACTAGAAAAAGCCAATGCACAGCAACGAAGACCCAACACAGGCAAAAAGAAAATTATGTACCTTTAATTTTTTAATGGTAAACACTTTAAGCATGAAGAAAATAATATGAGACAGTAGTGTGACCACCATGTAGATTAAAGTGATGGCATTTATTATAGATAAAACACTCTAGCTTTTTTTAAATGAAACTTGTAAATTCTCATCTCCATCCCTTTTTCCTTCCTCTGAGTTAGTGTGTTTAAAATTTCAATGAAGTGCTAACACATTGTGTATGTTATTCTGCAAGTTTTCATTCTACATTACGTTTCTAAAATTTGTCCTTAATGATCAATGTGAATATGATTGCACCAGCATAGTATCAAAGTTCCCACTGCTCCATATCCTTGCTAATACCTGGGGTTATTCGATATTTTAAATGTTGGCCAGTCAGATGGATATATAAGGATGGCTCAGTATTTTAATTTATATTTCATCAATCACCAGTGAAGTTGGCATTTTTTCATTTCTTTTTATTAGCAAGTGTAGAGTATCTTTCTCTGCAAATTGACTTTTTGGTCCATTTTTATTTTGGATTGTTTGTTAGGTTCTTAGTGATTTGAAAGATTTACATACTGTGAACACTAATCCCTTATTGGTTAAATAGGTTACAAATATCACCTCCCAGTTTGTGGTTTGTCTTTTTGCTTTGCTCAGGATGCCATTTGTTGTAGAGAAGTTGCCAATTTTAATATACTAAAATTTATCACTCTTCTCTTTTGGGCTGTAGTTTTACAGCTTATTTAAGAAATTCTTTCATATACTAATATCATAAAGATGTTTGTCTACATTTTCTTCCAAAACTATTAGTTTTCTTTTCCCATTTAGGCCTTTAATTCATTTGCAATTTATCTTTTGTGCTATATATTATCAAAATTTATTTTTTCCATATGAATAGATGATTAATTGTTCCATCAACATTTGTTAGTCTCTTTTTTTCTCACTAACTTATAAATATACCTATTTTACATATAAAAGACATTTATCCAAACTCTTTGTCTTGCTCCATCAGCTTACTTGCCTATTCTTGTACCAATATCACGTTGTTCTAAGCATTATAACTTAATATTAAGTTTTAATATTTGATAATAGAGGTCTTCTTTCTTTTTAAAATGTGTCTCGCTGTTCTTGGTACTCAGTTCTTTATATAAATTTTAGGTTAACTTGTTGAAGTTCACAAACAATCTATTAGAATTTTTTTAATTGGCTTGAATTTAAAGATTCATTTGGGATGAATTGTTATCTTTGTGATAGTCAGTATTGTAGTCCGTGAACATGGTACTTACCTTTATTTAGATCTTATTTTGTGTCTTTCAATAAAGTTGTTTTCTTTCAAGAAAGAGCTGCACACATTTCATTAGAGTTATCTCTGAGTAGTTTAAGTTTCTAGTTTTATAAATTGTATTCCTTCTATTTTTATTTATTTATTTTTTCCAGCCATGCTGCACGGTATGCGGGATCTTAGTTCTCTGACCAGAGATCGAACCCATGTCCCCTGTAGTGGACGGAGTCCTAACCACTGTACCGCCATGGAATTCATGTATTCCTTTTAGAAATTTCAAGTAAATTTTAGTTGATCCTATATAGAAACATTGCTAATTTTGATAGTTTGATCTTACAATCAGCCATGGTGCTGAAATATAAATTCTAATATATAACCAGTAGATTCTTTTGAATCATTGTGTATAAAATCATATCATCTGCATGTGACAATTTTATTTTCTTTCCCATCCTTATACCTTTATATCTTCTTTTTTATTCCAATTTTATTTATTTATTTTTATACAGCAGGTTCTTATATACATATTAGTGTATATATGTCAATCTCAATCTCCCAATTCATCCCACCATCACCCCCAACCCACTTCCCCCCTTGGTGTTCATACGTTTGTTCTCTACATCTGTGTTTCTATTTCTACCCTGCAAACCGGTTCATCTGTACCATTTTTCTAGATTTCACATACATGCGTTAATATACGATATTTGTTTTTCTCTTTCTGATTTACTTCACTCTGTATGACAGTCTCTACGTCCATCCACATCCCTTTATATCTTCTTGATCACTTTTTTATAAGTTATAATTTCCTGGGAAATAATCTATTCCATCATCCAGACGTTCAATTTTATTGTAAAACATTGTCCATAGACTTCTTTTACACGTTTTATAAATCTCTACCATATCCATGGCTGTCTCTTTCTTTGTATTCTTAACGTTTTTTAATTGTTCCATCTATCTTCTATGTTTTTATCTCCAATATGGCCAGAGGTTTTTCTGCTTTGCTAATCTTTCAAATAATACTTTTTTGACTTATTTGTCTCAATACTGGTTGGTTGGCTGGCTTTTCCTCCAATCATTAATTTCTATTTTTCTACTTTATACTGCAGCTTTTTTATTATGCCCCTCCTACTTTTTACAGTTTACTCAATTGTTTTTAGTATTCCAATAAACTTGCAGCTTTTTTAGTTATCATATTATTTTTATTGAAATATGTTACAGACTACATAGTCTGGATTATTTCTCTTTATTCATTGACTTTCACATTGTGGCCTAGGATATGGTCAATTTTTAAAATATTCTTGGTTGCTTATGATAAAAACACATATTCTCAAGATTATTGAGAACAGGCTAGGGATCATCTAATAATATTCTTTATTCTTCCCTACATTATAGGCTTTTCTAGGACAAATACTGTATCTTAGTGATTTCTATATGCTTGAACATTGAAAGCAGATTTCAACCTCTTGTGTTCAATAAAGATTCTAGTCTTTCTTTTTAAGAATAAGTACATTAACCTTTATCTTTCTTGAGAGAAAGAGAGAGAGAGAGAGATGTAAATAAATATTCATGCTGCATGTAAATCACCCTTCCTCTCTAAGGAAAATTCCCAAAAATTACATACAGCAATCCATGGGTAAATCATTGGCTATCCATGCCAATGGATCTTTTATCCTTTCTTCCTCAGAATCTTAATCCAACAGTAAAACTATGATCTTATGTCCATCAGAGATAACTGCATTTTATGATAGTGTGGTATCTGAATAAATAGTCTATTCCTGTTTGCAGAGTTGATACATGGTCTTAATGGAGTAAATTGTTTTATATGATAAAGCAAGATAATGAATGATAAGGTTTAATTGGGCAGTGATTCTGTTTTAAGTCTGATTGTTGATTTGTCATAGCTTCAGAGAGACTATGACACTCTAATTTAAGGACTTTAATGAAAATGAAGTAATGTGAAAATGCTTCCTAATTCTGCAGCAATTAAGTGATTTTTCTCTCATCCTCTAAAACTTATTTCTATACAAGAATGAATTTGAACAGCATCATAGTGGGCCAAATCACTGTTGTTAGTTATAATGAAAGGCGATCAGAGTTGAAGGTATTATTATGTGTTTTACTGACTTGCCAATTATTCTACCCCTTCGCCAAATGCATCAAAAACACTGAAGACAAATAATGTCTTCAGCTTTCAGTGAAGAGGAGGAGTTTCTCTCAAACACACCAGAGAAAGAAGATATGAGTAACCAGTTAAATGATGAAAATCTTTAAAATTTTGAGCATATTCAGAAAAGAATAGAGACTCTAGCAGTGTATATATAAATTCTTAAGGCAGTCTATTTTGGGATGCCTTATGTGGGTTGGGGAGAAAATATTACCCTGCAGTTGTTTTCAATTAGCAATAAATATGCTCTTTGATGTTTGGCAAATCATTAGGCCATTTGTTTAGAGTAAAGCTTATTATTTTGTCCTATTAAATACCTCACTTCCAATGCTCTTAATGTGCTATTTATCTGAAAATCACTAGCACTTCCCTCACTGTAAGACTACTTTCCTTTCTACAGAGTCTACTTCTGCCCAAGATTATAGTGTTAAAATAGAGGATTGACTCCTCTATTTCCATAGAGGAGTATGATGGCAACAAAAACCAGGTCTGTTCTCCTGCCACCTTCTTAGCTAGATACCAGGATTTTTAACTCTTTCTAATGTCTTCATGAGGAAATAAAACCAACATATAATTTTTATGTGTGTTGCCAGCACTTACTCCATGGGAGATAGAGCTTCCAATCTGGTAATATATTTAAATATAAGGGAGAAAGGAACTGTTCCCATCCCATCATCCTTCTGACGTCTGTGTTGGGCTCTGTCACCTAGAGTCAGCAGAGTCTTTCCTGAGCTGATTGATTAACCTGTCTTCGTGTGCCCCTGTAATTCCTAGAACTTGTAAAATAACAGAATTGGACTGGCAGTGAAGCGTTGTGAGTCCTCTCTCTACTAGGCCATACCCCCTCACAGCTTCAGGATAAACTCCTGAAAAGAACTGCTGCACCTTGCACTGTTTCTAGACTCACAACAGCCACTATCAAAGTGCAGGCATAGTAAATGCTCAATAAAGCAGTTGACTGATAATGAATAAAAAAAATCATTAGCCAAAAATGAGGTAAGATTATTAAATAGGTCCATTTAATATAGTAGTGACTCAATATATTTGTGGTTGAAGCAGAGAGAAGGTGGGGAGGGCAGGTGTCATTTTAACTCCTTTTGACGAAGTCTTATTCATTCCTCTATGAAAGAGCTTGTTGGTCAAGGTCATAAAGATTTCTTAAAATTTTCTCCAGACAGACATGTCCTAAAGGCAGAATCAGTTGCATGATTGCCTCAAAGTATTGATTACTTTACCTGCATTTGGCTTTTCTCTTTATAATGCCACTAAAATAGGCAGAGTCTTATAGGAGACCTTTAACTCTTCTTGCTTGAGTTCCTACTGAGTTCCTGGCTCCCTTCATTTGAAGGGTTGGAGGTCAAGCAAATCATTCCAGTCTGTTTGTTCTTCTCTCTCTCTCTCTCTCTCTCTCTCTCTCGCTCTCACTCTCGCTCTCTCTCTCCGTCTTTAATATATGACTGGCCTGTACATTGTCTCCCAAATTTACTAACCTAACTGCTGGATGCTTTTGCTTTCTCCCATATAATAGATTGTGTCTCTGAAATCTAACTCTAATCAGTACTTCCTACTTAATAGAGTATTGCCTCATTTACCAAATATGCTTAGGGAATGTGGGTTTATACACAAAATAATTTTCAAAAAAAAATTACAGTTTATCCTTTTACACCTAATTTTAAAATTTTATTTGAATCATTCTGAATGGCAATTATTCCAAAAATGTTTCATATCACATTATTTTCTTTCAATGAGTATAATGAATGCAATTGAACCTTTCCAGGTTGACTTGAGTTCATTATGGTTTGTGTTATTAAATTATTTTAGTATGTGTAGATGCTTGCCTCTACACAAAATAAGAATGGTAGGCTTTAAGAGTTCTGGTGTTAACTTTGTAGTTTTTCCCATCACCTCCTTTATTATCAGACCATGAGTTATCAAGTCTTCATATTGACATTCTGCCTATTTTGAGTAGCCCTCTCTTCTTATTTGTTCCTTCTAATAGCTATTGGTTGAACTATATATAAAGAGGACATAGATTTGGAACTAAGCTTATAGTACTTGTCAGTATATTAAATTAAGAAATAAAGAACATGGGCTTCCCTGGTGGCGCAGTGGTTGAGAGTCCGCCTGCCGATGCAGGGGACAAGGGTTCGTGCCCCAGTCCGGGAAGATCCCACATGCCGGAGAGCGGCTGGGCCCGTGAGCCATGGCCGCTGAGCCTGCGCGTCCGGAGCCTGTGCTCCGCAACGGGAGAGGCCACAACAGTGAGAGGCCTGCGTACCGAAAAAAAAAAAAAAGAACATTATGACCTGAGCAATGCACTCAATCTCAATGTTCCAGAAAGTTAATAGTACTATCTGAAATTTGACCAAAGGTAATTATAGAACAAATACAGTTTACAGTGCCCCTATAAGAATGCCACATGGTCAATCTTGAGTATGCATTAAACTCAGAGTTCTAGAAAGTTGGGGCTGTTTGTATTTGACCTGGAGAGTATATATGGAGCACATCCAATATATTGTGCTCTATTATGAATGTTGCGTTGTCAATTTTGAGTAGCTAAAATGTATACCCCCAAATAGTTTAAATCCTGGATTTGATGGAGGCAGCTTAATAAACATATAATGTGTGTTTGGAATAAGCTTGGCCTGGTTTCAAAACCTCCGAGCCTCAGTTTCTTCATTAGTTTAAATAGCAATAATAAATCATCTTATAAAATTGTTGTGAAGATGAACTAAAGCAAAGTGCTTATGTTTCCTCAATAAATTCCATTCTTTCTGCTCCTAAATCTAATCCAATTTACTAGATATCCAAAAACCTGCCTGCTTTCTCAAAATTGAAAAAAAATATATAAAAATTGGTATCACGTTTAAAATATCAGATGAAAATATTAAAGTGTTATCAATATATATCCCTCCTTTGTTAAAATTAAGGTTTTAATCCTTTTTCAGCCTACGGCACTTACATCATGGGGTAGACCATTTAGGCTGATGATACCTCTGAATTTCAGAGAATTCAGAGAAGCATTTCAAAATGCACTATCTATAACTATTATCATATATACAGGTTTAAATAAAAATTTTTAAAGTAATAAACATAAACTTTAATGCATTTGAGAGAACTCTAAATCATTTAAAATTTGGTATTTGTAGGAAGTCCTTTATATTATTTTTGTATGAAAAGAGAGTTACCTGTTTCATCTTAGAAAAGGTAATTTCAATCTAAAGCGTCTGTGCTTAAGATCATGTGTTTCTTTCCATGTTTGTACTGTTTTAGTTCATTGCTTCAGGATATTGATGCAAAAATATAATTAAATCCAATTTAATAGACACTTGCTCAGTTTCTGTTGTTTTCCTAGGTCTGATCTAGGTACTGTCAGGAATATCAAGAAATTGAATGTCAACTGACTCCATCCTCCTATCTTTCCAGAACACTCCCTCTTATACCACTCCAACCCTCCTTTGAGGAGGGTTGGAGTGGTATAAGAACCATCAATCTATTAGTACCACCACCTTTTCATGAATTCTCTCAACCTCTCTCAAGGTTTGCTCTGCCCTTTTTGCACGGTTTAAATTTTATGGTCAGTCATCAAATGACCCCCTTGATACCTTTGCTTCTTTTTTATATATCTACGTATGCTCAGTAAAATTACAACCCTGACTGAATCCAGCTCTCTACCTATGGCTGAAAAGATCCGGAAGAAAACAGTCACACTGATTGATATGACTTTAAGTTCATGATTGCAGTTCTGAAGTGGAGCCTTAATGCTTCCCAACAATCATGTTGTACTTCCTTCCTCTATTGACTCTCATTCTCTTCTGGTGACTATTTCACATGTTCTCTTCTGTCTTCAAACTCCCACATCTCCTGTCCCATGTTCATGGTTATTTATCCTACTCCACTGAGAAAATCAAAACTCTCGAAGGATGATTTCCAGACTGTCACCATCCTATCAATTCATCTACCAGCATCTGCACCCATATTCTCTCATTTCTGCCAAATTAGTACAGGTGAACTACTCCTGTTTCTCTCTAAAACCAGTCTCTCCACTGGTTAACCATCCCCTCTTGCCGACCCATGGATATCACTGTAGAAATTCTCCTCAGTCTCTACCACATCATCAAGATTTTCCTCTCTACTTGTTTATTCTAATCAGTATACCCACTTGCTATTATTTCTTCTGTTCTAAAGAAAATTTCTTGGATTTTCTTCCCTTAATATCCCTCACCCCCTTGCAGCAAAAGCTCTAGATGGAGTTGTCTATATCCTTTATCTACGATTCTTTCCTCTCATCCTCTCTTAAACCCACCCCAGTCTTTAAGCCCTCCACTCCAAAACAATTCCAAATGAGGTCATACAGATCTCCTCATTACTAAATCCAAAGGCAATATTTGGTCATCATGTTACTTGACCTAGCAACATCATTTGAAACAGTTGAATGCTTCTTCCTACTTTGCACATTTTCTTTATTTGATTTCTAGGATTCAATACTCTTATTTTTCCCCCTATCTCACTGATTGATCTTGTTCAGGCTCCTATGTTGATTCTTCCTCTTCTCCCCAAACTCATTTTGGAGTATTTCATGGTTCAGCCCCTTGTCCTTGTTTCTTCATTATCTACATTTACATCACTGGTGCTCACATTTTGTCTCATGGTTTAAATACTGTCTAAATCAGCGGTTCCCAACCTTTTTGGTACCAGGGACCGGTTTCATGGAAGACAATTTTTCCACAAACCGGGGTGGGGGGGGATGGTTTCAGGATGATTCAAGCACATTACATTTACTGTGCACTTTATTCCTATTATTATTACATTGTAATATATAATGAAATAATTATACAACTCACCAGAATGCAGAATCAGTGGGAGCCCTGAGCTTGTTTTCCTGCAACTAGATGGTCCCATCTGGGGGTGATGGGAGACAGTGATACCCGAAGTGTGTTGCTATGTCCAGTCTACTCAGTAATCTCATTTTGGTTGCTGTCACTGCAGAAAACACTGCTTCACAAAGATAGGATGTTGGAAATGGAAGCAGGTTTTTCAGTGCTTTTATGGCAATCTCAATTTATTCTGCCTTGACTTTAATCCAGAACGTATGGAGATTTGAAGTTGTCTCAAACATACTTTTAAGGCCACCATCATTTATGATATCAAGGAGTTGATCCTCTTCTATAGCACAGAGAAAGTCAATTCACCTGGCTTATGCACAAATGGGTCATGGATCCATTCCTTCCCAGTTCGGAGGTCTTTTGTGGTTGGGAAGTAATGCTCAAATTCTTTTGAAAGCTGAGATAAGTGATCATACGCCAGCTGGGAGAAAGAAGGCCCTGGCTCTGTCTCTTTCAAAATCTCTGCTAATGTTTGAAACTTGTCAAAAATCCCAATGTTCAATCGTCGCCCCCATATTTCCAGTTTGGCTTTGAATGCAGCCACATTATCTGCCGACTTGAACACACTTGTCGTTCTCCCCTGAAATGACAGATTGAGCTCGTTGAGCAGGTTGAATATGTCACACAAGTAAGCAAGATTTGCGACCCATTCTGTGTCACTGAAATGTGCTGCCAGTGGTGACTGTTTTTCTAAAAGGAATCTCTGGAGCGGCTCTCATAACTCAAAAACTCTGACCAGTGATCTGCCTTTAGAAAGCCATCTCACTTCTGTGTATAAGAGAAGACGTGTGCTCTGCGTCCATCTCTTCACAGAGCTGCATGAACAGACGTGAGTTAAGGGCATGTACTTTAATGTGGTTGATAATTTTAATCACATCCTGCAAAACGTCTTTAAGTTCAGGTGACATTTTTCAGATAGCCAGCATTTCTCTATGGATGACACAGTGTGTAGACTCACATTCAGAAGCGACCTCTTCGACCCGAGTAGTGAAACCAGAAAGCTGTCCAGTCATGGCAGCCTCTCTGTCCGTGCATATACCAACACAGAATGACCAATTCAGTTTTCCTGACATGTAATCATTCAAAGACTTGAATAGTTTTGCAGCTGTGGCGTTGGTTGGCAACAAAAGTGTACATAACGTATCCTCATGTGCATCCTCCTGAAAAATATATGGCACAAAAACATGCATTGTTGCCTTGTCATCAACATCGGTAGAGTTGTCAACCTGGATTGAGTACCACGGTGACTCATTAATCCTCTCTAACAATTGTGCCTCAATATCCTCTATTTCATCAATTTGTCTAGTTATGGTGCTAGACGATAGTGAAACACGTGCCATCTTTTGAACTGCAGCCTCTCCTAAAAGTTCACGACAGATGTCCTTAACAGCAGGCAGGATCAACTCTTCACCAATAGTAAAGGGCTTCTTAGCTTTAGCAATGTGGTTAGCCACTAAGGATGATGCTCTCAGTGCAGACACATTTGATGAAGTAGTGGTCTTCAATAATTGCTTCCATTCTTCACGTTCATGTTTTTCTTCTTTTGAAAAACTCCAAAGGTTTGTCTTTTAATGCAGAGTGCTTGGTCTCCATGTGACAAAGCAATTTTGAAGGTTTCATGGCTTCGTTGGATAGCCAGTCGCCACATACTATACAACACGGGCTTGGAGAATGTGAATCAGCTGTTGCAATGAACCCGTAATTTAAGTAGAACTCTTGGTATTTTCTTTTAAATGCAGCTTTCTTTTTGTTGGCAGTCGTAGAGTCTTCTGCTATCTCATCATTGGGTCTTTCCCCCTTTTCAAAGAAGCTCTCCAGCGATGTTTGATTTTTACTCATTTTGACTAGGGTTAGCTTGTGGGCTTACCAAAACTGTGACTGAGACAAGTGTGCAGTGCGGAGAGGCGTGGATGTAAGTGGTAAATAAAATAATAGACGAGCCACACACGGACAAAAATAAGTGTCGGATTCTGACTTAAAGCCTGTCACCAGATGCAGCTGTACAATTGAGGTACATCAACTCACTTGCCACTATAAAGCCTGCCATCAGATGCAGCTTGTCACTTGCCACTCACTGATAGGGTTTTGATATGTCTCCAAGCAATTGATTTATTACGGTCTCTGTGCAGTCAAACCTCTCTGCTAATGATGATCTGTATTTGCAGCCACTCCCCAGCGCTAGCATCACTGCCTCAGCTCCACCTCAGATCATCAGGCATTAGATTCTCATAAGGGACGTACAACCTAGATCCCTTGCATGCGCAGTTCACAGTAGGGTTTGCGTTCCTATGAGAATCTAATGCCATGGCTGATCTGACAGGAGGTGGAGCTCAGGTGGTAATGCCAGCAATGGGGAGCGGCTGTAAATACAGATGAAGCTTCGCTCGCTTGCCCGCTGCTCACCTCCTGCTGTGCGACCCGGTTCCTAACAGGCCACAGACCGATACTGGTCTATGGCCCAGGGGTTGGGGATCCCTGATCTAAATGATAATGAATCCTACATCTTGAAATCTACAGTCTAGACCTCTCTCCTAAACCCATCTGACAACCTCTCTTAGAAGTCTTACAGACATCTCGAATTACACATGTCCAAAAGTGAACTGTTATTCTTCTTTCCAAAACCTATTTCACATATTGTTTTTCCCATCTAAGTTCAAGATAACTCCTTTATTCAAGTTGCTTAGGACAAAGAACCTGGAGTTGTCCTTGATTTCCTTTTTTCTTTCATACTCTTCGTCCAATCCATCATGCTGTCCTATTGGTCTTATGTTCAAAATTCATCCAGATTCCACTCACTTCCTTCACCCTCCATTGCTCCCACCCTGATGTAAGCCATCATCAATTCTCCTTATGGTTTATTACAATAACACTTAATTGACCTCCCTTTCAGAAAGACCACTCTACTCAGGAGCCAGAGAGATCCTCTCGAATTATAAATCAGACTGTATAACACATCCTTCAATGTCTCTCTATTTCATTCAGAGTAAAAACTATTCTTGTAATGGCCCGAGAGCCCCTACATGAGTCAACACCCCCGTCTCCCCATCATACACCCCTTATTACTTCTCTAACCTAATTCTTTGCTACTCTTCTCTTCCTCACTGTGTTCCAGTCACACTGGCCTCCTAGCTATTCCTAGAATACACCAGGAATGATTAATCTTCATGTCTGTTCACTCTGTCTAAAATTCTCCTACTGTCCATCTTCAGTTTCCAGATATCTGTATTCCTATCTCTCTCACCTTCTTCAAGTCTTTTCTCAACTGCCACCTTTCCAATTAATAAGGCTTACCCTAATCACTGTAGTTAAGTTTGAAATCTTCAGGTATTTCTGATCTATCATTATTGTGCTCTAATTACATTTTCCATAGCATGTCTCAAAAATTAAATACTATTTAATGTATTTCATGTGTATGCTAATTCTCTATGGTTTATTGTATGTGTTACTTTGCCAGAATATAAGCTCCACAAATAAAGAGAATGTATCCATTTTTCTTACACTGTATCACCAATGTTTAATACAATTCCTAACACAGAGTAAACACTCAATAAATATTTGTTGAATGTTGACTTTCCCTTTTAGGGACCTTATAATTAAAATATCAGGGAACCACGTAAGACAAGATGATAAAGCAATAATTCCTCAATTTATAACCATATATTGTGTCTCATTATTTTTCAGTGTAAATTTCAGAAATAATACAATCTAAAATGCTAGTCTTAAGAAAAGAAGGTCATGGGCTTCCCAGGTGGCGCAGTGGTTGAGAGTCCGCCTGCCGATGCAGGGGACACGGGTTCGTGCCCCGGTCTGGGAAGATCCCACATGCTGCAGAGCGGCTGGGCCCGTGAGCCATGGCTGCTGAGCCTGCGCGTCCGGAGCCTGTGCTCCGCAACGGGAGAGGCCACACAGTGAGAGCCCCGCGTATCACAAAAAAAAAAAAAAAAAGTGTGTATGAACTTTTTTAGAATTGAATAGTGTGTGTACATTTATATATATTATAACAATATATATGTGTATAAATATATGTATTTATAACTTTTTAAAAAATCAAACACACTGTGTTTCAGAGGACCAGACAGACCAGTCTCAAAAATTGGTTAATAAAAATGTGAGCTCTACGGGGAATTTCCTGGCGGTCCAGTGGTTAGGCTCCGTGATTGCACTGCCGAGGGCGCAGGTTTGATCCCTGGTCCGGGAACTAAGATCCTGCAAGCTGGTTGGCAAGGCCAAAAATAAATTTAAAAAAAAAAAAAGGAAAAGAAGCAAGATGCTTAAAAAAAATGTCGGCTCTACATTTTTAATATAATAACGTAATAAAGAGGAACAATAAACAATTTTAATAAGTAATGTAATAAAGTAACGTAATAAAGAGGAACAATAGACATGGTGTTAAAAAATATTAAATAAATCCCACCTATATTCGTTCCCATCTATAAACATCCATTAGGTATTTAAATAAGTTACCTAATCTTTGTGAATGCGTGATTCTTCATCCATAAGATGAAAATAATATTGCCTAATATATCTTCCTCAAAGGATTATTAAGAAAATTAAATTATTTTACACAGTGGCATAAAGGAATGTAAGTTAACTTTCCTCTTATTAATACATGAATTTTACCTAGTATTTATTAGATACTTATTAAGTGGCTGACATGATAGTAAGTGCTTTACAACATGCTGTCTAATAATTGGAACAGCCCTTTGAATTAGGCAAGAAATGAGAAAGTGACGTTCAAATATTAAAATGTCTGACTAAGATTACATAGCTAGTTAAGTGACAATACTGAGATTAGGTCATCCTTCCAACCCATGCTTTTAACTACTATGCTTTAGTACCTCTCCATGTTTAGACTGAACTATAAGTTAAAGATATGCTCTAAGAACTTTTCCTAAAATCTAAGGTCCATATATTAGTATATATGGTAAAGTTCCCCTGGCAACCTATTTTTCCAAATGTGTTCTGACTTGCATAAGCAAATTAAGCAGCTATAAAAACCTCTACAAAAATACAAAAATATTGCTCAGCATAGACTAGTTATATATGTTTACATTATAATATACAAATATTTATTTATAAATGTTTATTATTTACTTCCCATCTGCAAGAGCATTTATTGCAGCTATTATATTGATAAGATATTGAGATATTCTTTTCAGCACACTAATTCCTACCTCTTTGTTGTTCTCTTAGGTAGATAAATTTTACAAGTTTATACTAGCCAGCTCATCTCGACATGATTGTTGGTTCCTTTGTTGACGGACACCCTCTGCTTCTATTTGTTTCTAATAATTATAGATAACAGATATTCAGCACTTTGTGCCAATTACTTTACTTGCTTTATCTCCGTCAATCCTCTCTGCAACTCTCTGATGAAACCATTTATATAATAATCATATTTCAGAGTAGGAAACTAAGACATCGAACATTTAAATGACTTGCCTAGGATTACCCAAACGGTAAATTATAACGTTGGGATTCCATTTTAATCCAATGGACTCTGCTCTGAACGATTTTAAGTTTAACTGTAAACAACATAATATGAGGGTTTTTTTTTTTAACAAATAATGTGGTAGTATTTTCACCACAGCAGGAAATTCCATTTTCAGCAGAAGATAAAGAGATACACTACAGTCTTTTCTTTAAAATCTTACTTTAATTTGCTTCTCCTTCCATGTCTTGGTTTACATATAATTTCAGGAAATATCATCCTAAGGCAGGCACCTGTGGAGATAAGGCATCAGGCACACTGGCTTGTAATGAGCCCAGATTGGTCAGGCAGAAAAAGCTAAAGGGAGAAAAGTAAAAGCCTTATACTCCTGTTGGTTGCAGATATCCAAAGTGACTATGAATGCTCAGGGGAAAAGTTGAGGATAGCTAAGTGTTATGTTATTGACTTCTGTGCCATTTTGTTAACCTCTAGTTAATAAGGGCAGCTCTAGGTGTTATGACCTTTCCAAAAAGGGTAATTGTTTTTCTCATTCAATCCATATGTAATGGTGCTCCTAAACTTCCTTAGGTTTTTATTAAGAAGGCAAAATCCTTCAGCAATAATTTTAGGACAGCACAGTTTCTGGTGAATCTTCACATAGAGAGAAGTGGCATGAGAAATGCCTCCACACCATCTTTCATACCCTCACTTCGCATTGGTAAATGACTTGTTTGGTTTGGCTCTCCTCCTGATGCTTCTCTGGACCTTCAAATCCTGTGGACATGGTGGTCTAGGTCAACAGAATCTAGGAAGGTGGAGGGTTTTCTTTCTTGATTATCTATCATCAAAAAGTTCAACTAAATCCTACCACAAAGTGTTCCTTATCCTTCTGTCATATATGAAGTACTTGGCAGGACTAGTACTTCATAGACATTTTTTTAAACGCTTAACAATAGTTTCAAAAATTGAGAGCAAGCAGTACTGCAGGGATATAGGAATGGCTTCATATAGCTGTTTTCCCTTCTAATTTTTGTAGGGCTTATTTCAATCATCCCGCAGTATCTGTGGGAGATTGGTTCCAGAAAATACCAAAACTGGTTGGTTCCCTGCAGATACCAAAATCCGCAGGTGCTCAAGTCCCTTATATAAAATGGCGTAGTATTTACATATAAGCTATGCACACCCATCTGTATACTTTAAATCACCTCTAGATTATTTATAATACTTAATGAAATGCAAATGCTATGTTAATAGTTGCCAGTGTGTAGCAAATTCAAGTTTTGCTTTCTGGAACTTTCTGAGTTTTGTTTTGTTTTTTTAATATTTTCTACCTGCGCTTTGTTGAATCTGTGGATGTGGAAATTGTGGATAAGGAAGGCCAACTATATATTTAATTCATTTGTATCAACGGATTGAAACATCCTCCACATCTTTTATTCCTCTGAATAAAATCCTAATTTATGGATTGGGTTTTGGCTTACTGATTTCCAGTAAGAAAAACTTGTGTTTTTCTGTCACATAGCCAACAGCACAGCTGTGACAGCAGATGAGCAGTTCTCCAAGGGCAGTCAGCCAGGCTGGCTACCTCAGAGACTCCAGAGAGGATCCCAGGAAGGATTGCTCACCTTGTCACCCTTTCAGGCAGATGTAGAGCTGCACTCTGTGCCAACAAGAAAGAGGTGCACAAAATGTGTTAGAGCTTCTTAATAGTTTGGGAATATCTATTGGTTTTGTGAATTCTCCTTAGGTATCTTTACATTGTACATGTTCAATCTTCTCAATCTTACAAAATGAAGGGAGTAAAGATTTTATTTTCTGTTTTCTTATATCTGCTGATTTCCCCTTTCTTTTGTAGCAGCACTATAATAACTAAATAATCCCAACTATTTTTATTTCTTTAGATTAGTAAACAGCCAAGGTATATCCTATGCTAAATTGTCCTCAATTTTATATCTAATTTCCAATTATTACTATCATAAAATATTATTTAACACTCATATTTTTAAATGTATGTATATTATATAACACTAATGTATTATATTAATAAGTTATTATTCTTACATGTGATTACCCATATGGTGTTTACACTGTGTATTTAATTAATTATTCTTAATATTAAAACTATTGTTTAGTATATTTTATGTACTATTTTCTTAATTTTAGGTGTACAAGAATTTCCAGAAAACATAAAGTGCTGTAAGTGTTTAACAATTATTGAAGCCAGTGTCAATCCCATTTCTAAGTGAGTATGAGTGATTACATTTTATTTATCTTTATATTTCCATTGGATAATAATGTACCAAGATAAAGGAAACTCACATAGTAAATGAATTTTAAATGCTGTATTTAAAATTCAATTTAATAGAATGATGGGAAAGGAATAATCAAATCAGGATAGTTCAATAAAAGATGAGTGAAAGCATTGCTGAGTAACAATGAAGGCCTAATTGACACAAGATGGCATTACTTTGAAGGAAACTGTGTCATCATTTTTTGTGGTTCTCAAGCAACATTCCATGGAAGAGCGCCAAAACTAAGAAAACAGTTATTAGTTATGGTCATGCTGGAAAATTAGCATCAAGGTTCTGATGAAAGTTCAAGAGAGTGCAAGTATATAAGGTGCATGCAAATAGCTGTCATGTGATTCAAGGTGGAAAATGAATTAAGTATGATCAGAAAAAGGGAGTACTGTATTTAGGTACCAGATATCACAGGAAGAACAAAAAGACAATTCTGTGAGGATAGCCTAATGGAAGACATGGATGGTAAAAATACTGTGATCAGAAATAGGGTATTTGTGTGTCATGATCTGTTAGTAGAGAAATGCCAAGGGAAAGTGAAACCCAGCATGTGATCATGTTTCAAATTATGATATGCCATAGTGATAGTGTGTATTGTGGAATCAAATAGGTCAAGAAACCATGAAGTGAATGGATTGGGTAAGCCCTGGACCTGAATGTTAAAGTCACTTATATGTGGAAGTGGATGTAAAATCTAGAAAGTCTATTGAAAGTTGTAGTAACATTTGGAAGTGGATGAAATTAATCAGTGGTATTGGGATGCAGATAATGAGTTGCAAAGTAAGACTGGCATTTTAATAATACAAACACTGACAGGATTTGAGCAAAATCCCTCAGTCGTTTGTCCACGTGAAGATGGGGAGACTGGGAGAAACTGAAGTTCATAGGAAAGGCATTGAATGAATCTAGTGTTTCCAGTAAAAGACAAAAGGAAGTTTATCAAAGGGAATTTAAAGGGAAAATTTTCACCAATAGGGTTGAGGAGAGGGAGTAGTGAGGATGGTTTCTCTATGGATCATGAGAAGAGGATGTAGATGAAACTAGAAATGAAATAGAATGTAAAAGAATGAGGTAGAAGTTTAGATGAGGCTCTTTACAGTGAATGGTTTGTGAAATAATTTGAGGCCTTTAGTAGAAAGTGTGGAACATCAAGGAATAAACTATGTTTGAATAAACCATATTCTACCTCAAATGTAGAATATGGTGAGGGGAAAGAAAAACGTGAAAAGTATTCTCCAAAACACTTAGACCAAAATGCAACTTTCTCATAAAAGAAATAAATATTGGTAACTTATCACAACAGGACTATAGACATGTCCTTGACTTAAGTCATAATCCAGGGCAGATGATGAATTATTTTGATTTCTAGCTCTTTAATTCTAATATCTCACTGTATTTAGGAATCGTGGTCAGGTCTTTGAGAGTAGAAGTCAGATGATAAATTACATATTAAAAAGCTTAAAATCTATAGTTTTATTGGCTATGCCTCTGGATTCTTTTCATATATTTAACTTTTTAAAAGATAAATGAATATAACTGATTTCATCAAAAAATGTCTAACACTAAAAGAAAGTTTGGGAATTCATTAAAATATTGCTCAAAAAAAAGTCAATTTAAATAGTATATCAATTTTAAAGTCAGCGTTTTTTTTTTTTAAGATATATTGGGTTGGCCAAAAAGTTCATTTGGATTTTTCCCTAAGATGTATGGAAAAACTCAAACGAACTTTTTGGCCAACCCAATAATTCACATACAGTAAAATTCACTCTTTTAGGTGTATGGCTCAGTGAATTTTGACAAATGTATATAGTTACAGAATCACCATAATTATTAATATATAGACTATTTCCATCATCCCAAAAAGTTCCCTCAGCCCAGTCATCCATTGATCTGATTTCTGTCCCCATGGTTTTGCCTTTTCCAAAATATCATATAAATGGTGTCATACTTTGTGGGTTTTTTCTTAACACTGATTTTGAGGTTTATTCCTGACATTTCAAGAATTGGTACTACATTCCCATTTATTTCTAGGTAGAATTCCATTGTATGAATGTAACACAATTTGTTTATCTCTTCCTCAGTTGATAGACTTTTAAGTTGTTTCCAGTTTGGGGCTCTTATGAATAAAGTGGATATAAACCTTTCTGTACAGGTGTTTGTGTAAGCATCTGTTTTCACTTCTGTTGGGTAAACACCTAGGAGTAGTTTTCTCTGTAGTATGGTACATGTATGCATAACCTTTTAAGAAATTTCCAAACTGTTTTCCAAAATAACTATTTCATTGTGCATTCCAAGCAGCAATCTGAGTTTCCATTGTTCCTCATTATTGTCAGCATTTGGTACTGTCAGGTTTTTTTTTTTTTTCTATTTTAGCCAGTCTAGTAGATATAGTATCTCATGGTCATATCTCATTGTAGTTTTAATTTATAGTTTAAATGTCAAATTAGAATCTTTCCTTGTATTTATTTACAATCTGTATTGCTTCTTTGTTAAAAGTTCAGATTTTTTGTTCATATTTATTGACTTGTCTTTTTATTATTGAATTATAAGAATTCTTTATAAATTCTGGCTAAAAATCAGATATTTGTTTGCTCTTATGACTTATCTTTTCACTTCCTAAATAGTGACTTTCAAATATAAAAAAACTTTCATTTTCATGAAGCCCTATTTATAATTATTTTATGGTTTATTCTTCTTGTCCCTGTCTAGGAGATCATTACTAAATTCATAGTCATAAAGATTTTCCTCTATGCTTTCCTCTGGAACTTTTGTAGTTTTCGTTTTACATTTAGGTCTATGATTCATTTAAAGTTGATTTTTGTAAATATATGTAAGGTGTGAGGGTTGTGGTTCTCTTTTTTATTTATTTATTGCATATAGATATCCAACTGTTCCAGTTCCAAGATTATCCTTTTTTTTTTTTTTTTTTTTTTTTTTTGCGGTACGCGGGCCTCTCACTGTTGTGGCCTCTCCCATTGCGGAGCACAGGCTCCGGACACGCAGGCTCAGTGGGCATGGCTCACAGGCCCAGCTGCTTCGCAGCATGTGGGATCTTCCCGGACCGGGGCACGAACCCGTGTCCCCTGCATCGGCAGGCAGGCTGTCAACCACTGCGCCACCAGGGAAGCCCTATCCTTTCTTTATAAAATTATCAGAGTACCTGTTTTGTAAATCAATTGATCATATGTTTAGATCCATTTCTGAATTCTCTATTTTTTATGTTAATCTATATGCCTCTCCTAACACCAGTTTTATACTATCATAATTACTGTAGCTTTGTAGTAATTCACACAGTCAGGGAATGTGAGTCCTTCAACTTTGTTCTTCTTTATCAAAATTATTTGGACTCTTCTGTGCCCTTTGCTTTTCCATATAATTTTCATAATCAGCTTGCTAAAAAACATGGAATTTTGATAAGGATTTATTGAATCTGTAGACCAATTTGGGCAGAATTGACATGTCAAAAATATTGAGTATTCCTTTTTCTGAACATAATATATCTCTATACTTATTTAGATCTTTTAAAAATTTTTATCAATGTTTTGTAGATTTAAGTTTACAAATATTGTGCAAGTTTTGTTCATCTTATTTCAAGTATTTCATGTTTTGGGGACAATTACAAATAATTTTTCTATCATAGAAATATAACTGATTATTGTATATTGACCTTATATCCTGCAACTTTATTAGATTCACTTATTAGTACTAGTAAATACTTTGTAGCTTTGTGGGGGAAGGGATGTGATTTTCTATGTAGACTATCATGTTAACTGTGAATAAAGACAGTTTTATTTCATCCTTTTCAATCTGTACTTCTTTTATTTATTTATTTAGCCTTATTGACCTGGCTAGGACCTCCTGTATAATGTTGAATAGAAGAGATGAAAACAGATATTATTGCCTTGTTCCCAATCTTAGGGAGAAAGCATTCAGACTTTCACCATTATATATGATTGTTACTTTTTTTTTAATACATTCCCTTTATCAGGCTGAGGGAATTTAAAATAATACATTTCTCACTTCCTTTTGAGCTTTTACCAGCAGGGCTGTCAGAGTTTAGATTTCTACTTTCAAACTTTTCAAGAAAATCAAGGCTTTCTCTATTATGCTCTTGAACAGTCATGCAATCTCTGACCACTTCCTGGTTCCAAAGCCACTCCACATTTTTTAGGAATTTATTACAGCAGAATCCCAATACCAGATACCAAAATCTGTGTTCGTTTTATAATGCTGTGTAAGAAATTACCACATACTTTGTGGCTTACAACAACACATATTTACTATCTCTAAGTTTCTGTGGTTCAGAAATCTGGTCATGCTGTAGCTGGGTTCCCTGTTTGAGAGTTTCACCAGGCTACCATCAAGGGATCAAACTGCAGTCTCATCTGGAGGCTCAACTGGAGAGAAATACATTTTCAAGCTCATTCAAGTTATTGGCAGAATTCATTTTCTTGCTGTTATAAACCTGTGAGCCCAAGCATTTTGCTGGCTGACAGCTAGAGGCCACTTTTGCCTCCTAAAGGCTGGTGCAGTTCCCAGCCAGGTGACCCTCGCCATAGGCAGTTCACAACATAGCATCTTGTTTCTTCGAGGCCAACAGCAGAGTAGAGTGAGTATCATAGCAAGATGGAGTCACATAATGTAATATAGTTTTGAGAATGACATCATATCCTATTTGCCACATTTCATTGATTAGAAGCAAGTCACAAGTCCTACCAATACTCAAGAAGAGAAGATTTTACCAGGGCATGAACTTCTGAAAGCAAAGATTATGGGGTCCACCTTAGAA
Source organism: Globicephala melas (assembly GCF_963455315.2). Taxonomy (NCBI): domain Eukaryota; kingdom Metazoa; phylum Chordata; class Mammalia; order Artiodactyla; family Delphinidae; genus Globicephala; species Globicephala melas. The sequence goes on along the minus strand of NC_083314.1, from coordinate 127,895,945 downwards.
TCTGCCAAATCTTTGAAATCTGTTTTGCTGAGACTTTTCCCTGTCAATAGACATTGAATTTTGTCAAAGTTTTTCTTAAAAAAATATCTATTGACATGATGATATAAATAAACCCTACCTGGTCATGAAGTATTATACTTTTTATAAATTAATGCCTCTGATTTGATAATATTTTGTAAGGATTTTCCCATCTATATTCATGAGGCATATTAGTCTGAATTTTTTTTTCCTGTATAGTACTATTCAAGTTGCCTATTTTTTCTTGAGTGATTTCTGGTAGTTTGTGTTTTTCAGGAATGTGTACATTTCATATGTTTTCAAACTTATTGGTACCTCATTTTTCATAATTGTTTTATTAGCCCTTTAATATCTATAATATCTCTAGTGATGCTCTCTGTTTCATTCCTGGTATCAATAATTTTTGTCTTCTTTCTTTTCTTATTTGATCAGTTATACCAGAGATTATCAATTTGCTCTATTAAAAAATAGACTTAGGTTTCATTTACTTTTCTTTATAGCTTTTCTGTTTATCTTCTTAGATACAAGAAATCTACAAAGTAGTTAAGTCATGAAAACCCTAGAATATGAAAGTTATAGTTTTAAGTGTTAGCGTACTAGTTTTAGTTTTAGATGTGAACTTTATAGTATAGTCTGAATGCCTTAACCAAGTCACTGGTGAAAATTATTACAATAAAATTGAAATAACAACTTCTCAATGAGAAAGTAAGGACCGACATTTATTGAGAACCTAGAATGTCTCAGGCTTTTAGATTATTTCATTTTCATCTTCACGGCAATTATGAAGTAGATAAATATTACCTATGTAACTTTTTACATATGGAAATGCATAAAGATAGTATTTAAATTCCTGGGCTCCTTTTATTATATTTCACAAATCCTGAAGAAACATTTTGATTTTGGTTTAAATTAAAAGATACAATTTGAAAAATCTGTACATTCTTAATGCTCAACAATAAGGAAATCGCTAATAAATTATGGTACATCTACTGGATGGTTATAAAGATTATTTATAGGGTGATCATATGTCTCTGTTTGCTCAAGTCATCCCAGTTTATACCTCTTGATGTGGCATGATTAATAATAGTTCCCTTTTAACACTCCAAAGTGTCCTAGTTTGAATGATAGATTATGTAGTCACTCTGGTTATGCAGCAAAATTGAAAGATAATTACAAAGTAAAGGGAGAAATCATGATACAAGTTTGCAGTGATGTTAAAATAATTAATTGGAAATTAGATCAAAATTAAATACATGAAATGGTAATAATAGTTGTGTTAAGGAGGTGGAATTATGAGCAACATTTTTCTTTTCTCTTTATTTTCTAAATGTTCTCTGATAATGTTAGGTTAATTTTATAACTTTAAGGTTATAAATTAAAATATTTAGATGTAAAATATCTTTCCAATTAGAGTAGCAGATTTGACATTGGCTCCTTAATCAAAACTTATATTACCTGTATTTTAATTTTGTTTAACTGTTCTAATGGAGGTCAAATGCCTGTAATAAGTTTTCATTAAATTTCTAAAGTAAATGCAATTAGAAAAGAAAAATGTTGAAACAAGGATGTCTGCAGCCAATCTTAATCTGCCTATTCCAACAATAAAATTAGCACTGATAAAAGTATTTAAATTAGTATTCTAGTTAATTTTGAAAGATCAGAATAAAAACAATACCAAGGAAAAGTAATAAAATTGCTCCAGTTTAGTGAGTTCTTAATATGGGGTGGGTAATCATTTACTCATTGGAGCAACTCTGGAAGTGGATATTAGTATGATCATTTTATAAAGAAGGAAACTGAGTCTTACAAAGATTAAGTGATCTGTAAAAGTTACAGAGATAAATAATTGAAAGAACTGTGATTCAAACTTAGGTCTTCTGACATCAATGCCCATGTGCTCAAGCACTAAACATTTTAGGTGTCTGATTCTAGTGTGCTTTCTTTATTGCAATTTGAATATGCTAATTAAAAAAATTTTATTGGAGTATAGTTGATTTACAGTTTGTGTTAGTTTCAGGTGTACAGCAAAGTGAATCAGTTATACATATACATATATCCCCTCTTTTTTTTTTTTTTAGATACTTTTCCCATATCGGCCATTACAGAGTATTGAGTAGAGTTCCCTGTGCTGTACAGCAGGTTCTTATTAGTTAGCTATTTTATATTTAGTAGTGTGTGTATGTCAATCCCAATCTCCCAATTTATCCCTCCCCCCACCTTATCCCCTGGTAACCATAAGTTTGTTTTCTACCTCTGTGACTCTACTTACGTTTTGTAAATAAATCCATTTGTACCCTTTTTTTTAGTTTCCACATGTAAGCGATATCATGTGATACTTGTCTTTCTGTGTCTGACTTATTTACCTCAGTATGACAATCTCTAGGTCCATCCATGTTGCTTCACATGGCATTATTTTGTTATTTTTTATGGCTGAGTACTATTCCATTGTATATATGTACCACTTCTCTATCCATTCCTCTGTTGATGGACATTTAGGTTGCTTCCATCTCCTGGCTATCATAAATAGTGCTGAAATGAACATTGGGGTGCATGTATCTTTTCAAATTCTGGTTTTCTCTGGGTATATGCCCAGTAGTGGAATTGCTGGGTCATATGGTAGTTCTTAGTTTTTTAAGGAACCTCCATACTGTTCTCCTTAGTGGCTGTACCAATTTACATTCCCACCAACAGTGTAAGAATGTTCCCTTTTCTCCACTTTTAATTTCAGCCATTAATAAAATGAAAATGTTTCCTTAGAGAGAGAATTGTTTACCAGTATATATTTTTAAAAATACTTTGAATTTTTTAATAAATCAGTCAAATGTGGAAAACCACAGTTACTTTAGGAATGTGAAAGCCTTTAGGAATGTGAAAACCTTTCATTAGAGTTCCCTTACTTAGTGTAAAATGTTGGATTTCATTGAGTATCTTGGAGGAGGATAAAGACAGCCCATGACTTTCATCTTCATTGAGTTTATCTAGCTTGCTAAGGAATATCTTCTTCCTTGCAGGTCCTTGTATGTTCCTCTGGAAGTTGTGATGTTGACAAGTGGGACCACTGTCACTATTAAAGCTACAAAATCATACCATAAAATTAATAATGAATAAAGTTGAATATCTGTTTAGCAGACCTACTGAATATATATTTTCAAATAATATGTTTTCAAAATACAATACTAGATTATTGCAGAGATTAAAAAAATTCCTTGTCCTCAAAGAATGTATAATCTATTCCAGGAATAAAAAATTCCCCAAACTTGTATAAAATATAATTGTTATAAGCATTTTGCTAAACCTATGAATATAATGCTGTGGAGAAGATGAGGAAGAAAGCATTAATTTTGAATCTCAGTGCAGAGTAACCATTCAACAAATTCTTATTTAAGTAAATTGAAATAAAAAATACACATGCTATTAAACAAGACATACTGTATAAATATACCTTTTAATTCTACATTTTTAGAAAAGAAAGATTTGATATACAGTGTCAACACATCTTTGTTTATAAGCAGACTGAAACAACTGTCTTACTTTGTATTCTGGTTTTTTCATATAACTTATTTTTGGCAGTCCAATTTTGCAATTGGAATCTGCCCAGTGTAGTCAATTCTTAAATCCTTAGAGAAGTGTTCTATGTAAGAGCCAGATTTTCTTACATGATTAACTTTGCCAGAGAAGCAGCCTAAAGAAATATATTTTTTATCAAAAGAAGTAGTACAATGTAATACCATTTAGTGCATACATGTGTGGAAAAATAGATTAAGGTAAGCTGAGTAGTTCAAACTGTCCCTATAACTAGAAAATTGGTGTTTTTAAAGGATTTTTATTTATTAATAGTTACAATGTTAAAATAAATTATTAGATAAAAAGTTTTAACATTCTTCTCATTTTACACATTTTAATCTTCTTTTTTGAAAAGTCATAAATGATTTATTTTCTCAAATGACTATAGAAACCAAAAGGACATCAAAGTAAGATAGTAGTTAAATTGAATTGTAATCTATTGGACATCTGTGCCATTATCATAAAAACTATTTTACTATCAGCATATGAGCTCTAATGTATTATAGAAAGCAAAAAATAGAGAAAAACAAAGATCTACAATAAATTCTTTGTAATCTTATAGGATAAAGTTCAAAACTTTGTCTCAAGCATTAAGTATCCTATAAATCCTGTCCCCTACTAATATTCTCAAATCTTAATTTCTAATACTCTTATACATAAAGTATTCCCTCTAGAACTCATCTTCTCTTTGTCACCCATCTCAGGTGAATTCTTACCTCTATGTTATAGAACCTCTCACTCCTCCCCTGCCTCCTTTCTCTCTCTTTTCTGTTTTTATGAATCCTACCTCCCTTTGGGAGCAAATTTATGGAAACATCCTCTATGAAGCCAGATACAAACAATCCAACTCCAAAATACAAATTGAACCAAGATATTTGTAGCAAAAATTATACATATAAGATCAGTGTCTTAAGAGTGTATAAAGAATTCCTACCAAATTGATATACAAATATTAATTGTGTTTAGTTTGGGTCCCCCAGCAGAAAAGTTTAGAAAGTAATTCAAGCAATATATTTAGAAAATAATCTAAGAAAATACCAGTTAAAGATATGTTATCAAGCTATTTACTAGTATGGACCACTGGACCTTAATCTTTGTGGGAAACGCTGGGAAACAGTTTAAACATATATCACAGACTTGTTAAGCACAATGGGTGAGGGAGCTGAGGTATTTATACTCCTTCTAGTCATTAGCTGAGACCTATTCATAGGGATATTAATCTCTTGTAACCAGAAATATAACTTAAGTAAACTCTTGTACACCAGAATATATGTTAAAAATAAATAGAACATATAACAGAAATACAAACAAAAAACTAGAAGCAGCTGTAATGTTCAATTAGATAGAGAATGATAAATAAATAGTGGTATATTCATACAGTGGAATACTATGCTATGGTGATCAGTCACCTACCTCAAAATGAATGAATTTCATTTAACTAATCAGTGAATTATTTAATAATATGAATTATTAAAAGTCTCAGAAAAATATTCATAGTATGATTTGATGTTCAAAACATGCAATGTTCAAAAACATGCAACATAATGTTCAAAAACATGCAAAACCATGTGACTTTTTTTCTTTTTTTAGGGATTTAAATAGGTGTGGTAAAACTCCTTAAAAAGCAGAAAAGTAAACATCATTCAGGAATTTGTGGAGCAAATAGATGTAGTCAGGGAGGAACACCTAGAGGGTGTTAAAGGTACCGATTCTATTTATTAAATTATACTGTGGGTACATATATACTCTTTTATTTTTTTTAACATCTTTATTGGAGTATAATTGCTTTACAATGGTGTGTTAGTTTCTGCTTTATAACAAAGTGAATCATCTATACATATACATATATCCCCATATCTCCTCCCTCTTGCATCTCCCTCCCACCCTTCCTCCCTATCCCACTCCTCTAGGTGGTCACAAAGCACGGAGCTGATCTCCCTGTGCTATGCGGCAGCTTCCCACTAGCTATCTATTTTACACTTGGTAGTATATATGAGTCCATGCCACTATCTCACTTTGTCCCAGCTTACCCTTCCCCCTCCCTGTGTCCTCAAGTACATTCTCTATGTCTGCATCTTTATTCCTGTCCTAACCCTAAGGTTCTTCAGAAACTTTTTTTTTTTTAGATTCCATATATATGTGTTAGCATACTGTATTTGTTTTTCTCTTTCTGACTTACTTCACTCTGAATGACAGACTCTAGATCCATCCACCTCACTACAAATAACTCAATTTCGTTTCTTTTTATGGCTGAGTAATATTCCATTGTACATATGTGCCACATCTTCTTTATCCATTCATCTGTCGATGGACATTTAGGTTGCTTCCATGTCCTAGCTATTGTAAATAGAACTGCAATGAACATTGGGGTACATGACTCTTTTTGAATTATTGTTTTCTCAGGGTATATGCCCAGTGGTAGGATTGCTGGGTCATATGGTAGTTCTATTTTTAGTTTTTTTAAGGAACCTCCATACTATTCTCCATAGTGGCTGTATCAATTTACATTCCCACCAACAGTGCAAGAGGGTTCCCTTTTCTCCACACCCTCTCCAGCATTTATTGTTTGTAGATTTTTAGATGATGGCCATTCTGACTGGTGAGAGATGATACCTCATTGTAGTTTTGACTTGCATTTCTCTAATGATTAGTGATGTTGAGCATTCTTTTGTGTGTTTGTTGGCAATCTGTATATCTTCTTTGGAGAAATGTCTGTTTAGGTCTTCCGCCCATTTTTGGATTGGGCTGTTTGTTTTTTTGATATGGAGTTGCATGAGCTGCTTGTAAATTTTGGAGGTTACTCCTTTGTCAGTTGCTTCATTTGCAAATATTTTCTCCCATTCTGAGGGTTGTCTTTTCATCTTGTTTATGGTTTCCTTTGCTGTGCAAAAGCTTTGAAGTTTCATTAGGTCCCATTTGTTTATTTTTGTTTTTATCTCCATTTCTCCAGGGGGTGGGTCAAAAAGGAACTTGCTGTGATTTATGTATAGAGTGTTCTGCTATACTCTTTTATATACATAAAACATTTCATAACCAAAGATTGGTCAGAGGAAGAGAAACCATGCAATGAAACTCAGATATAGTTTTCCAGGAGTAGGGGGAAGAGCAGGTAGAGTATATTAGAAGTCCAGAAGGAGAGAACAATCAGTGATGGCAACTGTTGCTAGGCAATGTGGGTTACGAAATGAAATGAAGTTAATGGAATTAGGGCTTAAAAGCCTTTGGTGAGTGCAGTTTCAGTAATAGAGTTAGGGTAGATGCCAGAAAGCAATAGCTTGCAGAGTAAAGTAAAAAATAGTGAGTAGAGGCAGCTCTTTAAATAATTTTGTCAGTAAATTCAAGGAAGGAGATAGGTTGGAATTTTAGGGGAAAGCAGATATGAACAGTATTTAGAAGTATTTTGTGAAAGAATATGGTCTTGTCTAAAGCCTAGATAAAGACATTAAAATTTTTAAGTAGAAATTTAATTATTAAAAAATAATATCCTTTTAAGAAAAATCCTGGAGTTAAATCTTTTTGGTAAAACTTACTTAAACATTTCAAATAATTGTTTTATCTAAGTAGTAAGATTTTCCCATAGGATATTTTCTCAACTCTTTTAGTGCTTCTTAAAGTCTTTAGGATTCGGTTTAATTACTGTGACAATGTTTTTATTCAATGCACATGAATTGGATCAATTTGAATTATAATGTACATGTATGTTGGGCCTGCGTTAAAGAAATTATCAGTTAAAGGGACAAAATACTCCTTCCCTTTTCATGTTGGGCAGCTTTAGTCATCATTGTCACAAACTGTAGACAAATTTTAATGATTAACTGAATGAGTAGATAGCATTGCCTGACTATATATGTGAATATGCTATTGAGAAAGAACATTAAATTTAAAATTACAAAACATGTCATACAACTTGAAATTTCCATAAAAATATCTCACTGGTGTGTATAAGTTTAGGGCAACAGTAAGAAATGATGTCTCTGACTTTGGCAATGACATAAATCTCAGCATAGGAAAGCAGTGTGGAGGTGGGTGAATGCCAATTTATTTAAATAACAGGCAAAATTTTCAAGCTGTAACAACATGCTCAGTAAATTCTTCCATTACTGTGATACTGAAGGAGAGTTGAAAATGTATTACACTTCTATTTTTTCTCCTTAGAGATATATTTTTTATTCTGTTTCTATGGCAACATCTATGCAATGACTAAACCTTTAACTCCTTTCTAGACTCCCTGATGGCTTCACACAGCTTCTAAACCTGACCCAGCTCTACCTGAATGATGCCTTTCTTGAATTTCTTCCAGCCAATTTTGGAAGGTAAGAATAAGAAGTTTAAACGATACATTGTCTTTCACTTTAGATAAGTACTGTACCAGCACCAGTAGGTGAGGCTTCAAAAGTGACCATTGGAATTAAAGACACCCTCATTCTTGTCCAGTAAATGAGACCATGTCAATTAATGAAACATTTTGCAAAAAATTAAGTTAGGTCTTTACATGTCATTAATAATCAAATTCCAGATGAATTAAAGAGTTAAATATAAAAAAATAAAATCAGAAATGATCTGGAAAAATATGCACATGGATATTTTTGACTCTTGGGTTGGAAAATGCCTTTATAGCATAGAAACAAAAGAAAATATCATAAATGGATAGATTTGAATTTGTAAAATGCTTTTAAAATAAAATAATATTAGAAAATAGTTTTTAAATTAAGGTAAAACAATAAATAGGAAAATATTTCCACTGAATATGGAAAGTAAATTATATCCTTAACTTATAAAGAATTCTTACAAATGAGTATGAAGTTAAAGTTCTCATTAGAAAAAAATGGGTAAATGACACATACTGGCAGTTCATAATAAATGTACAAATTGGCAACACAAAAAATGTTTATCATCATAAATAATAAAAATAGTACAAATTAATATGACAACAAAGGGGCTTTGTGCTCTAGCATGTTATAAAAAGTGTAAAGTTATTTATAGACCATGAGGAAAGAGATAACCTCACACTGCTGATGAAACTGCAGAATGTTATATACTCCTTGCAGGGCAGTGTGCTTTAAAAGATTTGAAAATATTTACAACCACTGCCTTTGTAATTCATTTCTAGAAATGTATCATATCATCATGTATCACACTAGGATTTATGGACAAGGATGTTTATCATTATTTACAATATGAAAAATATGGAAGCACACATCCATCTAGGAGATTGGTTGAATATATTATGGTACATCCATATGACAATACCATGTAGCAATTTATAATCTTGCCTAGAGGAATATCTATTAATTCCTATGATGTTATGTTCAAAACATATCATAGCTATATATAAACTGTGTTTTCCATACTAATATGAATGTACATGAAATAAAAGACTATTTCCTTGGAAGTGAAATTATGGATGATTTTTATTTTCATCTTTATATTTTCAATGTTTTCTAGATGTTCTAGAGTGAATTTTTTTCTTTCAGTTTTATTGAGGTATAATTGACACAGCACAATATGAGTTTAAAGTATATAACATAGTAATGACAAATTTATTACAAAATAATTAGGACAATAAATTTAGTTAACATCCATTACCTCATATAATTACAAAGAAAAAGTTTTTTGCCTTGTGAAAATTTTTAGAATTTACTCTCTTAGGAGCTTTCAAATATACCATGTGCCATACAGCAGTGTTAACTATAGTAATACTGTTGTGCATTACATCCCTAGTACTTATTTATCTTATAACTGTAAAGTTGTGTCTTTTGACTACCTTCACCCAGTTTCCCCACCCCACCCCCACCTCTAGTAACCACAAATCTGATCTCTTTTTCTATGAGGTTTTTTTTTCTTTTTAGATTTCACATGTAAGCGAGATCACGCAGTATTTGTCTTTCTCTGCCCAACTTATTTCACTCAGCATAATGCCCTCAAGGTCCATCCATGTTGTTGCAAATGGCAGGATTTTCTTCTTTTTTATGGCTTTATATATATATATATATATACACACACACACACACACACACATGCATACATATATATGCACACATTTTCTTTATCCATTTATCTGTCAATGGAAACTGTCTTTCCATGTCTTGGCTATTTTAAATATAAAAGATATATCTTGAAAGTTAAGACATTTTAAGTTTATTGTTAACTGCATTTTTCTAAATGATCATCTTTAAAATTGTTCAAATAACTGACTGAGTGTAACTCGACACCAATCTGTTGGCAGAAGCTAATATATGACATTAAGAAGAACCCAGTGGAATAATGAAGTCCCTTAACAGGTAGCAGCCTCCATTTGCATACAGAAATCACCTCGAAAGTTTCTTCCAAATTCCCTTACTTTTGTAGATCATGATTTCACAATACCTATGAATACCATACACTTGGGAAGTTCTGAAAATTCACAGATATTCAAAAGAGCATTTGTCTCGTTTCTAAATGAATTGATACTTCACCATTTGTCCACATAAAGTAGATTTTCCTTCCGGTACTGATGATAACACTACAAATATACCTTTGGTTTATTAAATCAGGAAATTTTTATCTCCCTAAGACACACTTTTGCATTTTGTCCGTTCTTTTTTACCAGTCCTAATATAGGGGAAGAAATTTGGGCAATCAGATAACATAATATCAAAACCCAAACCACTTAGAAATTAGAATTAAATTTTATGTGAATTGTCTGCCAAAAAAATGCTCTATTTTATTATTGTAATCTAAAAAGCTCTATAACTTTCAGCTGAATAATTTAACAAAGAATGTTTTAAGATACTTTCCAAAACCTGAGATTTAGTGCCCCTAAAGGCCAAACTAAGTCATAAAATATTATTACAACAGTACAAATATGAAGATTTGAGATATATAAATGTTTAAGAAACATCTTTAACTAGTGATATACCCATGCTCTGAAGAACTAAATTACTTTATTTCAAATAAAGATTGAGTTATAAGTTTAAAATTAAATTGGAAATTTGGTGGAACTCAAAACACAAAGGAAAGGAGAAGAGAACTAGTTGAATATCTAAAAGCACAGTAAATATGGGACCTTGTAGGTGAATTGTATAGTTCAAATAGTGAAATATTCCCACATCACTAAGGATTTGGATAATTCAATTAATATTTGTCCTAAAGTAGCCTCAACTGAGTACATTTTAAAGTTCAGTATAGGCATTAGTAACAATAGCATGTCCCAGATTGCAAACACTAACAAATACTTAAATATGAAATGCATTTCTAATTACAAATGTTATGCAAGCAACAGAAACTGTGAACACTTCTCATCCCCTTCACAAGATTATTCCAACTCCAGTACTGTCATACGATAGATGTTACTATACATTTTTAAATGTGCATCCACTTGAAATGTTCAGATGTTAATCTCAGAGTCAATTAAATATGGTATATTATAGCATTTTTCCCATTTTTCAATTAAAGAATAGTAATAACCTAACACATACTAAAACTTATGGTGTGCCAGGCATTATGCTTTACATGACATCATTTAATATTCAAAACCCTATAAATTTTGTACTATTATCACATACTCATTATAGATGAGGAAACTGGAGTTATGAGGAGTTAATTAATTTGCCCAGTGTCACACGGCAAAAAACATATAGGATATGAAAGAGTCTGAATATTACCCAGATCTGTCTGATCACAAAGCTCAAGCTTTTAACCTCTATGCTCTATTATTTGTGTTAAAAATTCATTTATTGTCTCTTGAGTGGAAGTATCACCATGTTTCAGTGAATGCAGCATCTAGTATTTAGTAGATATTCAATAATCTGTTGAATGCATACAGTCAAACAACAGTGAATATAATTTTATAAAACATAAGAGACTTAGATGACTTGGTCTCAATGATATCTTTGAAAGAACTTCATTTTTAGGAAAGGGATATTTGTTATTCTCCAATGTTGATGCAACCCTACTCATAACCAATTTGCATAATTCTTAAAAATCTGTAACCATGGTATGTAATGTTTGGACATAGTTGTTTGGATAATAAAGTAACAGTTTACTTTACCATAAGAATATTGTTTTATAGAGAAATATTAAGAAGCAATTTTTAAATTTATTTCTACAGACTTGCCAAATTGCGGATATTGGAGTTAAGAGAAAATCACTTGAAAACTCTACCAAAGTAAGTGGTTGAGTATTTTCTAAATTTGAATTGTGATTTTTCACTAGTAGGAAAAAAACAGCTATTTTTATCTTGGCTATGCTTTGTCATTATGATTGAGTTAATTTTTCTACAATTTTTTTCTAGAGGCTAAAATGTACAGTGTATTATAAGGGATTCATATTAAGAATGTATCTGCTTTGTAAAACTGTGTAATTACAAGTGAAGGTGGGAAGAGTCCATTTAAGATTCTTCTTAAACATAAACACTGCATTGAAACTTAAGAAACTGACATTTTTATAGCCCCCAAACAATCAACAGTTTCAAAAGGTTCAACCTAATAGAATGTTTAACATTTCAAGTTAATTTATGGTTTGAGATAATTTTCAGTTTTTAAATCAAAAATACACAAAAATATTTCATAAAAATGATTAAAATGTTCTTAGAGATCCTAAAATGATTTGGCAGAAATTTTATATTTATACATTCTTTCAAACTGTACCTTTTTAATAGTCTGTTCAAAATCTGGTTTACATAAAAATACAGAATATTTTTATGTCAAAACTAATCTCCAACATTTTATTCAATGTTTAGTTTAATAAACTTGTTTCATCCTGCTTTGCTTTATTTATGTCTAATGATAGAATTTTGTGCTGTACAGAAAAAAATATCTTTGAAACTCAAAAATTATTTAAAGTGGGGATTTTTTTACTCAAATAAATAATTATGACTTGTATATGCTACAGTTAAAATATTGAAAGTACTATGTTGCTATTTTAACCTTCCTGCAGTATTGCTGAAAAATATTGAGTACAGTGATTAATTTTTGAAACATATCAGCAGGATTTAGAGACCTAAGGATTTGGATAATTCAATTAATATTTGTCCTAAAGTAGCCTCAACTGAGTACATTTTAAAGTTCAGTATAGGCATTAGTAACAATAGCATGTCCCAGATTGCAAACACTAACAAATACTTAAATGTGAAATGCATTTCTAATTACAAATGTTATGCAAGCAACAGAAACTGTGAACACTTCTCATCCCCTTCACAAGATTTTATATTTTATATTTATACATATATATATATACATATATATATTTATATTCGTCTGCTGAACCAAAACTTAATTTTATTTTATTTTTTTTATATTCCTTCTCTAAGAAAACTACACTGAATTTCATTGATTTTTTTATATCAATACAATACTCTCAAGTACATTTTGTTACATAGATATGTACGAAAATTCTGTCAGGGCAACATAAAGCTTTCAATAATTATACAGATTTAATTTAAATATATACATATAGATAAAACATCTATTCATTCCTCCATAAGTGGAAGACAAGGAAAGAAAGTGAAAAGGAGGAATGTCACCACATCTGGATACCCTGCACTTTTGAGTGGTCTTTCTCTAAGCCAAAGCACTATGCATAGTCTTGGAAGGCACCTCTTCCACATTGGGGGCACAAACAGAAATGCGAATATGGTTGAAAGTGTTACTTGTTCAGCATTAATCTACTGCAAATGCATTTCCATCCCCCATATTTTAAATGTCTACATTTAAAGTAGAGTGAAAACAAGGCTAATTACACACTAAACTATGGTGAAAGAGCAATTGTCTCCTTCACCTAAACATGAACATTTGGGTCAAAGAGAAAATATTGATTGTGTGGAGGAGAATCCTTTCCCCTCTGCTCTTAAATAACAGTTTTGATATGAAATAAAAAATAAATCTGATACAGGTTGTCAGGTTTTTAAATATGTATTTTTAAAATATAAATTTTAAATATAAAGCATGACCATAGATGGGTAATATGGAATTTATATGAGATAGATGTGTGAACAGTTCAGAGTAATGAGTAACAGTGCTCATAATTGGTGAATGGGTATTCTGTAGGCTGTGAGACAGTGGCCCAGTATCAAACAGAATTCAAATAAGTAGAATAATATGCATTTACCTTTGTTTGGCATTTTTAAAAATATTTGTAAAGATATGTGGAAATGACACGGGGTCTCCTTGGTAGACTGTTATATTTGTACAATTTATATAGCTGTTACAGTTTTTACATTTAAAAAATCTGAAAAATTATTTTCAATCTAGTATGCTTATTTTTTACCTTATAGACAAAAATCAGAAGAACCAAGGGCATGCATTTGTATGGTGAACTTTATCCTAGTTTTGATGTCTATAAAAATGAGAATTGCAGAAAGTTCTGTTGTGAATAAAGATAAACTCTGTTTTTACTATGTATTATATGTAGTACCTTCTGATCACCAATCTAGACCTGTAATAGACATATGAGAGCTTTCTACTTCCTTTATTTTTACACTTCTAATGAAAATAAAGGAAGAAAGATAGTTTTATGAAAAACAATTTAACTTTTTAATAATTACTCCAAGAAGAGGTAGCTCATGATTTCCTCATGGACACAAACAAGATGTCAAATCTTTACCAGGTCTTCAGGGATTTTCTCTTCTTTTCATCTTCTGTCTTAAAGTCTAAATGCCTGGCAAGCTATGAAAAATGTAAAAATGTGAAGAATTATGATATAACACATTAAAATGTCTCTTTAAAGTAAACTGATAGAGACATTTTGATATGTGCAGATTCTAGGACAAATTCTTTCTGTTATTAAATAGAACTTAGTATTATCAATTTTTTCACACTGTTCCTTTCCTAAGGTACACATTTGCTTAAAACTCATTGACACAGTCATTCTTGATTGTGTGTAATAATTGAGGACATTGAATATCTGGAAAAAACTAGATAACCAAAAAGAAAAACCCTTTCACTTCTATGATAAAATTTGTCCTCATAGCAGAATTATCCTCTTAATTAATTTTGAAGGGTAGTCCAAAAATGAGTTTGTTCCCATTTTGGAGCTTTTGCACTATCTGTTTCTCTCTGGAATTCTCTTACCTCAAATCTTTTCAGGCTAGAGCTTCCTTAGGATTCCTATCTTTCTTCAAATGGTGCCTCCTTGGAGGCTTTCCCCGATCACATCATATAAGGTTGCTCCCCCTTAGCCTTTATACCATTTCACTCTTCCATTTGATTTTTCACACTTATGGTTCTCTAAATTGTATTGACTTTTTGTTTGCTTGGAGATGATCTCCTCAGGAGAACATAAGTTCTGTTCAGAAAAGGAATTTTTTCTGTTTTGTCACTGCTGAATCTCCCATGCCTAAAGCAGTGCCCAGCATATAGGGGAGTACTCAATAAATAAACAAGAATGCTGATATATTGATTCACAATGAGAAATATCTGTCATGTGACCTGGACATTTTGTGTCACTTGATTATTTTTTCCCATAGAAAATAATATAAGATACAAAATATTAAAATAAGATGAGTCTTTGGTGAGCATCATGAAGGCAAAAAGAATAAATGGTTAGTGGATTCTCAATGGCTGATACCTGAGCCCTGAATTTTAAACCTACACACACACACACACACACACACACACACACACACACACACTCTCTCTCTCTCTCTCTCTCTCTCTCTCTCTGTCTCTCTTCTTCAGGTGGTTTCAAGTTACATATAATAACCAAGTCATGACAATGGAAGAAAATAATTTCAAATTAAGGCAATTAATATTTATAACAACTAAAGAAAGTCCAAAAGTATTATGACTTATTTCTTTGACTTTGTCATTAAAAAGTGATACATTTAGTTAAGAAACATATGTCAAGATGAAAATAAAGGGATAAGATAATATTTTAAAATGAAATTGAGGAACCATTTCCATGGAGGTAACGTAACAACATACAAATGGTTAGTAAAAATGGTGGGTTTTATCTTTAAATAAACATTTTCCATTTTTATGAGAATTTTTCTGAAACCTTAAAGTTAAAATATGGCCTGTCCGTTGATAACGTTATGACTGTGACTTTGTTTCAAATTGAGCCAAAATATGATGTTGTGTAAATTTGTCTGTGATAATTATAAAAATATGAAATAATATGAAGAAAGGAAACACAGGTTAAGCTAATATTAATGTTTATATTTGCCCTGCCACCTGGGAACACAAGGCATGAAATGTGATTCCTCGATCCGTTGTCATAATAGAATAACTAAGAGAGGAAAATTTCAAACATGTTGCAGTGGAATTGCTGGGGAAATATCAATAAGTAAGTAAACCCTGGTGAACAAATCCAAAAAGGGAAAAATGGATGAACTTGGTGGATAAGGAACTCTAAGAGTTGTTAGAAGAAGGGATTCAATTAGAGAAATGATAAGTCTGAAGTAGCAATGACTTCTTTTAGATCCTAGACTGTTTGTGAAGCTGGAAAAAGCTATGGAATCCAGAAACATATTAATTGTAAAATCCGAATTGTCTCTATTTCCAATATATTCATAGCCCATTGTGAGTTTTCACATTTTTATTTTCACCTAGAAGTAGATTTGGCTTTTTATGTAAAATAAGCCTTGTCAAAATACCTAGTATACTATGACAGAGCACCAAATAGAGGGCCCTCTCAATTTTAAAGAACCAAATTTGTTGAGTGGATTATTTTAATCATATAACTGTTTCTAGTATATTCACTCAAAATATAACATTTTATTGAGCAAATTTTCTTTGGGGTTGTTAATTGAATTCTATTTCACTATCATCTATGACAATTTTTGGACTCTGTATAGAAAAAAATCATTAAGGAATAATTGAAAGGAAGACTTTCCAAGTATAAGCATGAATGATACTTTGAAACTTCTAGGCTATGTAAGCTTGAAAACTAGTAAATGATGTATCTATTATTTACATGATTTTATTCCCTGAGCATCATTGCTTTTATTGTGTTCCCCCCCACCCAAAGACAAAGGTTCAGAAACTCTACAGTATTCCCCCTCTGTGAATGTCTAAAGACACACACACAACACACATATATTCACAGAAGGCGCAGAAGCATAGTATGTTATCTGGAAATACTCTAAGAAAAAGATCCCCTTGAATTATAAATATAAATTGAAACCAGAGGTACATTAAAGCACTGTTAATGAGAGACGCGAGATCATGAAAGTTAAGAAAAGACGGAGGGAATGTTTCAGACTGAAGACTAAAGAGGCATTATAACTAAAAGCAGTGTTTCTGAATTGGTTCTTCTGCTATTAAAAAAAAAAAATTATTGGGACACCTGGCAAAACTTGGGTAGGGTCTGATGATTAGATGGTAGCAATGTATCAATGTTAATTTCCTAATTTGGATGGTTGCTTTGGTTTGGTAGGAGAATGTTCTTGTTTGTAACAAATACACACTAAAGTACTGGGGAATGATGGGACACCAGGTTTGCAATTTACCATCGAGTAGTTCAGAAAAGTTATTTGTATAGTACTTTGAAGCTTTTTATAATTTTTTACATTGTTTCAACATAAAAACTTATTTTAAAAAGCTATTTTCATACAAAAATTCTTTAAACATTTAAAAATAAACACTATTAACACTGAGGAAATTTTCAGCTTTATGTCCGAAATGCTTGTAGATATAGAGGGGCAGGGGAGAGTATATATTTATGTGCTAAAATGCTTAACTATTTATAAAAATGAGAATTTCAGTGATAGAGGTTTTATATATGTGAATAATATATATATTGTGGATTTTTTCCTAACCTGAATGGCAATAAATACTCCATATTCATAATTTCCACTCAAATTTCTGTTTATTTGTAAATAACATGTCTTTAGTTTTCATATAAGTTCATTTATATATTTTTAAATAAGATTACTCTTTAGGCAGACTTACAAAAATATAATGTATTTGTCATGTTTTCTTTTTTAAAACCTCTCTTCCTTTATTATCTATTTTCCTACCAGTTATCATTGTCAGCATAATGAAGAAAAAGTCATAAAGTAATATGTATTCTAAACTGGACAGCTGTGACTAAGTCATTTTCTATTCTCATTTCAGTGTCCTATTAATGAATTTATCTCATTTGGCATTACTGTACTGGTTGCTACAATGAAATACATCAATAGTTTCCTTAGTGCTATTGTAACAAAAAATTCCTTTGTCAGGCACAGCTTACAGAATAGCTTTTTGATGTTTCTATTAACTGTTTTTGTGACTGTAATACATAACTAAATACAGTGTGTTTTTATAATGGTACTACCTTACGCTTTTACGAATGAATATCAATTTACAAGGTATGATATTTTGTTACACCCATGGTACCCTCCCATTCTGGGTTTTCTTTATCGAAGGTGATAATGTGACAAGCTAGCTAATCAAGGGTAACCGTATTAGTGGATTAGAGAATTGCACTTAGAACTAGGATTTTTTTTCACTTCTTCTCACAGGGTCTTATATTTTAAATTCAACTGAAATAAGTGATAATTATGACATGTTATATTTAAAAGCATTCAACAATTATAATGCATTCTAACAATATAATTATTAGATTCCCTTTTAAATGATCAAACATATGCTTTCCAAGGATTCACAAAAGAGTGTGAGCTCCCTAACATGTGAGCTAATTATATTTCTTTTTATCCTTGTATTTTCAACATAAAATTAAGATTGAGAATATTATGGTTAGCTAAGGTTGTGTCGATGCAGTGAGGAGTTAGGGGGAGGGCACAAAAACCACATAAAACCATGGGATCAAATTGCTCTTTTCAGAATACTTCAATCAATAGCCACTCTGATCCCTGATGATTAAATTTACCAAAAGATGAAAACGACCTGGTATAATAGCGAGATTGAAAGTGCTATGACTTCAGTTTCATAAGCTCTCAAGGCTTAGTCTCTCATGGAACAATTAGCCTATACTTAGTTCTATTTCACCTAAGAAGAGCCAGAATGTACTTGAATGAGGGTATACTTTGCAGTCAGACAAACCTGGACTTGTATTCAGGCCCTTGCTTCTTGTTTATGAATTATTTAACTTCTTTGAACTTCAGTGTCTTTATTTTAAAAGAATATTGGGTGGTCATTGCCTTCTTTAAACTGTGAAATATATTTTGCATAATAGTTGATAAAAATGAGTCATGATTATTTAGAACCAGAAAAGCATTTAAACAAAAGTGTGTTCTATGGTACTTAGACAACTTAAAAGCATTCAAGGAAAGATTAGCATAAATGAGACGAAAAGACAACCCTCAGAATGGGAGAAAATATTTACAAATGAAGCTACTAATCAATTCTTAAAGACTATTTTTTTTTTCTTTTTAAGGTTTGTAGTTTCTTTGGGTGAATTGAACTCAGATCGTAAAAGACATGATAAAAAAATAAATAAAAACTCTCAACAAGAACTGAGAGGAACATATTCAACATTTGCAGATTTCCAAATTCAAACAATGTAATGTGGATGGTTGCTCTCCCCTCTATGAAAAAATGTAGTATCTTTACTAAAGATATAATATATTCTGAACTTTACATTAGTGTTGATCTTGGTCTCAGAGTCTTGTAAAAATATACAAAGACACAAAGGACCTAGCTAACAGACTACTCCTGTGGTCTCAGATATGGTGAATTGCACACATTTACTTGATTTCAAATTCCATATTCCAATAGCCAGAACTCAGATGGACTATTCACCACATATCAAACCTGAAATCTCCTTCATCTCTCTTCTCCACTCACCACTCCAAGAAAAACCAAATCAAACCAAACCAAACCAAACAGAAATCCCAGGCATCTTATTATATGCAGCCTAGTGACAGTACCATTCACCTAATTACAGAAATTAGAAATCTCAATTCTATTTTCCTCTCCTACTACCCCCAAATCCTCTGTCCATCAACTTATGCCACATCTAAACACTCTTCTCTACTTTCTGTCATTGCCCTACTTGAGGTCTTTAATATTACCTGTCTTAGCCTGCAGTAACTCATTCTTCCTATCTCCTCCATTGGAATCTGTCTCCTTATTCTTGTCAGAGTGAGCTTTCTTACTAAAATACACCATGACACATGTCAATGTAAAAACAATGACTGCCCACAGCTTGCAGAAGACAAACATGTCAAGACACTTCACAGCTTAGAGTCAACATTTCCAGTGTCATTATCTTTCAACATTCACCATCCCACAGGGTGTCTCTGCTATATACAGTATACAATGCACCTTTGTATCTCCAAGCATCTTTCTTAGAACTTTCCCTTTTTCTCTCTGAAAAACTTCAAATCATCCCTTAATTTTCCCATCACTTTTGCTGTGAAATTAGCCATGGATTCTGCTTTCAGAGTGGTAGCTTAGAAACTCTGCTAGAGTGTTTTCAAGGCAGAGTTTCGCAGGAATTTTGATCTGATTATAGTTTGACTCAGGAATCTAATAAGCTTCATTTTGTGAGAGATTTTTTTTTGTCATATTGACTATGTTATTTGAAGCTCCAACCCCACAGTCCAACTCCCAAGGAAGCAACTGCTGAGCAGCATGCTTTTTTCTTTCCAATTACTAATTTGGGGATGGAACAGTTTCAGCAACAGTGGACACTCAAGAGGAAATGGTGAATTGATTTTCACTAGGGTCCTTCTCTGGTATTTTAGAAAGTGCATGAAAAAACTAATCATTAGGAGATATGTTTTATTTCAGCATTTGAAAAGCTTTCCCTGCCACCTGTTTTGATTTTCACTTTTAAAAGACTCTTGATGAGTAAACAACAAACTATTACTCATAATTGCCTCAATAGGACACATGAAAACAAGTGAAATATATCTAACTCTCCATAGATTTTCTGCTTTCTTCGTTCTTCTGCTCTTCTCGCTATTCAAGGCAGGGTTAATTCAGGTCTTTCAATATGCAAAATACATCCTAAAAAAGCTTGATTTCCTGCTGAACAGATGAAAGAGAAATATTTCTAAGTTGCTATAGTTTTCCACAGTTTCTGTGACATTTAAGATCAATACCTGAGCAATATTAAAAATAAACATTCACATAAGATACTAACTTCCTGACATTAATTTCCTTGAATGTATATTTTGCATTTCCTTTTAGTAATATGAGATTTTAGTTTGCCCTTTTATGGCTTTAAAAAACTGTGAATTCTTCCTTGCCAAACTTCCTATTCCATTATGTTTAGTTTTACATTATCTATATTCAAAATTATCCCAAACTTTTACCTAACTACACTGTATTTCTATTCATTTTCTCTTTATAGTTAAACTTAATTCAGTACATTAAAAGTACTTCTGTTAACATTTAGTACATAATAACAATCTTTTCTAGTTATAAAGTAAATGCTGTATAATTTTATAAGTAAGATTAGAAATAAAATTAATCAGATTAAAGCACTGTGACTCTTATCAAGAATTAGCTGTTCAGATTTATGTTTGTTCTATAAAGATGGGGTAGAAAATATGCTACATGAAGTGGTTAAAAAGTAAGAATAACACATCTCTATTAAGAAATGTTCAATAGCAACTTAGATAAATAAATTGTGTGTTTAAGTTACATTAAAGCTATTGACTCTTCTGATTATCATAAAACATTTCTAAATTAAACAGATTCCTAGAGGCAAAAGCTTTATTTTGATTAAGTATCTCATGAAATTTTAAAAACAAAAGTTAAAACATTTCTTATACTAAATAGAATCTTAAAGGGCATCTCTTTAAATATTACATCCAACTAAGTAGAAATACATTTTAAAATATACTTAACATACTTTAGTTTTATAAAAGGAAGATCTCATAACTCAAGGTTTTATTTAAGACAAAATTTAAAATCTTTGGCTTCCCATTCCTTTACAATAATGTCCAAACCACTAAACATGGCATTCAAGACCCTTCACAGCTTGACCCCCAAGTTCCCTCCAATTACTCCCCACTTAATCCCCTAAATATGACTTGCAGGTTTGTGCCTCTGTACACTTACCAATAAATTCTCACTTCATATAATGAACAAGTCAGTTTAAACTTTAATTGAGTATGTACCTAACATGTGTCGGACACTATTGTACGTGCTAGAGGATATGACAATATGACAATGAACAATAAAGACAGATTCTCTTTTCTTCAAAGACTTTCAAGTCTAATTAAGGGAGACAGACGACAAACACATAAACAAATAAGTGAATAAGACAAGCAATTGCTATAACGAAAACAGGATGATGTTATAGGAAGTGATTGGATTTGGGGGGTATTTTTGCTTAATTGGTTGAGTGTTGGTTTTTGGATTTTTTTTATTCTTTGTTTTTTGGCTAGGCTGGTCAGAAAAGACCTTTATGAAAAGGTGGGCTTTGCACGATTTAAATGATGAGAGTAATACGAAGTTCTAGAGGAAGAGCAAAAGCAACAACAAGGAACAGCAGGTGTAAAAACACTTGTGATGGGAGCAAGCCTGATGTGTCAGGAGCAAAAAGGCCAGTGTATCCAGAACATAAAGAGCACAAAGTGAAGGAGTATGAGACGAGGTTGGAGAGACAGGTGGGGCAAAATGATGACGTGCCTTGTGAACTATGTTTGGAAATTAAGACTATTTTCTAATTGTAATGAAAAGCCCTTTGAGCATTTGAGCAAGGGAGAAGTGTGATTTGACCAAACCTTTACAAAGATCTGTCTGGCCACTCTGCAGAGAAGAGGTTCTAGGTGGACAAAACTGAAAAGACACCAATTAGGAGATGATTGCCATAGTGTAGAAAAGAAATGACAGTAGCTTTGCCTAGGATTGTACTCTGGAGGTGGTAAGTGGTCAGATTTGGGATCCATTTGGAAGTGGAACCTTGCTGATGAAAAGAATCTGTGGTGATAGGAAAAGTTAAGTATTTAAGGAGGGATTAAGGAGCATTCCCAAAGATTGGGTTTGACTAACAAGGTGACTGGTGGCATAATTTCCTGTTGTAGAGAAAATTTGAAGAGGAGCAGATGTGGGGAATCGGAAGTTTGATCTCGGCAAAGAAAAGTTGGAGATGCCTATTAGAACATCAAGTGTAGGCAGTGGAATACATAAACCATATGCTCAGGAAGATAGGGATGTAAATTTAAGAGTTATCACACTATAGATGATATTTAAAAATAAGACATTGGTCGAGTTAACCAATTGAGAGTATAAATAGAGAAGAATTGAGGACCCAGAATTAAGCCTAGGACACTTTAATATTCATAGTTTAAGTATGGAAGGGGATTCTACAGAAGATCCTCAGAGTGAACACCCAGAGAGTTAAGAAGGAAACCACATGTAGGAAGTGCCACAGAAGTCTAGAAAAAAGAGGGAGGGAGGAGTCAATTGTATCAAACACTAGTATGATGGGAACAGAAAACTGAGCATTGGCATTAGCAAGATCTAGGTCATTGATGAGAGCTTGGTAAGAGCTATTTCAGTAATACATTATGTGCAGCCTCACTGGAGTGGTTGAGGAGAGAGTAGGGATTAGCAAAAGAAGATAACAAGTACAGATGGTTCCTTCAAGCAGTTTAGTTGCAGAATGAACAGTGAAAAGGTAGCAGTTACTGGATGGGAGTATGGTGTCAGGAAAAGGATTTGTTAAGAAGGATAATATTAAAGCATATTTGCAAGATGACGGGAATGATTCAGTAGAAACAAAAGAATTAATAATGCAGGAGAGAAGGAAAATAACTACAAGACCAAATGCTTGAGGAAGTGAGGGAATGGGATGCAGAGCACAAGTGGAGGAAGTGGCCGTAGAAGCAAGGATGCTTCTCACATGGAAACATAAGGATCCTAGAGAAAATAGATATAAATATAGATAGATTGATGGCTTGGGAGTGGAAAGAACATTCTCAACCAATTGCTTTGATTTTCTCTATGAGGCATGAAGAAGAGTCATCACCTGAGATGGAGTAGGGAATAATGGAGATTTGAGGAGGTGAGAGAAAGTGTGAAAGATAAGTCTCTTAGAGAATGGGAAAGCGAATACACTAAGGCAGTGTCATAGAATCATCTGGCAGTGTTGACTGTCCATTTGAAATTTAAGGTTATATATGGGAAAGAAGTCCATTCAGGAAAGTTGAGCAGACTTCAGAAAGTCAGTTACGTTGCTGCAGTTTTAGAAGGAGACAGCTGGCTTGGTTTACCAGGCATGCCAGATGGAGGAGAGGGGCAAGGGAACGTGTTTACAGAAGAGTGACTGGTATCTGGGGCTACAGAATCCAAGATGGAGGATGGAAGTAACTGAGGATATTAAAGGGTCAGAAGAAATGTCTTATTTGCCCTTCTCTCTTTTTTGATATACTATGAATCTTTAAAGTACAGTGCAAATGCCACTTTCTCTATAAAGTGTCTCCTGACACTGCAGGCACAAGTAATTATTCCTTCCACTTTGCTACCACAGCATTTTGTACATGTCTCTACGATAGCCTTTATTACGTTATATTGGATTTGTTGCCTATGAGTATATCCCCAAGAAGACTGTAAGCTTTTAAAGGAAAGAACTATAACTTATTTATCTTTCTATTGGCAACAAAGCGGAGCATAAGGAAGGTTTTCAGACAACACTTGATGAATGAAGGCAGGCAGTGTAACATGGAAAGAAGTGTTTTAGTTCCTCAAACATTGCCAAGCATTCAGTGGGCACCTGGTGTATAGCTGATTGATTGTAAGAACCAGAAATTAATAGAAAGTTAAACTCTGTGATATTTTCTCATTAAATAATTTGTCCACTGCAGCTGGCTCTTGATTATTGAAAAATTAAGTCACGCATAAGGCTCATTGTTTTTCTTTCTTTTTATTTCACTCGCATACATTTTAGTCATCCCACTCATCCTTACCCTTGAAGAGAGTACACTACAGATGTCAAGTTGGTGTTGCTATACTTTGTCTTTAAGAAAATATTAGCAATGTAGCTGCCAAGGGGGCGGGTGTGGTTGGGGAGGGATGGAATGGGAGTTTGGGGTTAACAGATGCAAACTATTATATAGAACGGATAAATAGCAAGGTCCTACTGTATAGCACAGGGAACTATATTCAATATCCTGTGATAAACCATAATGGAGAACAATATAAAAAAAATGTAGGGCAATTCTCTGGTGGTCCAGTGGTTAGGACTCCACACTTTCACTGCTGAGGGTGTGGGTTCAATCCCTGGCCAGGGAACTAACATCCCACAGAATGTATATGAATGTATAAGAATGTATATGTATGTATAACTGAATCACTTTGCTGTACAGCAGAAATTAACACAACATTGTAAATCAACTATACGTTAATGAAAAAAATGTTAGCAATATAAAGGTATGGCTTAAACTGACACTGTTAGTTACACATGGACTTTATTTACTTTCTTGGATTAGTTAATCAATGTGTTATCTACTTTAATTTAAAAAATAAATATCATCTCTGGGTATATTCTTTGATTATGTTTCTTTATAAGAAAATTTATTATAGTACTCTTTATATGGAATGAATTTCCATGGCATTATATAAAATGAAAATGTGTTCTAAAGAAAGAGATAAGGAAGGTACAGTGTACTGTGAGGCAATATGACCTCTTCTAGGTGGCCAAATGTTGTTGCTTGGGAAGCAAACCATTTAAAACACTTTGTACCAGAATATCCATAAAGTAATTATAATTTTCTATAGACGTAGTTTACCAAAGTTTCTGTAGCTTATCAAATGCATTTTGCTTGGAAATGTTTACAAAATCTTTAAATCAGCCCTGATACCCACATACAGCTACTACACACCCCCTTGATGAGACTGCTATTATGAACAATAAAGCACAACAAAGAAAGAACACTAATAGATGATACACAGTGTGATCGTTGTAGTGAAGGAACCATTATTTGGTGGTCTGTGATCTATCTGAAATTTTAAGATAAGCCACATTTTAATGGAATTCTGTTCTCCTTGAATTATCATTAAGAAATTAGCACCTTTTATTTTTTCCTTTTAGATAAAATTCCTGACAAGAAATTTTGCATTTAAAAGTATTTGGACTATCATAGGAAGAAGTATGTTGAAAAAGTCCAATCCAAGATGAAAGCAAAACTGAAACTCAGCAAACTGTGGGAGAAAATAGATGAGAAATATGAATTCAATTGATTTGGGCAAGGGATAGATGTTACCTTTTATAGTAACAGTGGGAAACCTGAAATTCTTGTTTCAGGTGTAGTTCAGTAACATATAATATTTTGTATGTTTTCTATCAACTATAATGGCTAACATTCAATATTGGTTCATGAATAAAATTTACCCCCTTATAAACTCTGGCAGACATTCCATTTATAAGGTTTTGGATAGATGATACAAAATCCTGTTAAACAATTTGATTGTGTTTGCTATTCTTATTCTACCTGAGAAGTATTAAATAGGTAAATCTGGCTTATTTTTAAGTTGAAACCTTGAATGTAATTATAAGAAGGATAATTAACTTCCCGAAAATTTCTTCTGAAAAAGTATTTTTCTGTTACTTTTCTCTATTTGCATTTTCAAACAAAAATTCATACTGATTTTCCCTCTGTGACTACTAAACAAGTAAGATTAAATAAGAACAGAATTTTTGGTATATCATAAACTGTTTTTTAATCATCATACTTGGGGTGGCCTGATGCAAAGGGAATCCAGAAATCTTTATTAATCTCGCACATAATGAAGTTACTGCTTGAAAATTATGTAATAAAAAATAAGTATTGTTTTGAAAAAAACAACTGTTAGATGAGCTGTTCCAACAGGTTAATAGTTAAATTAAAAATATTCTTTTAAAATCAAATTCAAATTTCCAGAATATACCAATATGCTTTAAAAATCAAAAATTCAATTGGTGATTGTTTGGGGGTTTACAGAATAAAATCTGGAATATTTTTTCTTAACTCAACCTGTGGTTCCCTGCCTTCGTCAAGAGAAGGAAACCATCATGGCCAAGAGAAGGGGTCTTGGGCTCTACAGGACAAACATGAATTGAAATCTCTTTCACACCTTAGTACTGTGTGCCTTAGAGCAAGTGACTTATCTTCTTTCAACTTCAGTTTCCCACATATATCATGTACTTAGGCACCGTAGATAATACTACATATATATTATACCAAATAATGTTTACCTGCAGTGGATGCATAATAAATGGTTCTTAAGCTTGCAGAGGGAGGGAACAAAAAGGAAGCCAAGAGAAGCTTCTCAGAGGGACTCAAATATTCAGCAGTCCTTGCTCAAGATAAAAAGAAATTCATAGAGAAGGGGGCTATACCCATGCGGGCTACACAGTATTACCATTCTAGATGGGCTCTCCGGATGTTCTCTTTTCTCCTTTTTCTTTCACCCTTTGAATTGGGAATTTTGAGAGTGCCTCTGGGTTCCAAGTTTACTAGTTCTGTTCCTGCTTTGTCTGCTGTACCTCACACTGGCAGTTACACAGCAGGATCCAGATAGCCACTGCTCAGGAAGCCAAAATACTGGTATTAGAATCACCCACTCTGGCCCACTAAACCATGAGTCATAACATATTTGCACTAAATTGCCATGGCAAAAGTGCCCGTTTTGCATTTCCTGTTTTCTCTGACCTCTAGTTCCTGAGAACTGTCCTCTGAGTCCTTTTACCTTATTTATCATAGTAACCTCCTCAATGCCTAGCATCCTACCTTGCACAAAGGTAAACAATCAGTCAATTATTGTTGAATAAATGAAGAAATAAATGTCATTTGTTTTCAGAGAATTCATATTTATCTTGGAATCAGACGGCATAACCAGAAGGCAATACACCTACAGCATAATTGCAACCCGGCAATATTGTATGTGCACTACTGTACACCACACTCCAAATCAGACATTATGTGTCCCATATTCATATGCTGAAATCTGGCAGATTTACTCAAGTCAAAACAATTAATCAAAGCCTTGATCATTAATGTGACTGAAGAAAGATCTTTATTTATAGAAACAATCTTAGAAACACATCAAATTATTATCTTTTGTTCACATAGTGGATAATGAAAAGATGTATATTTTGTTATTTGCTGATATTTATATACATTTTACAATTTTAAAGTCAAGTATTCACCTTTCTTTGTTATTTCCATACTTACTTGATAGTAAATAGGTTAAGATCTGCTATGTTTTCAAAATGTTCTTGTCTTAGATAAAAACAATACAATTTCCTGAATATCCATGAAGATCATATAAAGATAAATTCAAAATCCTTAGAATTATTTCCAGCCAATTTAGAAAAGTTGTTCTTAACCAGAATGCTGTGGTACATGAGAACCTCATCAACACTTCACATACATGCCAAATTCCAATTAACATTTAAATGTTGTTTTTGCTTCGCCTTGTTCAGGTCCATGACCTGCTATAACAAGTTCCAGTTCAGGTAAAGGCAGTGAGCAGTATTATTCAAACAGCCAAATCGTATATAAGGATGAACAGGAATAATTTAACATTCTGGTTGTTTTCATAAATATTGTATGATATTGTTATACTCTCATAGCTATTGCATTGAATCAGTGCTGATTTGTTTAATGTTGCCATGAATCTTTTAATGCATTCAAAACATGCCACCGCAACTCATAGTATGAGAAAACCTACAGAGAACACACAAAAATGTGAGAATTTCTGCCTAAAACAACCCACTTGAATTTATGAAAACTTAGGAAGTATTTTTATATGTTTGACTTGTTTTAATAATCCAATTCTTCCCTAATGCACCTGTTTTCTTCGTGATTCTTCCTGTTAAGCAAGGGCAATAGATAATCACTGGTGGTGAGGAAAATATTTAGCAAAGGCTCTTCTTACTGATTCTGTGACATACAAAGAATAGAGTCGGGCTTCCCTGGTGGCGCAGTGGTTGAGAGTCCGCCTGCCGATGCAGGGGACACGGGTTCGTGCCCCGGTCCGGGAAGATCCCACATGCTGTGGAGCGGCTAGGCCCGTGAGCCATGGCTGCTGGGCCTGCGCGTGTGGAGCCTGTGCTCCGCAACGGGAGAGACCACAACAGTGAGAGGCCCGCGTACAGCAAAAAAAAAAAAAAAAAAAATAGCGTCATTTGAATAATGATCCTGCTGCACATAGCTTTCTTTAAAGAGTCAAGATAACTTACTGTTGTTTTTTATAAGAAGACTATAACTTTTTTCAATTAAGACATGCACAAAACACAGTTTAGTTGAGCTTCTGTGTTGGCATACAACGAAAAGCCTCTTTATACACAAATAAGAACGGTAAAATTTGGATTGTATTCATATTCCAATCAGGTGTTTAATTTAAAAAAATGGGACTAATGAGGCAATCAAGGACAAACTTTCTGTAAAGATCTGGAAAGGGTTAAGTTGAAGGAAATAGGTTTTACAATGATAAATTGCCACTCTTAACCCTAGGTAACTGATCAGGAAATGAATGTCGTTATTCACAAACAAAAATAAGCTCCCCTTCTTCCGCCAAAAGAGTTTTCCCAGATCAACCCATACACAAATCCATTGCTTCACATACAACCCATATTATTGCATGCTTCTGCTGAGAGTGGCTCAGTTTGTACCATCTGTGTACATAAGGATCACATTAGTAAATGTATAAGAACTGAGAGTTTTGATAATTTCCAGCAACTAGATGAAGACAGTTTTTTATATTTTCAGACAATAAAAACATACATTATTAGTCTTTCATTATTCAGATTAAGTTTATTCAATAGCTTTTCTAACATATTATATTAGTATCACATACCTATATAGTAGATTTAATATATATATGTTATCAAAACTATTATTATTATATCAATTATGATCCCCAATTTCAACACGCTATTGACAGACAGCTAATCTGAATATCCAGTATTTTCTTTTTGGTTAAAAGGCTTTTATTATAAGCTGAGTCAAAATTTTTATTCCCTTTGATTTTGTTCTGGTGGCAGCTAGGGTTAATGAATTCTGCTACTAAGTCTCTTTTTTATTTATTTATTTATTTTTATTTTTGGCTGTGTTGGGTCTTCATTGCTGCATGCAGGCTTTCTCTAGTTGAGGCGAGTGGGGGCTATGCTTTGTTGCGGTGCACGGACTTCTCATTGCAGTGGCTTCTCTTGTTTGGAGCACGAGCTCCAGGAGCACGGGCTTCGGCAGTTGTGGCACGCAGGCTCAATAATTGTGTCTCTTGGGCTCTAGAGCGCAGGCTCAGTAGTTGTGGTGCATGGGCTTATTTGCTCTGCAGCATGTGGGATCCTCCCGGACCAGGAATCTAACCCGTGTCCCTGCATTGGCAGGTGGATTCTTAACCACTGCACCACCAGGGAAGTCCCAAGTCTCTTTCTTTTGACAAGTGTAAATTAATCACTTTTGGGGAGCTTTTCTTAGCTAAATTATAAAAATTTAAGTTTTTTTACAAAAACTTAATTTTTTTCTCTACATATAATGCCTTTGTTAAGAACTAGCAAAGTTGAGAAAGGAGTAAGAAATCTAAAACTGGAAAAAGTTTCTTTAAACTGACCAAATACATGTTCATTTTGACCTGTTTTTTAAATCAACAAAAAACTTTCCTAGAGAACTTACACCAATTAGTTAGATTTTAATAAGATGTATTAATATTTGAAAAAAACTGCACTAATCTTCCTTTATTAATAAGTTACATTGAACTAAATGATGTGAGTAGACATTTATATGGGATGTATCCATTTCTACTACAGTCAACTTATGAGCTCAATTATCTTTTTTTCCAATGGTTCCCACAATTCACACAGTTTAAGTTGCCATTCTAGTTCTCCATTATTTTTCTTTGTTTATGCAAACATTAATTTCCTGATAAGTGTTTTTTTAACTGTTGTTTCTTAAACTTTAAAAACCTTATTAGATGAAATGCATATTCTTCGTTGGATTTTATTTTGCAAAATACTCAACTATCATTGTATTTCCTGTTTGGGTCATTCTTTGTTCCATATTATCTGGAGAATCTCCTGGCACTCAGAAGAATCCAAGCTCTTTAAGCTTGCCTATTTAACATCTTATATCTATTTGTCATTTAAAAATTAAGAAACAATGCTGCTGGAAAATTTACTTTTACTACTTAAACTGGTTTTTGTCTATGAATTCTTTAGCAGCTGTAGTAATAATAGTAGCCATCATTTCCCAATGTCTTATATCTGCCAGGCACTGTACTAAAGTGTTTTATTTTTGTCAATATATTTAATCCACATGTGATCACTATAATATAGGTACCATTATCAGTTTCCAGTTTATAGATGAGGAAAAGAAGACTTAAGGAGGTTGAACAACTTGCCCAATATTGCAAAACTCTCAAAGATAGATTAGGATTTCAAAGGTAGATCTGCCGACATAAATCTGTGTAGAAATAACTGACAGTAACAGTTATATTATTTGCTTACCATATAGTCATACTTCTGTACATTTAGCAGATCTGAGCCCTAATACACTACAAAAAAGAATAAAGGTATTTGCAAGATGATTAGAGAAAAAAGTAAGTATAGAATAGTTTTTTTTTTCCATTCTAGAATAAACACTGATGAAAGAAACAAATATATATTCCATTCCCAATAGAAACAGAAATGAAGTAATATTCAGGAATGAATGTAACAAGAAAGGCATAATGCTTATGAAAGAAAAATATAAATTCTTATTGAAAGACATAAAAGAAGATCTGAAAGCATAGGCAGAACACTCTATGACATAAATCACAGCAAGATCCTTTTTGACCCACCTCCCAGAGAAATGGAAATAAAAACAAAAATAAACAAATGGGACCTAATGAAACTTAAAACTTTTGCACAACAAAGGAAACCATAAACAAGACGAAAAGACACCCCTCAGAATGGGAGAAAATATTTGCAAATGAAGCAACTGACAAAGGATTAATCTCCAAAATTTACAAGCAGCTCAATAACAAAAAACAAACAACTCAATCCAAAAATGGGCAGAAGACCTAAATAGACATTTCTCCAAAGAAGATATACAGATTGCCAACAAACACATGAAAGAATGCTCAACATTATTAATCATTAGAGAAATGCAAATCAAAACTACAATGAGGTATCACTTCACACCAGTCAGAATAGCCATCATCAAAAAATCTAGAAACAATAAATGCTGGAGAGGGTGTGGAGAAAAGGGAACACTCTTGCACTGCTGATGGGAATGTGAATTGGTACAGCCACTATGGAGAACAGTATGGAGGTTCCTTAAAAAACTACAAATAGATCTACCATATGACCCAGCAATCCCACTACTGGGCATATACCCTGAGAAAACCATAATTCAAAAAGAGTCGTGTACCAAAATGTTCATTGCAGCTCTATTTACAATAGCCAGGAGATGGAAACAACCTAAGTGTCCATCATCAGATGAATGGATAAAGAAGATGTGGCACATATATACAATGGAATATTACTCAGCCATAAAAAGAAACGAAATTGAGCTATTTGTAATGAGGTGGATGGACCTAGAGTCTGTCATACAGAGTGAAGTAAGTCAGAAAGAGAAAGACAAATACTGTATGCTAACACATATATATGGAATTTAAGAAAAAAAAATGTCATGAAGAACTTAGGGGTGAGACAGGAATAAAGACACAGACCTACTAGAGAATGGACTTGAGGATATGGGGAAGGAGAAGGGTAAGCTGTGACAAAGCGAGAGAGTGGCATGGACGTATATAGACTACTAAACATAAAATAGATAGCTAGTGGGAAGCAGTCGCATAGCACAGGAGATCAGCTTTGTGCTTTGTGACCACCTAGAGGGGTGGGATAGGTTGGGTGGGAAGGAGGGAGACACAAGCGGGATGAGATATGGGGACATATGTATATGTATAACTGATTCACTTTGTTATAAAGCAGAAACTAGCACACCATTGTAAAGCAATTATACTCCAATAAAGATGTAAAAAAAAAAAAAGATCTGAATGAATGATAAGACAAATCATTTTTAAATGGGAACTTTAATATAAAAATGTTATTCTCTCAAATTATTATTAATGAAATTCAATACTTATTTAACACATCTTCTAAATCCAAAAATTTTTAATTGGATAAAATAATCTTAAAATTTGTATGAGAAAAAAAATTATGGATAGCAGTCAAGAATGTATAACAAAAAGTATTAATGACAGAAGGACTTACCTTGTCAAATATTGGAATATAATATTAACTATTCTTATCAAATAAATATTGTCATAGATAAAAAGTAAGTCAATGGAATAAACACAAAATCAGAAATAGATCTTAGTATCTATAATAGTTTTAAATATAACAAAATGTATTTTAAAGCAGTGGAAAAGGGTATATTACCTAATAAATGCTATTGGTGCAATTGATGATTCATTTAAAATAAAATGGAGCTAGACTGTATCTATACAGCATATAAAAACTGTCGGTGATTACTTAACTTACAAGGTTATGGCAGTATTGTTTGGAGTAAAAAAAAAAGTTGGAAAAATAAAAATTAACAATGCAGGCTGACTAAATAATGGTGCAGAGACATGATAAAGCCACTAAAATAATGATTTCTACAAGTTATTATTGAGGGGGGAAGAAAGATTCAGAAGCTGGCATACAGTATAATTTAATTTTTATAAAACAAACAATGCCAGCACTTCTTATATTTGTGTGTATTTGTGTATAATTTTATAAGCATCAAGAAAAATATAATAGGCTATGTACTAGATTATATATTTGGATCACTTGAGGTTGGATTCAGGATGAGAAGTAAATAAGAGTGAAAGGGAAAGGGGGAAAAGACACCAAAATTAAAAAAAAAATAATTAAAACTGCACTGAAAAAAGCATATATGACAATCACATTTATGAATTTATTAGTGATAGCTTATTTTAACGTATAAATAAAGCATTTTCAAATATAAAAGAAGTTGAAAAGAACTACAAATTAATTACTTCACTTGTTATCAGCAATTTATGTCTCTGCGTTATAATCTGCCACATCTTCAACAGTGTTGATATTTCTCTATGTTCATACATAATGTTCTTTGAATAAATTCAGTAAATGGAATTCTTAAACAGTATTCAATGGGCACAGCTTAATATGACCTTGTATCAACATATTGCTTTAGAAAAATGAGAGTGTCAGCAAAAATCTAGCAGTGGGAACATGAGAATTTGCAAATCCTCTTTACTGGACTTTGACTCCTAAAATGTAACAGATTAAATCTACGTTATGAGTCCTGCTGAACATGAGAAGCAATTTATCCAATCTAGCTTAGAGAGAGCTAAGAGTAGAAATCAGACTAAAGAGGAGGAGCCTAGCAAAAGGTTTGATAAAAGCTAAGTACGTCCAAGAAGGCAGAAAATCAAGCTCAAGGGAAGGAAATGTAAAACTGGTAGCCTAGAACTAAAAAATGCAGCCAGTATCCAGCTATCAGTGGAAGTGTCCAACTCATATAGGGATGGCAGAAGAAATTAATCAAGAATCTTAATTCTAGACCAGAGGCTCTTTGCTTTATGCCTTATATCATGCAGTGTCAATGTGTGGTACAGCTAGAAATCATAGGTTTTAGTAGTTCAAAGACAAGAGGCTGTCAGGTCCTACCCGCACTTGATAAAATCAGTTGCTAAAGTCTAGTTTTCTGGCACTTTTTTAAAATTATCTGACAAATAGTACAGTTTTATCAGGTCAAATTCCTTATAGTTGAGCCTTCTCTATTGAGATAATATTTCATTGTGAAGTTTCAGTAGCTGTGTATGTAGCAGGACAGTCTCTGGTTTGTCTGCACACAAAGGTCACTTTCTACCTTGGATGGTCATTAGTCTGTATAACACTTTACAGAGTTAACCACAAAAGTATCCTCAGTAAAGAAGTTTTATTTTCTCCCTTCTCATCAATGGCCTAAAGGGATCTATGGCCCAAGATAGTATTGAAACATATTTGCAGTACACCACACAGATCTGAACCCAATCCCCAAGACTAGGTTGAACAGGAAAAAAAATGGTAGTAAGTTTTTACATATGACATATAGGCAAAAATAATGGATGAGATCCCCCAAACATTGGGCCTCTTTCAACATAAGTGAAACTATTTTTATAGGAAAGCAAAAATTAAAACAGTATTAAAGCACTGTAGTGAAGAGTTCAGTAAAAGAGTCTAGATTTCCAGATTTCTGCCTGGAAATAATTAGTCCTGTCTAAAGCCTACCAATTACTAATAGTCATGTTATGTTTTGGTGACCATGATATTAGAGAATTCCAGACAGAACACAGTCTACTGGTCCTGAATTGTAGGAGGTATTGGGAAGACTTTCAGGAAACGTAGTCAACTGAAGATATTGTCAGCTAAAAAGTTTCATCTGGAGAACACTGTTGTAACAATCTTTTAGAGTTGTGGCCTGTATCCTTTCTGTTTTTAGAAAGAACGTCTCTTGGAGATGAATTACCATCTACTATTTCAGTGCATCACAAGTACCTTAAAGTCCACAGTTCCAGTGCTGAACTTCATGTTTCCATCACTGCCAGTACTTTTTCCAGTATTCCCAAGCTCATTTAGAAAGAATAGAAATAACATTTTCTAGATCCTGTGAATCATCCTAGGCCTATTTCTTCCAATAAGTCAACAAGTTCTGTCAAATCTGTCTAATTTGCTTATTCATTTCCTTCTGTCTGGAACTGTCTGCTCCCAGAGCCACCCATGGCTGACTCCTCTCTTATCATCCATATCTTAAATCAAATGTCACTTGCCCTAGAATTCTTTGATGACCCTTCCATCTAAAGTAGCCTCTCCCACCCCAGAACTTCCCAAAAACCCTATTTTAATTTCTTTGTAACACTGATTACTATCGCAAATTCTCTCACTTATTACTTGTTTCTCCCCTTTCTAAAATTTCTCCTTGAGGGCAGGAATCTTGCATAGCTTATTCAGCACTGAATCTTCGCTGCCTTGTACACTGTTCAGTTCATAGTATGCATTTAACATGAATGTACATTTTAAATTCATTCATTATCAAATTCACTCAACAAATCCTTATTAAGCACTTGTGTGCCAGGCACTGTGTTAGGCATAGAAGATACGATGGTAGGCTGAAACGAACCCTATCTTTGTACTCATGGATCTTATATTTAATAAAAGAGATATATACTAATCAAATAATCACATAAATAAATCTAAAATTACAACTATAAGTAGTGACTTTCATCTGTTTTCCCTTCTCTTTATCTCCATCACCATTGCTTTAGTTTAGGCTATCATTGCCTCATGCCTCAGCTATTAAAATCATCTATTTCCCTGCCTCCACTCTTGCACCCTCCACTATGTTTTTCCAAAACTAAAGTGCAAATATTAACTCATTTTCTACATTAAAATCATTAATAACTTCAATGGCCTTCAAGAACAAATATCTAAATGCTTTAAGATAATGGCCATTTATGACCTACCCTTCAACTATCTCTTCTTCCCCTCCTCACACTCTATGCTCCAGTCACCCCTGAATTACACTCTTATCTCTTGACCTTTATGTATGTTGTTCCTTCTGCCCTGTACATATGTTCCTACTCTTTGATTAAGTGATTCACTTACTTATAATTCAGTGGAGATGAACTCCCCCAGAGAGCCCTTTCTGAGCTCACTCAGCCTGGCTCAGCCATCCCTTTTCTGTGTTCTCTTAGCAAAAGAAAGGTTATCTTGTTGTGCTATAACTGTTTA
Organism: Globicephala melas; assembly: GCF_963455315.2. Taxonomy (NCBI): domain Eukaryota; kingdom Metazoa; phylum Chordata; class Mammalia; order Artiodactyla; family Delphinidae; genus Globicephala; species Globicephala melas. The sequence continues at coordinate 127,859,783 of NC_083314.1, read as the reverse complement.
TTTACTTGCTTGTTTCCCTTGCAGGCCAACGATTTCCTTTGTGGCAGAGTGTCTTTAATATTTCTATCTCCTTTGCCTAGAACAGTAGCAAGTATGTAGAATAAATGGAAAGATGGCTGGATGGATGAACGGATGGATGAATTCCCTTGACAAAATTAAAAATTAAAGTCTAAGGTAATATTCAACACCGCTTCAAACATGTACTATTAAGAATATGTGTAAACAGTAAGCTAAGCAAAATGAGAAGACAGAGAAATACACATCAGATGAAGGAGCAAGATAAAAACCCACCAGACCAAACAAATGAAGAAGAAAAAGGCAGTCTACCTGAAAAAGAATTCAGAGTAATGATAGTAAAGATGATCCAAAATCTTGGAAATAGAAAGGAGAAAATACAAGAAATGTTTAACAAGGACCTAGAAGAACTAAAGAGCAAGTGAACAATGATGAACAACACAATAAATGAAATTTAAAATTCTCTACAATGAATCAATAGCAGAATAACTGAGGCAGAAGAATTGATAAGCGACCTGGAAGATAAAATAGTGAATATAACTACTGCAGAGCAGAAGAAAGAAAAAAGAATGAAAAGAATTGAGAACAGCCTCAGAGACCTCTGGGACAGCATTAAGCACACCAACATTTGAAATATAGGGGTCCTAGAAGAAGAAGAGAAAAAAAAGTTTCTGAGAAAATATTTGAAGAGGTTATAGTTGAAAACTTCCCTAATATGGGAATGGAAAGAGTCAATCAAATCCAGGAAGCACAGAGAGTCCCATACAGGATAAATCCAAGGAAAAACACACCAAGACACATATTAATCAAACTATCAAAAATTAAATACAAAGAAAAAATATTAAAAGCAGCAAGGGAAAAGTAACAAATAACATACAAGGGAATCCCCTGATACTGATCTTTCAGTAGAAACTCTGCAAGCCAGAAGGGAATGGCAGGACATATTTAAAGTGATGAAATAGAAAAACCTACAACCAAGATTACTCTACCCAGCAAGGATCTCATTCAGATTCAACGGAGAAGTTACAATCTCTCCAGACAAGCAAAAGCTAAGAAAATTCAGCACAACAAAACCGGCTTTACAAAAAATGCTAAAGGAACTTCTCTAGGCAGGAACCACAGGAGAAGGAAAAGACCAACAATAACAAACCCAAAACAATTAAGAAAACTGTAATAGGAACATACATATCAAAACTACCTTAAATGTAAATGGATTAAATGCTCCAACCAAAAGGCATAGACTGGCTGAATGGATACAAAAACAAGACCCATCTATATGCTGTCGACAAGAGACCCACTTCAGACATAGGGAGACATACAGACTGAAAGTGAGGGGATGGAAAAAGATATTTCATTCAAATGGAAATCAAAAGAAAGCTGAGGTAGCAATTCTCGTATCAGACAAAGTAGACTTAAAATAAAGACTATTACAAGAGAAAAAGAAGGACATGACATAATGATCAAGGGATCATTGATCAATCCAAGAAAAAGATATAACAACTGTAATATTTATGCACCCAACATAGGAGCACCTCAGTACTTAAGGCAAATGCTAACAGCCATAAAAGGGGAAATCAACAGTAACACAACCATAGTAGAGGACTCTAACACCCCACTTTCACCAATGGACAGATCATCCAGAATGAATATAAACAAGGAAACACAAGCTTTAAACGATACATTAAACAAGATGGACTTAATTGGTATTCATAGGACATTCCATCCAAAAAAAACAGAATACACTTTCTTCTCAAATGCTCATGGAACATTTTCCAGGATAGATCGTATCTTGGGTCACAAATCAAGCCTTGGTAAATTTAAGAAAATTGAAATTGTATCAATTATCTTTTCCAACCGTAACACTGAGACTAGCTATCAATTACAGGGAAAAAAAACTGTAAAAAATACAAACAAATGGAGGCTAAACAATACACTAATAAATAACCAAGAGATCACTGAAGAAATCAAAGAAACTCAAAAAATACCTAGAAATGAATGACAATGAAAACATAACGACCCAAAACCTATGCGATGCAGCAAAAGCAGTTCTAAGAGGGAAGCTTAAAGCAATACAATCCTACCTCAAGAAACAAGAAGCATCTCAAATAAACAACCTAACCTTACACCTAAAGCAATTAGAGAAAGAACAGAAAAAAAAAATCAAAGTTAGCTGAAGGAAAGAAATCATAAAGTTCAGATCAGAAATAAATGCAAAAGAAATGAAGGAAACAATAGTTAAGATCAATAAAACTAAAACCTGGTTCTTTGAGAAGATAAACAAAATTGATAAAACACTAGAGAGCCTCATCAAGAAAAAAAGGGAGAAGACTCAAATCAATAGAATTAGAAATGAAAAAGGAGAAGTAACAACTGACTGCAGAAATACAAAGAATCATGAGAGATTACTACAAACAACTATATGCCAATAAGATGGACAACCTGGAAGAGATGGATAAATTCTTTGAAAAGCACAATCTCCTGAGGCTGGATCAGGAAGAAATAGAAAATATAAACAGACCAATCACAAGCACTGAAATTGAAACTGTGATTAAATATCTTCCTACAAACATAAGTCCAGGACCAGATGGCTTCACAGGCGAATTCTATCAAACATTTAGAGAAGTGCTAACACCTATCCTTCACAAGCTCTTCCAAAATACAGCAGAGGGAGGAACACTCCCCAACTCATTCTAAGAGGCCACCATCACCCTGATACCAAAACCAGACAAAGATGTCACAAAAAAAAGAAAACTACAGACCAATATCACTGATGAACATAGATGCAAAAATCCTCAACAAAATACTAGCAAACAGAATCCAACAGCGCATTAAAGGATCATACACCATGATCAAGTGGGGTTTAACCCAGGAATGCAAGGATTCTTCATTATCAAACAATGTGATAACCCATATTAACAAATTGATGAAGAAAAACCATAGGATCCTCTCAATAGATGCAGAAAAGCTTTTGACAAAATTCAACACATATTTATGATAAAAACTCTCCAGAAAGTAGGCAAAGAGGGAACTTACCTCAACATAACAGAGGCCATATATCCCACAGCCAGCATCATTCTCAGTGGTGAACCCACAGCCAACATCGTTTTCAATGGTGAAAACCTGAAACCATTTCCACTAAGATCAGGAAGAAGACAAGGTTGCCCACTCTCACCACTATTATTCAACATAGGTTTGGAAGTTTTAGCCACAGCAATCAGAGAAGAAAAAGAAATAAAAGGAATCCAAATTGGAAAAGAAGAAGTAAAACTGTCACTGTTTGCAAATGACATGATACTATACATAAAGAATCCCAAAGATGCTATCAGAAAACTACTAGAGCTAATCAATGAATTTGGTAAAGTAGCAGGATATAAAATTAATGCACAGAAATCTCCGGCATCCCTATACACTAATGAGGAAAAATCTGAAAGATAAATTAAGGAAACACTCCCTTTTACCACTGCAACAAAAAGAATAAACGGAATAAAACTACCTAAGGAGACAAAAGACCTGTATGCAGAAAACTATAAGACACTGATGAAAGAAATTAAAGATGATACAAACAGATGGATAGATATACCATGTTCTTAGATTGGAAGAATCAACATTGTGAAAATGACTATACTACCCAAAGCAACCTACAGATTAAATGCAATCCCTATCAAACTACCAATGGCATTTTTCACAGACGTAGAACAAAAAAAATTCACAATTTGTATGGAAACACAAAGACCCCCAATAGTCAAAGCAATGTTGAGAAAGAAAAATGGGGCTGGAGGAATCAGGCTCCCTGACTTCACACTATACTACAAAGCTACACTAATGAAGACAGTATGACAAAGGAGGCAAGAATATACAATGGAGAAAAGACAACCTCTTGAATAAGTGGTGCTGGGAAAACTGGACAGCTACATGTAAAAGAATGAAATTAGAACACTCCCTAACACCATACACAAAAATAAACTCAAAATGGATTAAAGACCTAGATGTAAGGCCAGACACTATCAAACTCTTAGAGGAAAACATAGGCAGAACACTCTATGACATACATAAGAAGATCCTTTTTCACCCACCTCCTAGAGAAATGGAAATAAAAACAAAAACAAATGGGACCTAATGAAACTTAAAAGCTTTTGCACAGCAAAGGAAACCATAAACAAGACAAAAAGTCAACCCTCAGAATGGGAGAAAATATTTGCAAATGAAGCAACTGACAAAGGATTAATCTCCCAAATATACAGGCAGCTTCTATAGCTCAATATTTAAAAATACAACAACCCAATACAAGAATAGGCAGAATATCTAAATAGACATCTCTTCAAAGAAGATATACAGATTGCCAACAAACACATGAAAAGATGCTCAACATCACTAATCATTAGAGAAATGCAAATCAAAACTACAATGGGATATCACCTCACACGAGTCAGAATGGCCATCATCAAAAAACCTACAAACAATAAATGCTGGAGAGGGTGTGGAGAAAAGGGAACCCTCTTGCACTGTTGGTGGGAATGTAAATTGATGCAGCCACTATGGAGAGTAGTTTGAAGGTTCCTTAAAATACTAAAAATAGAACTACCATACGATCCAGCAATCCCACTACTGGGCATATACCCTGAGAAAACCATAATTCAAAAAGAGTCATGTACCCCAATGTTCATTGCAGTTCTATTTACAATAGCTAGGACATGGAAGCAACCTAAGTGTCCATCAACAGATGAATGGAGAAAGAGGATGTGGCACATATATACAATGGAATATTACTCAGCCATATAAAGAAACGAAATTGAGTTATTTGTAGTAAGGTGAATGGACCTAGAGACTGTCATACAGAGTGAAGTAAGTCAGAAAGAATAAACAAATACCATATTCTAACACATATATATGGAATCTAAAAAAAAAAAAAACGGTTCTGAAGAACCTAGGGGTAGGACAGGAATAAAGACACAGACATAGAGAATGGACTTGAGGACAGGGGGAGGGGGAAGTGTAAGCTGGGACAAAGTGAGAGAATGGCATGGACCTATATACACTATGAAATGTAAAGTAGATAACTAGTGGGAAGCAGCCACATAGCACAGGGAGATCAGCTCAGTGCTTTGTGACCACCTAGAGGGGTGGGATAGGGAAGGTGGAAGGGAGACCCAAGAGGGAGGAGCTATGATGATATATGTTTATGTATAGCTGACTCACTTTGTTATACAGCAGAAACTAGCACACCATTGTAAAGCAATTATTCTCCAATAAAGATGTTTAAAAAAAAAAGTGTGGAAAAAATATATTGACCAGAACAGAAGGGTAGTGAAGACATTTAAATCTTCCAAGCACTATAGAGGGTAGCACTCAGTAATAAGTTCACTAAATATATTCCATGTTTGTTGTTAAGGAAAAAACATTAACTATCCATAGCCCTATGTTTGAAATGTTAGAAGGTAAGGCAACATAGCAATCATATTATCAGATTGAAGGACAGTTTGCAAGATTTCTACCATTGATGAAACACAAACTTAAACAAAGTATATTAACCCTGAAAACAAAGGGTATTAAAAACCTCTAATCTTCAGTAGGAACTCTGTAACCAAAGAAGAAAAAGGTATGGTGACAATCTTTTTTCACTAGATACATAGAATCATGGGAGCAATACCATATGTTAGAGAAATTTGAATATTTAGACAAATAAAATATAGTGCAGGCTTAGACTTACTAATTAGTATATGACAACAACTGCTCTGCTAGGGAAGTTGACTATTTTTTTCTAGTGAAGGGGAACATGAGGGCACAAAGATAAGCTGGTCCTTGAGAAACTCTCAGCATGTTTGCAAGCAGAAAGTTGTTTGCTGCAGTTAGCCATTAGGGACAGAATGAGTATTGAACAGAAAGTATTGGGTTGGCCAAAAAGTTCGTTCGGGTGTTCTGTAACATATTACAGAAAAGCCTGAACGAACATTTTGGCCAACCCAGTATAAAAATAGGGTGATTCTAGTTATTCTACTGGAGAACATCCTAGCAGAGGGGAACTACTTTCACGTTACCCACAACAAATCTAGAGAAAATAACTTCCCTTGTCCAAAAAGGGTAAGGTAATTACTAGTGCAGGCACTTATTATACCAGCTATGGTCCTAGTAGAGGTGTCAGTTGATCATCTGTAAAACACCCATCCAATATTCAACAGATATTCATTAAGTACCAGCTATATCAAGCATTAGGCTACACGAACCCTAATTATTAGGAGGAAGAACTAAGGGTGGCTGATAGAATGAAGCAATAGTGAAATTTTAGGAGTCACCACTAATAGCCAATTAGATTAGATTCCAGCAGCCAAAGAAGTAAGGTCCTTAAGAGTCTCAGAATAAGTGAGCCACTGATGACAGTTCTTTTTATATAGATGACAGAGAGGCAGAGTATCTGAACAAAGTACCAGTCACCTCAGGAATTATCCGAAAAATCAACCTGTGAACAGGATAACTTCAGATCCACCAACAGTAATGAGTGAAGACATAACTCCTAGGTGCTACTGCTAAAAGGAAAAGAACATTTTGGGGTATACGGAATATTTGGAAAGGAATAACTGTGTCTAAATATATCTTATCTAACACTTGATCATGAGTTGATTTGCATTTGTCAAGGTGGCAAATTCTCAAATGACAAAGGAATGAAACCTAAGATAAATTCAACAAGATGCTTTTTCTATAAGTCTGTTATCATTTCTAACACTCAAATATTGGAAAGGAAGGTCAGTGAGTCTTCTAATGGAAAAAGGAGATTTGGGGTGTGTGTGTGTGTGTGTGTGTGTGTGTGTGTGTGTGTGTGTGTGTGTAAGTCACTAGGTCTGAAAAGAAAAGAATAGATAGTAAAAATGAGAGAAAGTGGAGTCATCTTCCTACTTCCTCTCCACTAAAGCTAATGTTTGGGGTTTTTTTATGGGAGATGTGGTTTTCAAGGGAGACAGGGTTGCTGTGTCAGGCTTGGGGTGGCTGCAGGGTCTGGAAGTATAGCCATAAAGCTAAAGAGAATCTGAAGAACCAGCAATGTGTGGCCCACGGCAGCAGGCTGGATGGTAGAACGGTGTGTCCTTTCATCCTCCCAAAGTAAATTTAAAGAACTTTTAAAGGTTGGGATCTGATGGCATCCAGACTTTTTAGACACAGACCTTCTGACTTCAAGGGTTACTTACCATTTTCTATTTGTAAAACATCTTACTATAATTCTGCCTTAAGAATATATGTATTACCAGGTGTCCCATATAAGGTATACATCAGAACATTCTTAAAATTCATAATAAAAATCATAACAATAACCATTACTTATAGTGGTGTTATTCAAACCAAAGTTTCTTTTCAATTAGCTTCAAAATTAATTTCTTAGCACTGAATATCAATTCTGCATTAGTACTCCTCTGGTAATTATTGCTTACTGTCAAGGCTCCATTAAGATTCCATGCTTGAAATGATGAATGTGTACCTCTATTGATTACTGCTTGTGATTTATTGAGTTATTCTTAGAATAATCATATTTTTAGCAATATGTTTAGTTTTTCCAACATTTGTGAATCTAGTAAAGCTTGAAAAGTGTACATATATATTTAAACTCACAGTTGGAGTACTACGTCATATTTTTTCAGGCCCTTAGGGACACTGGTATAAATACATTAGTTTAGTGAAGGCTCTATTACAAAATTATCATACGTTTCCATGCCAAAGGAACTTAGAAATATAAAAAATATTTTTATTTTGTTTCTGGTTGTGATTTTATTACAAGTTGCTTAGTTTTTAGTCTCCTCTTTCTCTTTTAATATCCTTCCTACCGTGAACCTACAGTGAAGATTTTTGTCAACATAGATATTTAGATCTGTTAGCAATTTTTTTTTTTAGTTTTATAACTTGTTCTTGCAAGTTCGCAGTCTGAGAACAGATACATAAGTAAAGAGTCACAAGAAAGTTCTTTAAGAGAAGTTCTTTAAGAATGGAGAAGTCAGCTGATTCCCTCAGAGGAGTGCAAGAAGGATTGAATAAAACATATAAAACCTTAAGTACAGAGCCATTTAAAGGGTCACAACATGGTGTTGAAATATTCAATGATCCACTGAAGAATATTAAGTTAAGGAGTGACATGATCACTTTGAATCTTTAACAGTTACATTGACAGTTATGAAGCAAATTTATGGAGGAAGGAATTGGGGTGTCTGGAGACAGAGAGATGGAGTTAGAGAACATTTCAATAGCTTAAAGATCATGTGGACCAGTTTAAATGAATAACAATGGAGTGGAGAGGAAAGACACAAGATATAGTTTAAAATACAGAGTCAAAAACACTTTAGTAAATGATTGAATTTGAGTTGGGAAAGATTGAAGGAAAAGAGACATCAGGATGAACCACTGGTTGCCAGTTTGGAAAACTTGGTGAATTATTGTGCTATAAACAGACATATAAGAAGGTTTGGGAGAGATAGAAGGGGTAGGACAGATACTAGTTAGAAATATTGAATTTAGTTTGGGACTGATTTAAGTTTTAGTGAAATGCTCTGATGAAGAGGTCCAACTGATACACAGATCCAAAGACCAGGAGAGAAATCTAGAATTAGAAGTTTGAGAATAATACCATAAAATTCATTATTAAGCCCAGAGCAATCAGGGCTGAATTTCTAGTTCTACTAGAATGATTAGATTAATTGAGATAAGTCAACATGGTGAGATATTTTATGAAGTCATTAAAATTATGTTTTTAATAAGAAAATGCTCAAATAGTAATATCCTATCAAATAGAAACAGAAAACAAAATTGCTTGTGCAGTAAAATGTCAATTGTGTAAAAATTGGCCTTAAAAAGGCTAGAAAGAAAAGCATTAGAGTTATATTGGTCCTACTAGGGTTAAACATTTATGGTGACTTTTCCCCATCTTTCTATTTATTTATATTTTGTAAGTTTTCTATGTGCATTACTCAAAAATTAATTTAGTGTAAGCGTTGGCTTCCTGGAAAGATAATGATTAAGCTGACTTTAAAGGTCTAGATAGAAATTAACCAGATGAAGAGGATAATAGTAATAGAGGTACATAAGTGAGGAATACAGTGTGCACAGGGATCTGTAAGCAGTTGAGGGTTGTTGAAACATTCATGATGTCAGAGAGTGGTCAGAAAGGAAGCTAGATAGGAAGGTGTGTTAGCCCTATGACAGCTTGTTATGTTGAGATTCTATCCAGTGTACTCTGAGCATCTGTTAAAGGCATATATACACAGGGTAGTGTATTCATTTTCTAGGGTCACCACGGCAGAGTAACACAGACTGGTTCAAACAAGAGAAATTTATTTTCTCACAATTTTGGAGGTTAGCAGTCTAATATCAAGGTGTCAGCAGGGCTGGTTTCTTCTTAGGTCTCTCACCTTGACTTGCACAGAGCCGACTTCTCTCTATGTCTTCACATGGTCTTCCCTCCATGAATCTGTGTCCATATATCCTCTTCTTATAAGAACACCAATAACTGGTGTCCTTATTACATTAACGTCCACCCTAGTGACCTCATTTTAAGTTAATGGCCTCTTTAAAGATCTATTTAAAAATACAGTCCTATTCTGAGTTACCAGGGGTTAAGACTTCAACATACGAATTTGGAGGAAGGGGAGACACAATTCAGCACATAACAGAGAGTGATATGGTTAGATTTCCTTTGTTAACCATGTGGAATATGGATTTGAGGGAGAAAAGCTGGATGAACAGGCTGTTTTAATAATGTAGACAAGAAATCATTATGTTGTTTAGAACAGTGAATGTATATAAATCAATGAATGTAAAACACATGTAATCATAATAATTCCAGAGAGAACAGCTAGGTTAGAGGGGAAATAATGAATTCAATTTGAGAAAATTCAATTCTATACCTAGTATAGAGTTAGATATAGGAATCTGGAGCTCAAAGACAGATTGTTGGGATGGAATTCTGGATTTGGGCATCATTAGTACATATGTTATTTGAAACAGTGGGAGCAGATCAGTGTATCTGAGTGATGAGAGCAATGGACTTAGAACAGAAAACCAAAATTTACAGATCAGGCAGAGAATGAGCCCAGGAAGGAGATATGAAAACGTGAGGTAAAGCAGAAGAGTGCCTCATCATAGAATCTAAGGAAGTAGAGAGTTTTGATGAAGGGAATAATCAATAGTCAAAGAGAGCTTTGAGATCCTAAAGACAAAAACTGAGAAATGTTAGTTGGATTTGGAATTAGACGGACTTTTGGACGTGGATACTTGACAATTCCTTGAACTTCTATGTGCTAGACTCTGGGCGAAGCATTATAAAACATATAATTATATTTCATTTTGAGCTTCACTTAAGACTGAGAGAAGGGTTATTTTGTCTGTTTTACAGATTAAGAAAACAATGGCTCAGGAAAGTCAAAGTACTATCTCAAGATCAACAGACAGCAGCAGATCAGTGGAAGTCAGCTCTAGACTTCTTTCTGTCACCAAAACTGGCATGATTAACCACTAGTAATACTAACTCCCTAAAAGTGAGGCAGTTTAATTAACTTGGAAGGACTAGAATTCCAGAGAGCTGTGGGTTGGTGAGTGAATGGTGAGGAGGTAAAATAGACTACCCTTTTCAGAAGAGAAGAAAGTAGGACAGAGACCAACCCATCTTGCTCTCCTTTGTTTAGTACATTGCCTGGAACACAGTAGATGCTCAATAAATTTTAGTTCAATGAACAAGAAATAAATGTGGACATGAGCTAGGCATAAGGTGTACATGGAAGAGGAGGCAGCAGAGATGTAGATTGCATGCAGCCCAAAGGGGGGAAAAAGTGGAGAGGATAACACTGAAGAAGAAAGAGAAGAAAACTTAAGCCAGGTGCTTCCTAGAAAATGTTACTAGGGTTCAGGATCAAGACCACAAGTAAGAATTTCACCCGAAACACCTTCTTTACAGTTGAACAAAAAAAGTGAAGTATAAAAATAAGTATGTAAGGACACTTGACAAGTTGCTTCATCTTTTAACAATCCTCTCCATATTAAGCTTCTTCAGGAAAGAATATCTCGCCATTTCCAATAAGTTATTTGCTTTAAATTTTAATAAATTCATACATGTAATGCCCTGTGCCTAGATTTCCCTCTTTTTCACTGTATGGTAATCTTTTATTGCAACATAAAGACTTAGATCACAGATTATCTCTTAGAATTATTTATTCAATTCTCCAAACAGAATCTGTCACTTCCTCTCTTTTCTATCTCTTAATGCAATCCTGTAGTGACTTGGAGGCCGTAGAGAAAACACTCTTACATTTATTTATTAAGTGCCTTTGAAATACCTTAGCATATCAACAAAATATTTCAAAATGTTATATGGAATATTTTAAAGCAAAGGAATTTCATAAGCTGATTTAGCTTGGACACAATTTTATTTATTCAACTTTTATATATATAAATTCAACTTTTATATATATATAAAATTCAACTTTTATATATATAATAATATATGTTTTAAATTTTCTTACTAGTCAGCTAAAGACTATTCTGTTAGATGACTGCATTTTGTAACAAAAGCACATTCTTAATCCATTGAGTTTTAATAATCTTATACTGAAAATGACACATAGGTTGGAAAATTTTATGCAATGTATTTAAAGAATAAAATGTCACTTGCCATTATAAAGATTTATCTTTTGATCACTGTGATGTTTAAAGAAAATGATTTGTACTTGTGCCCTAGCTTCACTATCTTTAAAGCCAAATTGTGTGCTGTAATACTTTAAGCTTTCAGCTAGTGTTGAATTTTGGCTGGTTCAATAGTGGGATGAGATTACTGACTGCTATATTACTATTCTGTGAAACAAATTCATTCTTGAATAATCTATATGCCTTATGGGAAGGTCAAATGATAAGGCAGAAAGATCTGAAACAAAACACTAAGATTTCATTGTTTTAAGTTTGGCAGATATCCAGTTGCATATTTCAAATTATCTAAGAAAAATACACAAAGTGCACAATTATATTCAACTTGAGCTTGAACTTGAGCTATATAGAATTATCCTCATCTAATTTATAAAACATACTGGTATATATGAAATAGGAAATATAACATCTTTGTAACACTTGGCATATGTTGATATTTTCCTTCTATCACTAAATTAAGAATGTGAACTTAATAAACATATATTGGGAGAGTTAAGATAATGTGAAATAGCTATATCAATTTGTCCTTAAACACCTCTTTAAATAACTGTTTAATATTATACCTAAAAATACAAAAATAAAACTAAAAGTCTAGCAGAATCTGAGACAAAATATCCTCACAAATAATCTGTATATGTATTGCCTGTCAATTAAACTTACAGATAGGTAATTTTTGCTCAGTCTATGTGCATTTTTAATCTACCTAATGTAAGCATTGAATTGTTCAACTTTTAGAACATTTGCCAAGTTACAATGTAATTAATAATCATATGGATTTGAAGACTCTAGTTCTTTCTTTCTACTATGAAAATGCTTTAAGATTAATGTGCATTAATTTCAGTTGTATGAAAAAATATTGTAATGTAAGATTATGTTTTTATTTTTTAATTGAAAATGTAAGTCTAACTGGAGCAAAGAGAAATTTCTAATGCAGATAAACTATTCAGTCATCATTTAATATTATGTATAACCATAATTGCATTTATCTGGGAAAACATAATTTGCTTTGTTTTGCTATTTATGCATATCCAATTTTTAAATCATATGTTAGTAAAATTGTAGCATTTAATTAATTTGAATAAAATGTACATCAAAGTTGTAAGTGAAATATGTATAAGTCATTAATTAAAATATGCGATTGGTGGCTTTTCTGGAAATAAAGGAGAGAAAAATTAAGGTAGAGTAATAGCATGATTAATTGATTCAGGATGGCTCCTGATGAAAAATTATGTTCAGTAAGAGTTTGTCATTATAATTTGTGATCATATGTCACTTTACAGTATATCATATACAGTGGATTCAGGTGCACAAGCTGTATAAATGACTGTCATAAAAATGCCAATTTTTAAAATAAAAATGATGGTTATTTTACTGATTTAATTCAAAACTCATTGTATATTAATTTGAGCTATTGCTGTGTTTCCAGAGATGGTAAATACTTTGTAAATGATTTCGTTCTCATATATGCATATATCATTTAAAAAATCAAATCAATTATTTTTTAAAAATATGTTTCAAGATACAAATTTCACATGTTTTTATTAAAACATGAAGATACTGGGCAAAAGTTGTTTTTTAAATATTTAGTAAAAAATAAATAGAAGGAATGATTATTTTTTACAACCCAAAACATTCTTCCACTCAAAATTCTTTTAATATAATAAAATGTACTTTTTTACAGTATGTTCCCTTCTGTATCTCACTGATTTCTTCAGTATTTTTATCTCATATAAGAGCTTTTGTTAAACACTATAGATTAAGCTGAATTATTCTACATATGATGGGAACTGATAAATTTGAAAAGAAAATTTTATTTAACAGAGGACATTCATAAACCAAATTTTGTTATTTTCAAAGAGAAAAAGGGACACAAACTCAGAGTAAAATACCAATGGACTCATTTGTGTTCTGCCTTAAACAGCAGACATCAATAGTGCTTGTTATTGTAGAGTTAATTTAAATGAGTAGAAATAACCTTGGAAATAAAAGTTTAAGCAAGTTATTTTCATGAGACTGGTTTATTATGCAATGATTTTTATATGAATATTTTGCTTCCTTCTTTTAGGAAGTATGCATGTTTTTAGTCATCTTGTCAAATACCACTCAGTCTGATTTTCTGTTTCTATCCTATCTAGTACTTGTCTAATCCTAGAACTGTACCACTTTATGAAAATCTTGTTTATAACCTATTTATATAGAATTATATGAAAACAAACAAAAATTTCACGTCCCTGTGCTGTGGACCAATTGGTAACTATTTTAGTCGCCTTCTGCATTAGGAGTTCCATCTTTTGGGCATTGAAATTGATTTTTCTCATCTTAGCATCTGAAGATCCAGAGTGTGCCCCTTGCCCAATCGCCTGAGACTATACAGTGACACCTACAACAGAGGATGTGGAGGCAGCAGCTTTCGGGCACCAGAAATGGCAGCATCAGGAGCATCAGCACGAATAGACTTTGTAGAGGTAGTTCTCCCAAACTGTATTATGAAACCAAACATTTTTGGTGTGCTACCTGCTGACGGGGGCTGCCTTCTTATTGCCTAGTGTTATGCAAAATGTTTGGTCTTTGTTAAAGCTTAACAATAACATTTCTGACTAATATAGAGCAACCTGATTTTTTTCCCAAGTGTGTTCAGTTGCCTTAACTTTCAATTAACGTGAAATTTTATCAGTCTAGAAAAACATTAATACTCATATCTTTGTCCAGTTTATTTCACTCTTAGTTTATATAAAGCTGCTGTCACATATAATTTTTGTATAAATTTTTTTGACTAGATCAGAATAAACCATCATTTTAAAAGACATCCTAATGAAGTAAATAAGAGAATTTCTCTAGTCAGTTATATACTTCAGAGACTGAATAGGGTTGCCCAGGTTTTCTGTGTGGACCGCCTAGTGATATTCCATTGTGAACTTATTTTGCAAAGTGAAAGATTATTCCCAGATGGTCCCAGTCAAAATATGAAAGGCCAGTGATTGATTGGTTTTATATATCCTTTCATTTTATGTAATTTAATGTGAAATAGTTATTTTGTAGCTATAAAACACATTTGTTAATTAACCACATTGGCCTTATCTATACAGTTCAATGACTTATAACATTTCAATCTGCATGTAGAATGAACCTCTGTAATGATGTCTTTGCAAAATAAATAAAAATTGACACAATGGGTGCATTTGCTTTTAACATGTTATACATTTGACTTAGAAAAGTAGGTTATATTTCATATTGAAATTTTGAAGAGTTTGAAATTCAGCATCCAGAGATCTTCATCTTGGTGCAGTACAACAAATTCATTCTTCACCCCATCTTCACTCCTTTTTGGAACAAGGCATGATATAAAGAATTTATACTAGTTCTATTGGAACTATTGCTTGATTAAATATAATTTGAACATTCTTTGCATAAACCAGATATGAGCAGGATAGATACATTGACCTTAATAGTATTTTTATTTTTTTTTGTTTTGTTTTTTTCTGTTTTATTTCCTTATTTAGGAAATTACAAATTGTTATTTTTTGCCAAATCTACACTACGGAGTTGAAATGTACTTTTCTGAATATTTCCATTCTGTCCTAATGTATTTTAATTATATGAATTTATAAAATAATGGCCTTAAATGCATAGACCTTTGTAAAAAGTACATATATATTTGAAAGTGGATGTTGTTTTTTTAGTTAAAATTGTGTAAACACTGATTTTTCCATGAGTACTTATAAAGATCTTATGTAAAAATTCATAAAACTACTTAATTGAGTTTGTACAACATAGTTTTTACCTGTGTGTCATATACTCATTTACTTCTGTCATTTTCACAATATATTGCATATGTCTCTAGAAACTGTATATTGAAAGGTATGTTGCTCTTCTAAGAACACAAAAGTAAATCTCTGACTCTGCTTTAAAACAAATTGTGCTATTTTAGTATAGTTTTATAATGTGCTCTCATCATGTCCTTCAAATGCCATTTTCAAGATTACTTAAAACATTCTGCATGAAAGTAGCTTTAAAGTATTTAAGAAATACTTCTTCCTCTATCATGTTCCAAGTAAGGAACTGGATTTTCCACTGTTAAATTTTAAAAGTCTTACAGAGCTGCAGTTAAAATCTGCAGCATAGTGCAGTAGTTCTGTTTGATAATTATTTTGGTGGCGTGACCTAACTTCAGTAAACCATGCTGCATTCCTGGTCTTATGATAACATTACAATTGAGACCTGGTATATATAGGATAAAGGAAACTTTTCTTAAGGAAAAGACATTAACAAGTAACAAATAATTGTTATCGGGTTGGAATGGTTTAAAACCGCATCATGAGAAGTGATTACAAAAGTAAAAAATTAAATCAAATACCACTGAATATGATACTTAATTCGTTTTTGCCCACTGTTCATGCTATGTCACTGTAGTGTTCCAACAAGTGGAAGTGATTATAAATTCCTTCACAATGTTTATGGCACTCTAATCTTTTATGCTAAGAGGAGTCACATATACCAATTTAACAAAAATATTAAATGTGTTCATTTCATAAAGTTACATAATTTTTAGCCTTTCTCTCTCTATTTTTTTAAACTAGATAAACTGGTAAAAGGATAAGATGTGTTTATGTACATTTGTTATTATTGAAATAACAGTAATCTCCTATTGAGCTATCTTTTAGAAATATATTCTATTGCTTATACATTCATGGGTAGTGGAATATGGATATTAAACCAGAATTTGACTAAATCTACAATAATAACTAAAACAAAAATAACTCTTAAGAAGAAGGCAGCACAATAGGTGCTTACCCATTCTCCAGGATACCAAGTATTACAACAGAAACCCTTCCTTCTTTGTAAGATAAGTGTCCCTCCTGGGAACCTGGGCCACCATTTGAGCAACATATTGAATTGCCTTTCAACATCTTATTTACATCTCATGAAGAGAAGGCAACTTTTATAGCTCTTAGCAGCGTCTTAGAAAATAGAATACATCTCCCTATGTTTCTCAGAAATTACAGGTTCCTGCATGTTTATTAAGAATTTCATATACTCTCCCATCCCTATTTTTTTGTTCATATCAAATTTTACCAACTACGATTTCTGCCATTTTTATTTTCTTTTAAATCGAGTCAACTTTTCCTGGAGATCTAAATTTTGTCACAAAAGAATATGATTATTTTACAAATTTTTAGTCATAAACAAAACATAACAAAGTTATATTAGGTGTTTTCAGTTTTATATTATTTGCTTCTGCTACAGCAATCAGTATAAATTGGATAAAGACTGATAATTTATATGTATTTATTGGCAGAAAACCAGAGGTCTCAATTACTCAGGCTACTAGAATATTGTTGAGTACTTGTATAGGTGTCACTTTTATTTGAATTACTAAAATATAGTTTTAGTCCATCATTCTAAAATTTACCAGATATCTTTTAAGTAAGGTAATGATCCTGCCCTTTCTCTTCTCTCTTCACCTACTTGACTGGTTTCTTACTATCCATCCTTTAATCTTCCAATGTATCAGGCCTATACATCTATCTTTCTGTCTTATTTATTTATGTACTTGCCTTTTACATTCTTCTAAATTGTAGATTTCTTGAGGACAAGGTAGGCTGTTTTATTCATTCTCCAGAATACCTAGAATGGTGGCTTGCAAATAGTATGCATAGCTAATGAAGAAAAAAGAAAAGAAAGGAAGAAAAGTAATCCCCCCAAATACTTAAAGAAAATAAGATTACTTCCAGGGAGAGGTAAGGAGGACATATTTGAGAACATGTGATCTAGGTTTTAAAGGGGAAGTTATATTTCAACTATTGGGAAGAAAGCAGCAGTATACTTACAGAGGAAATGAAGGATGTAAGAACGTACAGGGCATAGTTACGGAATGCCCTGATTTTGCTGACGGTTGGATAAGTTAAAATGAGCAGTGGAAGTAAAAGTTGAAAGGTGGATTGAGGTGGTCCTGGCTAACTGACAGCTGCTAAAAATTTTTGACTACATGAGTAATAAGGAAGATTTGGCATTCAAGGCAGCAGTTAAAAACTCAAAAAAGAGAAAATAAATGTTACAGCAACATTTCATAAATAAAGCAAATACACAGTGCAGTACACATTTTTTCAGTCTCTTGTGAGTGGCTGGCACTGAAGATAGATGAAGTCATATGCACTACATCTCAGTCTTTGTCTTCCCCTCCAGTAAAACAGTAATCTAGACAAAATTGTTTTAGCGCATAAGTGGTCTTGAATTCCTTGACAGTGAAAGGGAACAAATATTTATTTAGTAGATATAGTAGGCTCTTTATCCACGAACCTTATTTTATTAAACCTTATAACAGTGTAAGGTATGGCTTGTCACTTTTTTTAACTGACGAGGAAACTGAGTCTCAGAAATTAAGCAGAGTAGAAAGTGGCAGAACCTGGATTCAAGCCCATTTCTCTCTCCTGTGCTCCATAATGTACTGACTTCACTGTTTTACGTACAGATTGTAGTCCTGCTTAAATGATATTTTTAGCAACTTCAAATTATTTATGCTGATTTTGTTCTTGATTGATTTATCTCCAAGGTACTTGATTAGGAATCAAATCCTATAAATGCCTCTTCTAGATTATAGATATTTGTCACATATGGCAAGAATTGCTTATCCTTTTGAGGTGTTTTCCATTAAAAAAAAAATACATCAGGGTATGTTTGGGGTTCTGGAATCACAGATTAACCATTCAGTCCTCATAATGATAAATTAAGGAGATGATCAATGAGTTTCATAAGGTTATGAGTGTCAGTTTATTTGTGATAATGTAAGGTTTTGTTCCTGCCTTTAATTTATGGCTGAGTGTCTTTAACTATCAGTTTTATCTTTCCAACCTTTTAAAATCAAGGTGATTTCTTCTTTAGCGTTTCCTAACATACAAGATTGTAAAGGTAACAATACCTCATACAGCGAACGTGTATTACATTTTTCAAAGCTTTCAATAGTAATTTTTTGATCTGCACATTAACCTGGTAAGGAAGGCATAAAAGATATTTTCCATTCAGGTAATAAGAACTTTAATGTTATTTGCCACTATATAAATAATATTCTTAGCCCCGCAGACAATGCACTGATTTTTGTGTCAGCTTATGTTATTTATTGGTGTACATTAATTCTATGTTATATTTTTTCTTGAGGACAAATGTTTAGAATTGCAATTTTCATTTTAAGTTGATGCTTTGCAGAAGGATTTCACAAAAACTGGTAAAACTTTGAAATATAATTTTTTTCTATGGTAATTACCACAAAATACAGTTAAGTAGTTCAGGATGTTTCTATAGTAATTACTGAACAATGTGCTTTCGGTATTTTTGATATAAGTAAATATAGAAATTACGTAGCTTCTAACGTCAAAGCATTTGTTACTCTAAGATATTTCTAAATTTGCTTTTTAATATAAAATTGATCATGCTTGAAATCAAACTTTTTTTTCTGTGTACATAATTGATATACATTTTACTCTTTAGGAAAACAAATAGAAACTGGAAAATTTTTAGGAAAAAGCAGAAGAATGTAATTCTCATCAGTCTTCTCTCTGGATCAACAGGTTTATATGGGCATCTAAAATTGTTGAAAAAAAAAAGACTTGGAAATAAAGAGGATTAAAAAACAGCAGTAAATATGGATACACTGAGATGGCAATCTATAAACTGTTGTCCTAGTTTTGTCATTTAGTAATTTTAACAGAAGAGCAAAACAGTATATTCCTTTAATACCAAGCTTAGGGCACAAGAAATAAATGTATTTAACACAGTGACGGAAAACTCAATAAGAAAATGAAAATTAGAATCAAGGAAAACTTGCCCAACATTTATTGAAAACTTACAATTGAGCACTGTACTATGTGTTGAGAATTTCAAAGATATATTGAGCCCTTTCACTGAGTTTTTGGTTCTGTGGAAGAGATAGTCTAGCCAAGGAAAATCATGTGCAAAAGCAGAGAGATGAATGGAAACTGATGAATTATGCAAAGTACTAGGAGATTCATTTGTGTTGTATGTATTGGCTTGTGCATAAAAAGAGATGGGGTTTGAAAAGTAGAGAAAAGCCTATTCGAGTAGTGTTTTGTATGCCAGTATAATGGTTAGATCAATAAAGAGAAATAAGCCTAATTCAGTGAATTTTGCAAGGAATACTGGCCGTTTAATTTTACCTAATATAGGCACTAGAATTTAACTCTTATAGGTCATATAATTGCTAATATTTATTGAGTTCTAAACTCTTTACATATATTAACTCATATAGCCCTTACATTAACTCTCTGAAGTAGGTATTAGTACCATCCTTATTTTATAAGTAAGGACACTGAAACATAAAGAAATTACTTACCCAATGTCACAAAGTTGGTAAGGTGAGGTGGAAGGATTCTAACCCTGGCAGCCTGACTCAGAAGCCTTGTTCTTAATAACCATGGCACAGCAAGGTAGAGTTCACTCAAACTGGACTGAAGTTTTAAGGATATGTGATGATATCTTTTTTTAGAGATTTGAATACATATTGAATTTGGGAAAGTTTTGGAAACATTTGTTAATAAAGTATCCAACTCTTCTTTTTTTTAAAAAAAAACAGCTTTATTTAAGTATAATTGATATCTAATAAATTGCACATATTGAAAGTAACAATTTGATAAGTTTTGAAACATATATACACCACCAAAAGCATTACCACAGAAAAGATAATGAACATATCCATCGCCCAAAAACGTTTCCTCATGGCACTGCTTACTCACTCCCCACCCAGGCAAATACTATTCTGCTTTCTATCACTACAGATTAGTTTGAAGAATTAGTTTCCAGAATTTTATGTAAATATTATCTTAGAGTATATTATCTTTTTGGGGGGAATATGGCTTTTTTCAATGAGCATTATTATTTTATTTGTCTATGTTATAATGGTTATCAATTTTTATTGCTGAATAGTATTCCACTGTATAAATATAGCACAATTTCTTTACCTTTTCCCCTCTTGATGGATATCTGAGTTGAAAGTTTTTTTCCAGTTTTTCTCTGTTACGAGTTGGCTGCTCTGAATGGTCATGTGCAAGTCTCTGTATGAATGTTTAAGGAAAGAAGTCAGGCACAAGGAATATATATGTTTTCATTTATGTAGCATATAATGTGAGGCAAAACTAGTCTATCTTACCAGAAATTATAATAGTGGTTATCTTTTGGGAGGTAATTAGTGACTAAAAGGGTGCATGAGGGAGACTGCTTTTGGACTCTGAAAGCATTTTGTTTCTTCATCTTGATATTGATTACATGGGTAACCAGTTCAGTATATGAAAATTCAGTGAGCATTACACTTCTGCTACGTACTCTTCTATAGGTATCTTACACTTTGATTAACAGTTAAAGTAAAAGTGAGGCTAAACAGCTAAAGTAAAAGTGAAATAATTTGGTTCAGTCTAGATAATTTTCTATATGTTATCTGGCATGTATGCTTTTTATTTCATAGCTCTTATTAATATTCCAGTTTTATACTCCTATAATATCCTCCTTGTACATTCTATACCATTACATTTACACCTTTTGCTGTAATTACTATTTTACTGTATGTCTTTCTTGTCAAATTATAAAATTTCTGTAAAAGAAGGTAATATCTAACTTTCTTACCTCCATGTCCATTGTCTGGCACTGTTCTTGGTACATAGTAGGTATTCAACGAATACTTGGATGAATGATACATAATTTTTCTTTCTGGTTTCTTGTGTACCTTCTCCAAGTTTAGCCACTGAGTCTTCATTATTTGTTTTCTACTGAAGGTTTTGCTTCCCCTACTGTCTACAAATTATGGATTATATTGTGTGATATTAAAAGTTTTTCCTCCTAACTTCAGTTCTTTGTTTTACCATACATTTTTCAAACTAATAATAACTTCTATTTTTGAATGTTTACCATGGGCTCTGAGCACTTTACATCTACTAACTTATTTAAGATGCACCATCCAACAATGTAGATACTCATATTGTTCCCATTTTATGGAGAAACTGAGGCACAGGAATGTTAAATATCTTGCCCAAGGTTATAAGGTCTTGTAAGTGACAGAGTTCATATTTAATCCCAGACAGTCTAACTATGTAAGTCATGATTTTATACAGTATAGTCTTCTGTGTTTATATACACTACATTATGTCATAACATTTCTTCATTTCCTTCAGAACTTGGATAAAATGTTAACTTTCAACAATGGCTCTCTCTGACCACTTTATATGAAATAGAAGCTCTCCAGATGATCTCAATCGTTCTCACCCTGCTTTATTTTCTTCATAGCGCATTTCACCACATGCTATATTGTACATTTATGTTTATTTCCTTCTCATACATCTCTCCCACTAAAATGGTAGCTCTACAAGGGCAGAGGTTTTATCTGTTTTACTTTTATCTACAGTGTTATATCTTAGAATAAAGCCTAATACATAGTAGATGCTTAATAAATATTTGTTAAATGAACAAATAAATGCTTCATAGAATCAACTTACACTGTGACACTTTGGTGCTACAGGGTTGGCAGAGGTTTTTAAAACTCCCTTTAGCAGAGTCACTTCTTGCTTACAATAGTGACCAAAAAGGATCTCTATTGGACAGAAACACAGACACCATTACACATTCCAGTTGAACATATCCTGGAAGTAGTAACTCAAGAGCATTTCTGAACATGCCAGTATCATGTGAATTTTTATTCTAGAAGCAACTTTGTTCTGGCAAATGAAATTTTATTTGTCGTCATATAATTTGCATTTTTAAAAGATATCTGTGGCTCTGAAGTGGAGAGTGTGTTATAGAGGACACAATGGAAGACACAGTAACCAGTTATCGAGGCCATGGAAGTAATTCATGGGAGAAACAAAACTTTGAACTAGAGCTATGACAATGACCATAGAGATGAGAAGAAATAGATTTCAAAGAGAGTAGAATCCATAGAACTTGTGAATAATTAGTCATGGGTTTCTGATTTAGGTAGTATCAACTCACAGGCAGGAAATAGAGGAGGTCTGGGAAGATGACTAATTTTGTTTCCAACATGATAAATTGGAAGTTCATATGGTATATTCAAAACTGTTCAGTAAACAATAAAAAAAAATTAGACCTGGAACTTAGAAGAGCATCTGTGACTAGAGAGTTATATTTCGGTCATCAAATGCTTGAAGTTGCTTAGGGGGATACTATGTAGAATGTTGTTCCAGTATCAACAGGTTCTTAACTAGCCACACGATAACCAATTCTGCATGATTTAAGTTGAAAGAGACTTTAATGATAGAACATTGAATAAATGAAAGAATGGGCTATAAGACAACAAGTGAAACTTAGAAAAAAGGCAAAAGCAATTTTTCAAAGAACAGTGTGGTGTCATACCATCATTGCCACCACTGAATGCTGAATGCCACAGTTTGCACCGGCACCCTGCAAGCACTGGGTACTGACCACTGTTACGCACCATCACCCTGCAACGTATTACTCTCGCTGCTGCTGCTGCTGCTGTTGCTCAAGCCATAATGAATTCTCCACAGTTAGCTTCTGTGGCGAGAAGGGAGTATGTGTCTGACTTGTAGAGCCCCTGTCCCCAATTCACTGATGCCAGAGAGACTTGAAAACCAGGTATGTGGCTTCTAAAAAGGATGTTGATCCCCAGCAGCCAAAAACCACCATGTACACTTAGTCACCAACATTAGGTTTATTAATTGCTGCTGCAAGGGAGGCTGCATACCCTGGAAAACCATGGAGCACCTCAGTAAGAGGGAGTTAGGAGGTATTTTAGGTGATTTTGGAGAAGGTTTAAGAATGTGGTTATTTTTCTAGATCAGGTATTCTCTGAAAGTGGGGCATTTGGTTATTGGAGATTTGGGCATTTTTTAACCTTTGAGACCAGGGGAATGGAGAGTAGCTGGAGTTGCCATTGGAGAAGAAGTAGTAATTCCTTATAGTAATAGAAGCACAAGGTCTGCTTTTGTCTCTATCCAGGTCTGATTTTGTAGTTGACTTGTTTTTTTTTATTCCATCATCGTCTGAAGAGTTCTCAACTGATAATTTTGTGTAATTGCTTATGATCAGCAGAGAAATACTATGGTTTGGTGGTAGCAACCAGGCTAGCTACCAGCTGTCAGCTGTCAGGGCTGCTCTTCCCTTTTCAGTAGGTAAGCTTTTCATCCTACCAAGTTTCCTAAAGTGGAAATGACCAAAATGCCAGATGCTGGGCAGCCAATTGAAATATTACCAAGCCTATAATTTCCAAATATTAGGTATTGTATTAGTCAGCTCAGATTGCCTTGACTGAGTGGTTTAAACAGCAGGAAATTATTTCTGGAAGCTGGAGGCCTAAGATCAAGGTGTTGGCTGATTCTGTCCCCCAGACAAGGCCCTTTTCCTGGCTAGAAGAGTATGCCTTTTTGCTGTATCCTCACATGGCAGGGAAAGAGGGAGCTCTGGTCTCTCTTCCTCTTCTCATAAGGACACTAATCCAATTGCGGTAAGTGAGGTTCCATCCTTATGACCTCATCTAAATCTGATTACCTCTCAAAGGACCCACCCCCAAATACCATTGCCTTGAGGGTTGGGACTTCAGCATATGAATTTTGAGGGGACACAAACATTTCCATAAGACGTGTCACTTTAAATCAGAGATCAGCAAACTTTTTCCTGCAATAGGCCAAATAGCAAATATTTAAGTTTTGTAGGCCATAGGGTCTCCATCACAACTTCTCAGTCATTGTAGCACAAAAGCAGCCAAAGACAGTATGTAAACAAACAAGCATGGCTGTGTTCCAAACTTTATTTATAGACACTGAAAAATTTGAATTTCATATCATTTTCATGTCATGAAATATTATTCTTCTTTTGATTTTTTTCAACTATTTAAAAATATAAAAACTATTCCTAATTTGTAGACTATATAACAACAAGCAGTGGACCAGATTTGGCCTGCAGGCCATAGTCTGAAAACCCCTGCTCTAACTAAGAAGTGATATTATTGATGAGTTGGTTGCCTGTGAACTGATATGAAGAGAGAAGATCCAGTGGTGTTGATTAGTTCAAAAGAACACATCACGTGGAATTAGAAGTCACCGTAATAGAGGTTCCATTACTTCTGGGTCCTTATTGTAAATCTCAGAATCAATGTCTATTTTAATAGTTCTTAAATTAGGAGATAGTGACAGACTCTACCTACTACTTCACTGATGTTCTAGGAAAGCTTCTTTACATAGAATTTTTTTATTTCCTTTTATTTGGATACATTATGACTCATTTACAGTTAGTTTTTTTTCATTTTTTCCCAATTTTATCAAGATATAATTGAAGTGCATCACTGTATAAGTTTAAAGTATACAACATAATGGTTTGAGAGATATATATATATATATATATAGTGAAGTGATTACTGCAATAAGTTTAATTAGCAACCATTATCTCATTTAGATGCAATAAAAATAAAAAGTAAAAAAGAAAAAGAAATTTGTTTTCTTATGATGAGAACACTTAGGATTTCCTCTCAACAACTTTCATATATATCATACAGCAGTGTTACCTATAGTCATCATGTTGTACATTACATCCCTTACATAGATTTTTAAATATTATTTTCTATTGCTCAGCTTCGCAGGAGAGACTTCATATTAGTTGCATACAAACCAAAAGCTTTAGTATTTTTTTGATCTATAAAAAGTATAACAGCTTATTTGATGATATATTATTTTGATAACCTAATACTTTTCAAGAGGCAAAACCATAACAAATATTTTCCCCAGTAATTGCTCCTCATAAAAATTCAATTATTCTCAATTGTATTTTTTAATCTGAGAAGTCCTCTGAGGTATATTTAAAAGGGCTAAATTTAGTCTCACATCCTCCAAAGATAAATCTACCAGAGAATGGCTCCCATTAGACAACCTAGCTCATTTAGGACACTATAAATGTCTGTAGATTATAATATGTGTAGGGGTGTTGCAGTCAATAAAACCAGAAAAGTAAACTGGTGTCAAATTATAATTTCCTTGAATGCAATGTTGAGGAATTTGGACCTTTTCCTGAAATAATTTGGTTTCTGAGCCCAGAAATGACATGACCAAATTATTTGGGGGATTGCTCTTGTGACAATGATAAGTATGGATTGGAAGAAGCTGAAACTGGAGGCAGGCAGACTAGCAAAGAGGCTGTTACAAGTCCTGGGTCACCATAGTCCAAGAAGTAAAAGAGGTTAAACCAAAAAGTAAGGAAACTAACAAGTGAGAGGAGCTAAGGGACTCTTCATCTCTTAAACCCTAATTCTAGTATTATTTGATATGAAGCCTTCTTTGGGTCAGGCAGAGAGGATGAAAAGAGAACATATATTCAAGACATATAACAGAGGTAGAATAAACAGGTGCTTGTAATTGACTAATTTGGAAGGTGATAGAGAAAAAACAAGTTTAGAATAGCTTCCAAGTTTCTATTTTAGGCTACAAGGGAAGTAGTGGTAACATTCATCAAAATAGGAAATAGAGAAGTAAGAGGCAAGTTCTTTCTACCATTGCTTTATTGGGACAATCAATCCTTCCTTTCCTTAAAGGGACTTGGGCTCCATCTTCTTATTTTGGCACTGATGGTTCTCCATTCGCAAGACCTGTGAGCTCTGCTCACAGTGTGAAGGTCCAACTTGTCCTGGGAACATAACCCACTGTGGCCTGACAGGGGAATAATTCTCTGAACCGGTCTTCTCCAAGAGTGAACTGCTTTGAGAAAGAACTTTCTGTCTTCTTTGGGCTTTAACACTAAGGAAATAAAGAAGTCCTCTGAGTCCCTTCATGTTGCTGAGAATTTTACTGAGAAAATACTTTTCTATTTCCTGAACATGTCGAATACTTTAATACCTAGGAGAATGCTGATGCTTGTGTCATTTTCCTTGCTTGAAAATCCCTTTCTACCTTCTCCATCTGGTGAACTCTTCATCTCATAACCCCTAATGTCAATATTATCTGATATGAAGCCATCTCTGGGTCAGTTCCTGAATTACACGTTCTCAAAACACGACATCTGCTAGGTAGCATGAATCCCAGGCATAATACATTAACACGTTAATTTCAAAATTACTTAATTTCTTAATTTTCTCATAGAATATAAGCTCCATCAGGGCAGGGACTGTGTTTTGTTATGTAAATCCTTGAATTACTATTAAACACATAATAAAAATTTCATATTATCCATTATTATTGTTAATTGTAGGTTTTTATGTCCACTTCACTAAGTTGTGAGGTACCTGAAGGAAGTGACCACATCTTAGTGCCAGCCCTTAGCCTAGCCATCTGATATGTGCTCAAGAGATGTTTGTTATAGTAAAGAAAGAATTGTTTGGTTAATGAATTTAAAAGGCATAATTTACAAGGAATTTGTAAAATGAAGTATCAGGGTAGTACCAAAGTAAGATAGTCAACTTGTTATTTTGTCTACAATGATAATGATGATATGAAGAATCAGACCTTTCTTCCTTTTTGGGCAGTTAGCTAAGTGTAAAATTCAGGTTCAGAAATATCATTTTTTTGACAGCATGTTGAGAATCAATGGCTGAACTTATGACTTTTTTAAATCAAGATTGCCTTTATATAAATATAATTACCCATAAGAAATAATGCTATTAGAATTCAGTGTCTTTTACAGTTCTTTGATTTAAATGAGCTTTCATTATGAGGCACATTTCACAATGGTCTCATCTAGAGTTGATTTTTTACCCATTGTTCTATTTGGTTTCTATTGTACAGTCCGTTATTTCTGATTGCTATCCTATTATATTTTATTTCACAACTTCTAAGTACTGATTGTTATAATCATATTTTAGAATGATAATCTTTATGCCAATTTATATCCATGGGGAAAAAATTAGTCCTGGTTAAGACCAATCAAAAAGTTATCCTAAGTGAAATTTATTCCTAAATTGCTATTTTAAGTGAACATATGCAGCTAAAAGCACATATCATTCCAATTATTAAATAAAAGCTAATTTTATTTCTATGTATTGATAGACACTATGAAAAAATATACCAGTAATGTAGGTTTTAGCATTCAAATACTAAGGGAAGAATCTCTAGTAATAAATACATAGAAGAAAAAATATCTAGTTGAGTCTGAGGCAAATATTATTTTAAGAAACTTAATTTAGGAAATTAAGAAAAATTAATAATTTTAATTTATAATCATAATAAAAAATAATTTTTCTAATTAACTGAATTTAGAAGAAAAGATTTGTGGAGTAATTTTCTTTGAAGATATAATAAACATAAAAGTGAAGAGGCATACAAACTTGAAAAATATTAACATCTTTACCATATTTTCAAAACTATAAAGTAATAAAAAATAAAAGAAACAGAATATATATAGAATCACAGTCATGGTTTCTGAAAAGTTGAAATTATAAACATCAGAAATCATACAAAAACCCACAGAATAATTTATGAAAAAGAAATTGTCAAAATGGAAAACTAGAATATTGATAAGTCAAATGCAGGAAGGAAAAAACTTAAACTACTTTGAACATTGTTGGACCTAGAAGGTATTATGCTAAATAAAATAAGTCAGACAGAGAAAGACAAATACTATATGATTTCACTTACATGTGGAGTCTGAAAAACAAAACACATGAACAAACAAAACAAAACAGAAAGAGTCATAGACACAGAGAACGGATGGTTGCCAGAGGGAAAAGCGATCAGGAGGATGAGTGAAATAGGTGAGGGAAAGTAGTACAAACTTCTAGTTACAAAATAAATGAGTAACAGGGATGAAATGTACAGCATGGGGAATAGAGTCAATAATAATGTTTTAACTTTGTGTGGTGACAGATGGTAACTAGACATCATGGTGATCAATTTGTAATGTATAGACATGTCAAATCACTATGTTGTGCACCAGGAACTAACATTGTGTTGTAGGTCAGTTCTACTTCAAAAACATACAAGAAAACAAACAAGCTCATAGAAAAAGAGATCAGATTTGTGGTTACCAAAGATGAGGGGACAAGGAGGGGGAATTGAATGAAGGTGATTAAAAGATACAAATTTCCAGTTATAAGGTAAATAAGTACTAGGGATGTAGTGCATAACATGATTAACATAATGAACACTGCTGTATGTTATATAGGAAAGTTGTTAAGAGAGTAAATACCAAGAGTTCTCATCACAGGAAAAAATATTTTTCCTTTTTCTTTTATTTTGTATCTACATGAGATGATGGATGTTGACTAAACTTATTGTGGTAATCACTTCATGATATATATAAGTCAAATCATCATGCTGTATACCTTAAACTTATACAGTGCTATATTTCAGTTATAGCTCAATAAAAGTGGAAAAAAAATAAAATCAATTAAAGCTGCAAAGGCTATGCAAATACTTTTATACATATTTTCTGTTTTTTAAATTTAATTTAATATTTTATACAGCATGTTCTTATTATCTATTTTATACATATTAGTGTATAGATGTCAATGCACATTATCTCTCATGATCCCAAAAGCACCTTTGTACTTAATTTAATTAAGTAGTAATATATTCATTTCTTTGCTAGCTTAGTATTATCAAAAAGTTTTTTTCTAATCAAGAACAAAAGTTTTAAAACTATTTCTTTTATATTTTTTGCCTAAAATCTACTAAAACTCAAATTAATAAATCAGGAATTTTTTTAATGTGTGGTGTATCAGACACCTCTGGGCCTTAAAAGACCTCTATTTTTACTTTAGGTCTGCCACCAACAAACCATGTGATGCTCTTTTAGGTACCTAATAGCTCAGTAGAATGAGTGTATTTAGAAGTATGCTTTTGGCAATAAGAAACAGAATTCTGAGTAAAAGTGACTTTTTAAATAATAAGTACCTTGTTGTCCATAACAAAGTCTCAAGATAAGCAGTTCCAGGGTTTGTTTCAGTAGCTTAATGATTTTACCAAAAGCTCAGTCTTTTTCGATTTTTCTACACTGCTATTCCCAGCATGTTGGTTTTCATCCTTGAACTTGTTACCTCATGGTTTCATAGTGTCTGCTGCAACTCCAGACACCACATTCTCATTCAACCATGAAAAAAAGAGGAAAAAGAGGGACAGGTAAAAAAGTTCTCATGCCTCTCTCCCTCTTTTAAACCAAGGGGAAAAATCTTTCTCAGGATCTCCCTCAGAATCTCTTCTCCTCCTCTTCCTGTTCTAGTGGCCAGAACTGAGTCATATGCTCATATCCTAGCTGCAGAGGAGGTTTGCCTCATGACTATTTGGGATTTCCAGTCTCTGATGCAGGGCAGATACCACTGGCAAGGAAGAAAGGGAAAGGAAATGACAGTTGCCTGGGAAACCAGCCATGGCTACCTTGGCAGATTATTTTCAAAGGCCTTTATCTGCTAAAGGTCAAATTCTCCGACATCTTAGTCACAGGTTGTTTCTGTATTTTACATTAGTCAGGGTATCAACAATCTAAGGCCAGATTTACATAAAAGTACATGAATTAATATTTACAAAGCCCAAAGTGACAAGTTGTAATTTTTTCATTGAATAATAGGAAGAAATAATGAGCCTGAAACAATGAGCCTGTGTGTGTGTGTGTGTGTGTGTGTGTGTGTGTGTGTGTGTGTGAAGAGTCTCTTAGGAAAGAAACTTGTTTTTCCCTGCTCAGTTATCTATGAGTTTTAAAATAGCTTAACTGTGCCTGAGTAGTTTTTCAGTAGTGTTTGAAATCTCTTCATGAGCTTATAATGTAGGTTGCAGCATATTCTAGTGAAAATGAGCATCTTCATAGCTGATTATGTTTCCCATAACCTCTTGATTAGACTGCTTCAGTGCAAGCCAGGAGCTTCAGTTCCTGAAGTGTGACCATACACAGAGATAATTGTCATGGTTTCTGCTCATATGGCACCGTTTCTCCAGAAAAGTTCAAAAAGTCTTACAATTTTATCTTTACTGCATTGTCATGAGTTAGGAATGCACAATAATTTTTGGCCAGTGGGAAAACTCACATTCAGAGTGAATGAATGACTGGTTCTGGTCATAAACCCAAGAAGACTAGAGAGAGAGGAATGAAATTCAGTCTTCTCCTCAATCTAATTAGAGTAGTGCAGAATTTGTCTTACAGCTGGTTGCTGTTCATAAGGTTCTATTTTATACTTTAATCTATTTCACTGGAGAAGTTTATCTTACTATATAAACTAAAGCTATTCTTGAGAGGTTACTTGTAAGTTTATTTCTTCATACAGAATTTTTTTCATGTTATGCATTAAATTAAAGATACATAGTTATAGAAAAGAAAAGTTTTCTAATAAGACATCATGAAATCAGCTTAAACTTTTAAATGTTGAATATTTAAAAGGAAAAAATATTTCCCAAGGAAATACTCAAAATAATGTGACAGCTTGATGTAAATTATATATTTTAAATATTTATTCTAAAAATTTAAATACTGCAAGGAGAAACATGTTAATTAGAAGCATTCACAAATTGCTTAATTAGACGAATTCTAAAAAATTGTCTTCCCAATATTCTTTGACAGAATAATAGATGTTTAGTTTGGTTACATATCCTTCTGGGAGATCCAAGAAGCCAGTTTAGCTTTTTGTTGCTGTTCTTAGGGGAAAGTTGAATTGAAATGATGGAGAGTACATAAATATTGTAGCTGTGACATTGGCTTAAGATATAGTAATAATCGAGGAAGATTTTTTTTTTAATTTTTATTGGAGTATAGTTGATTTACAATGTTGTATCAGTTTCAGGTGTACAGCAAATCAGTTATACATATACATATATCCACTCTTTTTTTTAAGATTATTTTCTCATGTAGGCCATTAAGGGAGAATCTTTATAGAAAACATTTTATCAGAGAAATTATATTATGTTACTGGACAATGGATTTTAAATTTTTCCTTGTGTGTAAATATAATAAGTTTATGTTTCTTCAACATGAGGTATGCTGCTACTTGCATTTTTAAAGAATATCAATTCCTGGGCCTTCTTGTCTTTAGTACTTGTGTTGTAAGGAATGATTTACTTCAAAATGTATAATACAAGGCTTCCCTGGCGGTGCAGTGGTTGAGAGTCCACCTGCCGATTCAGGGGACAGGGGTTCATGCCCCGGTCCGGGAAGATCCCACATGTGGCGGAGCGGCTAGGCCCGTGAGCCATGGCCGCTGAGCCTGCACATCCGGAGCCTGTGCTCTGCAACAGGAGAGGCCACAACAGTGAGAGGCCGGCGTACCGCAAAAAAAAAAAAAAAAAAAATGTATAATACAAAGTTCATTTAAAGAAAGATTGTGAACAAGAGAACATGGTAGAATCAGTAGGTCCAAAGTATAAAATGTAAATGTCCATTTAACATAGGACATGGATTAAGTGGAAAGATAGTATATTCTTTCCCTAAGTTCCAATACGAGAGAAACATTGGACAGTAGCAACTGAGGGGAGTTTTCCTATCCTTGTGACATGAATAGCCACTAATTAGAGAGTGTTTGAGAACATTTGAAAGACAAGTTAAAAGATGGAATGAATAAGCCCATGCCAAAAATTTGCAGAATCTTGTGAGAGTCAGCAAACCCATGTTATTGCACTGGGAATTTATGGAGAAACAAAATTCTGCCAACTTTATGTGGCTTCAGAAGTAATTGTACACTTGAATAGATAAAACCTCTGAATCTGATAAAAAGCAAATCATAGACTGTATAATTTTATCAGAGTGACAGATGCACCAAGATATTGTGTTATTTCCCGTCATTGCTCCAATTGGAATCTTTTACCAGATTTGCAATTGGATAAATGCTATAAAGTAATAGCATGCTAGTAAGGACTTAATTTTCATAAATGCAACCAAAGGACAGTATTAAGAATAAATGTCCCTAGATTCCAGTAACATGTACCCTAAGAAATGAGAATTTCAAATAGTATATAAATATAGTTATCTAGTGGCAATTACCTCATAATAAATATTTCCAGTCCTTAATTTATCTATTGTATCAGGTTTTAAAAACTTAAATATTCTTAGGGACCAAGCTTATATCATAAACCCACGGAGCTATCTAGATGTAAGATCTTAAGGACTGATGTAGACCAGGGGTTGGAAAACTATAGCTTATGGTCCAAATTTGGTGGCCCCTTTTTTATAAATAAAGCTTTATTGGAACACAGCCATGTCCATTGCACTACAATGGCAGAACTGGGTAGTTGAGACAGAGACCATATGGCCTATAGAGCATGAAACCCTTCTTGTCTAGCCTTTAATAGAAAAAGTTTCTTGACTCCTGGCATAGACTACAGTGAGCTCTAGAAAATATTCTTTTCAAAAAACATTAATATTTAAACAATGGTCAAGCCAAACAGTCCAGGCCAGGTTTAGATGATTGGCCACTGCTGTGAAAAGAGATCCTGTGCCAGCTCTGTCATTAACTTTCTGTGTGACGTTGAACAAGTCACCAAGTCTCCTCTAGTAAGAAGGGAGCACTTCTTTTTCCTGAGGTTGCTGTGCATAAGGCCAAATGGCAAAAATCAATATGGTCTTTTAAGGAGAATGTGAAAGTCAAACCAGGGAAGCATGTCCAAAACAGTCATAAATGCAAGAAGAGCCTGAAGTGAATATTGGGAGTTAAGATGCAGGGCCTGACAGGTCAGAGTTTCAAGAAGACAAAAGAGGATGATTCGATCAAATTTAAATCCTATATTCATTATAGGGAAACACACATGCCTGTGTTTTCGTGGACTAAGTATGTCCATGATTCCATGGACTGGGATGGACAAGAACTCAATTTCATCATCTGCAAAAAAGTATTTACAGTGTTCTCCTAGTCTAAGAAATGTCCTGTGGGAAAGAAAAGAAAAATGTTTTTGGTCACATAAACAGGAAATTGTCTAAACTAATTGAATCTGTTAAATAATCACAATGAACATTTGTATGTTTTATAAGAAGTCCTACTGATAAGAAATCTATTTAACATTTTTTAAGCAAGATTTGCCAAAATGTACTGACCATCTGAAATTTTTTTTAAATCATGCAACATTTATAAGTCCTTAGGAAAACTTCAAGAAACTCTGACCTCAATAATCTCTCAAAATATTTCCAACTCTGAAATTCTTCTGTAAGTATTTCAATACCTAACTCTTAAAGAACACCTACCATATGTCAATCACAATTTATGTGCTTTACCTGTATTAACTATTTTAATCATCAAAATAACCTTATGATGTAAGGATTCTTATTATCATTCCCATATTACAGATGAGAAAACTGAGGTGCAAAGATGTTCTTACTGGTTTAAAGTCAAACAGCTAAGTGAGTGGTAGAATCAGGATTTATACCCAGGTTGTCTGAATTCAGAGTCTATGCCCTAAACTACTCTCCATTTAGAGTTTTG
Organism: Globicephala melas; assembly: GCF_963455315.2. Classification (NCBI taxonomy): domain Eukaryota; kingdom Metazoa; phylum Chordata; class Mammalia; order Artiodactyla; family Delphinidae; genus Globicephala; species Globicephala melas. Next base: position 127,825,756 of record NC_083314.1, on the reverse strand, counting down.
TTGCTATATTTCAGATATCCAAACAAATGAAAAACTCACCTAAATATTTCACTTAGTATTTTTTATTATTTGGATTTTTTAAAACCTACTATTGAAAATGTCAGGAAGTCAACTTAACACAAGATGCAGATATCCTGGGACGGATGAATCTCAGCCTTATCTGCCTTTATCATCAAGCATAGTTTACAATAAGTAAGCTAATGTATATTCATTACAATATTCATTAAAACAGGCCTATCAGGATATCTCCTTGGCAACTGTTAATTAATTATAGCTGCCTCCTTGGCAACTGTTAGTTAACTGTAGATGTCTGATAAAAATTGAGTGGTTTTTCTTTGTAAATATTCTAGAATTCAAACAGCTCACTGGTAAAGAGTTATTCATTCACGCACATATGAATATCTTCATTAAACAAACTGTTTGAGAAGCTATTTGTAAGATCAACAACTTACTTGCTCTCATGAAGCTTCAGTCTAGTAGGGGGAAAATAATTAGCAAGTAAACAAGTTTTAATTTTCAGTATTAAATATTAAAATATAAAATTAACCTAAAAAATTAAATTAAATATTTTCAGTGGTAAGTGTTAAGAAGAAAATGGAACAGGGCAATATATAACATGAAGATGGGAAAGAGATTTAATTTTGGGTAAAGGGGATATGAGGAGGAAAAATATGAGCTGAGTTGAAAAGGAGCCAGCTATGAGAAGATTTACGAGTTAGAACATTACAGGCAAGAGAAGCAGCAATGATAAATGTAACAATCATGGAAACTTTATACATTTCTACAATTTTTACATGTATAATATGAACATAGGTTGGTAAACATCATTTAATACAACCAATTTCATTAGAACTTGCTCATTCAGATAACTAGGTGAACTTTACAAATGGCTAAATAATCAGAAAGATATTTGGTTCAGACAGGAGATGATCAAATTGTAGGCATAACTGATAGAGAATGTGACCCAAACTGTAACAAGTCCTGATATTTTCTCCCTAACCTATGGCAGTGATCATGCCTTCAAGCCATTTGTAAGGGGAAGTCACACCAGTCAGATTCCTGTGTTGGGACATAGAGGTAGGCCCCAGGCCCATGTGTTTACTGTAAGGACAAAAGAGTACAGTCAAATGAGTACATAATCAAGTAGACTGCTTGAAGTGCATAAGAACAGGCCACGTGGGACCCCACCTAGTAGAGTAAGGAGGCTCACCCTCCAAGGAATCAGCAAGGAGAGGAGATAAAAGCCTGGAATATTCCTCTAGCACAGTGGATCTCAACTAGAAGTAATTTTGCCCCCCTAACCTCTACCCTGGGAACATTTGACAATGTCTGGAGACATCTGAAAACTGCAGAGATTACTACTGATATTAGGTAGGTAGAGGCCTTGGATGCTGCTAAACATCCTACAATGCACAAGATAGCTGCATCCCAGATATCCCCTTATCCAACCATGAGGATAGAATGACAGGGATTCGTGCAATGGGAATTTTTAGAATTTCTTCACTTTGGACCAAAATCTCTTACATTCTTTAAGGATACATGTTAGTATTGTGGACTTAAGCTATAATCACAGAAAAACCTCAGCTTCAGATGTACTCTTTTAGCATTTTCATTCTTTCTTTTCACATATATGACTCATATAGCAACGTTCTCCAAAACCCAGCTCAAACTTCACCTTTTCATAAAGTTTTCCATAATTACCAAACTGTCAAATGTTCCTTCTTCTGAGCTCCTATGGCAATCTATACATACTTTTATCCTAGCATTTATCACCCTGTGAAGTAATTATTCATTGAAAGGTCATTCCCATTTTAAAAATAGGTCTTTCTGGGTAGAGACTATGTAAGATGTGCTAAACATCCTACAGTGCACAAAGTAGTCCCCTATATCAAAGAATTAACTGGCCCAAAATGTCAATAGTGCCAAGGTTGAGAAACCTTGCATCCCAGAAATCTTTGTAACTTCAATGTCCACGTGGCACCTGCCATAAGGAAGCACAAAGTGAATGAATAAATGCTCACAAACACTACTAACATAAAAATACCATGAGTTCTATTTTATTTTTCTGACAAAGCCTTACTTGTTTGTGTCCTAATTAAATTAAAAACCTATTACATATTTCATCTGAAAGGAACTTTTTTTGGACAATTTGACAATGATTATAGTTTAGTAACTAGCACACGAACAAGAAAAGCAACAGGCTGCATTATAGACTGTCTAAAATCTTGTGGGTAAAGACAGTCATTTTGAAAGGTGTAAAATGTAAGAAATAATATAGAATGACATTTTCAAAAAGCAGAAATAAGAGTGTAAAATTTTAAAGATATGTAAGAAATCATATTGGAAAGTAACTTTAAAAATGGAAGTAAGGACGCGGGTTCGTGTCCTGGTACGGGAATATTCCGCGTGCCGCGGAGCGGCTGGGCCATGGCCGTTGGGAGTGCGCATCCGGAGCCTGTGCTCCGCAGCGGAAGAGGACACAACAGTGAGAGGCCCGCGTACCGCAAAAAAATAAATAATAAAAAAAAAAAAAATGGAAGTAAGAATGTAATGATAGAATGAAACTTTGGTGATAGTAATTAATGGAAACTAAGATCAAGAAAATAAAATAAGATAAAATTAAAATAGAAGAAAAGATATTTTAAACAACAGACTGGGCTTCCCTGGTGGCGCAGTGGTTGAGAGTCCGCCTGCTGATGCAGGGGACACGGGTTCGTGCCCCAGTTCGGGAAGATCCCACATGCCACGGAGTGGCTGGGCCCGTGAGCCATGGCCACTGAGCCTGCGTGTCCAGAGCCTGTGCTGGGCGACAGGCGAGGCCACAACAGTGAGAGGCCCCAACAGTGAGAGGCCCACATACCGCAAAAAAAATTAAAAAAATAAAATAAAATTTTAAAAAACAGAACTTAAATAAGCTTCAGGAAATAGTTTAGAGAACCTCATGGGAAAGCCTTTTGTCATTGTTGTTCCGGAGCAAACAAAAGGAAAATTGTTGCTCATTCAAAAGAATGGCAAAGGAATCGTAGGAAGCTATGTTATAAACTTAAAATATAGTTTTATGTATGAATTTATGAGTCAAAGATTTCAAAAGCAATAGCCTAAAACTAGGATGGGAAAAGAAAAGGTCTTAGAGGTGGCAGAGAGGCTACCTATCCCCATACAAAAGGAATCAAGCAAACTACACTAATAGAAACATAAGACATAATAGATACATTTATACATTGTCTTGGTCAGCCCACGTCTAAAGAACAGTGTTTAATTCTGAGTGCCAGTTGGCCTTCAGAGATAGAAATGTTTCAGATTCTGTGGTCCATATGGTCTGTCTCACTACTCAATTCTGCCATTGCAGTGCAAAAGAGCCATAGATTATATGTTAACAAATGGGCATGACTATGTTCCAGTAAAGCTTTATCTATAAAAATAAAAGTGCCAGGTTTGTATCTCATCCTGTTTGGAAGAGAAGCTTTGATAAAGATGATCAGGGTGTTTAGGTTTCTGGAAACCCCATCATGTAAGAAATGATTTAAAAGATCACCAATATTTAACCTAGAAAAAAGAGATAAGTCCCAGAACTAATAAAATTTACTTTAGGACACTCAAGTACAAGACATCACTCATGTCTTCATTTAATAAAAATAATTGTGTCTTTCTCTTTAACCACCATGGCTAGAAAAAATGTATATTCTCAGGTTTATGTGATACGCATCTTGGAGATCAGTGAGAACTACAGAGTTCCTAGAGTTCAGGAAGTTGTGGAAAGGCTTCTGGTCTTCAGCTCATGATGGTTCTCACTAGAATACTTTTTGCCTAAGGCTACATGGTCAAGTCAAATGCAGGTGGCTTTACTACTCCTGTGGTCATTTTTCATTCATTGCCATGCTTGGTCACTTGGTCCTTCACCTTGGTTCCCAAAGTTTTGGTGCTCATTGTTTGTTGGACGACAATGTGGTCTAGAAACAAAGCTTGAGAGAATCTGCCACTCCTCAGTATTCCCAGGCTCAGAAGAAAATCTAATTCTCTCTTCATGGAGCACAGCCACTACTGCCCCTTCCACTAGAAGCACCTATTCAGTGGTATAGGTTTGGCAAGAGGTGAGTCAGATGTTCTTACAATGCTGGCCAATGTTTCACAACCATCTTTGGACTGCTAGTGGTCCCACACAGACCCTTCTGGGCATCTTGAAGTGTAAAGGAGACATATATATATATATATATATATATATATATATATATATATATATATATATAAACTAACAATTCAAGAAAGTTAGTGACCAATGCCAAATAAATCATGGAAAAGAAAGCAGATAGTATGTGAGCTTAAAAGGAGAGATAACTTTGTGGTGGAGTAGACAAGAAACATCACTTATTTATTTTTCAAATATTTATTTCTAGTCAAGACCTTTTACCTGAGCTCCAGTCTTACACAGGCACACGTGTGCACGTGTGTGACCATGCGTGCACACACAATTTTCTCCTAACATAGGACTCACACATTCACCTCAAATTCTCTATAGTATTTAAAAAAGTATTCACTACATCCAGCTCTCTCCACCTTAGATTTATTCCTTTGCAACATTCCCACAGTGCTACTCAATCCAGAAACTAGCTTCAATTCCTTCCTCTTCTTTACCTTCCACATCCAACCAACTATCATCATTACCAAGTATGTCTTTACCAGTGCATCCCTCATAGTTCCCGCCATATCATCCATACTGCCATTGTCCTATTTCTGGCCACAATTATATCCCACATAGATTTCAGGACAGTCTTTTATTTGACCTTTTTGCTAGCACATCTCCACATTTCCCACACCACTCCAAGCTGCCAAAGTGATCTTTCTAAAATAAAAATTTGATATATCTTCCCTATCTAAATCTTAAAGCTTCCATTGCCTTCAAGCTAAAACTCAAACTTCTTTGTTTAACATGGATGATCTCATGATCTGGCCCTTGTCTACATATTATTTCTTATTTCTTACTATGTTTCTTATTTACCATTCTTACTAACCTGCAGTTCCTTAAATGGGCTTTGATCTCTTTCAATGCCCCCCTTTGATGTCTCTTCCAAAAAACATCCATCTCTTCTGATTCTGTAGCCTGATCAACTGCTACAAAGTGAAGGGTCAGTAGAGTCTCTTCTTTTTTTTTTTTTTTTTTTTTTGCGGTACGCGGGCCTCTCACTGTTGTGGCCTCTCCCGTTGCAGAGCACAGGCTCCGGACTCGCAGGCTCAGCGGCCGTGGCTCACGGGCCCAGCCGCTCCGCCGCATGCGGGATCTTCCTGGACTGGGGCACGAACCCTCGCCCCTGCATCGGCAGGCAGACTCTCAACCACTGCGCCACCAGCGAAGCCCGAGTCTCCTATTTTTTACTCCCACTCTCCAACGCTGAAAAAGCACTTCTTTAGAATCCTACACATATATTTTCTATGGCATTTAGTCTATTGGGTAAACATGGCCCATTGTCTTAACCATTTTCTTTCAAGATTATGAGCTATCTGATAATAGGAAAAACACCTTTCATCTTGATAACCTTAAAAGTTGAGAGATAGTAGGAAATCAATATGTTTATGTTATTGAATAAAGAGTATTGAAGATGTATGGATAAAGGCATATTGAACGGGAGAAAAAGAGCATTAGCAAAAGCTTAAAACAGAAAACTGATCTTCTCAAAGTCATCACTAATCTACGTGTTGTTCAATCAAGTGGTCATTTCTCAGGTATATCATCAAGTTTTCTTACAATTTGTTATTTCTTCCAACTTGAAACGCCATCTTTACTTGACTTCCAGTTCTTCACACTCTTCTGGCTTTTCTCTTGTGATCCTAATAGCTTCTCTGTCTTCTTTCCTGGCTCATCCTCATGTCTTCTTAGACCTATTATCTTCTCATCTACACTCATTCCTTTGGTGATCTCACATGCTCAAGGCTTGATACCGTCTGTATGCTGACCATGCTCTAATGATCTATTTTGCCTGGACTTCTTCCCTGAACTCCAGACTTGTGTATATAACTTCCTGCTTGACATCTCTAGTTGGCTTTACAATAGAAATTTCTAATTTAGCATTTCTTTTTTTTTCAACCTTATGAGGTGAGGTATAACTGATAAATAAAATTGTAAGATATTTAAAGTACATTGTGATGATTTAATGGAAGTATACATTATGAAAGGATTCTTCTAATCTAATTAATTAACCCATCCATCACTTCACATATTTATCTTTTGAGGAGGAAATTTGAGGGGGGATGGACAGGGGTAAGAACATTTAAAACCAAGCTTTTGATGAACCCAAAACCCTGCTCACCCTGTCTTCTCCATCAGTCAATTACACTTCATCCTTCTAGTTGTTCAGACCAAAACACACTTTTAATCACATTTGACTCTACTTTCTCTTACTCCCCACAATCATTTCATCAACAAAACATTTGAATCTAATGTTAAGTATGTCCAGAATCCAGCCACTTCTCACCCCGTCCGCTGCCACCAACCTGACCAAACCACTGTCACCTCTCATTTGGCATTTTCCATTAACTGCCTGTTTGATCTCCCAGCTTCCACCTTCGTCCTCCTCGGTCTGTCTACAAGCCTGAAATCATAGGTATCCTTTTAAAATAAGTCACTTCAATATACCTTTGATCAAAGCCTTTCAGTGACCCTCCATTTTACTCAAAATCAAAGCCAAAGTCTTGGGTTATAAGACCCCATATTTTCTAACTCCCCATTATCATGTCTTTACTTCTCCTGTCCCTCAGTCTACTTCAGCCACACTGGGTACCTAGGATGTCTTCAAGCAAGCAACGTGTCCCTGCTTCAGAGTCTAGGCACTAGGGTGCTCCTTCATTTCGTTTAAGCATTGGCTCATATTTCTTCTCAGTGAGACCTGATTACCCTATTAAAAATTGCAGTCATGTTATATGAATTCTTCCTATCTTCCTCCTCTTCTTAAGTGTTCTTCATAGCACTTATAACCTTCTAGTATATTATTTTATTTTACTTAATTGTTTTATTTATTGTCATTATCATCTCCACTGGAATGTAAAGTACTTTTGAGGAGGAATTTTTGTTTCTTTTCATCCAGTGCTATTCCCCAGACCCCAGAAGATTGTCTAACTCATAATAATCTTTCAGTAACAGTTGCTGAGTGAAGAAAGAGTACACACATTTTTTTGCATTTATGAGTGCCTGCCAGAGTCTGAATTACAGTAGTATTTCATTTGCTACTCATAAAAGCCCTATAAGATAATTACTACATGAATTTTAAAGATGAAGGAATGAAAATTTTTTGAGATTTGAGTCAACAATGCCTCCAGAATTTCTGTATAGTCAAGAGTTGGAGACAGCATTCTGGTTAGTAGGGAGATAAAAAACTTGAAAATCAGAAAAATGCTCTCTTCTCTTATGTTGTATGTTATACTTGAGAATGGTTTGGTAAATGCTGATTACACATGGCATGTGCTAAGATACGTCTAATCTTTGGCACCAACTCTTGCCCGAGGTTTAAGGTTGTTCAAAGCTGCAGCATCATTCAAGCCAATATGTTTAGGAGACAATGAGTACAAAAGTTGGGGGTAGGGGATTAAGAGGTACAAACTACTATGTATAAAATAAATGAGCTAGAAGGATATAAAGTACAGCACAAGGAATATAGCCAATATTTTATAATAATTATAAATGGAATATAACCTTTAAAAATTGTGAATCACTATGTTGTACATCTGAAGCTTACATAATATTATAAATCAACTATATCTCAATAAAAGAAGATAAAAAAGTTTTTCTATAACAGAATTTCATTTAAGGAAGTGAAAAATGACAAGATTGATGATGAATTTGTGGCCATATTGTGAAATTTTAGAACGCTTTACTAAGAATTGGGTTTATCTGTTGGTTTCCAAAACCTGTGGGGATTCTTAAAAATATGGATTTTGGAGCCCCAATTGGTACCTCCTATTGGTATAGATTTTTAACAAGCTTCCCAGATTTTCATTAAGCATCCAGGCCAGAACTCCATCCATAGACTGGCATTTGGAAACATGGTAAGCTACTAAAGGTTTTCAGGCAGCAGTTTGCATATGTTACTGTATATTTGCAACTTACTTCTCCTTAAAAAATACCCCCATATCTGTGCACTATACACCCAGGTAAATCTGATAGGGAGGTGGGTGGAATGTCTTTTGGAGCGATGTGTCATACACTGCCTCACAATAATATTTTTCTCCATCTGTTATAGGTCAATGCACAAACTGGCCCAGTTGGAAAGACTTGACCTAGGCAATAATGAATTCAGTGAGCTGGTAAGCAAATGCATTTTCTAAATTTGATAAATATATCCCAGGGGATTATTTCTTTTGCTCTGTCTTGATAACCTCAGGCATTAAATCATCAGGTGCACATTTACATTTGCTAAATGAAATAAAATCTGGAATTAAAGTGATTGTTTATCTGTATAGTAAGCTACAGGGAATTGAATAATATTAGGATTAACTTTAAAAGCGGGGGTATGGATAGGCAGATGCAAAGTGTCAGTTTTGAGCACCACCTATATAGCAGGCACCATGTTCAGAGTGTTATATATGTTGCCTTATTTAATCCTGATTTGCCATGTTGCCATGCAACATGGAAACAAGCTCAAGGTGGTCACTGACTTACATAGCTTTTATGTGGTTGAACAGGAATTAAACCAAGACTTGATTAACTCAAAGTCCATACCTTGAAGACTTCTGCTTTGGCTGCTTAATGGGCATAGCATGAGAGGAGTGGTCAATGGCCTTTTATTTCCAATTGTACTGAAAGTGTCTTTCTAGTGAACATATGTTATGACCTCACTGCCAGCAAAATTGACAGAATTTTGACTACTCCTTTTAGGCTTAAGTTTTCTTTAAATGTTCCTGAAAACCAAAATCTCAAATGCAAATTAGAAAGAAAATACTCTTTTACCAGCAGACCCAGCCTGTTTTACTCAGAGGTCTTCCACTTGAACATCTTCAAATTTCAAAAATCAATTCACCTAAATTGTATTTTAACTATTTTTAAATTGAAACATTTAAGAGTGTAATCAGCTTTTCTTTTGCAGCTATGTTACTAGCTACATGACCTTGTGAAAATGACTTAACCTCTCTAACCCTCATTTTCCTTTTCTATAAAATGGAGATTATGATGGTTCCTCCCCTCCAAGGTTTGTAGGAGAATTAAGTTAAAAAATGTACAGGACCTGGAAAAGTGATTCCCAGTAAATGCCAATGTATAGGGGTGATAGGGTATAATTCACACTACAACTTGAACGTGCAAAAAAATAACTTGTTTTACTTTGACCGTAACTAATTTGATCATTGTCCCAGCCTCTATCAGCTCTTTATTGAGGGTAAAAACTGACTTCTATTTTTCTATGATTAGAAGTTAAATCTAATTTTAGAAGTTACATGGTCCCTTTAGGTTGTGTTCATCTTCCCTGCATAGAAATTCTCTGTAACCTCTTGCCTTCCCCTGCTTGTCTCCTTAAGATGGAATCTGAGTGAGTGCGAAGGAAGGTACATATCTTTCTGACATGAGGAAAAGAGACGCCCTGTCCTCAGGCTGGATTTCAGAAGTGCTGGCCTCTGGGCTGATGTTTGCAGCTGATACTGCCTCCTGTGTTAAATCTGCAATTCTGAACCTGCCAGTTGGTTCTTTGGGCTCAGGCAATACCCCCTGGGAGCATTGGTCATCTTCCTCTTGCTGGCAGTGCCATCACCCAGTTATCATTGCATATACATGCATAAGTCTCTGTCCTGTCTTCCCTCCAGCACCATGCTTGGAAGTTCATCCCCGATTTCTGTTGTGAAGGAATCTCACCAGCCATAACCTTAATAGTGACCCCATAGCAAGTCTACAGGCTCTGAGAGTCCAAATGATATGCAAACTGAAAGAGGTCCACTAAAAACAAACTTCAGAGCTTCCTTCTGCCTGCTGCATCACACCGCCAAGCTTGCTCTGCTTTGGATACACCCAACTGTGTTATAGGGCAGCTGGCAAGGTGGCCTCAACACAGTAGAGCAAAATGACCCAGTACATAGTTTAATGCACCTCTGGCATTTTTAAAGGAGATATTTATTAGTGCAGGTAGAGAGAGACGTAAAGGTGGTGAATAACAGTGGCAAAACTATTGGTAGTTTTTTAAATTAGTTGTTAAGAAGTTAGGATCTACCCATGATTCCATGAAGACATGTAGCTTGGCCTAGTAGTTGAAAGAACATGGACAATGGATTCAGACGACTGAGGTTTAACTTTCAACTCCATCACTGGTTAGCTGGGTACCTTTGGGTCTATAGCTCACTCCCTATCCTCAGCTTCCTCTTCAATAAAATAAGGGTATCAAACCCATATATCTCACAGACTTTTTGAAAGAATTTCATGCAAGAGAATCTATAATAAACAATGCATGTTCAAATGAATTTCAGTTCTGTCAGGTATATAATTTTGCAAGCCTTTTGTATGGATACTTTGTGAATCAATATTTTACTATAAATATTTGCATTGACAAAGTTGAATAGGGCATGTTTATTTTTTGAAAATAAGCTTACTAAAGGTAAATTTTAAATACACATATTTTGACTTATGCTTCTGATGTCTAAGAAATCATCATCTGAGTAAAAACATTTTTTACTTTTGAACTCCCAATATTTTATGCCTGTCACAAAGTTAAGTCTCTTAATTTTTTTTTGCATTTCTACTGGGGTGCTTTATTTGATAATAGTTATTTGACGGGGTTGGGGGGAGTATATTTCTGGAACTTCTCATTTCTAATGTTATTTACTTTTAATCAAATATTTGAATTTTATTCATCATATGTGTGGGACTAGCTGTTATTTCTCTGACAGTAACAATTTTTAATGTGAAAATAAGAGAATTTGCTCTGATAAGAGGCTTCTAGAAACAAGAGCATATGGAGGAAAGGGAATTAAATTCCAATCTGTAGCTAGATATTGACACCTAGGAGATTACTGTTAGATGATTCATTTTGTGTGTCATGGTAAAGAGACAGATGTGAAGAGATGGCAGTAAGTAAAAAAAAAAAAAAAAAAAAAATGAGAATGAGAATGAGAAAACCTAATGAAGAAAACAGAAGTCTGCTTGCTAGAGAAGCAAGGTACATATCCCAAATAAGGTCTGAAGTAGAAATATCTACTTATGGATGCTACTTATGGTAACAATAAAAAATTGTAAACAAAAGAAATTATCTTATGTTTCTACAGGAATAACCACTAGAAGATACTAGACAAAGTTCTGGGAACATAATAGATTCTTAAAACTTTTTTTATGTGTGTTTCTTTCATGGCTTTTTTATCAATATAAAATTAATAAGTGTTCATTTAAAATTAAAATTATTAGAAAGTTAAAAGAAGCATAAAGACGATAGTAAAAGTAATCTGTGACCTCATCCCCATATATAATCATTATTAATATTTTTGGTATATTCTTTCTCCCTTCCCTCATTTTCTTTTAATGAGGTCAAATGAGCATTATTTGGAGCCTGGTCAGAGATGGGACACTAGTAGGTTGATGTGTGGAGTTGGATAGCATCAATCCTTAAAAATCCTCTGTACACTCTATGTAGTACATTCTTCGCACTGTTACAATAATTAGTAAGATCCCAATGTCATGGAATGGTCAGGGACCCTAAAACAGATTCAGTGATTATCATGGGGCCCAAAAGCTGTATGGTAGGATTATATTTCAGGTATAGATATATTTATCCAATGAACTAAGAATTGCTATTTGTCCTGAACTGGTGCAGGAAATAATGGAGCCCCAAAGCAAATCACCATGAGCCAGAATACTGGAAAATGGAGCAGATTGAGTAGCAGAGCCCCGAGGAGATAGGATGGATCCAGTAATAGTATGAGGTCATGGTTGACCATCCCCCAAAACTAGCTCTAGCTTCCAAGCTCCTTTACTTCCTTTCTTCATCCCCCCTTCCCTCAAAAGGAGAGGACTGTGGCATACAGGAAAATGTCACTTAAAGCCCCCAAAAACTCTGCTATGGGAACATTCATCAAAAGAGTCAGTCATAAGAAGCAAAATAAGAAAGCTTTAAGGCAAGCCAGAAAGAGAAAATTGCTCAGCTCAGAGGAGGCTAAAAGCAGACTGGGAAATGGTCTGTGTATGCCTCAGAGTCCATGATCGTGATATAACGATGATCATGACCTTCTATATAAACTATATTCAGTTCCATCCTGTCAGGGATATTTTTTACATCTGTGCTCATGCATGAGGTTGGTATACATTATTCTTGTGTACTTTATCCATGGGTTCCTGTTTTTCATCAGTTTTGAAAAATTAACAGTCCTTATCTCCTCAAATGTTGCCTTTTAACTGTATCTTCTGTCTCTCCTGCTGGAATTTGGATTAAATATGAATATGAGTGATTTTGAAATAAGTGATTTTGAAATACCATCTTATTAATATTTTGTAAGTTTTTTCTGGAAAAGTAATCAGATAAAAGGTAATTTTTAAATATCTATTTCATGTCCTTAAAGAAAGTCTTCCTGCCTCTGCACCTAAAATTAGCCAGGATTCATTCTCCAGAGTTTGAGGCATCATGATGAGATCATTTTAAGAGTATTTTCAACTCTTTGAGCTATTTAATGTGTCCAGTTACTGACAGAGATATTTCTAAACTACAGACCATTCAAATTCTGGATTAAAGAACAAAACATGGATTTTAAAAAACAAAACACCTAAATGACAGCAACAAAAATATTTAAAGAGTAAAAAATATATATTTTTCTGTGATAAAAAAACATTTTTTAAACACATGTAAAGATGGATTGAATTTAAAAGTTCAGAGAATTCATCAGGAAATGAGTAGCATCATTTTTGTTTTGTTTTGTTTTGTTTTTATTTTTGGCTGCGTTGGATCTTTGTTGCTGTGAGCTAATTTTCTCGAGTTGCGGCAAGCGAGGGCTACTCTTCCTTGTGGTGCACAGGCTTCTCATTGCGGTGGCTTCTCGTTGCAGAGCACGGGCTCTAGGCACGCGGGCTTCAGTAGTTGCAGCACGTGGGCTCAGTAGTTGTGGTATGCGGGCTCTAGAGCACAGGTTCAGTAATTGTGGCACATGGGCTTAGTTGCTCCACAGCATGTGGGATCTTCCCAGACCAGGGATCGAACCCAAGTCCCCTGCACTGGAAGGCTGATTTTTAACCACTGGTCCACCAGGGAAATCCCAGTAACATCATTTTAACTCTCTAATATTTGAAACAGTATGTCAAGCCATCTTTATAAAAAGATTTCATAAATTCAGCTATCCATGGACTGTATTAGAGGATTTATATTCTATAAAGCTTTTTTATAGAAAAGCTTAAAAAATAGTCTGCACTCTACAAGTCACTATTTTAAATGCTTAATAAGGCTGCAGATCACACTAAGCAAGAATTTCTAATCTCAATATTCAAACTGAATTTGTTTCTGTTGACTTTTTTCACTTTATTACATAGAATCAAACAAAAATTTCAAATGGATAAATCAAGTAAAGAATGGAGTCACTCTGAGCAAAATAACGGAGAAGAAATGCCAGTCGTTGTATAGACTATCTGTTTGGTTTTATAAATAATATGAATGTGTTTTCATAGAAATTTGAAACAGCTGAGTGCTGTTTTAACTTGTAATTTAAATTGATTAGAATTAAATTAAACTTTACCAGTAGCGTAACAGCCAATGATTTCAACTCCCTAGTTTGCCCAAGGTGTGCTCATCCTTAATTACCTAGGATGCATGTATACCTGGGGCAAGCGTTATATTTACATATCTGGTAATTTCCTTTATAGATAATTACAATGTAGGTTTGCCACACTTACTAATAAAATTTTGTTAATTATTCTTCAAGTAAAGCTTATAAGAAAAAGCAGAGTAATAAAAATACAATTTGTCATCTTATAACAGGCCATTCCATTTTCAGGGAAGATATTTAAAGCATCTTAATTAGTAACGCTTCCATTTCCTGCATTTGTAAAACTACTGAGGCCATAGATTGTGTGCGTGTATACACATATAGAATTTATATAGATCACAGACATTGCCAGAGGTTATCGATATATCAAGAGAAACTTGAGAAATGAAACTAATTTTTAAAATGATTGGAGACACATCAGTTTCTGTATCAGCCAAGGTCCAGGCAGGGGGTAGAAACTATATCAAGTATGTAACAAAGAAAGTTTAATATAAGGAATGGACAATCATGTACTAGAAAACTGGAAAGACAGAAAGTGGACTCTGAAGGACCACAGATGTAATAACTCTAGGAAGCAGCTACCACCTCTAGCTTAGGGGACAAATGGAAGATGGTAATATAAGGAATTATGAAAACTTGAAGCTGCCACTCAGACCTCTAAATAGGGGCACCAGTCAGCTGATGTCTTCAAGGATCTAATAAGGCTAGTTCTAATTGTGTGGAAAAAATACAAGCTGAAAACAACTGCTGTTGCTGGAGTTTAGTGTCACTGCAAGGAGCAGTGCTGCTGTTGAGATACTAAATTCCCAGGAAGTAAGTAGAATGAGCAAGTCCCTTCTGCCTTCTCTAGCCTTCCAGCCCTCTCCAGTACATCCAGTCATCAGGGCCTGATGCAGAGTCACATATCAAAAAAGAAATGTAGGGCTTCCCTGGTGGCGCAGTGGTTGAGAGTCCACCTGCCAATGCAGGGGACACGGGTTCGTGCCCCGATCCAGGAAGATCCCACATGCCGCGGAGCGGCTGGGCCCCGCAACAGGAGAGGCCACAACAGTGAGAGGCCCGCGTACCGAAAAAAAAAAAAAAAAAGAAATGTAGTTAACCTCAGAATTACGAAGTAGAATATTAGAAAAGTGGGCCACAGCTAAAAGACAATAGCTTAAACATTTAAAATAAAACAAATGTTTTTTTTTGCCAACTCAATTTTGGCATCATTTTCTCCAGAAAGTTTTCCCAGCCTCTAGCAGAGTACCAACTCCCAACTGGCTCGTGATAATTGTTTCTAATGAACGAATGAATCATTTGACTTTAAAAGTGAACAGTTAAGTCAATTATCTTCATCAGAATCGTGCCTACATAAATTGAAAATTTTTGATTCAAACTAAGCAATAATAGAGGTGGAGGAAATGCTTTAGTTTATATGAAAAACAATCATTCCATAATAAGCTATCCTTTTAGGAATCAATTTCAATTCACTTTAAAACATACTTCTAAATGAGTTTCTACATGAAACTTTAAAGTACAAAATTGAGAACTGTGACCAATAAATAAAACTGTATTTCCACCAACTCTGGAATTTGAAAGGAATCCTTGATGAATCATTCAATTAAAAGGTGTTTTATGTCTGAAAATAATTATGGAGTTTTTTTAGATAGGAGGATCAAACTGGGGTCTCCACTTTTATAGGTGCAACATCTGTTGACCGAGGGCTTTAAAAAGCAATTTCCAATGTTGCACATACAAAAAAATAAATAAATAAAATAAAACCTCATTTCTTTGCTTTTAAACTTTTCTTTTCCTAGCAATAAAATAAGTTATCTTGGCCTCTGTTTTCAAAGGAAGCAGTTTTTCTCTCATTGCCATTTCTTATTATTGCAATAAGACTGGGTACTATAAATGAAATTAATTAGCTCTGTTTCCCTTTCCATAAATAGATTTTTCTAAGAATGGCATATATCTCAATGTAGTCAAGTGCCTTGGTGATTCTGTCAATAGTGTCAACAAGAGAAGTTAAAAGAAATGCTCTCTGATTGAACCAGGGAAAATTATGTGAAATAAGAGTACAAATTTATAACCAACACTTTACAAGGAAAATAAGTGTATTATGCAATCATGGAGTAAACCCAAGAATATTCTTGAGTTGTGAATAGGGATTGTGAATCATCCAAAAACTAACAAAAACTGTATTTAAAGTAATCAAATTCAAAATGACATCTTCCTCATTGAAATGCTGAAATGTATACTATCTGGATGTATTATCTGAAATTGAATCAATAAAAAATTTATTTGATTTCAGGTTTCACAACAAACCAAACCCAGAAGACAATGAAAATGCTAAGGAGAAATATAAAGAAAGGGGGATGGAGAGAAAGAGAGAGAGACAGTGTGTGTGTGTGTGTGGGGGGTGTATATGCATGTATGGAGAGTGTTAATTGTTAGGGTGGCCAGGGAAGCTTTACTCAGCAGGTGACATTTTAGCAAAAACCTAAAGAAGGCGAGGGAGCAAATCATGCTAATATCTGGGTGGAAGATCGTTCTAAACAGAGGGAACAGGCAGTATAAGCACCTGACATGAAAACAAGCCTGACTTGTGGACAGCAAGAAGACTAGAAGGTCTGGAGGAGGGTAAGTGAGAAGAGTAGGTGATAAGTTAATTTGGGGAGTTTGGAGGTAGTTGCACAGGGAGAGGTAGAATCCTGTAAGACATTTCAAGGATTTTGGCTTTCACTCTGAGTAAAGTGGAAGCCCTCTGGAAGGTTTTGAACAGGTAGAACCCATGGTCTGACTTACATTGTTATGTTACATTACACTACATTTGGTTGTAGTATGTTACCTTAATTACACTGCATTACATGGCATTACCAGGATCAGTTTGAACACTGTGCTGAGGATGAATGGAAAGTGGGTCAAAGTGGAGTCAAAGAGACCAGTTAGGAAGTTATTGCAATAATATAGGCAAGAAATGGTAGTGTCCGGGGATGGGGTAGTAGCAGTGGAGGTGGTAAGGACTGATTTCTGGGTAAATATTAAAGATATAGCCAGAAGTAGGATCTGAACTTGTAAATTAGGGACACCTTCTTTCAAAATATAATACAAAATTAGTAATACGTAATTAAGTACAAAAGTGAATGTTTACTTAAGATGAAAAAAAGAAACTATGAATTTTAAATTACAAATTAAAATTAATAGAATACAATTTGAAAAGCTGACAAATGTTGTAAACATCATTAAATCCAGAAAAATAACATAATAGCACACATCTGTGATACTCTTTTTTCCCCCTACATATTGGCCTCATGCTCTTTGACAGTGTGTTCATATGACAAATATTTTGTAATATCATTTTCTACGGCGATAATAGAAAAATAATCCAGGCTTTCCTCTACCATGGTTTTTATTCCTGATAATTTGGAAACATCTGTTTCATCTTTACAATTTTTCATTGATACAGCTTGTAAAATTCTAGGATTGTCAAATTTGGGAAAACCTCTGACTCCCTACATTTCAAGCCTTGTTTCTCTTCCTCCACCTACACACTGAGAACCAAAGGACATATTCATGTCCCAATACTTTCCTTGGCCCTGTACCTTCATGTCATGAGGGTCAGGGGAAGTGACACAATGAACAAAGTATTTCTGGAAGCCATTTCTACTCTAGATGGCTAACAATAGGTTAACTACGTGGAGACATGATTGCAAACCATATAAATATATTCCATTAAATCTATACTAAAGGTATTCCCATGTAACTCCCTTTTATCTGTCTCCCCAAAATGCCTGTGGCCATTCCATCACCACATGACATGAGAGAAATTGCAACATAGTGGAAGTCAGGGTAGAAATTATAGTTAAAAGATCTTAATTTTACCTAGCATTTCAGGCCTAGGCACATACCTGTACTCCTTTCTTATTGCTGATCTGTAGCAAATGACCACAGACTTAGTGGCTTAAAACAATACAGATTTATCATCTCACAGTCCTGGAAGTCAGAAGTCCTAAAATCAAAGTGTCATCAGGGCTTTAATCCTTCTAGAGACTTCATGAGAGAATCTGTTCCTTACGTTTTCCAGCTCCTAGAGGCTACCTCATTCCTTGGCTAGTGACCCCTTTCTCACATTACTTCAATCTCTGTGTCTGTCATTATGTCTCCTACTTTGATTTTATTTCTATCATTGCAACTCTTTCTCTGTCTTCTCCAACTCCCCTGTCTCCCTCATGTAAGTACCTTTGTGATTACTTTGGGACCACTGACATAATCCAGGATAATCTCTCTTTCTCAATATCATTAAATTAATCATATCTGCAGATTCTCTTTTATCCTGTAAGGTAGAATATTCACAGGTTCAGGGGTCAGAACATGGACATCTTTGAAAGCCCATTGTTTAGCCTACCAGTAAGGTCCCTGTCCCCAAAGATTCATGTCTAACCACTTGAAAATGCATCCACCCCAACTCAAGTTCTCCAAAATTCTCACTCATTACAAAATCAACTCATGTATAAAAGTCTCATCTAAATCTCATCAGCTCAAAAGTCCCAAATTTCATCATGTAAAGCATCTAAGTTAGGCATAGGTAAGGTTCTGTGTACAGTCTATCCTGGGTCCAAATCACCTTCCATCTGTAGACCTGTAAAACTAGAAAACAGTCAATCTGCTTCCAAAATATGATTGTGCAATAGGCATAGCATAACAGTTACAGAGATTCCCATGCAGAACGGGAAAAAAAAATGGAAGGACAAAAGTAGTCTACACTCAAAACCAATATCAAAATTCACCCACGCAAACTCCATGAGGTTTCAAGGCCAGGGAATAAACTCTGTGGCTCAAGACCCATTGCTCTGTGCCTTTGGTTTTATCCTCTGCATCATTCTTCCTTTTCCTGGTAGGAAAGCAAGGTTTACAACTGAGTAGATTTATCAGCCTGTTTCCTGCTTATAGAATTTTAGGAGTCTGGCAGTCTTCTTTTGTCCTCTCTCTATTCCTTTCAGTCCATGCTGGCAGTGTTTCTGTTGATACAACAGTCTAAAGAGCCTTGTGGGTCTCCCATTTATATCTTGAAGATTTCTCCACTGCACAAGGGGTTCCTCACGGATCTTTCCTGGATAATCTCATGTCTATTCCTGGCTTCTTCTAAGATGTCTAACAGGTTCCATGAAACACCTACCTAAGCACTTTGATCCTTACAAGTCACTTTAATCCTTAGAAAGGTTTGCCCCAGCACACCCTGACTTTATTTCCAGAGCACACTTTCCTGGTAGTGAATCTCCTAATTTTAGCATTTTTTTGTAGTCTGAATAGGATGAATATTTCCCAAGTCAAGTCCTGGTTTCTTTTTGCTTAATAGTTCTTTCAATTTACCCTTTCCTCTTGCATTTTACTACAAACAGCAAGTAGAAATCAGGCCATACCGTCAAAATTTTGCTTGGAAATCTCTTCAGCTAAATATCAAATTTACCTCATACAAGTTATGCTTTCCACATAAGTGTATGATACAATTCAGCTACTGTATAACAAAGATCCCCTTTACTCCATTTTCCATGTTAACATGTTCCTCATTTCCTTCCGAGCCCTCATTAGTAGTGAGGGCTTAGAGTCCACATTGCTACGAGCAGTCTTTTCATGATCATTTAGGTGTTCTCTAAGAAGATACAGATTTTCTGTACCATGCTCTTCACTTCATTCTGAGTCCTCCTTAGTAGAGATAAGGAGGACTCATTACCATCCATATTTCTACTAACAGTATGTTCAAGGCAATTTAGGCTTTTTCGATCATGCATTTTTAGCTAGAATTTTTCCAGCTCTGTTCACTACCCAGTTCCAAAGCCACTTCTGCATTTTTAGGTATTTGTTTCAGGAGTAACCCACTTCCAAGTTCCAAAATACGATTCCTGTGATTGAACTGTAACAAATTATGACAAATTTGGAGGCTTAAAACAATACGTATAACACAACACAACACAAAATTATTATTTTAAAGTTCTGTAGGTGTCATCAGGGCTGTATTCTTTCTGGAGGCTCTAGAGAAGTATCCATTTTCTCTCCTTTATCAGCTTCTAGAAGCCACTTGCATTCCTCTGCTCACAGCCCCTTCTTTGCATCACTTCAACTTCTCTTCTGTTATGACATCTCCTTCTCTGCCTTCTCTGAACTTCTTACCTTCCTCTTATAAGGACACTTATGATTACATTGGGACACTCAGATAATCTCTCCATCTCAAGACCCTTAAATTAATCATATCTGCAAAGTCTCTTTGTCCATGTAAGGTAATATATTCACAGGCCCTAGGGAGTAGGATGTGCATATCTGTGGGGAGCCAACACAATATTCATCCAACCACACTATCCAAGAGAATTTAAAACATATATCCGGGGCTTTCCTGGTGGCGCAGTGGTTGAGAGTCCACCTGCCGATGCAGGGGACACGGGTTTGTGCCCCGGTGCGGGAAGATCCCACATGCCGCGGAGCGGCAAGGCCCGTGAGCCATGGCCGCTGAGCCTGCGCGTCTGGAGCCTGTGCTCTGCAACGGGAGAGGCCACAACAGTGAGAGGCCCAAGTACCGCAAAAATAAATAAAAATAAAATAAAACATATATCCACAAAAAATCTTGTACATGAATATTCATAGCAGCATATTCTTAATAGCCAAAAAGAAAGAAAATCCAAATGTCCATTAACTGATAAATGAATAAACATGATGCAGTATATCCATACAATGGAATAATATTTGGAAATAACAAAGAATTAAGGACTGATACAGATGAACTTTGAAAACATCATGCTAAATGAAAGAAGCTAGAAACAAAAGCCATGTGTTATATGATTACAGCTATATGAACTGTTCAGAATAGACAAATTCACAGAGACAGAAAGTAGATTAGTAGTTGCAGGGTCTGGGGAGGAGGGAAGAATGGAAAGAATGAGTATGGGTTTTTTTGGAAGAGGGGGTGATGAAAATGATCTAGAATTATATAGTTATGGTAGTCAAACAACTTTGTAAATACTCTAAAAATCACTCAGTTTTATATTCTAAAAGGGTAAAATGTATCATATGTGAATTATGTTTTAATTTTTTAACCTTAAAAAAGATTTGTGCAAATTGCACAAAAACATATGGCCATGTGAACACTTTGCCAGGCTGCCTCCCAGGATCTGGAAAGGAGTTCATGCAAGTAAGGGGCTTGAAAGTTTGAACTTCATTAAGTTTAGAGGAAACCTGCCTCAGTAGAAGCAATAGGATTTGTTGACAGATGGGATGTCAGGGATGAGAGGGAGAGTAGTTAAGGATGAGTTTAAGATTTGAGACTAAGCAACTGAAAGATGACATTTCTACTTCTGAGTAGAATACTATACAAGATGCAGGGGGTTTGTTTGTTTGCTTGTTTGACTGTGGCAAAAAAAAGTGCAAACATGAGATTTAACCTCTTAACAAATTTTTAAGTGTTCAGTACAGTGTTTTTAACTATAGGCTTCTTGAATTTGAATGTGCACTTCCTTCACCAGATTTGGAAAGTTTTCAACCATTATTTCTTTAAAAAAGCTTTCTGCCCTTGTCTCTCTCTTCTTCTTCTAGAATTTTCATAATGCATATATTGATACATTTTACAGTATTCCATAAGTCCCTTGAGCTTTCTTCACTTTTTTTATTTTTTTTTCCTTTTTCTCCTCTGATTGCATAATTTCAAATGTCTCATCTTTTTTCTGCTTGATCAAGTCAGCTGTTGAATAATCCTAGTGAATTTTCCAGTTCAGCTACCGTGTTTTTCACCTCAAAAGTTTCTGGGTTTTTAAATTAATTTTCTACTCGTTTTTTCATGTATCATTTTCCTAAGTTTGTTGAACATTTTTATGATGGGTATTTTTAATTCTTTATCAGGTAATCCATGTGTCTCTACTTCTTTAGTGTTGGTTTTTGGAGATTTATTTTGTTCCTTTCTTTGGGCCATTCCATGTTTCTTAATGTTCTATGACACTTGATTTTGGTGTCTGCACATTTGAAAAACACCTACGTTTCCCATTTTGTACAGACTAGCTTTGTATAGGGGAGGACCTTTACCAATCAGCCAACTAGATATTCGAAGGACAAGAGATGTAATTTTAGAGGGAAATATCAGTTTTATTCTGGAAATCTTAAGTTTGATATGCCTATTATGTATCCAAATGGAGATGTCAAGAAGGCAGTTAACTATGAGTCTGGTCAGAAGTTCAGGCCAGATCAATACATTTAAGAAATACCAGTATAGGGCTTCCCTGGTGGCGCAGTGGTTGAGAGTCTGCCTGCTGATTCAGGGGACGCGGGTTCGTGCCCCGGTCCGGGAAGATCCCACATGTCGCGGAGCGAGTAGGCCCGTGAGCCATGGCCACTGAGACTGCGCATCCGGAGCCTGTGCTCCGCAACGGGAGAGGCCACAGCAGTGAGAGGCCCACGTACCGCAAAAAAATTAAAAAAATAATAAATAAATAAAATAAAAATGCTGTCTGCCACATAAAAAATAAATAAATAAATAAATAAATACCAGTATAGGGAATTCCCTGGAGGTCCAGTTGTTAGGACTCTGTGCTTTCACTGCTGAGGTCCAGGTTCAATCCCTGGTTGGGGAACTAAGATCCTGCAAGCTGTGCAGTGAGGCCATAAAAAAAGAAAGAAAGAAAGAAATACAAGTATACATGTACAATTTAAAATTATGAGGCTAGATGTGATTACCAAAAGAAAAAGTATGAACAAAATATAATAGCTGTAATTTCTACAGACTGTAATTTTGTACAATAGATACAAGTAGGATTGTCCTGGTAAAATAAAGGAGTGCTCTCATACCCAAGAGTCTTCTTCTACTTCCTGTGGCTCCATGGAACACAATGCTATGGTCTGTATTAATAAACTCAATTAACAATTGGGAGCAGTGGAGGAAGGCAGAATTCTAAGATGGCCCCCAAGATCTGCACCCTCTGGAATACAGAGGTCTTCTCTCAGTTATTCAATCAAACACTAATATAAGTGCTACTGGGATTTTGCAGATATAATTAAAATACCAAATCAGATGGCCTTAAATAGAGAGATTATCTTGCATGAATCTGACCTAATTAGGTTATCCTTTAAAAGGGAATGGACTCTTCTTAATTAAAGAGATTGAAAGTGTGAGAGGGCCCTTGAAAGGAGACATAGTCAAGGAATATAGGCCTCTCTAGGCCTGAGAGCTACCCCAACAAGAAAGTAGCTGACAAAAAGCAAGGAAACAAGGACGTCCTTCATACAACCCCAAAGAACTGAATCCTGCCACATCTATGTGAGTTTGCAAGAGGATGCCAAGCTCCAGATGATAATGCAGTCTAGCCAATACCACCATCTTAGCCTTTTGAGACCCTAAGCAGAGAACACAACTACATCATGCCCTGATTTCTGACCTACTTGAATTAATAAGTGAGTGTTGGTTTAAGCAGCTACATTTTCAGTAATTTGTTATGCAGCATTAAAAAACTACTACAGCTATATTTTATTCAAGGTTCTTGCAAAAATTACAACACAGATAATTGAAAGGATTTGTGAGACTCCACAGAGAATTCTCACATAAGGTTTTCAATAAATGTAAATTATACAGTAAAGCAGTAGAAACAGAATGCAGGCAAACATCAGGGGCCCAAGAGCCTTCCAAGTACAGCTTCCCAAAATCATTATTCACACACGACATGCTGCCTCTCTGGATAAAATCACCAAGATTTGTATGATAAATCTTAGTTTCAGAAGGCATCCTAAAAGTCTCCAGTAGTGTCTTTCATGGCCTTCTGTACATATAGCCAAGCCAGACTATCTGACTTGTAATGCCAGGCATAAGTCCTAATAAACCAGCAGTGGGTACCACCAGGGCAGTTTCAAACTTTAGTGCATTATAAATCATTAATTATCCCACTGCCCTTATCTCAGCCAAGAGTCAGTGTCAGACTTATAGGCCCCAGAGATAAGCATAGCACTGCACCTCTCCAACTATAAAATAATTCTGTCTCATATGGTTCTGGTTCCCTTCCCCTACTTCACTCTCCTCAAGCAGGATACTATATACTGGCTCTGGTGAGTGAGCAAGCAGGTAGACAAAGAAGTAGATATCATTTGGGTCCTTCAGGAAAGGTGGATGGCAGCAGAGGGCCCTTCTTTAGGTGACAAATGTCCAACGCACAATCCATGCCTGAATAATCAATGCTGTGGTCAGCTACCTGTTGTGAGGTGCTCTAGTTGACTTCTCTCAACCCACCATCTCTTCTAGCCATTGTTAGGGGATTCCTAGGGCCTAAAGCTGTCCTTGCTGGCAAGATGTGGAGGAAGAATTACTAATGAGGATAAACACATAGTGGAACTTCACTGCTGCTTTTGTCGTGCCAACCTGAAGTTAGCTGGAATACTGCCTCCTTCTCTAACTGGCCCTACTATTCATATTAGAAGGCAATGGGCCAGATCTGTAATGAGCAGTCCTAGATAGTGAAATAACTCTAAGTACTAATCCTGACCACCTAGAAGTCCTTGTTCCTTATGGACTAACTATGGCCGGTTTTGCTCTCAGCCCCTCCTATTCCATGTCTGAAAATTTTTTTTGTTTAAATTGTTAAACTGTTTATATTGCTCTTTAGTTATAAAAGTGATTGTGATATAGAAGTGAAAAAGGAAAAAGAGAAAAATCCCCCTTAGCACTCCCCAGAGGTAGATAAAATTCAATGTCTGTCATCCCACTTTTTTTCTTTGCATTTACAAATGTGCACATGCACACGCATATGCATTTTTTTCACTTTAAGAATGTATCATGGGCATTGCACATCTTTTATTCTTCTCTAAAAGTTATATGTGGTTTCCTATGGTGGGTGTCACATTATTTATTTAATCTGTAACCCATTGATGGACATGTATGTTGTTTCCAATATCTTGCTATTTTAATTATGCAGTGACCAACTCTTCACATACAAATGCAAATACTTGCAAAGAATGGCTTCTTAGAGGCAGAAATGCTGTATCACTAGCTATGCATATTTAATTTTAATAGATGCTGCAAGTTTCCCCTCTCAAAACCAGTACTAATTTACACAAACTTTTAGAACTTGTTAGAGAAACCAAGTAATTCTGACTTCCCAGAGGGACTCCTTTTGGTTTGTATTAAGTCACAGGTGATTGGCACTGGATTTTTTAAACATAATTGGATTTACTTTGTACCTTCTACAAAATTCTCTAAGTTTCTGGCTTCTTAGTTTTACCATTTCCTGTTTACTAGCAGCAGCATTTTTTCCCCTTTATTTGTTTTCAGTTTTGTTTCTGTTTTTTTTTGCTTCAGTGAAACTTCAGGAAAAATGAGAGATAAACCCATTTTGACATCTGAATCAACTTGCTGTTTATTCATTCACCATACGTTTACACTACATTTATGCAGGTACTCTGCAAGCACTGAGGATACAAAGATGAAAAGACATAAACTTTACCTTTCAGAAACTCAAGCCTAATAAGAGAAATGCAAATGATAGCAACACAATTAAGAGACAAAGGTAGATGCATAGATAGATAGAAAATAAGACAGGAGAACTGAAGAGTGACTTTCAGAGTGAAAGACAGAGGTTCAAGGTAAAGAAAGACTTGAAAGGTAAGTAGGGGAGAGAGAACAGCTCATGGAAGTTACAGATGGATGAAACAGAAGAGTAGGTTTAGAGAGCTTTAAGTGGTTAGATATGGTTGGCATACAGGTACTTTTGTAGGATAAAAGGAGGTAAGATTAGAAGAATGAACTGAAGTAAAAGCACTAGAGTCTTTGAATGTCATGCTAAGAATTTGGTATTATCTCATGAATGACAGCCTGAAAATTTTTATGTAGGAGAATAATATGTTTAAGCCTACATTTTAAAATTTACCCCTGATCTGAAGGACAAATTATCACTAAATCAACAATTTTTTTAAAATTTATAACCTACTCTGTGTTAGAAATTGTGATAGGAGCTAGAACTTTAATAAGAACAGATTAAGCACAGTGATAAGTGAAAATTACTATAATAGTTTAGGAAACGAATTATATAACCAGAACTAAGATGTGAAGACAGAAGAAATGAAGAAAAAAAATCCATGGATTCAAGAAAATAAAGAAATGACAGAAAGGGGAAGGTGGATAAAAGGGAGAAAGAATCAGATCTGTTGCTTCTAGTTGTAATAGGGATGATTTGGTGGGTAATGCTGTTATTAATTGAAATAAAAGGAACACAGGAAGAGAGGAGGTTGAATACGAGAAGATGGAAGATCTGAACACATTGAGTTTGAATAACCTTTGGAAAACATAGGTGAAAATGTCTAAAACATAGTTAGAAATATAGATCTGGAATTTAGTAAAGGTGTCTGAGCTAGCAATAGAGATTTGAGAATCACTGGCATAATAGACCCTATGGAAATATATAAAAATAGAAGAAAATTGTATGGAAAATCAGAAAGGAAGAGAATTGTGAAAAATAACACAACAGATACGTAAAAGTTTTACAAACTTTAAAATATTGTATAATATAGCTAATTATTGCTATTGTTGCTGTTGGAACAATTGCACCAAACTACTAGATCTTATTAGAATTTGTTTCACAAAATTAGGGAATTTGTTCCCCTTGTTCACCAGCATATACAAGAACCTAGACCATTTTCAAACATGTAGTAGGTTTTCACTAAATATTTATGTTTTGTCTGGGTGTATTTACTGAACATCTTGGCCATATGGATTTGTTATGGGGGTGGATTAGCTATCGTGACTTTTCCTGAAGAAACATCTCACAACCCTCTTCAACAGCCGTATAGTCCATGAAGAATTTGAGAGCCAGTTCTTTAACTCTAAAGAACAAAACAAAGCCCAACAAAACAAAACAATATAAAAGGTTTCTTCCTTAAATGTGTAGCCCAAAACAACCGTCATTACTTTTTAAATATTCCAACAGTTGTTTTACAGGGTAGTCATTACTATTTATTTCCATTCCAGGTACACATTTTTACAAATTTAAGAAAATACTTTCAGTTAATGTGCAGAAAATGAAAAAGAACATGCATCTGTAGTAAAGTTCCCAATGGGCTAAACTTGCATTATTCATTTTTAGACACCTCCACATACTCACAGCATGACCTCTGTGATTGTCAACGGTGACAGTCTTCTCATATGCTTAACATGGTACCAACAGAGTGAAGAAAACCCCAGTGGTACATAGCCCTCCTGCATGCTACGAAAGCTCTCCTTCTGAGAACAAAAACAATCTCTCCTAATCAGTCAACACAAATTTTTTGAACTCCTGCTGTATGCTAGACGTTGTGCTACATTCTGAGGGATTTTGAAGGAAACGTGAAACATGCCCATGCCTTCAAGGAAAATATAGGCTTGTTGGGGAGACAAGGTATAAAAAGTAACATATATTGTGTCAAATAAGTTGTCCAAAGAGTAAATGCTACTCTGAGGTCTAGTACTCAAGGTTCCCTAAGATTGGTCTGGTTTACCTTCCTAGAGTGTTTCCCTAAATCCACAACTATGAGAAAGTTATCCTTCTCATACCCTTTTCTAAGCCAAATTAAACTGCTTGCTATTCTCCCTGCCTTCAGCTTGCTTTCCTTCTTCTGTGTCCCTGCTTGTACTAATTCTTCCTTCTGGAATATCCTTGCTTTCCTTCATGCTCATGTCTATATTATAGTTTGTACACCTTACCCTTCCTCAAGACCCAGCTCCAATGCAGCACCTCCTCAAAAATGTCCTTATGTTACTAGCTAGAAATAATCTTTCCCTCCTATAAATGCCTCTCTAAGGAGACCTCCACTGCCCCCATTACTTTCTTTCTTATGTCATACTTGTCCCTATCTATGTAGATGCATGGTCACAGAGAACAACCTTTCCTTCTACCTCCTCTACTTCCTGATGAATATTGTCTTAAAGGGATTTTAATTCCTCAGAACCCAGTGAGGCTAACTTGTAGTTTCAGTGTATCCAGTACTATTGATTCTTTCCATCCCCTATGGTCCCTGAAACTGGCTTACAAGCCTATTCTAGTTTTTAATGTAATAATTACATAATATTTCATTTGCATTGTGATTAACCACCAGCCCTAACTAGAATGTGAGCTCCTTGAGGGCAGAGAATCTGTTCATTCATCTTAGTAACCGCCCTATGCAAGCCATGTATAGTAGAGAAGCATGTTCAAATTACCATCAACACTTGTTAAAATTTTTGACTTCTGGGTCACACTCTCAGAAATTCTGATTCAGTGGGTTTCATAAGGAGCCCAAGAATCTACATTTTATCAAACTCTTCAGATGATTCTTATCCACAGCAAATTTTAAAATGGTCACCAGTTAATAAGTATTTATTGAGTGAATGCTGACCTTTTTTCTCTCTTAAACTATAACATCATAAGGGAAAGACATGTGACTACCTAATCTTTGTATTTTCCCTAAGTATATGGCCTAGCTGTTTGAACATAGGAACTCAAACGCTGTGGAGCTGACGTATGTTAATGGGATGACTGATGTAATTTTAGCTTTCCCTGAGGCACAGAAGTTGCTAGGCCATGAAGAATGAGCTGGTTTTGGATGGGTGGGGAGGGGTGAGAGCATCCTGGCCAAGAGATTGATATCATCACAAGGATAGATAGAGATGAGGAAACACAAGCGTGCTGAGGGTTTATTATTAGATTAGTGTAACAAGAGTAAACGTTCTCATGGCAGAGGAATGAGAGATGAGGCTGCTTCCCCACTGTATAAAATAAGCTTTTGTTAGCAGAACTCTCATTTTCATTTTAATTTAATAATGGCAAAAATAAGTGGTTTTGAGGTGATTAATGACCAACGAGAGAGCTACAGTGCTGACTTGGCCAGCACGGCACATATAGAAGTACAAGATTTAGTACAGAATTAACCTGCCCAAACATCTGTTCACAACTCCATATGAAAAAGAAAAAAATAGACCATAGCATATGTTACAAGTGGAAACCTGAGAAACTTTTTTTCACATCATGTTTGTAGGAATTCATGTTTTAGCAGTATTCCTTATTGACTCACTAATATGAATTTGAACATTAAATAACCATAATAATGATAGGCAAAAATTTAAGAAATCGTTCTGTTCACACATGAAGAAAAGAATAACTTGTTACAAAAAAGATAATAAATTTGCAGTTAAAATATATTCCTTTGTTCCTGTGACATAGCCAGCCTTGACCTATACATCTGCAATTAATCCAGTGGGACACGAGTTTATTCATCAAGTTGGCAAATGGTTATTAGCAATCTACTACTTGCAAAGCACTGTACATAAAATGTTAATGGTAAAGCACAATGTGCATGACACAAATTGAAAGGTTCATTCTTACATGGAAGAGAGGTTGATATGGGAAAATTAGTATCAACAAGTTATTCATTCATTCATTCTTTCATTCTTGGATGAATGAATGTAGCTCTATGACTTTGTTTTATTCTCCGTCATATCCCCCACGCTAAGCACAGTGCTTGAAGTATGTTAAGTGGTCAGTCAAATCTGTTGGATGAATATATTTACTGATCACTCTGTCAGACTCCCAGTATCCAAAATAAAGTAAAAACAGAGATAGTCCCTGCACTTGTGGAGTTGATAGTCTAGTGAAGAAAGCAAATATTAATCAAATGCATTCAGAAATGTAAAATTCCAGCCATGACAAGTGTTGAGGATCATCTAATGGAGTTTGGCCATACAAAGACTTTCCTCAAGGAGTGATCTTGAACTGAAATCTAAAGGATGAATGGAAATTAGCCAGACAAAGAAAAGGAGGAAAAGCACTTTGGGCAGAAGGGATAGTAGAAAAGAACATGATGAGTGACTGCAATATAGATTGAGAGGGAGTAACAAGAGTGAGGGTGGAAAGCTAGGTAGGTAAGGTGTAAGTATGTGATGATAGCTCAGGGAGTTCTAGAATATAAATAGTAGGCAAGATTACATAGGTAAGGAAATTTCTCATTTAAAGTTGATACAGTACAAATTGATTTGAGTTATAACCTCATTGCTCATTTGCAATATAAAAGAAAGATTTGTCTGATAAAATGTACCATATTTTTTATAGTGACAAGCAAAATAATCGAGCATGTAATTTCAAATTACATAACCTTGATCCTTGTAGATTGCACCAATAAATAGTATAATTTTACTAAATTACATAGCAGCAATTAGCTCTCAAATGGGAATTAATAAAGAAATCAGCACAGTACCATAAGAATAATTTGGGTATATTGATGTAGAACCCTATTGACAGATATATACCCTGGCGAACAGCTCATTCAACTGTTATGTGAAACTATTAAAAAATATAAAATGTATTGGTATAGTTCACATGATAGAATTTGTGCAGAAAAAAATAAAACCAAGACTTTTAAAGTGTTTTAAAGCAAATGTAGAAACAATGAGATGTTAAAATCATATCACAATACTCTTGAGTTTTCCCTTCCGCACTTGCACATGCACCTATATCCCATAACAGAGTACTGGACATGAGCTTGGTGCTCGGTAAGTACTTGTTAAATGTTCAGAAACGGCCAGTTAGAATACTTACAAATAAATATTCCAAGTTTTAATACTAATAATGAGAAGTATTATAAGTTGCTAGATTTAGTTGTTTATTATTATTATTAAGATTATAAGTATTAGAGTAAACAAGTTTAGGGATAGATGTTGTAGAATGATATAAATTTTCTTTACCAGTTCATATTGTTTTATGTGAGATATGGTCAAACAAACATAGTAAATATGCAGCAATATTTATATCTCTTGTGTTCTGATCTGATTTTTAATTGAGAATAAATGTATAAGTGAATAGTAAATATTAGAATGTATTGTAAATGTAGAGGACAACATATTCAGGAGTAATAAATAAAACAAACTATAATATGTTAAGGGTAATAAAATTAAAATATGCACACTTAATAACTAAAATTCTATTTAAAATAACCCATGGAGCTCTAATAATGTTTTAAAGTATTTATATTTCTCACAATACAGTTTAAAAGCTTGTGATGTGTAACACAAGATTTTATTGATGTAAATGCCATTACTATGTAGTGAAGTAAAGTAGGATAAGTATTGATACAAGTGTTTCCACTTCTCTAATGGGAACACTAAAATGCAGCATGGTTAAAGGCTTCTACTGATAGATAATACTATTTTTTTTTCTTTTTTTCAGTTAACACATGTTTATTAAGCATAAAGCTAAGTGGTAGGGATATAATGGTGTTGACTCATTTTTAGCATTTCCTAATTTCTACAAATTGAAGACAGGATGACTTTGGAACCCAAATATGAATGGGTCTTGTCTTGACTCTGTTCTTGCCTACCTCTAATGAGCTACTCTTGCTACCAAACACTTAACAAAATGATCTTCACATTGAAAGATTTACAATTTTTAATATAGGTTCTAACTTCCACTGATGTAAGGCATAATGATCTGCCTTATCATTTACTGGGTTTCAAGCAGAAAAGATATGTATGCATACTTGACAATCCAGTTTCTTATTTGCTGCATTTCTTACTGTTTAACAGATTGGTGACATAATTTCTCTGTTATTTTTTGTTCAAGTAATTGGGCATTATATACTTAATAGAAAACTAATTACTTATACACCAGATATTGATTACTGATTTTCAAAGCATTTAAATTCTGAATTACATTGAAATCACTCTGAATAGAAGTAGTCTTTTATGATTCAGAAAGTAAATCAGTTTTGCAGTACATCTGTTTGACCTTCAAGGCTCATTGCTGACATTTTTGCAACAAGTGCACTGCTAAGTGTTAGGGATTCAGGGATGTAAGCCCTGCTCCAGAGGCTTACAGTAATGAGTGTGGAACTAAGAGTTTAAAGAGATTTCAGGTTATTGGTTTGCCAGATAAACTAACTTTCACTGTATTAAATAAATAAAATCCAATAATGTTATCATCAAGTAGTAAAATAAAAAGAATTTTTCCAGTATCTATAAAAAATAGAACTAATGCTATACATAGATTCTTATGTACATCTTAGCAGTTTCATTAAAAAATATTTCTCACTGCTATTATAAATTAATCCACATTATGGGGTGGGCTTGACTAACAGCAATAAATAAAAAAAATAGTGACTCAGGTTTGTTTTTCATTCAGTAAAATAACTATATTGGAAAAAATATTTATCTGATACAGAGGAAATAAAACAATTTTAGATATTTTCATAGATTAGCTCATAGGAATTGTAAATTATAGAATATGGTGTATCTAAAAGTATATGTCTGTATTTTCAACATTTCAAACATTAATAAGAGAGAGAGAAAATAGGTATAACATAGAAATTATAGTTTACCATAATTATAATTTTCACTAATGAACATCCATATATCACCTAACAATTCTAGAATTTAAAATTGCACTGGCAACTGCAAATATTTTTCTGTATCCTGAAAATACTTATAACTATAAAATTTTCTTTAATCAGTCTTTAATATAAGTTTTTCATTTTTACATTTAAGATTGTTTTTTTCCCCTGATTTGCTACTTATCCTTTATTGTCTGACTTTAGCAGCTAAAAGTCTGACTCATGTAGCCGTATTTTAGGGACCCCAGCCCTAAAACTGCACAAGAGCAGTTTTCAGGGACACATCAGAGTGGCTTGAAGGGTAAATGGGACATAAGAAAGCAAAGGTAAATCGTGGCCAAACTTTTTCTAAAGTGTCTCTGCGAAGAAGACCAAACAAATGGAAAAGTAGCTGGAAGGGACTATACAGGCAATGAGACAAACTAAAGCATGTTTGAATGTGGCTGGAGGCCACCTAGTAGAGACAGAGATTGATGTGTGTTGGAAAAAAGATTACTCCCGGCCTGGATCCCTGCAAAGACAAGAAAAGATGGAAGAGATATGATCCAGATCTCAAATGGACAAAAGGGGATACAAATTTGGGAGGGCCAGAGGTGCTTAGTGAAAGAAAACTCCAGAAGTGACTACAAAACACATAAACATAATGCACTAAATCCAAACTAAATGTATCCCCAACTCAGCTTCAACTAAACATAATTCCAATTGTGCCACATTGCACCCAAGGAACTATGATGCAGGGAAAGTCAATGTAGCAAACAACAGGAATATTAACTAATTGTTTTTAAAATATATTCCTCTGCAAATTTTTCTAGCCATGCGTGTGAGAGGCCTGAAACTTAAGCTTCATTACCTTTGGAATAAATCCACCTCAGATGGTGTGTTTGCTTGTTCATTTGTTTCAGAGAACTATAGGCTAAGTTATAACCTGGGGTAAGAGGAGGATTCAAGATTGAAGAACTATAATAGTCTCAGAGAGTTGAAAAGTAACTTCTCAGGGAAAAGTAATAGGGTCGCCTGTCAGTATTCAGTCCACATTTCAGGTACTTGTCATGAATTTACAGTAAAACCAGTCAAGCAAAGTGTGATTTTCTTCAACTAATCCTGGTGCAGTAGCAGAAAAGGCGGAAAGTTGGATTCAACAAACACTAAGTTCATCTAGGCAAATGTGACAGAAGGAAAGAGGACACATCTGCTGAGAGATGTTTGAGGGAAACTGTTTATAATGATGGAATGTTTATCATGAATCTCCGTGTGGTAAGGAAAGAAAGATAGGCAAATAAAAGTAAATTTAGCATATCAGTGATATATCATATCAATAACTTCTGCTAGGGAGTTCTAGGGTACTGGAGTAAGTGAACTGGAAGTATAGGAGATTATGGTCAGCCAGTGGTATATTTGCAATTGAGACTTCAAAAGTGATACATATATTTGTGATGACAAACTTTAAGTGGGAACTTGGGAGGGAGTTACTGAGATAATGTAGAGGAAAAGACTGATTATGAATCTAGATTGTTTTGTTCAATTCAGATGGAAATTTTGAAGCACTAGCATGCACAAATTACCATGGAAGGAATTGGAGATACAGAGGTGAACACGATTCAGTTTCGTGCTTCAAAGATCTTACAATGTAACTTGCAAAGTGCTACAGTAGGGACACCAACACAGGAGGAAGGATTCTTAACCCAGTCAGGGATCAGGTGAACAGGCTTTAAGAACAACATTCGCAAAGACCAGACTGCAAGATAAAACTTGATGCCTTTGAGAACAGCAAACAGTTGGGTTTTCCTTGAGGCTCACGTTTAACTGAGGGTGCTGTGAAAGAAAAGGCTGAGAAGTAAACAAAGGTCAGATGAAGGTCATTTTGTCTGATATGGTCAAGGTATGTGGGCCTTGTATTCTTTGGATAATGGAAAAACTGTTTCAAGCAAGAGTGGACATAATGAAATGGCCTACTGGCTGCAGTGTAGACAGAGGGCGGAGGAAGGAAGTAGCTGCAGTTCTTTGGAGAAGAAAGGCAAGAAGACCAATTCAAATTATGAGACAAGAATGTATTTGTTATACAGTTTTCACCCTTAAATTTAGATTGAGACAAGGTCATCAAAGCTTGCAATCTAGGTTGAGGGTAGTACATTAAATTGGAAAGCATGAAACCAGAATTGCTTCCCTTGTCCAGTTGTTAATAACATTTTGTAGGACCCAGCCTAGGAAACGTGAAACACCAGAATGTAATCTCCGTAACGGAGCTAACGTTTTTATCTCCAAAGAAATTAACTGAAGAAGTTAAACAATCTAAAGGCATGTAGGACAGAACAATTGAGAGAATGAACAAGTAGGCTTGTCATCAAGAGTTGAACAGTTTTAGTTATTTTGTGTATCAGAAAGAGTTTCCACAGTGCACCATGGAATTCATAAATAAAAGATTTCCCAGTTGTGAGAGCCATAGAGCTGGTAATAAGCTAGGTGTATTATTAAATAAAAAATTGAAGGAAAATGAGGGAAATTTTCTTAAAATGTAGTCATGTTTCCTCGGCAAATTGCAAACTCTAACGTTATCAAACAAAAATGGTAAAAGTAAAAAAAAATAATAATACTTTAAAGTATTGATCTCAAAATTTAGAAAAACTATAATAACTGAAACATCTCAATGAAATGTCATAATTGGGTCATTTTGATTGGAGAATATAATTTTTTAAATTTGCGTTGGTTATTTTACGCTTATTGATTTGAGAAACCACTTTCTAGTGTATTTGTCAGCATTTTGAAGCAGGTTCCATACTGTTGCCTTCCAGTTCTGCATAGTTTCTGGGAATAACAAAGTTTTGTTATTACAGTATCTGCCAGGTAATCTCAACAATTTTAAGACATTTCAAATGTAAAGTTCTCTTTTTAAATTTTAAAGTTTCCTAGTTTAATTTTGATAAAATTAGATAAATGTCAGATGTTATGTTTTTCAGTGAACATTTCTCTTAACCTTATTGGAAGAAAAAATTTAATAGGTGTATAGATAAATATAATCAAACTCTATTATCGAAATTAGTGGAATAAAAGTAACACATATAGTCATATCAAGAGAACAGAATAAAACTGCATATACATGACAGGAGTTATTTGAATTTATTGTAGTCATGGAAAATATATGTTCTATTTTTGTTAAAACTGATGTAACCCTTTTCTTAGCTCATTTCAGCTAATAAAAATAAGATCACTTCAAAGATAATTCTACAGTGGTTTAGGTAAGTGTAAATGTAAGACAAGACACTGAAATGTTCTCTAATGTTTTATTAAATTAATGCCTATATACCGTAGGAAATTTGGAAAATACAGAAGAAATGCAAATGAAGAAAAAAATTAATCATTATTCCATCATAATTTTTCTAATGTTTTAAAAATGAAAACAAATATAAAAATTTTAAAGTAATATATTAAACACCTGCCAACCAAAAGGAACAAATGTTAACTATTTTTTGTATTTGAGTTAGATTTCTTTTGTAAAGAAATAAAACACCGCAGATCAAGTAGAAATCTTTTATATTCTCCTTCCTACTCTTACTCCAATCCCAGAACAATTACTGTTTTTTAATTTGGTGTGCATCGATTCTATATATTCCTATTTTTACTGTATGTTTATGTATTCATAAATATATAACTTTTTAAAATTTATGTTCAATTGATTTGTGCTATACAAATTTTCTAAACTTGTTTTTCATTCGCTCTTTTTTGCAGGGTATATCTTACATAAAAATATAGATAATTCATTTTCATTTTTGTATGCTATACCAACATATTTTATCATAATTTGGTTATCTCTTTCCTTATGCTGTAGTTTATTTAAAGCGTGACCAACTTTTTAATATTATTAATTATTCTACAATGAAATTTTTCTGCAATAAGATTTTTCCATATTTCAGATGATTTCAGTAAGATAGTTGCCCCGAAGCAAATGTGAACACTTTTGAGAACTGATACATATTAGAAAATGTTTTCCTAAAAGACCAAACGAATTTATAATCATCAAAGCAGTTTATGTGAGTGCCCAGCTCACAGCACCTTCATCAGCATTGAATATGCCAAGCCATTCTTGATTTAATTCACTCATTTTTAATACAAACAATTGACTTTGAGAATGAAATTAAGCGGTATGAAAAAAGGCAATTTATGTGTTTGGTTGGGTGTAAGCCATTTAGTTTAGCTCCGAGATCCACTTTAAAATTGTCTATTGGTCATGAGACGTCATTGCATCTTCATGTTGTTTCAGCAAGGTTATGTATTGATCTGCTGAATACATTTTGTCTCTGTTTTTATTAGAAAGTTGCTGAAATTTCCTCTGTGACATATTTTATTATAACATCCAGTAATAAAAATATTATCTTTTTTTAGAAATCCAGCATATGCTTTACTTTCTTTATTGGGCGTTTGTGATCACAAGCATTCTTCATTATTTCAGAATTTCAGTCTTAAGCTGTAAGATGATGTCATTTTTGGAGCCAGGAGACTTGAGTAATAATCCCAGCTGCAGTTATGCAACCCTCATCAAACTATTCTCATTTTCCCCACAAAATGATTATCAGATTCTTCATCTGTAAAGGAGGACTCTTATTACCTTATTATATTATTAAATAAATTAAATGAGAACTTTTGAAATAAAGTAGAAATATAGGTTAGCAGCAGTAATCCCTCTCCTAGTTGTCTTAGATGTTAGGGTCCCCAGTAGAACCCATTGTGAGAGGTATTTTAGAGGTATAATTGATCAGTTTTATCTGCCACTTTGTGTAACACAGACAAGGGAGCAAACTATGCAGTCCACCAAAGGTTACCCAAATCCTCAGAGATCATGCAAGACCTTATGTTCCCACAGCGTCCTCCCCTGCCCACACACACCAAGATGTCATACTACCCAGGGTTACAAGCTTGAATTTTTTCATTGCCTTGGAACTACTTCAGAAATCTTAAACTCTGAACTTTTGCTCTCTCATTCTAATTTTTTATCCTTCTACTTCTCTCAATCTGTCACTCTTACTATACTCCTCTTTGACCTCATGGAAACCTGAAATCTCCTATTTCTTCTGTTTTTTTCCTAGACTGTCAGTTTCCCACCTGGCTCCCCCCAAAGTTAAAATAGTTACCATTGATAGAGCTTTTTTTTTTTTTTTTTTTTTTTTTTTTTTTGCTGTACGCGGGCCTCTCACTGTTGTGGCCTCTCGCGTTGCGGAGCACAGGCTCCGGACGCACAGGCTCAGCGGCCACGGCTCACGGGCCCAGCCACTCCGCGGCATGTGGGATCCTCCCGGACCGGGGCACAAATCCGTGTCCCCTGCATCGGCAGGCGGACTCTCAACCACTGCGCCACCAGGAAAGCCCGATAGAGCTCTTTTGATTGCCCTTAATTTCCTCTTTGATTCCCCTCCAACGATTCCAGTATGAACCATTCTCCCAAAATGCTCTTCGTATAGAAAATTCTTGCCCTGCCAGCTCGACAGATTACCTTGCTCCTTACTTCATTAAGAGAATTTGAGACCTTCAGACATGCTCCCTCTCAACTTCCAGCCTTCCCCCACCATGCCCACCTACAACCACATCAACCTTACTACCTTCCCTTGAGTCTCAGTAAATGAGGTGTCTCACTTCTATTCAAGGGCAGACCCTCTTTTTGTGCTATCAGTCCCATCTTTTTTGTCACCTCTTGGAATTTACTCCATTAATTTTATACCATTTTGTCTGTCCTTAATCTGTTCCTCTTTGCTAGTGTCTTCCTATCAGCTTTCTTTTTTCTCAACTTCCTCAATTTCTACCTAGTCCCACAACTTCTCTCCTCACCTCTCATCCAAACTTTACAAAGAATACTCTATCTGTATTGCCCGCATTTATTTGCCTCATTTATCTTCAACCCACTATAATACAGTTATCACATGAAATGGCTATCAGTAAGGTTACCAGCATGCTGCTATTTCCAAAATTGAGTGGACATCTTCATTTCTTATTTTACTGGACAGTTCTCCAGTGTATGATACTCTTGTTCACTTACTTATTCCTAACACAATTCTGTTCATTGGACTTTAATAACCCTTTAAACTCCTCTGGACTCCATTTCTTCTTGCCTTCTTCTGTAGTTTGCCCTTCTGTTACTGACCCTTTCGAGTCGGGCCCCAACAAGGGTCCTTCTGCTTGGTGTTGCTTGTGCCAATAGAATGAGACTGAGTTCGGTTCCGAAGCAAAGGAAAGCTTTATTCTTTGATCAGAGAATGGAGAGGTGCAAGCTCGTGCCCTAGAGCACAAGTTCTTCCCTACGGACTACGGGCTGGGCTGCTTCATAGGGGTCTCCTCAACAGGGCAGGGGCAGCGTTCTCCTGGGTCTGGTGCAGCTGTGCTGCTTCCAGCAGTCACTCCAGATCGCAGTGCTGGGTACAGCGTCTCTGCACATGGCCCACTGCCGCCATCTTGGATTTCGGTATCATGCACAGCACTTCTGCACACGGCCTAGAGCTGAGGTGTTGGGCTCAGCTATTTTGCACGAGGAACTCCAGTCTGAAGTATGGGGGGCAAGGCCTCTTCACCCGACACCCTATGAGCAAGTGAAACTAGACGAAGTACAAAGGAAAAAAAGGTTAGAACTTATTTTATTACCAAGATCCTATTTTTATTTCTTGGGAATTGTTAATGGGCTTTAACAGCAGCACTTCCTGTTTTCAACTTTCAAGTGTTAGTGTTCCACAGGGCTCCTTCCTCGGTCACCTGCACCTCTGAGTCCCTTCACATTCCCCGTAGGGAGCTCATCCACATGGGTTTCTATTTCCACAAAATGCCTAAGTCGTACAACCTTAGCACAGACCTATTCCTTAAGCTTCAGATTTTAATAGCCACCTGATTTCTGGACATCTCCACCTGTGTCTCACAGGAACCTAAAGCTAATCATGATCAAAACTAAATTCAGTCTCTTTCATAAATCTGCTCCTACCTCCAAATTCTGCACCTCCATTGGTGGCACTACTAAGTACTGGGAAACTGGGGGCCATGCATCTTCTAAGCATTTTCTGAACCCAACTTATCTTTATTCCTCATTATCTCTTTTATTACTAGTCCTAATAAGCTTTTCTGGTTTCTTTGTTTCTTTTTTCCACCAGGATAGAGTGATATATATAAAACATTGATCTGCCAAAATCACTTTCCTTTAGAAAGTTTTTATGCTTCTAGACCATAAGGTAAAGTCCTACCTCCCTAACAAAACATGAGGCCTTCACAGACCGGCACCTTCTTTTGTTAGCCTCATTTTCTGCTACTTACTCCTTTGTAAACTTGACAATCGTGTAAAGCAAACTGCCTGTTGTTACCATTCCTACACCATGCTGTTTCTCACCACTCTGCTTCTGGCTAAAATGTGTTTCCTCTCCTCTCCTCTCTTCTGACCAGCTCCTTCATATCTCAGCTCCATGAATCCATGTCTGGTTTCCCTCAATACTAAAGCATATAGGTACCCCCTTCTTTATATTCCCATAATGTCATGTATTTGTTCTTTGTATGTTTGCTCAAGAAATAGACCATGGGTTTCTTGAAGGCAGAGACCATACCATGCATTATGACTCTAGTGCAGTGCCTGGAACTTAGAAGCTGTTTAATAAGTACTTACTGAATGAAGGGATAACTAAATTATGAAAGTACTATATATTCCTTCTTGTCATTCTTTTTCTCATATGGTGTCACTGTGTGGCAGGGGCAGTAGTGTTCACCAAATATTCCATGAATTCCTCCTACATTTCCCAGCCTTCCCTAAACTTAGGTCCTAGCCATATAAACAGTTCTGGACAATGAGCTATAAGCAGAAGCGATAAGTGTCACTTCCAGCCTGAGATCTTTAAGAGCAGTGGCTAGTTTTCCATAGTCGTTCCTGCTTTGGCTCTTCTGGAAGTCTTGATTTGCAGGTAACACAAGATCATGGTGTAAGAAGTAATCCTGTTGTGTTAAGACACTGAGATTTCAGGATTAATTTGTTACCACAGCATAATCTAGTCCATCCTGAATAAGGCTCATTGTTTCAAGTTTATACACTAATCTCTATCTTATTACATACATAAAGTTGTGTTGAACTTATCAGGTATGCAACTCTTTCTCTTCTCCTAAAGTCTGCATGATGCCTGGGCTTAGAAAAACTGCATCATGTGACCGATGTTTTCCAGTACAGAGATGGAGTAGTTCACTACCTGTTCCCTATGATGTAAGTGACAGTGGAATATTTCCTACACAAAGTATCCCCCCGCACTTACTCATGCAGTCCTTTTTTTCCCTGTCATAACTTTAAGTTTTGATGCTTGTTATAAATGAAACTTCTCCCAGGAATAGTACCACGTTCCACTGCAATTGCAGGCTAAAGGTATCAGAGACTATTGCCAAAGTAGTCCTGGAAGTCTCTGAAGTGTATTGTACTGACCCACAATTATCAATAGTCTAATAGTAACATTGATACAATTCCATTCTTTTCCACAAATATTCTATCAAATACACTGGCTTTCCTAATTAGGTCTCAAATTTTATTAAACTATGGTTGTATCTTCTTTCAGTGATAATTTTTTCAGTTGGAAGAGACAAAAAAATCTGACTTCAGGTGTGGCTTAATTCTAGACTTACATGATGTCATCAGGATCCATCTTTTAACTCAAACAGGCTTTGCCCCTTTCCTCATGCCTGAAGCCCCCAGGACTGCACCCTTCCAGTTTCAAATCCAGCAGGCAAGAGCAAGTCTTTTCCCCAGAAGTCCCAGTCAGAGAACCATTTCTTCTTATCTGCTCTGAATGGATCCTTGAGCCAAACCCTGTGGCCAGGTGAAGATAATGCACTAATTAGCTTAGGCCTTTGTCAGTTCCCTGAAGTGGTAAAAAGGATTCAACTTCAAGGGAAGCAGGTGGCCTTAGGGTGAGGGAGGGGATGATTTCTGAAAAGAAAACAACAAGAGGTCATCATAAATCAAGAAATGATGCTGGCAGCAATAACAACCTCTATCTTCTATATATAGTCTGCTGCCCAGGAGATAGAAGCTAGAGACAGCTTCTAGTTAGGGAGTTAAAGTGTTTCATTATGCGCTGTAGGTTACACCTTGATTATATTCTCTCTCTTTTTTCTCTGGACTTCTCTACTATTCTTTACTTCTACTATTCTTTTCTCCCATATGATGCCTTGTGTTTTAGTTGTTTATATGCATTTGTCTCCCCAATTAGATCATCAGCTACTTCCAGACAGGAACTGAGTTTGAATAACTGTGGATCCTGCACTGTGTGTTTCTCGTAGTAGGCATCCTCACTATTCAACAACTAATTATTTGTTGAGTAAATGAAAAGATTTCTTATCTTTCTTAGAGTGGGTTTATACTATTAACACATCATGGTAATGTAATGCCTGGGAGCTGGGTGAGGGGAGGGAGATGTTTTTGTGTATGGTGTTAATACACACATATGATAAAAACCTACTATTTACCAAGTATCATGGCAAACAATGGGGATATGAGGATACAGTGATTAAAAACCAAACATTACTCTGCCCTTCAAAAAGTTATACTCTAGTGAAGAAGACAGAGTAGAGTATAATAAATACTACAAAGGATAATTGTAGGGTGTTAAGGGAGAGTAATAGATTTTAACTTTTATTATTGTTGTTCTGATTGTTTCCACATAAATTCTAGGTTGGCTACCTCAGGGATTACCAGTTGTGCTGGAAGAGGTCTGTTAAACTTGGAATTTCTTATAGGATTAACACTAGATTCCCAAATCAAAGTTCCAGATCCAAGAAATTACATCTTGTATTGTGACAAGAAAAGACTAATTTAGTTTTCTTCTCCTCTCTCTTTTCTCCCTACTCCTCTCCTAGCCTGAAGTTCTGGATCAAATACAAAATTTAAGGGAGCTGTGGATGGATAATAATGCATTGCAAGTGCTACCTGGGGTATGTAAGTTTTTATTATGCCATGTTGTCTCGCATCTATGTTGTATATTAATTGTAACTGATAATGATTAATCTTACATCTTAAATCCCAGTGTTTTCATTTCAAAGTTAAACATTTGTTAGGAGTGTTCCATCATCAAGTGTTTTTCACTAATTTGTTTTTTTTAATATTTCATATAACTTTTATGAGTGTTATAGGTGTGTAAAATGTATGAAAATTTTTAGTGTCTCTTAGGTGTATATTTTTCATCTCCTTCCCTATTTACTGTTTTTCAAAAGCTGAAACTTTCATATTGTTAAATGAAAAACAATGCTATACATAATACCAAGTCTTACTTTTACAAAAGCAACCTTCTTGTAGGTAACTAGATAATGGTTTCTGCTCATATTGTTAGAGCTCTTGCACAATACAAATCCCTCTCTCTTGGTTCAGGTGATTTCCAATAGAACATATTTGAGTTTTTGAAAAAGGCAAGGAGCATAAATTGTTAAAAATAGAAAGTTAAACTAGAATCGATTTTTCTTCTCAACTAACAGAACATCCAATAATACCTCCTGAAAAGTAGGTTTATCAGTCAACTCATTGAGTGTGACTATTCATTCCTTTTTCATCCAGTGAGAGAATGGCTTTCCATAAAACACTGCTTCTTACCACTCATAACACATGCACTTGAATATAAGCATGTACACACACACACACACACACACCACCACCACCAACAACAACAACAACAACCACCACAAGGGTCTCTGGTGAAAGCCAACTCTAAACTCCTTGCATTGGGCTGAGAAGCCAGGGCAGCTGGTTGTGTAATAACTCTTCAGCCACTGAGATTTAGATGTATATTCCCAAAGTCAAACTTATTCCTTGTTTGAATTAACATTTAAATTTTTTTAAATGATTGCAAAAGCAACAAGAACAGGAAGCTTATTCTCTTTTGAACAAGCATGGGACCACATAAAGAAGAAAATATGACAAAAGATTAAGGAAAAAATACTTTCTCCTCTCACCAAAGGAATACATTTCTACTATCATCACAAATGCAAAACAGAAAAGCATGCATGTTTTCTATTTATTGATTTATTCAAAAACCATTTGAAACCACAATATACCTCTATGAACTAGAAACCATGTTAGTCAGGGTTACAAAAATAATATACTCAGTGACCTTGAATATATTTGTTTGAGGGGCTCACATATAACATGAGAGACAAATCTGTATTCCACTACACATAGCAGAGACTGATTTGTATCATATTCAAGGTATGTACTAACCCTGGGGCAACAAGTAAGACAGTGATCAATCCCTTATGCAAATACTGAGGAATCAGAATGTATGTCTAGTTGGAAAAGTTTATACCTGCTTCTTCAATGTATTCATGTATTCAAAAACACTTACATAGCATTTATCATGGGCTAGGCGCTATCTAGCTATTTTACAAATGACTCACCAAATTCTCACAGCAACCCTGTGAAGCAGATTTATTACCAACCCCATGTTATAGATGAGGAAACTGAAACAGAAAGAGTAAGTAACTGGGCCAAGGTCACACAGCCAGTAAATGGTGGGTCTGTAATTCATACCAGCTCCAGAGGCTTTTGTTCCTCTGATGCTCCAAAATTCTGTTGCTATAGAATCAATAGAAGGTATAAATGAGAATTAGGCTCATCTTACTTTTCACAGTTACTCCATTCCCCAAATCCAACCTTGGAAATCAATTCAGACCTCTAATCCCTTAGTTAGTGTATTATTTAAATGGAAAAGTAGTGGTTAAATCTTCTGTAAAACAGTGCTGCCTAATTTTTTCTCCTTCAAAAGTAGATTTTTTATTACATACTGCCAAGTTTAAGTGGATTTCCCACTTTAGTTAGTACACTTGAATTCCACATTTTGTGATGCTCCTTGTGGGAATACCCCACACCTCCCTGCCCTAAACAGACATGGTTTCCTGGATGTCCAGTGCTGGCAGTTAGTTGTTATGCAATTACCTAGACATGCTTGACTTTGAAAGGCTAATCTTGAATACAGTCTTCAGCCCATGTCTGACAGTTTCACAGGATAATTAATCCTAAATATTTAGTGTTATAAGACAGAGGTCCCCAACCCCTGGGCCATGGACCGGTACCAGTCAGTGGCCTGTTAGGAACCAAGCCACACAGCAGGAGGTGAGCAGTGGGTGAGCGAGCGAAGCTTCATCTGTATTTACAGCTGCTCCCCATGGCTGGCATTACCGCCTGAGCTTCGCCTCCTGTCAGATCAGCAGCGACATTAGATTCTCATAGGGGCACGAATCCTACTGTGAACTGTGCATGCGAGAGATCCAGGTTGAGAATCTAATGCCTGATGATCTGAGGTGGAGCTAAGGCAGTGATGCTGGCACTGGGGAGCAGCTGCAAATACAGATTATCATTAGCAGAGAGGTTTGACTGCACAGAGATCATAATAAATCGATTGCTTGCAGACTCATATCAAAACCCTATCAGTGAGTGGCAAGTGAAAACAAGCTCAGGGCTCCCACTGATTCTGCATTATGGTGAGTTGTATAATTGTTTCATTATTTATTACAATGTAATAATAATAGAAATAAAGTACACAATAAATGTAATGCTCTTGAATCATCCCAAAACCATCCCCCCCTCCCCCGCCCCGGTCTGTGGAAAAATTGTCTTCCACGAAACGAATCCCTGGTGCCAAAATGGTTGGGGACTGCTGTCATAAGAC
The DNA here is from genome assembly GCF_963455315.2 of Globicephala melas. Lineage (NCBI taxonomy): Eukaryota > Metazoa > Chordata > Mammalia > Artiodactyla > Delphinidae > Globicephala > Globicephala melas. The sequence continues at coordinate 127,781,078 of NC_083314.1, read as the reverse complement.
ACAGGGGAAAAAAGCATGTTCCTTTTTATTTTTAGTTCGTGTACCAAAATACATTAAGCTAATATACTTTTTAAATACTTTTGGAAGCCTGGGCTTTCATTTTTCCACTGTTTTTCATAAATCAGAGAAGCAAATAGATAATGATCAAACATTAGTTTGCTACAGAGCTCTGTCTTGTGGCCATCACTCTAAGTCAATCAACCAAAATATGACTAAACAGCAAACTCCAATATCTTCTTTTGCTTGTGATGGCTTCGACATTTTATTTGTTGCCCACCACTCATCTGTAGGCCCCTCTATGTTCAGAGAGATGTTGGAGCAACATTCAGCATCCTCAAGAACTCTGAGACATTGGGCCTCAAAGGCCTTTATCACTCCAGGCTACTATTGCTTTTATAAGATGTTTGAAAGTAAGGCTTTAGAAAGATAAAAATAAACACCAAATTGTTATTTTGCTTCCAAAAAAAAGATATTTAGAAACTTCACACCAAAATATTTATTGAGTCTGCTGGAGATAGCAATTCAGGAAGCTTCAAAGAGAAAAGAAATTTTCTCATCGTAATGAAACAAAAAAAGAAATATACACACACATAGACACATAATCATATATATTATTCTTTCTATGCTCATTAGAAGAGATGAGCTAAGGTAACATAATAGTTCCTTGGGGTAGAGAGATATAAGTAAAGTGACAGTATTTTTCCAAGGAACATATTTCTAGGCATGAGGAGAAACTCAGCCCCATGGCCTGACTCACCCAGAGTACCCAGTTCCGAGCCTAGCAACTATTCACCTGTTCTAAGACTGTGTTCACCCTCTGCCCACATGGGGAACTGGAGGAGCAGGGCTAGAGATATGAGCTGAGTTAATTAAGGCATCAGTCAGAAAGTGCTAATGTAATCGGTAGGCTTGGCAGTCTGAATTCCGGTAAAAACGAGTTTGAATTTTAGCTCCACCCCTTATTAATGGAACAACTTTGGAATGTTACTTGTAGTATATCCTGTCGTGCATCATCCTCCTGGATGAACTCCCCAGCTTCTGGGCATGCTGCTTGCAGCTCTCCACCCTCTTCAGGAATTGCCTCAGCTGAGAGAACTTTCTCATGCAGGGTTACACCCCTATTCCAGGAGACCTGCATCCAATGATCAATCAAATAAGACTCTGAAGGCCTGGCCCCTTCCCTGCTACTTCAATACTATTTGAAGGGTCAGCTGAGGAATTCCTCAAAACTTCATCATAGCCCACCTTCATCTGTCCAATCCTGCTTCCTTCCTTCCCTCTTTCTTTCCCCTGGTATTAATCCCAAGAATCTCTCTCATAAATTTCTCTTTGTCTCCAATTCTCAGGGAAACCAGCGTGTGACATTACTTAACCTCTAAGCTTTATTTAATGTGTGTCCAAGTGCAGATTCTGATTCAATAGGTCTGGAGTGGGTCTGGATTCCACATTTCTGACAAACTCCCAGGTTGTACCAATGCTGCTGCTGTGTAAAACACATTCTGAGCAGCAAGAATATAAAGTATTATGTCAAGTAATATGTATAAAGTACTTAACACAGTGCCAAGTGTGTGCTTGCGTAATAAATTTGTTTATGTAATATTTATGTGTTTATACTCTGTCAAATAAGTAGAGACAGCATAGTAAATTGTATACAGGTAGACCAACAAGCAGATGACCCACTGAACACAGATATATGTGGGACATTTATTTGCAACTCATGCCCTTAAAGAAAAGGAAAATGAAGGATTTTATCTTGCTCTAATTCCCACAGTACATGTCCAAGCTAAACAATCACTATTCACTCCCTGCCCAATGTATGACCTGATTCCTCCCCCGTCCTCAGTAATCAGTTACTAATCCAATCATTTCACATTTAAATTTTTCTCGAGCCATCCCCTCTGCATCCTCACTTCTGCTGCCTTAACTCAGGTCCCTTTCATCTCCTCAGCTAAACTGCTTCCAAATCCTTCTAATCCTTTCAGATCTACTCTAACCCCAGTCATGAATCTTCCCTTCACATTTCCCTGAGGTCATTATTTCAAAACACAAATCTGATTATGTCATTCACCATCTTAAAAGCTTTGAATAGCTCTCCTTGCCTATAAGATAGAGATCACGTAATCCTCACATGACAGGCAAGGCCATTTAACAGCTGGCTTCTTATGATGCTTAATTTCATCACTGTATTCAGTGACGTTGAATCTCCCACTCTCCCTCAAACACACCACACTTCCTCACACTTCTCTGTGCTGTTCTCTCCTCCAGGTACAGTTTCTCCTTTTCTTGACAGCAGTGCCTTCCAGGAAATTTGCATCCCTTTGTTTCTAGGGCATTCTCTACATGCTTCTTTTATTGTACATATCATAGGGTATTATAGTTATTTATTTGACAGTTTCCTTCACTGCTATAAGCACCTTAAAGACTTTATCTATATCATGACAAGTCTCTTCCCTCACATAGCTGACTTATTCATGATTGTTCTCCAGTATATAATAAAAGCCCTGGTACGTAGTAGATCCTCGAAAGAACTGTTGAATGAACAAATTGATTCTGTGTAGTAGGATGAAGTCCAAATCACGATTTAATACCTTTCTTATGCATTTGAAATTGTAAGAATCAGAATGTCAGCATATGTTGTTTAGGTGGCAACTTTTTTCCTTTCTTTTCCTTCCTTCGTTTTTCTTTCTTTCTTTCTTTCAATTTACTTAATTCTACAGCAACTTTGAGATTATTGCTGCTATCTTTTAACATATTATCTCTGTTGGGAGATATATTCACATATCATAAAATTCACCCATTTAAAGTATACAGTTCAATGGTTTTCAAAATACTCACATAATTGAACAGGCATCACCACAATCTAATTTTGAACATTTCCATCACCACTGAAAGAAACATTAGCAGTTACTCCCTTCCTCTTGACCTTTCAGCCTCTAGCAATCCTTATCTACTTTCTGACTCCATAGATTTGCCTATTCTGGACAATTCATATAAATGGAATCATACAATAGGTGGTCTTTTGTGACTGGCATCTTTCACTGCATGTTTCAAGGTTCATCCATTTTGTAGCATGTATTGCTACTTTATTGCTTTTTATTGCTAAATAATACTGCAGCTTATGGATATACCACATTTTGTTTAACTGTTCATCATTTGATGGACATTGGGTTGTTTCCACTTTTTGCCTGTTGTGAATAACACTGCTTTGAATATTTGTGTTTCTTTGTGGATATATATTTCATTCTTGAGTATGTACCTAGGGATTTCTGGGTCATATGGAAACTCTATGTTTAATATTTTGAGGAATGGCCAAACTGTTTTCCAAAGTGGCTGTATAATTTTACATTCCTCCTAGAAATGTATGAGGGTTATGGTTTCTCCACATTCTCGCCAAAACTTGCTATCGTTGAATTTGCTTTTAAAATTAATTTATAGTGCTGTGGTTTTGACAACTTTAAAATATTTCCTGAAAGTTTCTCAACTAACCCTGAGTTTATGCAATGTCATCAAGTCTATAGGGAAGTTAAAGATGTTGGTGTACCTGGATATGTCAAAAAACAGAATAGAAACAGTTGACTTGGACATTTCTGGATGTGAAGCCCTGGAGGACCTCTTACTGTCATCCAATATGTTGCAACAGTTGCCTGACTCTATAGGTGAGAATGTAATATCTCTTCACGAATGTTTATGTCAAATATACTGTTTTCTATAGTTTGTTCGCAGATGTAGGGTATATACTCTTAGCATGATATTAATAAATTAGCATGATCATTATTCAAGGTGATAAAATATTTTACCAATATCTTAAAATGAAATGGTAACTATAGTTGTCAAACTCAAGAAGACTCTCCTATTAAAATGATCCTACTAAATTGTTATATTTTAAATAATTTTAGATCTCCTAAGTTGTAAAATGTTATTAAAAGGAGTATATATCTTAGATTTAAGTACTTTGATAAACATGTATGTCTCCTTTTATTACTATAGAATTACAGTAGCTTCTATCCACAGCGTGGCTATATTCTATTTTTACTATTATTGTAACATCACTATAATAAGGAATGACACAATAAATATGAAATATCTTCATATTTCTATTATTCAAAAAAGATATCTCACCTTTATATTTAAGATTCATAAGACCAGATATTTTGTCTGTTAGTATATATTAACCACTCAATCTATTTTTGTCATAACTTTTTATCTGAGTAAAATAATGAAAGAATCTAATTTAAATAGGAGTAAACCTTTTGTATGTATATCTTATTATTATTTTTTATGAGAAGAAAGAGCTAGGAGAGTAATCATCAAACTACTTAACTTTGGAATGTAGTTTTTAACACTCTGAATTAGATGTATCATATGTCTGGAACTTATTAATGCTTCTAAAAATTGAGTCACAACCTAGGTAGCCTGATTGAAGGGAAGCTAGAAGACAAAACAGTTTCCCAAATTTTTCGTCAATATTTTATTGCTTCCATTTTCACTATTCTTTCAGGCTAATAGAGAATACTAGTTTTAACAGAACAGGCTGGCTTTTCTTTCTTTGTAGATTTGATGACTTTTTTATTTATATAATTATATATTTTTATAACAGTGTTTCTCCAACTTATTCCACCATAAGACTTATCTGAGAGCTTTATTAAACAGTTCCACATTTCCAGGCTCGTTCTGTGAAAAGTCTGATTCAATAAATGTGTAATAAGCCCTCTGTTCTGTATTCTTGTTAAATACCCTAGATGAAACTTATGATCAGATAAGCTTAGAAAATACTATTTAGTGTTGTAGAAGGTAAGGAAATATAATAGTTTAAAAGAGCATCCTCTAGTCAAGATGATAGAGATGGTCATCTGGTCAAGATAACCATATGGTCAAAATACATATCTTACTCTCCTACTCAATCACCACTCCATGCCTCTTCAAAGACACAATGAGAATGGAAAAACTATATTAGAAGAACATATTTTTGTTCATTACTGCCTCTTCTGTACAAAGAATTATGCCTGGTGTATGGTAAGTGCCCCTTAAGTATTTAGTAAATAAAATAATTTTGCCCTGCTTAAGAAGAATGAACATATACCTGGATTTGAGACATAATGGAAACACAGCAATGACCCCAGGCCTGACTGATAAATTGTTCCTGCAGTGAAAAAAAAAAAAGACCTTAAGCGTAACAGAAGAATACAGACTTACAGGGACTGAGGCAGGGAAGGGACCCTTTTCTGCAAAGAGAGACTTGAAAAAACCTGCAACTAATATGTAGAGCTAGGGTGGAAGGAGAGAACAGATACAGATTCACTGCTGAAAATTATGGCTCGTCACAAGCTGGTTTGGACTGAATCTGCAATATCCACATCAAATGAGAGTACCACGTTGCTAATATAAGACCTGGTTCTGAACTCCAGAAACTTGGGGGTCAGGTGGAGGTAACCATAAGAGTGCCAGGCAGGGAGGGGTGAGCATAGGTAAGGAAAAAATATTCACCCTCACAAATGGGCATGAAAACAAAAATTTTAAAGGAAAACTAATGTTACAACAACCCAAAACTCAAACAATAGGAAAATTTACCCCAAGGGAAACCAAAATTATCAAGCAATGTTAAAAAAAAATTTTTAAGTATGTGCAGATCCTCAAATAGATAAAAGGAAGAATAACATTTGTAAAAATAAAAATAACTTATAAAACAAAAACAGGAGCTATGACTAAGACCACGTGGTTATAAAAAAGAACCAATTAGAAATTCTGGAAATGAAAATGTCACATAGTGAAATAAAAGATGATATGATTATTTGTTTAAAATATCTTCCATTAAGAAAGCAGACTAGGGAATTAGCCTTCTGGTCTGGGGAAGGCAGCATGTATAGATGATAGAAAATATCAGATTAGATCCTGGGATGATAAAACAGACCAGCACAGGCAGGTGGTATAACATATTTAACACCTTCACTTAGAATCTGAGTGGTTCTCAGATTAAGAAAGTAACTTGTTAGTAGCTTACTCCTGGAACTATCTTTGGACCCTATTGACCTTTTAGGGAAAATTGCATTTATACATCTGCAGAGTTGCCAGAGTACCTGATTATACACGTAGAATGGCTAACTTTCCTCTAAGAATTTCCTTCTTGGTCAAGAGAAATACCTGGGAACTCTGTTCAAAAGTCCTAAAATAATTTGTTGATTCTAATTGGATGGTAAATTGCATCTCTTCTTCTTTATTTGAGCATGGATCGTCTATTGGACTACCAACATTTAAAAGAATAAAAGACAAGAAACGTCACAGTATTAATAAAGGGAAATAGCAACTAAAATAAAATCTTTACTTCCTTTACATCTATTTTAATTCTGCAGTTGTGGGGTATTTGAATGGAGTGATATATTCAACAATGAACCCTGTATGCTGAGTCCCTTTCCTTGTGCTGGTTGCAGGGAAAATGAAGGGGGCTCTTTACATTTTCAAGATAAAGCTTTAATAATCAGTTTCTTTGGATAGCAGAGAAACTCAGTAAAGGAGAATATAATTTTTTTACTTTCCAAAATAATTTATCTTATTCACTTAGTGGTTAAAGACACAGGTTTTGTAGTCAAGCTACCCGAGTTCAAAGTCTGGCTTTTCTACCTTACTAAATGTGTGACTTTACACTAGCTACTTAATCTCTCTGTGCCTCAGTTTTATCATCTTTTAAGTGGGGAAGTAATAGTACTTGCATCAGGGGATTATTTTGAGAAATAAATGAATTAATATATGTAGCATTGCTTAGAACAGTACCTGGCACATAGTAAATGTTCAATCAATGTTAGGTACTATAATAATATAATAATTATCATAATCTTAGATATGATGAGTGCACAGCCGTTTGGCTTTCAAAATTCTATTATCTAGGGTAAATGCCATGTAAATATTAGCTATTTTTGATATTAATGTTTAATACATTGCTGCTTATTATATATTTATATATAAGTAGCTAAAATCATAGCAAAAAAAGCCTCCTTTTTCTTTCTCTTCAGTATATCTGAGTTGGGAATATAGGATAAAGAGGTGGGGAATTGAGGAAGAAATAGGATAAAGTACCTTTGGTGCCTGAGGGTAGAAGAGAGTCCAAGCAGATATGATATAGCTATGTAGTATTTATCTGCAAGAGGAAGTCATGAGCAACAGAGCTGAGGCTGTTGGCCTTTTTCCACTCCAAGGACAACCAGATTCCTACCGAAGCTCCAGAATGTGTCCAAAGGGCACACCCTTGGATGGAATATGTGAGTGACAAAGCAGCCACACCACAAATGAGTGAAGTTCCCTTAAGTCCACAGACGTGGAACTAAGAAGGGAGCCCTAACTCACTTCAACCTTTAAAGCTATAGAAGCTTCTGTCTATTGTCAGAGCCACTACTCCATTCTTCAAAAAAAATCTGTTGCATCAGTCTTTTGGCCTTAATCCCTATCCTGCCTCGAAATTTTCTCACCACTACTTCAGACCTAGGAACTGTGATTCTCTTAAAGACTGCTTTGCAACCTGGTTTCATGTTTGCAGAGCCATCTGTAACCCAGCCCAAAATTTCTCGTGACCAAATCAAGCAATGTTGAGACTGTCAGCCCTCCTCTGGCTCCACTGGTGGGCAGGGACAGTAGTTTGATCAGGACTACAACTCATTTAGCTGTAATTCATAGTCCCCTGTTGTCTTCACAATTGATGAACAAGCTCAGGAGTTCTTTTATATTTCCAAGGTCTATAGTTTCTTACACATACATCAGAGAAGCTAAAGTGATTCAGTCACCCTTTGAGCATAGATGAATATGGCAGTGGGTATTCAATTTCAGAGATAAATTACCCCAGTGAGAATTGTTTTCTTTCTCAGGTGCTACTGTTTTCAGCCATGTATCCTAACAGCACAAGCTGATGTATTAATCTCCAAATATTGTAGGTATTTTCTAACAGCAGTCTGATAGTGATAACATTTCTCTCAACTAGAGCAGAAATTCTGAGTGCTTCTGCAGAATACGTAACTGAGCATAGTGAAACTTAAAGTGCAACAATGGCTTTATTTCAGACTTCTTGTGACTTACTTTTTGCCTTTAAGATATGCTCAAAATACTTGAGGTGGGTAGGCATGAGCTATAGCAGTGCTTCTGAGAGCATGTTCGCAAAACACCACTATACAAGATACTCTGTGCATACACACAAGTTGCCCAATAACTTTAGCGTCACCCTGTTACATTAGCATATTAAAAATTCCTAGAAAAACTTCATTAAAGAAATCTGGTTGATTTTGTTTAATTTAGATTTCCCAAACACATTCAACCATGGAACCTACTATATCCATCAGAACAAGTTTTCTGCAAAACAAGTCGTCTATAGTGTATATCTATATTCCAATGTAAAACAAAAATTAGCCACTGTTAATGCTTTGTCTTGGATTTTAGCTATTTAAGCCATATTGATACAATGGGTTCTGTTACGGCCGGGTAAAGGAAGCTGTTCTTCAATTACTCTGTGGTTTTTGCTCTTTAAAACCCTGGGAGTAGGAGTAGATCAAGCAGTAAAGGTATGGAGGGCATAAATCAGACAGTGAAATATAAATAGTTGGAACATCAATTCTTGGCCAGTTCTACTTGATAGATTAAAAGCTACAAGTTTTTGTGCTTACTGCTGATCCAAGTCAAGGATTTATGGTAACAGAAAGAGTATGAAGTCATACGTTGTAATTTTCCAAGTCGATAATTATAACCACTACACTGCAGTACTTCAGTACCCATTTGTTGATTATTAGGCTTAATTCAGATTTGTTTTCAATTTGTATCACAACAGGAATATTAGTTATTAGTGCTTATGAGTTAATAAAATACTGAACACAGTTGGCTTGAAAAGTTTCATCTGGTCCATTTGCTGCATAATAGAAAAGGGAAATGTGGTAGTAGTACTGCCAACTCAGGTTTCTATGGAGCCCTGTGTTTTGTTTATTGTCTCCACCAATGTACTTGAACTCTCATTGATGTAAGTAAATGTTTTGTAACTGGAAGGTTAAAACTAGACACACGAATATCAGTTTGTAGGTTGATATAAGCAGAGTGCAACCAATTAGCATGACAAACACTCATCACCCAATCAAGTGATGTTGAGACTGCCAGCCCTCCTCTGGCTCCACTGGTGGACAGGGACAGTAGTTTGATCAGGATTACCACTCATAAAAAGCGATTCCTTTTATATTGTATTTTTTATCAGAAATCTATTCTTATACATTAATATATCTTCTTCTCTGTTTTAGGTTTGTTGAAAAAACTAACTACTCTGAAAGTAGATGACAATCAACTTACAATCCTACCCAATACAATCGGAAAGTAAGTGACAAAGTTTCATACTAGTCAGTCTCTCTAAAGCCAGAAACAAAAGAATATATTGAGTTTTCTACTTTCACACATTTTCTGCTAGAGATATCAATAATTTTGCTCATATGTAAACTCATTTTAGACCACATTTTATTTAGTTATATATTTGTATATAATTTATCTTAATTTAGTTTTATATTTAGACACTGCATTGACACCCAACTATATATTGATAATATCATAAGAAATACTTAACCATCACTCTTTCATAAGCAAAGTGATTACCCAGACCTTCAATTATACCATTGCCTGTAATTTTCCAGATACTATTAATTTGATGTTTTTGACTGAGTAGCAGCTCTAAATACACTTATGTCTTACAAAATCAAATCAACTTTTATAAGATCTGCATTATGTATATGTTACCATTACACTGTTAGTAAAATTTGATATTTGTGGAAACTTAATGTATTTTTAGACTTTAAGGAGATAAGCATCTGTTTTAGCTTGCATTTTAAAAAGCTGCAAGGTGAAAGGTCATCATTGCCTTTTAAGGACAAAATATATTCCATGTGTTTGATAGGGATTTATTTCTAATTTTATGTTGCCATTAATGTTTGATTTACAGTTCTTTAAGAAACATGTATGTTATTATCAGTGTTGCACTGAAGTTCTTTTGTTTACAACTTGTGTAAAGTGAGAAATCAATAAGCTGTCTTTATTCTAACATTTTGTAAGGCCATTTTACAGGAATCTTGCCCCACATTTCATGTGAAGAATTATATAAATCCATAACTTAACAGATTTGGGTGTACTTGGGGTGGTGGGGAGAAAGCCTAGGTTTTTTTAAAAAAAAACAGATTTATTAGCTATAATTGATGTACAATAAACTGCATATATTTAAAGTCTACAATTTGATGTTTTGACATTCATATAAAGCCATGAAGGGAAGTGTTAAAGAAATGGACTATATGACTATATTTTATTACAATAAAAAAAGGCAGAATAAAAAAACAGTAGGAAGTATATGCGAAATCTCTACCTTCTGCTCAGTTTTGCTGTGAACCTAAAACGGCTATAAAAATAAAGTCTATTTTAAAAAGAGGAAGAATGACTGACAAACTGTGGTTACTCAGACTTGAGTATTTGGCAGACATTTTGTCAAAAATGAACAAAGTGAGCTTGTCACTTCAAGGAAAACAACTGACAGAATTTGTTGCCAACAGTGAAATTTGAGCTATCAAGTAAAAATTAGAATTTTGGAAAATTTGTATCTGCCACTGTGAGTTTGACAGCTTCCCAATATTTAAAGCCTTTTCTGATAAGACTGGTGTGATATCACTGGTGTAATAATGAATGTGATTTGTTGATATTGCAATATGAAATGTGTCAACATTTGGAAAATCTGTTCAACTCAGTGAAGCAACACTTTCCAAATGACCAATGCATGAGCTACAAAATCACACATGAGAAATAGACCCATTCAAAGTGCAAAAGATTAGTTGATTTTAATGTATTGGTATGAAAAGTAAGAAAAATTCATTGATGTATTTCAGATTCTACATTGCAATTACTGTATCCCCTAAAAAGACTGCCATTTGTTGAGTTTGGGTGTAGTATCAAAGAATAATCACAATTATCCAAAAAGACCATGAAAATACTTTTCCCTTTCCCAACTACCTATCTGTGTGAGTTTGGACTTTTTTATATATAACTTAATCAAAACAATATACCACAATAAATTGAATACAAAGCAGATATGAGAATCCAGTTGCCTTCTATTAAGCTAAACATTGAAGAGATTCACAAAAATAAAAATGTCACTCTTCTCACTAAAGTTTTTTGTTTTGGAAAGTATACTTACTTTTATAAAAATGTGTTACCTACATTAATATGTCATGGGTTTATTATTGTTATTTAAGAATGAATAATAAATAACTATTTTTAAATGCCTCTTTTAATTTATAATATTATAGATACCAATAGGTATAAGCCATATTTTAAAAAATACTTTAAGATTACCAATGATTTTAAAGAGTGTAAAGAGGTCCTAAAATGAAAAAGTTTGAAGATTTCAGTTCTATAATACATCATGTCTTGGATGGTAAAATTGTGACAGCCATTGTCTAACATGTTCTCACTTCAAGGTAGCACTTGTGGCAAAAATAAACTAAATTTCTAAAATTTTATAGTATACCTTAATAAACAATCTGTATGAAGTAAAAATAATAATAATGATATAATGGCTTTGCTTTCTTTAGGGAATTCAGAACTGATAGATCAGAGATTTAGCTCAAGGCTAGAGATAAAATTTGATTAGAATCCTATTTAATGGCACACCAGATCACATGCAGAAAGTGTTCTGTAAGTAGTGAAATAGTCTTTATTTTATTATGAGACATTCTACCTAGAATCTGTGCACCAAAATGTTCAGATCAGCTGCAGTGACCAAAAATATTCTTATTCTGCACATCGAATGTTTCAATAGGTTAGACTTATCTTTGGTAATTTTTAATAGTCCAACTAGTAAAAATTGCTGAAAGAATTCATTTTTCAACATCTTTCACAGTTGAAATGGATTCCATGACTTTTGTGCCACATGACTTGTAAAATTGGTTATTTTTTTTGTTGAATCTTAAGTTGTGCCTAAGAGTTCCAGCCACTCTAATAATTGAATGTGCAATGAAAATAGTAACAAACAACTTTTTGTGTGTGCTCGTATTGTGCCAGATACCATGTTTGGTGCTTTACATGTATTCTTATTTAAAGGCCCCATCAACACTATTCAATGTGTATTATTATCTCCCCATCAACAGATGCAGAAACAGAGGCTGAGAGAAGTTATCAGATTTCAAAGCTAAGCTGCTAATTGACCTATGTTGCTTCTGTTTTTTTAATTTTATTTATTTATTTATTTATTATGCAGCAGGTTCTTATTAGTTATCTATTTTATACATATTAGTGTACACATGTCAATCTCAATCTCCCAATTCATCCCACCACCACCATGCCCCATCCCCGCTTTCCCCCCTTGGTGTCCATACATTTGTTCTCTACATCTGCGTCTCTATTTCTGCCTTGCAAACTGGTTCATGTGTACCATTTTTCTAGATTCCAGATATATGCATTAATATATGGTAGTTGATTTTCTCTTTCTGACTTACTTCACTGTGTATGACAGTCTCTATGTCCATCCACGTCTCTACAAATGACCCAATTTCATTCCTTTTTATGGCTGAATAATGTTCCATTGTATATATGTACCATATCTTCTTTATCCATTCATCTGTCGATGGGCATTTAGGTTACTTCCATGACCTGGCTATTGTAAATAGTGCTGCAATGAACACTGGGGTGCATGTGTCTTTTTGAATTATGGTTTTCTCAGGGTATATGCCCAGTAGTGGGATTGTTGGGTCCTATGATGCTTCTTAATATGTGTTATAGTTGAGTCACACATTTTGTAATATTAGGTCATTTAAGAGCCCCATTGCTCTAAAGGCAAAAGATCTCCCCTAGGAAGAGGAACCATACGCTAAACCTACTCTCTCTTAGCTTCGTAGCTTTGGAGAAAGGCAATAAAATCTCAAAAATTGGAATGGATATTTTAAAAAGTCATTCCATCATAGAGTATGGTCAATGAGAAAGACTACTGACTAGAATCAGAGAGTCTAAGTAACTATGCAAAGCTGGGTAAATGCCTTCTTTCCTATGGGCCTCAAACTCCTGAGGAATAATGCAAGGAGCACTGGCTTTGGAATCAGCATGGGTGTGAACCCTGGCTACGCCACTTACTGTGTGAACTTGGACAAATTACTTAAACTCTCAGTGGTTTAGTTTCTTCATTTGTAATTTCCACCTATGTCTAAAATTCTAATTCTTTGATCCAGATGTTTAGTTTATATGATATCAATACCCTAGATGGTAAATTCCAGTAGTCTACTTACTAGACTGCTATAATAACAAGAAAATAAGCATTCTAGGTATCTGAATGCTAAAAACTGCGCTTCCCTCTATTCCCTAAGCATGGAAGGATACACAAGAAACTGGAAATGTACATGGCTTTGGGGAGGAGAATTTGGGGGCTGGGCAGTAGAGTAAATAGGGAGACTTGCTTTTATTGTATACCTTTTGTACTTTTTGAATTTTGTATCATGTAATGTTATTCTTGTCAAAAAATTAAAAACAAAGTGTGTGTGCACACGCACACACACACACCCTGCATTGGATAAAACCCAAATTTCTTCACACTAATATTCAAGTTTTTCCATATTCTAGTCTAGACTGGTGGTTCTCAACATGTGGTCCCCTGATCAGCAGCATCAGCTTCAACTGGGAACATGTTGAAGTGCAAATTCTCAGAGACAATCCCAGGTTTACTGAATCAGAAACTCTGGGCATTGGACCAGCAATCTGTGTATTAACAAACCCTTCCAGGGATTCTGACGCATGCTAAAGTTTAAGAACCACTAACTGGATTCAGCTTACTTATACACCTATCAGATAACTGTCTTCTCAAACCCTATTCCATTGTGCCTGCATCAGAATTACCTGAGATGCTGGTTTATTTATTTATTTATTTTTGCGGTACTAGGGTCTCTCACTGTTGTGGCCTCTCCCGTTGCGGAGCACAGTCTCTGGACGTGCAGGCTCAGCGGCCATGGCTCATGGGTCCAGCCTCTCCGTGGCATGTGGGATCTTCCCGGACTGGGGCACGAACCCGTGTCCCCTGCATCGGCAGGCGGACTCTCAACCACTGCGCCACCAGGGAAGCCCGAGATGCTGGTTTAAAACGAAGCTCCCTGAGAGAAGTTTACCACAGCAGTTGGTTGCTTTGGCTTTGGAGCCAGACCTTCTGGCTCTTCGATGTGCTATTGGGTAGATCCTTAGATTCCTCCTCAGTAAAATGGAAATCATAGTAATAATGCCTACCTCATAAGAATGTTGTGAGGATTAAATATGTTAATACATGGAAAGTGCTCACACATTTAATAAATGTTTTATAAAAATGAAGTCCAATAAGGTAAAGAGTTATTGACTTAAATCAGATTGGGGGTATTTGGAGTCAAAAATATGCTTACTTGTTTTTACAACTTAATTCTTTTCCCTCTGTCTACCCAGACCACTGCAGCTTCCTCCTTTAAATTAAAAGCTCAGTACACCTACTAACTAAACCAGCATTTCATAAGTTATATTCCTCAAAATAATCATTACTTGAGATTTTAATAGGTATGACATAAAGATAAGTTTCGTGGACAGATAAGTTTTGTGAACTCTTTATACAAGTTAGGGAACACTCTAGCGTGATATTTTTCCATTTCTTATATGTCTCTTATTTATCTTTTTTTTAACATCTTTATTGGAGTATAATTGCTTTACAATGTTGTGTTAGTTTCTGCTGTACAACAAATTGAATCAGCTATACATATACATATATGCCCATATACCCTCCCTCTTGCATCTCCCTCCTACTCTCCCTATCCCACCCCTCTAGGTGGTCACAAAGCACTGAGCTGATCTCCCCGTGCTATGTGGCTGCTTCCCACTAGCTATCTATTTTACGTTTCATAGTGTATATATGTCCATGCCACTCTCTCACTTCGTCCCAGCTTACCCTTCCCCCTCCCTGTGTCCTCAAGTCCATTCTCTACGTCTGTGTCTTTATTCCTGTCCTGCCCCTAGGTTGTTCAGAACCATTTATTTTATTTTATTTTTTAGATTCCATATATGTGTGTTAGCATACGGTATTTGTTTTTCTCTTTCTGACTTACTTCATTCTGTATGATAAACTCTAGTCCATCCACCTCACTACAAATAACTCAATTTCGTTTCTTTTTATGGCTTAGTAATATTCCATTGTATGTATGTGCCACATCTTCTTTATCCATTCATCTGTCAATGGGCACTTAGGTTGTCTCCATCTCCGGGCTATCATAAATAGAGCTGCAATGAACATTTTGGTACATGACTCTTTTTGAATTATGGTTTTCTCAGGGTATATGCTCAGTAGTGGGATTGCTGGGTCATATGGCAGTTCTATTTGTAGTTTTTTAAGGAATCTCCATACTATTCTCCATAGTGGCTGTATCAATTTACATTCCCACCAATAAGTCTCTTATTTATCTTTTGTATCATCATTTACCTTTAAATTATAATGTCATGCCCTCCCAACTAGTATATGGGCTCCTTAAAGGTTGGTATCTTGAACATGTTTAATCTCTTCATCGTACCTAGGCAGTATGGCACAGGGGAATATTGGCAAGCCTTGGAACTAGACTGGCTTCTCCACTCATTAACTAATTGACCTTGGACACATCATTTCACATCTCAGAGCTGTAGTTTTCTCATCTGTAAAATGGAAATAATAATACATCTCTGAGTTTATTGTGAGACTTAGTGTTAGATAGCCTTCAATAAATTATAATAGTCACCAATAATAATAAGCAAAAAACCATTTATTTATTGATCCTTGCTTATATTCATCTGTGTAAGGATTAGTAATATAAAATGAATGAAAGATCCAGTTCTTAACAAGAAAAATGTTTTATACTTATTTACAAATATAATAATAATGTATTGTCTTATTCTGTTCAGGCTGCCATAACAAAGTAGCATAGACTGGGTGACTAAAACAGCAGAAGTTTATTTCTCAGAGTTCTAGAAGCTGGGAAGTCCAAGATCAATGTGCTAGTAAGGTAGCATACATTGAATCCTCACTGATACTCTACATATCAGGCATTATCAACCAATTTTATAGATTAAAAAACAGGGATTAATAAGTAGATAAAGTTCACTCAGATATTAAGTGGCCACACTAGAATTGGAACCCAAGCCTGTCTGAACATTTTCCATGGAATTATATTACTTCTGTTAAGAGTTAAAAGTGAACTAAGAAAATGAAGCCCAAAGTCATTTATTTTTATGTTTATTGGCATCTACATTAATAGAATATTTAATGGTATCTAATGGTTTCTAATGGTCATAAATGATGTTAAAGTTTAATCATAGATTATCTATGTAGTATATTCACAATCCCTCTTCCCCATTAGCTAGGTAATTGAGGGTTAATGATACAGTAATATGTTCTCATCCAAGACTGATTCATGGAGACCAAACTAAAGTAGAGAAAAATGTGGAGAATGTTTTTAGAAAATTAAGTCAATATTGTTGCTGTTGTTTAATGTCAAGCATTACTACCTTGAGTAGTGTTGCTTGTACTGATATGTGATCTAAGGTAAAACCTTACCGAACACAACTCTTATAATATTTATACATGAATTTTAGCCATCATTGACATATCTTGTGTGTGTGTGTGTGTGTGTGTGTGTGTGTGTGTATGTGTTTAATATCTTTATTGGAGTATAATTCCTTTACAGTTTTGTGTTAGTTTCTGCTGTATAACAAATTGAATCAGCTATACGTATACATATATATCACCATATCCCCACCCTCTTGCGTCTCCCTCCCACCCTCCATACCCCACCCCTCTAGGTGTTCACAAAGCACGGAGCTGATCTCCCTGTGCTATGCAGCTGCTTCCCACTAGCTATCTATTTTACATTTGGTAGTGTATATATGTCCATGCCACTCTCTCACATCGTCCCAGCTTACCCTGCCCCCTCCCTGTGTCCTCAAGCCCATTCTCTATGTCTGCATCTTTATTCCTGTACTGCCCCTGGGTTGTTCAGAACCATTTTTTTTTTTTTTTAGATTCCATATATGTGTGTTAGCATACGGTATTTGTTTTTCTCTTTCTGACTTACTTCATTCTGTATGATAGAATCTAGGTCCATCCACTTTACTGCAAATAACTCAATTTCATTTCTTTTTATGGCTGAGTAATATTCCATTGTATATGTATGCCACATCTTCTTTATCCATTCATCTGTCAATGGACACTTAGGTTGCTTCCATGTCCTGGCTATTGTAAATAGTGCTGCAATGAACATTGTGGTACATGTGTCTTTTTGAATTATGGTTTTCTCTGGGTATACACCCAGCAGTGGGATTGCTGTGTCATATGGTAGTTCTAATTTTAAGTTTTTAAAGGAACCTCCATACTGTTCTCCATAATTGCTGTATCAATTTACATTCCCACCAACAGTGCAAGAGGGTTCCCTTTTCTCCACACCCTCTCCAGCATTTATTGTTTGTAGATTTTTTGATGACGGCGATTCTGAGTGGTGTGAAGTGATACCTCATTGTAGTTTTGATTTGCATTTCTCTAATGATTAGTGATGTTGAGCATCCTTTCATGTCTTTGTTGGCAATCTGTATATCTTCTTTGGAGAAATGTCAATTTAGGTCTTCCACCCATTTTTGGATTGGGTTTTTGGTTTTTTGATATTGAGTTGCATGAGCTGCTTGTATATTTTGGAG
Organism: Globicephala melas; assembly: GCF_963455315.2. NCBI lineage: Eukaryota > Metazoa > Chordata > Mammalia > Artiodactyla > Delphinidae > Globicephala > Globicephala melas. The sequence goes on along the minus strand of NC_083314.1, from coordinate 127,763,381 downwards.
ATTAATCCTTTGTCAGTTGCTTCGCTTGCAAATATTTTCTCCCATTCTGAAGGTGGTCTTTTCATCTTGTTTATGGTTTCCTTTGCTGTGCAAAAGCTTTGAAGTTTCATTAGGTCCCATTTGTTTATTTTTGGGTTTTTTTTCCATTTCTCTAGGAGGTGGGTCAAAAAGGATCTTGCTGTGATTTGTGTCATAGAGTGTTCTGCCTATGTTTTCCTCTAAGAGTTTGATAGTGTCTGGCCTTACATTTAGGTCTTTAATCAATTTTGAGTTTATTTTTGTGTATGGTATTAGGGAGTGTTCTAATTTCATTCTTTTACCTGTAGCTGTCCAGTTTTCCCAGCACCACTTATTGAAGAGGGTGTCTTTCCTCCATTGTATATTCTTGCCTCCTTTATCAAAGACAAGGTGACCATATGTGCATGTGTTTATCTCTGGGCTTTCTATCCTGTTCCATTGATCTATATTTCTGTTTTTGTGCCAGTACCATACTGTCTTGATTACTGTAGCTTTGTAGTATAGTCTGAAGTCCAGGAGCTTGATTCCTCCAGCTCTGTTTTTCTTTCTCAAGATTGCTTTGGCTATTTGGGGTCTTTTGTCTTTCCATACAAATTGAGAATTTTTTTTTTCTAGTTCTGTGAAAAATGCCATTGGTAGTTTGATAGGGATTTCATTGATTCTGTAGATTGCTTTGGATAGTATAGTCATTTTCACAATGTTGAATCTTCCAATCCAAGAACATGGTATATCTCTCCATCTGTGTGTGTGTGTGTGTTTTAATGTTACTCTTGCCATATTTGCAAGTACTTTATTTAAAAATGTGTGGTCCCAGGACCAGGAGCTTCTACATCACCCACTAGCTTGTTTCAAATGCAGAATCTGGGCCCAACCCCAAATCACTGAATCTGAATCTGCATTTTAGCGAGTTCTGCTGGTGATTCATATGCACGCTAAAGTTTGGGAAGCACTGCTTTGAAGTACTTTATACTTCCTTTGCAGCTAGTTTTCACTTTTAATGTGTACTATTATAGACTATAGAGAAAACTTCTAAAAACAGTAGCTTTTGGTCTATCCTTTTTTTTGTACAAAGGGTAATGTGCTTTCATATGTACAGCAGGATGATTCCATATTTGTATGTATTGAAAAATGATCACCACAATAAATCTAGTTAACATTTTTCACCATACATAGTTACCTTTTTCTTGTTATGAGAACTTTTAAGATCTACTCTCTTAGCAACTTTCAAGTACAGTATTGTTAACTATACGATGCTGTACATTACATCCCCATGACTTATTTATTTTATAAAGGGGAGTTGATCCCTTTTAGTCACCTTCACCCATTTTTTTCTACCCCTTATCCCCTACTCCTGGCAACCACCAAACTGTTCACTGTATATATGAGCTTGGTTGTGGGGTTTTTTTTTACTTTTTTGTATTTTTGTTTTTAGATTCCACATATAAGTGAAATTGTGTGGTGTTTGTCTTTCTCTGTCAGATTTATTTCACTTATTTTGGTCTATCTTTTGAATGCCAGTGATAATTTGAGTAAATGTGGTACAACTGTATTCATATAGGATCCTGTATTAAAATACCTTAGGTGATTTATAACAAGATAACCATCAATAAAGTCAGTTGGAATGTTAGATTTTGAGTTTGAATCCTTTGAATTCAGAGATCATTGAAGAATGTGTGTTTTGCACATAATAGATTTTCTTTGTAACCCAAAACTGTAAAATACTTTCAGGCTATAAATTATTAATTCAGTATAGCCCATGATGCAGTAAAAATGTTGTCTTTTTATTGTAGGAAGTCCTCACTTTGCACAGTAGTGGGGACTATGAAAACAACCATGCACACTGAAACTATGCAAAATAGTCTTAAGAATCAATGGAGGAAATTATGATTGTTCTGACGAAAGATCTTTAAACCTTTTCAAACATTAAATACTGTTGCTGTTGGTTATAAATGTATAGAGAAATGGAAAAATAATAAATCAACATGGATTTAATACACAGTCATTGTAAACATTAGGAACATCAAGAATTAAAGTGTTTTTTTTTTTAAAAAAAAGCTTATCAAAATTAGTTTGAACAGTGCTTGCCTTCTTTTCATTGTGTAAGTTGTAATTCAGAGTGAACATCTTTTCTATGAGCCAGTGAATTGTCATCCTCCTTTTAAGCTTGGATCAGCTTCCAAACTTTTATCCTTTGTGCTTTCAATATCATGAAATATCTCTGAGAGTTCCTTTAATGTAAAGTTTATTGCCAGGGTCACTTCCTCTGAGACATCTTCATCCTTTCATTACAACCACTTTCCTCATTGATGTCAACAAGTTTTCCTTCACTAAGTTCCTCTGGCAGCAGATCTACAGGCTCTCAAACAGTGGCAGGCAGCATTCCCACAGTCAGCTGTTTCTTCTATAATTCCATGTATGTTCAGTTCAAATCCTGCCAAATTATTTGCACAGTATGCTAAAAGTTTCTGCTACAATGCATGAGTATTACTTGCTGTTATTTCCTGCCATGATGTTTGAATATTTTCAATTGAATGCTTTATGTCATATTTCTTCCAAAACTCAGCTAAAGAAACTGTATGATCTCCAGGTGTAGCATCAATAGCCTCTTCAGAAGTCTGTGTAAGATAACAGGCCTTCAAAGTTGAAATAACTCCTTGGTCCACTGGTTGGATTAATGAAGTTGTTCTTGGTGATAAAAAGCAAATTTTCACATTTTCATCCAAATCTCCAAGAGAAATAAGATGACGAAGAGCATTATCCAACAGGAGTAGTGTTTTAAATGTTAAATTATGGTGCCTATAGTATCTCTCTATAGCCGATTGACAAGAAGGCAACATAACTACAAGACTTACTGTCCGTGTGTGAACTGAATAGTGGATGTGCAGAGGCTGATCACTGACAGACTCAAAAAAGTAATATGACTAGTCACTGATCATGATGTACATCTGTTATTTACACAGCGATTTGTGGACTGAAGTGTTAGCAGCAAAGTTTGTACTTTATGCAGTTACTCACAGTTAATATACTGAGGTAATTGAAATTTGAGCCATGTTGTTGGGGGACTAATGTTATTTAAGGAAACCATGATAACTGAAATCTGTGCAAAGTAAGGAGTGCCTTACTATGATTCAAGACTAACTTCAAAAATGTTTTCATAAAAGAAAGAAAAATAAGAAACCTTAATTGTATTATTTAATTGTTTAATTCTTTGACTTCTACCTCTGAGCATACATCTGAAGTTTTACTTTTGTAACATCTTTGTTGGAGTATAATTGCTTTACAATCGTGTGTTAGTTTCTGCTTTATAACAAAGTGAATCAGTTATACATATACATATGTCCCCATATCTCTTCCCTCTTGTGCTTCCCTCCCACCCTCCCTATCCCACCCCTCTAGGTGGTCACAAAGCACCGAGCTGATCTCCCTGTGCTATGCAGCTTCTTCCCACTAGCTATCAGTTTTACATTTGGTAGTGTATATATGTACATGCCACTGTCTCACTAGTTTTTATGTTTAAAACTCACTCGTACTTTCATGACCACTTGCTGAGTACATGACCACAAACCATAGATAGAAACCTCTTTCATTCAATTCTACCAAATTTTCTTAGTGTATTATATGTGTATGACACTGTGCTAGACTTTTTTTAAGAAACAAATAATCTGTTACTGGGTTTTCCACATACATTGATTTCTGCCACCACCAATGCATACATACAGAGTCACACAGCCATGTATGTCTGGTACCCATTGACATGACCACCCCTGAATGTGCGGGTCTCAAAGGATTTAGAAATTAATTTCTCAGGGTTCACTAATAAAAAGAGAAAATATTTCCTGAGTGTGTATTTTATGGCAGGTATTGTGCTAAGTTCTTTACTTACAGTATTTCATGAACTACTCAGAGAAACTGCATGAGGCAGGAATTACTAGTATCGTCACTGCAAATACAAAGAAACTAAGGCCTGTGGAAAAGTAATATGACTTGTCTATGCAAAAGGAAAAGCATTTGCCTAAGAGCTATTATTCACAGCTGAATACTGTGTCTCACCACTTCTGGGTTTTAACCACTTGAAGCTGTTAAGGACCATAAATCATGAGTTACCCTGATCAGGGTCAGACTGAACTTGACTGAATTAGATTCTTCCCTGACCCATGAATGACGGGACTTGATTTACCTACTTGTACACAGACTTGTGAACTTATTCCAATCTCTCCATAATGCAATTTTTTCATCTTTAATGAGCATGATCATCATGACCTCCTGTCACCACCCCCTTTTGGCACTGACTTTTCCCCCTGCAGTGCAGTGCTAAGTGAATTTCTTCTGAGTGTGAACAGGGAGTGTTCCCTTTCCTGGCAGTAAATAAAATCAGCTTTGATTTTTGAGCTCTGATCCTTGTTTTATTTTTTTAATTTTTTATTTTTTTATTTTATTTTATTTTTTTTTTGCGGTACGCGGGCCTCTCCCGTTGCAGAGCACAGTCTCCGGACGCGCAGGCTCAGTGGCCATGGCTCACGGGCCCAGCCGCTCCGCGGCATGTGGGATCTTCCTGGACCGGGGCACAAACCCATGTCCCCTGCATCAGCAGGCGGACTCTCAACCACTGCGCCACCAGGGAAGCCCCTTGTTTTATTTTTTGATACCCAAGATAATATGTCTAATAAGTGACAAGACTGGGACACAAATCCATTCTGACTAACTTAAAACCCAAATGCTTAATTTCTGTGTTCACTTGTTAACTAAATTATGGGAATAAATTGCATTCAAGCCAGCTAGTTCCAAGATATAAAAAAGGGAAGTTGATTCTACAATATTACTCCAGCTAATTCTAATTCAGTCTTCCCTTTACAATGGTGAGATCATCATCCTTGAGGGTTCCTTCCTATTACAGTAAAACAATGATATGAATGGTAATAGCAGTGTAATAATATTAACATCAATGACAGCTTAAATATAGCTAGCGCTTACTCTGTGCCAGGCACTCTTTCTTTCCCAGCTATCTCAAGCCAGACAATAAAATGTCTTGTTCCCTTGTGATAGCTTGAAAGTGTACGCATACAATTCCTTTCTGTAGATTTGGGGTAAAGCAGGCTAAGTTTGGAGTGGTGGAGATTGTGGCAAACTGGAGAACTGTGCTCATTTGAAGACAGCAACCATTACTCTGTTTCCATTATTGTCATGCAAGAATAAAGGCCCAGTATTTGCAGATCTTCTTTTTCAAAAGGCACCAAAAGTCTGGGTCATTATGTAGAGTTTACCACTTTTTAAAATACTATGTAAACCAACCAAAACACATCTGCAGGCTGAAATGAGCCCTGTCCATAGCCTCTGCTACTGATGCACAGGCTGAGAGGCAAGAAAATAGAGTGGAGCCATATTGTCTGCATTTAGGTACTAGTTTTCCTACTTCGTGTGGCCTTGGACAAGTTACTTAGCCTCTTTATGCTTCAATTTCCTTATGTGTAAAATGGATTTAAAATAATAGATATCTGCTAGAGTTATTTTAAAGAAAAGAGTAGTTATTTTTATCTCTAAAATGCTTAGTAAAATACCTAGCATTTAATCAGTGTTTTTGTTGTTAATATTTTGCCCCCCTTATCTTCCCTTTCTTGGACCTGCCCTCTATACCCTTCTACCTGCCCATGCCAGTTATATGCACTCATTCCAAGGATATACATTATGAGCCTCTGACTATATGTGACACCTAAGTTGTATAAAAACAAACAAAATCTTTTGTCATTCTCAATGGCTCATTTAAATGACAGGTGAATTAAGAAAGGAGAAAAATGAACTACATTTATTTCAGCAAATTGAACCACTTATTAAATGGTATTGAACATTTGGTTGAATAGATAAATTAACTTATATAATATTACGTAGTCACTAGCTAAATAATTTGGTTGGTGAATTTGAATATATGGCTTTTCCAAAACTTTTGTGCCACATGACCTTTTAAAATGTCTAACTAATGTATTTAATTTTCAGTTTATCTTTATTAGAAGAATTTGACTGTAGCTGTAATGAACTGGAGTCACTACCTTCTACTATTGGCTACCTTCACAGTCTTCGAACGTTAGCAGTCGATGAGAATTTCCTTCCAGAATTACCCAGAGAAGTGAGGAATAAACTTGTTTCTATTAATTTCTTTTAATGAATCTGTTTGGGGATTAAATCTTAACAGGCTCAGTAGCAGTGTAGCTTACGAGTTGAGCTGTGAATGTATACAGGAATTATTTATTTGTTAATCATTCTTTTTTAAATGGCAAGTTATAAGTTCTTATATTTGACCCAGGAAATACATTTGATTTAAACATTGCTTGCCAAAAATAGTAATAAAATATTATAAATTAGTTCATGCTAAGGAATACAATTTTAACTAATCCAACTTATATATTTTGCTTTTAAAAACAATAAATAAATTTTGAGATAACTATACTTCCAGTTCTAAGTGAAAGTTTTTAATATAAATAAGTTGTTTAAAGTATCATGTTGCATAATTGTTTTAACTTCAGGATCCACCAAAATGGTCCATTAGCATTCATCTCTAAATGGGACTTCCATGTATTCATGTCAAGAAAAAACTGTGAAATATATTTTCAATTTAACATTTTCTATTAAATGCTTTCATAATACAGGAACAATAATTCATATATCATTATTTAGAGGCAAAAGTTATGAATAAAAATACCATTGTAACATTAAATAAAACTAACTTTTCAAAGGAAATATCAACAATATTTCATTTTTGAGTATATATGATCTATTATAAACATAGCTTATTAGTACTTACTCGGATAGACAAAAACAATGTGATTTATGAAAACAATGAAGCTAACAAGTATTCTAATCACAAAATTAAAAAGAAAATTTTTCCTTCATAATATGTAAAAAAATATGAGATACACAGTCTTAATATCTAAAGGAATATATGTATTATAGACATATTTTAGAGAGTGAGATTATAAAAAATAAAACAATACACATATTGATAGTCTTTAAAGTGATAAAGAAATTTGTAAATTAATTAAATTACTTTATAAATTATAAATGTTAGTATAAAAATAGTTTACACTGTGATTCTTTACTTTTTTTTTCTTTTGTTACCCATAGATTGGAAGCTGTAAGAATGTAACAGTTATGTCTCTACGCTCCAATAAACTGGAATTTCTTCCTGAAGAGATTGGACAGATGCAGAAACTAAGAGTCTTAAATTTGAGTGACAACAGGTATTTCTGCAATATTTCACAATCACATATTAGTTATTTTCTAAAAGCAAATTATTGTTTCTTATCAATAATTTTGAAATTTTTTTCTGTATCTTATAAAGTATATGGAATGCAAATATTTATATAAGTATGCAAATATCCATTTAGAAAATGGCAGAAGCTAAATGGTTTTTAAACTGATATTTCAAACTTTTATTGTTTGATTATATAGAAACATATATTGTATATTAAACTTATGTAAAATTTATACACCCAAATTTATGTACCAAAACCCTCCCATATGCAGAAAGCATAATATTATGAAAACATGGAAAAATAATTGTAGTGAAAGTCTACAAAATTTATTAATAAAAATATGTCCACAGTTATGTATGTATGCATACATATATGTTTTCATGTATATATTTATGTCTCCAGTAAATTAACTGAGCTATGTATATACTGTCCACACCACCAGAACACTGGTGAGAATATTGCCAAGAAGCTAGTACTCAAAAGTCATGAGGTTTGCACATTATAGTAAAGACAACCAAATGGCTATTTAATCATGTTCTGAAAAGGATGAACAAAGAAAGGATAGGTCCTCTTCTTGTGACAAAGTTGTTATATTGGTGAATGGGTGAAAATGCTGTTCATCTTTATTTCTACCACAGTCGTCCTCAAATAGGAAAGGATAAAATCAATACTGACTAAAAATAACTTCTAAGAAGATAAAGTGATTGTGGATTAGAATAGACTACTTGAACTCTTTGTTTTCATTAAGTTTCAGTCAGATAAATGATAATATGAGACTGCAACAAAACTAACAAAGATTAGCTTTTATGGAATCACAGAGAATGTTCAGATTCTAAGGTTTCACTAAGTGTGGGAGTTGTCATTTGTTTGTTGGTTTGTCTAAGAAAAAACTACTAATGTGAATTTCAAAAACCATTCACTTAGTAGCTTAAAATATTCCATGTAAGAAATAAAATCTTTTTTTAAAGGCTTTGGAATTTTTTTTTTTTTTTAAATCAAGGTGACATGGAAGCTTCATAGCTTGGTGCATCAAGAGTAATTCATGTCAAATCAACCCCATTTCTTGTTTTGACTCTTAACCTACAAGATAATGAAGGAAATGCATTAAATGTTGTGCCCAACTTTCAGTAAGACATTTTTCAGAATTTTCTAATTATATTCTTGTGAATAAGATTAGAAACATGGTCGTAGAGATACCATAAGAGATGGATTCTAGTGGATTCAATTACAGTCCCCAGTGGAACCAAGCTTCATTATTGTCAACCTGGAGGGAGGGTTTTCATGGTGAGCTGGAAGTCTCTCCTAAATACTTGGTCTGCTCAAATTTTATACATTAATACTTTACATGATGATATGGAAAATATGCTTACAAAATATTTTTAAATGACCCATAGTTTGGACTCCTAATGGAGTTATTTATCCAACAAATATAGCACATGTGAGTATGTACCATAGGACAACACATTGCTAAATGCCAGTGCAAAAGATTTTAATAAGACATTGAGAATCTCATAATAGTAGGAGTTTAAAATACTTCATCTGGCCAGAAATATAAGCTAGTTTGTCTTCTAATACAGTGATTGGAACATAGTATAGAGCCAAATTAATATTTTTAAATTGATGAATTAATCAATGAATCTTAACCTGAGATTAAAATCAACATTCAGTCAAAGCTGAGGCTAAAGTTGAACATCACTGTCAGAGAAAAAACTGCTTGCATAAAAGATTAAATATTAAATTTTATCCAAAAGTCATGATTATTCCAATTTTATATTTAAAATGTAATAAATTTTAGAAGTTCGTCATTATAGTTCAGGAACAATGATTCTTTTACACTGTCAACTGTAAGATTGCTCCTGTGATCAATACACCACACAGTTATGATACTAAATAAATGCTCACTTTCAATGGTGGCCACTGGAAGAACAAGGAAAAATGAAGGTAACATCCTTTTCTGACAGTTTCTTTCCATACTCTACATTTATGATTTGACTGATGATTTATCATGGATATTGTATATGATTCTGGACAGTTTTCCCCTCATGTAATTTTTATGTGGCAGAATTGATATTCTACTTTTAATTCATCTCCACATGATGTAAAAACTTCTCCTCATAACACATTACTTCATAATTTCTGACTTAAATTAAATAACTAAAAAATTAGAAAACTTTAATGGACAGTTTGGTTTAATGTTATAAATGCTAGTATAAAAAATAATTATATTAAAAATAATTGTGATATAATTTAATCCCTGTTATTCTTTATATACTTATTTATGTTTTACAAGTTTCTGTTAGCTCAGAAAGTTATTATATCCTTCCTAAACTTACCTAGCTAATACACTCTGTTGATATGTTTCTTGGCTTGTCAATATCTTTTCATATTTATTAAATTATTTGATAGTGCTTAATTGCTTTTGCATATACAATTAACTGCTTCCACAATCCTTATTAATTATTATAACATTTTCCACTTCTGTTCTCAAAATATATTTATTCATCATTTGACTGATTGAATTCCAACATATTAAAGAATTTCAAAGAAATTATCATTCCAAGTCATATCTAAAATATTTGTATTCAAAAGTGAACATGCAGAAAATAACAATAAATTCATTGGTGTGCCTTGTTTGTATTATTCACTCTGTTGACTAGCTATGGTGGTAACCCAAGTAATGACAATATATTGATCATACACAATTTCAGGGATATCATACAGTATGTTGAAGCAGGCAGTTGGTGATTTGGCCCTCCACAGGCTGAAGCCAAACCTAAATAGATAATTTTGATTGAATACCAAGGCTGATGCCAACTTTACTTATCTCAAAATGCTATTTTTAAAGATTCCCTCTTTGAATATCTATTACACAATATATGAAGGGTGAAAGAACAAAAGGACACGCTTTCAGGAGCTGTAAATTCCTTTCGAGGTAAGGTGGAAATGGCCTCTTGCCCTCATAGAGCCTACAATTTTATGGGGATAACAGACAGTAAAAAAATAACCACAAAACTAAACAAAAAATTACAAACTGTGATATGTTCCATGAAAGTGCTTTGAGACTAAACTGGTGAAAGAAATTTAAATGAAGAGTCAAGAAAAGCTTTGAGGAACTGACATTTAAGCTGAGAGCTAAAGAATATGTGGAATTTTAGTTAAGTGAAGTATGGAAGAAAGAATATTCCAGACAGAAGAAAAGAGCTTGGCTAATCCTCAGAGTAGGCTGATAGAAGGCCAGTGGAACTAATGGGACTGTCAGGAAAAGAGTAACAAAGAAGCTCTGGAGAGGTTTTGGAGGACCAGATCTTATAAGGTCTGACAAGGCATGTTAACAATTTTCAGTTTTATCCTAGCATTTGAAGAGTTGTAAACTCGAGATTTTCACTTTTAAAAGCTTGCTCAGGCTACTCAATGGAGAAAGAAGTAGAGAGAAGAATGAAACAAATAAGTTACAGTATTTTAAAAAATTCTTCATAAAAATGAAATTTATCCATCTTCACCCATGCTATTAGACTTTTCTTATTTTTGCAGATTGAAGAATTTACCATTCTCATTTACCAAACTTAAGGAGCTTGCAGCTTTGTGGCTTTCTGACAATCAGGTAAAAATTTTTATTACCTGATTTATTTTGTTTATTCAAATGAACTACAGTTGAAACTTTGAATTGCTAACTTATTCCCAATAGGTACCTTTGACAATCACTGCAAAATATAGATTCTTTATCCCCTGGAGGAGAGATTTTTGTAAAGGTAATAATTCAAATAAGTATTTCATTGCTGTGGACAAACAGTACTATAGTTCTCACCCCTTTTAAATGCTTCAATCTAGCTTCTACTTCATTCTCAGAGACCTAATACACAAAATGATCATTTTTCTAGGTGGTACATACATGTCCTCAGAGGATGTACTTTAATTATACCTCTGAAGGTAAAGAATAAGAAATCATTACCACAATTCCCACAAGAGGGAATTATTATCCTCCATGTTCCTTTTGTGTGTGTGTGTGTGTGTGTGTGTGTGTGCTTTTAATTATAATCAACTTAATTCTAAAACTTTATTCAAAAAATTTGTGATGTCTTTTGTTGCTATTACCAGTATCTTCTGTGAAATTGTTTTGATATTAACTCTTATACTTATGAAAACAGATTATAATAGAATTAGTAATTGAGTGTTAATGAATAATTTTATTAACTGGAAAATAAAAAGAAATAGTTGAAGACATCTGATTTGCCACCAGAAAAACTGGTGATAGACAATTTTGACATAGTTTATTTTTCTTCTTTTTACTTTTTTCTTGTAATCCTAAAATTTTAAAACATCCTATCCCAAAATATGAATTACCAAGTGAAAACAAATCATCTTGGTTTTAGTTTGTTATGATTATTTTCTGAGCATAAAAACAGCATTACTGGTAAATGAATTGTTCAGACATAGGTATTGAGCTACTTTTGTAAAAAAGTAAAATAAACTTCTACAAAATGTGAAATATAAGTGTGAGAATAATGTTTGTATTCCTACAGTCATTACAGCACTTTCTTCCATCTACTAAAAAAAATTAGATTGTCATTCAAATTCAAGTCTTACCAATGGACTGTAGATTTTTCAAAGCATCAATATATCATTATAAATAAATCATTTCTGGAATCAACGTGAACTATGCTAATGGAACAGTATTTTCTACAGTCTTGCATTGTAAAAAAACATCCCCTAATGTCATGATTTATTATTCTTGTGGGATAATGAACAGAACAGTGGCTGCACCATTTAGCTTTTATTTAGAACAGCAATTTAATGTGTTTCTGACTTAGTTTCATGAGACAAGTTGGTACCCCAAATCCCCTTTGTGCTTCACTCTTATTAATAAATGTCATGAAATAAGTGTATTTTAAAACAAATAATATGATTATTTCCAATATGTTTTATAAAAATAGTATATAATATAAAAGTTCTAAAAAATACCTTCATAAATAGTATTTCTGAAATAAAATTAATAATAGAGAATTAAATGTTACCATCCATAGGTAAATATATTGTGATATATCAAATACAAGGATTGTTGCTTATGTGTATGTGGACCCTGTCTTTGGTTACAAAAATTTCTTTAAAATAAATGCTTATGTTTTAACCTAATTAAATTCATAGATGATCTTGTATAGTATAAATTTGATAGCAAATTCCATTTATTTTTTAGGGCAACAGTTCATGAAAATATAGGACTATACCAAAAGTTTACTTAGTTGAAACAGTTTGACATATTTTGGTCTCTTCAAGATCAAAACTGACATTACTCAATGAAGATGAATAGGTCTTGTAAAAGAATGTACTAAAGAAAAAGAAAATCTCATTATGAAAACCTTAGAATTTCAAAATATTCCTCTACAATAGTCTTATTTTATGTTATACTTTCTTATTTCATTACCTTTTTCCTTACTTTTCTTTAACTGTTCATTCAGCAAAGTGCATCCAGACTATTGACCTTTATGCTATATAAAAGAAATATTCTTTATACTTCCAATCTTATTAATCTAATTTATGTCCTTTGCTTCCAGTCCAAAGCCCTTATCCCTTTACAAACTGAAGCCCATCCAGAAACAAAGCAAAGAGTATTGACTAACTACATGTTTCCACAGCAACCTCGTGGTGATGAAGGTAAACAGTCAGTAGAAATTTCTCCTATGCTTGTATGATTATGAATAAAAGGGATTAATTTTATTCTAATCTCTGGCCAATACTGGCACATGGGCAAGACACATAATTACATGACACACATAAATCATTTGGGGGTTAACTCTAAGCAACTCTAATTATCTTCCATACTGTAATATTCTAAGTAAGATTTCAAAAACATAACTCTTCCTCTTTATATCTGTCATGAAAATAATGTTGACTTTTAGGAGCGACATCTTTTCTTGGTGGATTGCAAAACCCAGGACTAGTTAACCGAAGGTGATACCTAGCCAGTTGAAATGAGCTAAGAAGAGTCAGATCTTAAGGAAGATAAGTTGGTTTATTTCCTGCATTCACTAATTTTATGAACACAATTTAAACATTTAGTCCTGATCTCAGGCCCCAAATTATTTCATGTTAAGAGTCAACCGTAAAGAGATGACTTGCAAACGACTAATTTTTCAAGTTGAGTTTTCCTAAACAATGTCAGCAATTATGATAGGAATAATTTTTGAAAAACTTAAACCTTTTTCAATAATAAAATTTTCTCTTCTATGATCACATTACTCATAAAATTTTCAAAGGAGCTTTATCCTTTACCATTTGAAATTCAGCACAGGCCCCTTAGCTCAAGCCAGCACAGGCTGTCATGCACATTTACCACAGTCTAACAGTAATAGTAATTCTTGAAAGAGTAAACCCACTTTAATCCACCCATGGATTAAATCCACCCAACCCTTTTAAAAGAGACCAACTTTTAAAAGAAACTATTTGCTTATGTAGTTTTTATTTTCAGGATAATTATAACAAATGTCTTTAGGTTTTTTTACTTAAAAAGGGAAATGAATCATTTTGAAATATTTTAGGATATTTTCATTCAAATTTTGACTTACAGAAGTAGAAAAAGGAAAGATTGTTTCATATGTATTTTTCAGGCTTCAGTAAAATTGATCTTTTGAATTTATGAAAGAAATGCCACTGTGTTTACATAGGGTATAACAAGAGTCTTAAATAAGGATTATGTTTTATTCATGCAACTTTACTTACATTTTCATTTTAATATCCCTAGATTAACAAAATATTTCATTTTGAAAGGCTATAGGGGAAAATGAAAAGTGTCTCATATTTTCTGGCCATTTCTGAGATCTAGTCTGACAGATTAAATCCCTAAATTGTTCCATGGAATGAGGTAGATCTAGTTAGGTAAGATGTGATGTTAAGGAATTAGCCTAGTTTGTTTCACTTTGTTTTCCTTTGAGGAAAGCAGAGTTGGTAACAGAAAAGTTTTCTTGAAATTTAAACAAGTCACCCTTTGGTTTTTCAAGCAGAAGTGTAATGAGTGAATTTGCAGAAATCCTTGCAACACACAAAGTTTTATATAATAAAGGTTATCCTTTGGGAAGTGCTTTTATTGCATTTTCATGTGATCTTCACAGGATTGTTGCAAAGAAGATATTACCATTAACCAACATGTAAATTAAAGATTGATAAGCCATTTCCTTTCCCTGTTAATTTGAGACACATTTAGATTAATTGAGACCTGAATGTTAAAGACTATTTTCCAAATGCTTTTTTACCATAAAACCAAGCACCACTACATTGCCCCCTACCAGACACACAAAAGAACAACGACAAGAAAGGTTGCAATCTTGGACAGTTTATTGCAAAACCAAAGTTATGTAGTACCTTTTATAACATCCTAATAGCATTTAGTGGTTACAGTTATGGACTCTATAATCACACAGTCATGGTATAGAATCCTGCATTGTCCGTGGAGAAGCTGCATGGCTTTGAACAAGTTTCTTAAAACTCAGCTATAGTTTTCTCATTATTAAATTGAGGATTATATTACTTCTACCATGGTGCTGTTTTGAAGATTAAAAGAGATAATGGTTTAAAATACCTAATTCAGCTCTATTATCATAATTAGGTTATGGAGAGCTCATTCTCTACACTGGAAAACTTCTCTACCCCAATATATAATTAATGTATACTTAAGAAAGCTGAATGTGAGTTAAGATGTTAAAAGACTATGTAACAAATATGAGGGGAATATTTTCCCTCTTTTTCTTTCTTTCCTTCTTTCTCTTTCTTTCTTTCCCTCTTTACTTCTTTCTTTCTTTCTGTTTATTTTTCCTTTTCTTTTTTTCTCTTTGTATTTGTTTTTAGTACCTATCACCATTTTTCGTATAGCATACTAAGCTCTGTTAAATAACAATTTATGTTTTTTAAAAAAAGCAATAACACTTTGGAATCTAACTGTAGATTTCCAGTCAGACAGTGACAGCTTTAACCCTACACTGTGGGAAGAACAGAGACAACAACGCATGACTGTTGCCTTTGAATTTGAAGAAAAAAAGGAAGATGATGAAAATGCTGGGAAAGTTAAGGTGAACCTTTTAATTTTTGTTTCCTCTTTCTTCTCATTATTTTTATTTGTTCATTGTTATTATTCAAATAGCCTTTGGGACTAATTGACTGACCTCTGCTAGAAGGTCAGATACATCTTAAAGTCTCATGGTGATACCTTTCATTATAGCAGGATGATGATTTTGGAAGCACTTTTGTGCTTCGGAATGAGACTAACATCCTGACTGAGCAAATTTCATATGCCACCCCATCTTACAGAATAGCAACATGAAAGAGATTCAAGCTGAGAGAAAGCCAAAAAAAAAAAACCTAAAAATCTAACACAAAAGTCTGGGTGATGGGCTTCACCTTATTACCTCTTTGAAACACTGAAATGTGTTTTTTTAAAATCACTGATCAAGGCAAGGCATCATGCAGACTGTGTGAAGCCAAAATACACATTTATGAAAGAACCAATGGATTAATATATTACATTGGCATTAAAATCTCAGAAAGATTCTATGTCTCTGGAATATTTGAAAAGACTTTATGAGTTTTCTTAAGTGTGAGGACAAGTTTTAATGAAGGTAAGAGCCTAAGAGTAGGTGATGTCCCTTAGGGAAAATTACTTAAAATTTTTCACCTTAAAGCATATTTTAAAAAATGCTTTATTGGCACTAATCTAAGTCAAGTAACAAGGTCGGAATTTTAAAATCTGTATTTTTACATTATATAAATTTGAAAATAACAGAATTTATATGGATTATATCAACATCAGGTCTTCATGTTATCATCATGGCAACATCTTGAATCTCTCATCAATTTTTTATGGTATTATTTTTGCACTTTTTCCATCATGGATACTAACAGCTCTCACCCTTAGTGACTAATTACATAAGTAATTGTATATGCATCCTATTAATAGATCTGGATTGTGTGATGTGTTCTTTTCTATCCCCTCATTCCCACATTTTCTAAACTTTTTTCTTAAACCAGCATACTCTAGAACCTTACTGGAATTAGTAAGGTAATTGACAAAGCCTACCTATTTCATTGTGGAGAAACCAAAATGGATTCCCAAATCAAAATGACAATTTTGTTAAAGATTTGGACTTAAAAAAATGTTTCTAAATGGTTGATTAGTGCTATCTAATAACCAAAGAGACATTTTTTAACTAAAAATAAACAAAAAAAGATCTTTAGAACATTTCAGTTCTTCTTGTAAGGATTTTATATGTTAAATCCAGAACCAATGGATGATGCATTCTATACTGGACCTCTGATTCATTCTTTTACTTCATTGAATGTCAAAAACTACATACTTCTTCCTAAAAAGAAACCTATATTCAAAGGCTCCAAGAAGAAAAGAGTGCATTTAATACTGGTATATGTGTCATTGAAAGCATAAAATATAGCAAATGCAAACAGACATTTAGAAGCCCTGTTTGTGTGTTATGTGATCAAGTTTGATTATAATTAGAGTAGGTTCATTATACTTTAGAGTACATTTTCTCTATGTTTATTTATATTTGATTTATTTTATATATTGGTGAAATAATATGTGTTTCCAAAATCTCAAACTACTTGGTTTTGACCAATTTGAGTATTTCCAATGCCATTGGCTATTGGACAAATTAGAACACAAACAAATGTCTAAATAAATCATCATGGAAGTATGATGATGAATGGAATATGCTGAAATCTTGCACTAAATTAATTATACTTTTCTGGCTCATTACATGTACATTAAATTTAGTACCATTTTACCTTTAATTTACATAAAATTTTAAAGGGAACCACTGACCTATTGCATCAACTTCCAAATAGACTAGAGTATAATGCCCTACTTATAATGTGTTCAGTGTATGAAAGTATGAAAGTTTAGTTTAGTTTAGTTTAGTATGAAAGCTGCATTGTGTGAAGAAATTGTGACCCTTTAGCTTCATATGATATTGGTACTGTTTTATTACATAGAATTAAAACTAATTTTCTGATGGTTGTTTTAAATGCATTACCCAGAATGAAAAATATATATATCAAGAATAGAAAAATGATAAAGTGAAAGTTTTGCTACAGTGCTCCTCTTTCTCCCAGAAAATGGAGATTCCTTCTCCCACAGGATCACTCCTGCCAAGCCCCCTGGGAAAGGGGCCAGCGTGGGATTACTCTCCAACCTGCCAGACTGTCTGGCGATTGCTGCACACCATGGGCCAGGTGTGATCAGCAGATCCAAGATATGCCCGTCCCCCAGAATGACCCACAGCTGGCATGGGGTTGTATAAGTGGCCTCCAGCAGGAAAGGAGCATGTGTACTCCATTGCCAGTTGCAGCACAATCCACCACTCTTCCCTCTCTAAGTGGCAGACAGGTAGGCCTAGGTGTTTGGGGTAGGAGAATCCCTTACGTAGAGGCAACCTTGGAACAGTGGTTTATGGGGTATGTTCTGCATGATTTGGGGTAAGAAATGTTGATCATACAGAAACCTTTCAATTGCCAGTGTTTGATCCCAGTTTAATTTTTTATTCATTGACATTGGCAATGGGGTGGGGAGAACTGAGCCAGAGGGGGAGGGAACATCGATATGATGTGCCTACTGGTGGGATATCTGGCATGGTTTTTAAGTTGGGTGCTTCATTTTTATTTATGTTTTTATTTTTCAAGATTTTTATTTAAAGTGTGGGAATACCAATAGTCGGGCAGAATGTTGATGACACTACTGATGCAATCTAAATTGTCCCCAGACATACACACATTTTTTTGTAATATCAATTCTGAGGGAGATTAAATAACTAAAACTTGATTCTAAAACAGCATGAGATTTGAATTGAAATTTGCTGAGAGTGGACTTTGAGCACAAAGATGGACATCTGTTGAAAAGCATCAATTTCCTTTTAATTTGAAGGCACAGATGATGAGAATTCCTGTAAGAGAAGATTGGCCTGGGAATTCTGGCAGATAGGGCTTCTTTATCTCAGTGGGTGGGGTATTGAAGAGTTTAATGAAAAAAAGTCTTAATGGGATGTGGAAGAACACTACATATTTTGTAAACCTTATCCACATGTAATGGACTAAATTCTTATTCTGTGTGTATATTCTTTCTACAGTATATGGCAAGTTGAGAATCCTAACTAAAACTGCTATAGGTTTCCTTTCTATGTAAAATGTTCCAATTAATTCCTAGAATAAGATATTTAACAATTAATAACCAAAGCATTAACTATTATTTCTCTTACTGGAATTTACAATCAAATCAAATGGTAATTTAATCATTATATAAGAAAAGCATAGTTCTTTGTGAATTCAAGGTATCACTTCTAAATGCCCTAACTATTAACATTACTTCTTTCTTCATTGCTAAATCTTTGGGAGTCTCCAACATCTTGCAGCTACTATTTGCATTTACTGCACTTTCTTAAGATCTGAGATATATAGAATGTTGTGAAACACTTCTATTTTCCAAAATAAAATAACATTTCAGTAAAAATATTGGACTTTAATAAAATGTACCTGTAAAATGAGCAAATACTTTATGGTGAGTGATAAACACAACATTTTGGTAAGAACATAATTGACAAATTTTTCCCACCTATTACATATATCCTGTATTAGAATAAGGGAATATTTATAGCCTATATATTTAGCAATATAAAGAAACTAACTGGGCATTACTGGACTATTAATATAATTGTGTTTATGATCATAGTTATTCATTTCTGAAGCACTTCACACATGCATTGAAAAATAGAGAGGCAAAACAATCTGTAAAAGTGTATAAAATATGCTTTTAGAGAGCTTACGAACATAACAGAATTATAAAATACTATACTTTCATTTTTTTAATTATAAAATATTATGATAACTTTATGTTTTAAAAATTGAAATTATCTTATTTAACTCAATAAAATTCACACTTTAGATTTACACTATTTCTTCCACAAGATTGTACAAATATATGCTGCACCTATACCAGAGAATAGCTCTGAGCCAAGTAACACTTGCGAAGCATAAGCTTTGGAGTTAGACCTGAGGTTGAATATGGGCATTGATTCCTGTAGCTGTATCACCTTCAAGTAACTTACACCATCTGAGCCCGTGTTTTCCTTCTGTAAAATGGTAACAGATGCTACAAATGGGTTGTGAAATTAAAATGAGATTTAATTATAATTAATTATAGATTTTAATTAATATTATTAATTATAACTATTTATTATTCATTTATAATTAAATCCATATGGTAAATAATAAAATAAGTATTGTTTATTATATAAATAACTAACAATAATTAGTTTTATATATTCTTATAAAACACTTCGCATGGTGCCTATCACATGGCAGATAATGAGTAAATGATAGTTATTGCTGCATACAAACTGAAAAAAATCCAGTTACAGGTATTATAGTTAGACATATATATAATAAAACTAGATTGCCAAAGACTCCAGATTCAAAAAATACATGAGAAGAATCTGATATTAGAAATAGTATCTAATCTCTGCATAGAAATTATACATTTTCAAGGGACTTCACATTTATTATCTCATTCGAGCTCTAGATTAACCCAAGATATTATCATTGCCATTTTACATGAGTAGAAACTGGACAGAAAGATTGTGGCTGATAGCTAGTTGGGGGTAAATCTGTGGCTTTAATTTGGGTCTTCTGACTCTAAGTCCAGTAAATTCTGCTAGTAGACTAGTGAATGGGAAGCAAGTAGCTTATTGTATAGGTGGAACAAATCCAAGTTTTATGAGACCTGAATTCAGCTTCCACAATTTGGAGAGGAGCCTCTTTAAGGAAAAGAATATAAAATAACCATGTAAATACATAAGCAGGGCCCCTCACAAGGCTTTGGAAAGAGCCCATGCAGGTGACAGACCCTAAAGCTTAAGCTTCATTAGCTTAATGGCAAATCCACTTTTATTTCTACATTTAAATATTTTTACAGAGATAAAGTGCCCAAATACATTCTCATGATGTGACCAAAATATAACATTAACTTCCTTATAATATAACCAAAAAATATTGGTACCATGGCCATTAGCAAATAGCCCTCTGTGTCAGAAGGGACACAGCATCTACAAAAATTAGATTACATTACTTGATGTATTTAATTCTAAGAAAGAACACGTCCCAGGGGGCTTCCCTGGTTGTGCAGTGGTTAAGAATCCACCTGCCAATGCACGGGACATGGGTTCGAGCCCTGGTCCGGGAAGATCCCACATGCCGCGGAGCAACTAAGCCCGTGCGCCACAACTACTGGGCCTGTGCTCTAGAGCCCGCGAGCCACAACTACTGAAGCCCATGCACCTAGGGCCCGTGCTCTGCCATGAGAGAAGCCACCGCAATGAGAAGCCCGCGCACCACAACGAACCCCCACTCACCGCAACTAGAGAAAGCCCATGTGCAGCAACCAAGACCCAACACAGCGAAAAATAAATAAATAAATAAATTTATAAAAAAAAAAAAAAAAGAACACGTCCCATTTTTTGCCTTTGATTCAATTTAGAAGTGTAGTTTTAATATTGAGGATTGTTTAAGGTGTGTAGAATTTTAATTTAAGGACCTATTTGAAAGTTATTTTTCATTCATATTAAAAATTAAAAGATGTTCTTAATTGGCATAATAGTCACACCATTCTACAATTTACATTTTTTAAATGTAGTTTTTTGACTTTTAAGTCCTTTGGTATCAAGGACTTTTAAACAAGTTCAACAATATAATTTTTAAACTTAGATCAAATTTGTGATTAATATTTCTAATACCAATTTAAACAGCAGATCCAAGAATGCATTCATCCCAATGGATTTTGTCTAGCATGGCTATCATTCTTTTTATGTTTATTTAAGAATGCATTATAAAGTACCCTGAGATATACTTATATTACACTCTAACAACTTATACTTTTGTTTTTTGGTAGTCTTTTTTCCTTGGGTTATATTTTTGTAGCTTTGTTTCTATATATTATTAACTTCATCCTATTTGTTTCAGCGTATTAAAGATTAAATTACATTTCAATGAGATTTACACTAACAAATTTATCTGGTTTTTCACCAGCTTCCCAAACATTTATTGGAAAAATAATTTTGTAACTTTAGTTCTGAAAGGAATGTTAAAAATCATCTAGTGAAGTCCAATCTCAGTATTTGACATGGACAGAGAGCCACAGGAAGATGAAATACTAGAATAACAAAGTTGGTGGATTTGCTAAAACTGCAGATGAGCAAAAGTGTTTGAATTCATATTTATAATCCTCAGATCTATATCACTATCATATTTTCTTACATCCCATGTGTTACATAGGTGTGGAGGGGGTGGGTATGTGTGTGCCCCACCCTCTTTCTCTTTTTATCTCTCATCCCCCTCTTTCTTCTTCCCCTTTCAGCTTCTCTTCCACCTCTGCCCTCCCCCAACGCACCCTCACATACACTTTCCCCAACACATACTCACCACGATCACATAAATCATTCCATTTTGTAAAGTTGGTTCTACTCAGATTCAAAAAGACATAACTATTGGAATAAACCAAGCCAAGTAAATATGCCCCTTATTTTTCCTCCCACTCCATTTTAATCAGCCTGGATAATTTGTATCTATTCCATTTTAAGTATATTTTAAGTACTCTGAAGGTGGGATATTCTGTATGGAATGTCTCATATTTTCTCTCTCTGAATTAAATGTGAAGAATAGTAATATATATATATATATATATTCCCTAAGTCAGATTGAGACACCAAAAATGAATTCAAGAATAGAAATAGGGCTTCCCTGGTGGCGCAGTGGTTGAGAGTCCGCCTGCCGATGCAGGGCACATGGGTTCGTGCCCCGGTCCGGGAAGATCCCACATGCCGCGGAGCCGCTGGGCCCGTGAGCCATGGCCGCTGAGCCTGCACGTCCGGAGCCTGTGCTCCGCAACGGGAGAGGCCACAACAGTGAGAAGCCCGCGTACCGCAAAAAAAAAAAAAAAAAAAAAAAGAATAGAAATAAGTCTCTGGATAAGTATAAGCCCAAATTTACATATTTACCTAGAATATCCTAGACAATGTTCTCAATTTTTTATTTCTCTTTATTGTAAGATGTAACCTATAAAGCATGATACTTTATTATGGTAAAAACTAAATATAAAAGCCTCCTTGAAGGATTTTTTTTTTTTAGTTATTAACAAGAATTAGCTACCCTACCTTTTGATGTAACATGCTAATTAACACAGAGCTGGTGCATATTTGATCAGATACTGTCAACTCCCCATTTCTTAATACATGATAACTCACTTGTAAATCTTTTGGGGTCTTCTCCCATCACCTGCATTGATATTCCAAAGATATTTTTAATGTCAAAATGATTCTTTTTAAATAATTAAGATAGGTAAGGGAACAGCCTCTAAAGTATAAAAGCAGCTGATAGTAACTTGATTAAATTTTTCAGAGATTACCAATCACTTAAGTGTTTGACCTACTGCTATTTCAACCATCTATAGAGTAGACCTAAACATAAGATATAATCCAAAAATTGTTTTTAATCTAGAAAGGTGGCCAGGGGTGGGGAGAAGTCCAGGAGGCAGAATGTGAAAAGAACACTATGTGTTCTACTCTACAACACAGTTTTTCAGCCAGCTCAACACTCACTATATTGCATTTGGTTATACTACTGCACATAAAATGGAGTAGTTTTGTGAACATGCTTGCTGAAGGTATTTTTATGTTAAATTTCTTTTTACAAACTTCTAGGTTGAAATAAACCTAAAACGATATCCAACTCCTTACCCAGAGGATTTAAAGAATATGGTAAAATCTGTTCAAAATCTGGTGGGTAAGCCAAGCCATGGAGTGCGTGTTGAGAATTCAAATCCAACTGCTAACACGGAGCAAACTGTGAAAGAAAAATACGAACACAAGTGGCCTGTAGCCCCAAAGGAGATTACAGTGGAGGTATTTCAAGGTTATTGGTAATTGCCAGTGTGGTTTGGATTTTTTGGAATTACTAAATGATATGTTTTTTTAACTGAACAGATCTTCCTTGATAAGTGCATTTTTTCCTAATGTATAAATGAGTCTCTCTACTCTTCCAAACTATGAGGGTTGCATTTAATAAATGCACCTTCATGGCGTAAAATCATTAATACAGCTCCAAAAGTTCCAATACACACAGAAGGAATAATTCGCTCACCAAGTTAGGCCTGGCCAGTAAGTGCATTAAACATTTTCTTGATATTCCTTTGACTACCCCAAACTTTTATTGTATGAGTCATTAGAAAAACCTAAATGAAGTTTTATTATTATTATGCAAATATCAGTAAAATTCTTGATCAGATTTAGAGCCAATTTTTAAAAATGTTTTTGTGTTTGGGTTACACCCTTTATAGGAAACACTACTATATAAAAAGGGGCAATAACTTTGAAATTTAGCTTTACAGAATCTAATATGAAGCTTAGTTTCTATATTTTAGAATGAATTAGATATTTATCCTTATCAATTTGTGTGGTCTGAAAAGAATTCAACTACATTTATGCCACCTCTGTACTATTTCATCTACTCTTCAGCTAATTTGGTTATCATCTTTTAATCTTCATTAGAAACATAATTGATATGAGTACATCTAGAAGTTCCTATACCTACTGCTCAAAAATCTAGGTTGACAAAACTCTTTTACAAATCTGCGTTCAAAGCATCAGTTTTTTGCATTAAACACCAACTGTATATTTAGCACTGTGCTAAACACTGTGAGAGAGAGTAAAGAAATATGAAATGTGTGAATAGTCTCCAAATAATTGAGAGCCTAGCCAGGTAAACTTAACACAGATGAAGCCATTAGAGAATGTATTATATAAAACATGATAACATCCTTGGTTGTGTGATGGAGAATATAATACTCTAAGAAAATGGAGTGATAAGCAGTCACTGCCAATCACTTTAAAAGTTATGTGAAATGCTTAAGATTGAACTGCATATTAAAGATTAGGTGATTCTTTTAAAGTCAAAAAGAGAAGAAGGCATTCTAGGCGAAGAGAAAAGAAAGCTTAAGCAAAAATAAGCGTGGTGTGCATATCTGCCAGTGGAAGTACAAGCCTGACCCAAAAGAGAGGAATATAGCTGGATATCTAGGGAAGAAAATTTAAGTAAATATTTATTTTCATTGCTTTTTTCATTTTGCTTATAAAACTCATATTATTGTACTTTTTCATCTCTAAAACATTACAGATATACTATAGCAAAGCAACATACTTTTCTTTTATCTCTAAGATACTGCAATAATATAAAAAGGAGGAAAACTAACATTTAGTGGGTACACCCTAAATACACATACACTTTATATTTATATCTCATGTCATCACAGTTTAACATCAAGATGACTGTAAGGTCATGATAACCCACAAACTGAATAACTACTGCAAAATACGTAGATCCTAAAATTGCTTAATACAGGGATGGGAGAGATGAGACAAAGAAAAGATGGCTTTGGTCATGAATTTAATAATATCTCAATAGTAAAAAAAATCTTAAAATTGTCCCACAAGCACTTCAAACTTAACAAATCCAAATTAATTTTAATGTTTCCTCCTCAAACCTCCTTCTGCTTCAGTATAATTGGTCTTGATCTCAGCTGGCACCATTATCTACCGGTTCACTCAAGCTAGAAATTTGGGAGGCATCTTGATTTCTTCTTCCTTTTTGCTTCCCACTCCCTGCCCCTTCCAATCACTAACTCCTATACATTTTCATCTAGTGTATCTCCTCTATCTCTTCAGGTCCTCAACTCTGTCCTGCATTTCTGTAAAAACTGTCAATTTCTTGGCTTACCTTGTCCCAAGCCCCCCATTGCCTTGCTAATGATCTTTTTAAACACACATCTAATCTTGTCCTCCTTAAAAAAAACACTATAGTGACTTTGTATTGCCTATCTAATCTTCTTAATTTGCTAAAGTAGCCAAGCTAAGTAAGATTGAAGCTCAACTTTCAGCTTCATATTTATTTCTATGATTCGCCCCACTCTTTCTTAGTTTTCTTCATCTACTAGCCTTTTCCACTTGAATAGAAATTTCACTGATAATATCAATATTTTTTCTAAAATTGAGATGTTAGATCTTCTATGCCCAACTTTTAGCCATCCTAGGGCTAGGAGATGTCCTTTTCTGTATCATCCTTCCTTCTCATTACTGCATCCAAATTAAGGGGCCCTAATTCTATTCTACTTCCAGATATAATAAATACAAATAACTAAGTGTCTAGCTGATCAGTGTATACTATGCATTTTTATTATATGTTTTACCTGTGCCTGCCATTTTTGGGTCATCATTATTTAGATCATGCTACCAAGAAGGTGAAAGAGGGTGTCACACACTGTATGACATATTTATCCATGTTGTTAAATATGGAAAACCAAGAAAAAACAAACAGAGGTAAGCAGAAGCAAAAGCAGAAAACAGAAAGAAGAAGCAAGGTAAATAGGTTACAAATGCAGCAGAGAAAGAGGGAAAAGGAAAGATATATCATTTATTGATCACTTTCTATTTGCAACCCTATGCCAAGAGTTTTAACATAGAGAATATGGCCAAGAGGGCCATAAGAACAAGGAGGTCAGAGAGATATGAAGGTTCTCCTCTGCTCCCATTTTCCTTCATACATGCCTTGTGGAGATTACATTTGTTTTTCCCCCAGTATCAGTCCATTTGGATGGCTATAACAGAAAACCATAGACTGGGTGACTTAGAAACAGTTTTTAAGGAGCCAGATTTTATTTATATGTAAAAATCAAAGCCTATGAGACTTAAAATCAAAATTTCAAAGGCTCAAAAGTATCAGGGGTTAATATACAGTGATAGCCAAGAAATACCTAACAGTTCCAATTATTATTGTTAGGTCTGAACAACTTAGTAAATACTTATGCCCCACTTAGTGGTTATTTGAAAAAAACAATACACATAAATTGAAAGAGAAAATAATAGTTTTAGTTCATTCTTAAATAACCAAAACTACTTACTCATGGAATGTGTGCACCTGTTGGACACCACCTACCTTCTCAAACCTTGGAATCATATTGGGTACTACAACTCTAATTTCTGTTTCACATTGATTTTCCAGTGGCACTTGATTATTTTTTATCACAGCAACCACCAAAAACCCAGATTCACACAGACTATTAATCAAAAGAAGTGTGCAATCTAATGTTGAAACTGAGAGCTACCTCAAGGTAGCAGTTCTCACAGTATCTGACTGATGTCAAGTATTGCTTTTTTCCCCTCAAATATTTAAAGTAACTCATGTGTCCCTGTGAATTAGCAACAGCACTGTGAGTGCCTCAAGAGCACAGTTTTCAGAATGGGGGAAAGGAACAGGGGAAAGTGTAGAAGACATGAATTCAAAGTTTGACTCCACCTTGTTACCAATTGTATGACCTTGACAAGTCACTGAAACCTTTCTGAGCCTTGGTTTCTTATCTTTAAAAATACAGATAATAATAACAGTCTTTCAGAGATTTTGCGGAGATGAAATCAGATGAAAATATTTATAACAGTTCTGAGCACAGATCGTGGCACAGAGGAAAGCTGCAGTAAATGACCATTCCTTTCCCATCCACAAGAGCGGGAGACCCTGCCACATTCTCCTTTAATACTTCTGTGAGTCGGTAGCTTGCATTAACCACTTTCATAAAGGAAGGCACTTTTCCATTTCTTAGGAGACTCAGTCCAATTTCTCTCTGTAGAGGAATCACATCTTTCTCCAGGAAAAAGAGAATAGTCAATTACCCTTGAAAGTTTCCTTAAATGCTTTTATTAATGCGTTTATTTATTTTGACTCGAAAGCTCAGGCATAAGCTTTCTTCCCCCTTTGAATTCTACCTTAGGCTTTAGGCTCCCTTTCACTACAGCAGTATCAGCCAAGATTTAGTTTGACCAGTGGAAGGGCAATGGGGTTAAAAAAAAAAAATTTTTTTACCTTTTCTTTCCCCTCAATCTCTGTCCCCTCACCAGAAAAAAATATGGCTCAATTTACTTATAATGGGAACTCCACTAAATTTGATTCCCTACTAGTAACTTCCACTATCTTCACCCAAAGAAGTAGTCCCAAAAGCTTCACCCACTTTTCCAACATGAACTTGATTCTTCCAGCTATTTATAAAAGACTTTATAGAGGCAAAGCCAATTATTAATTTCCTTTGTTGGATAGTTAACTTTCTTATGTGAAGCCCATTTGAGAAGTGAGCTTTTCTTAGGATAGACAATATAGCATATACAGTATCCCATAGAAGACCTTCAAGAAGAACAGATTCCAGTTCAAATCCCAGCTCTACCACCTATTAAGCTTGTGACTTGGAATTATTTGCTTACCTCTCTGAACTTCCATTTCTTTACTTGTAAAACAAAGGTGATAATAATAAACAACTTAAAATAATAAATAACAATAAAAATAAGATTATCATTTAAATAATCAACAGGGATAAAATATAGTGTTTAGCATAGTAACACAATAGTAGACAGGTAATAGATTTTTCTTAACTGATGACCACCATCATCATCATCATCATCATTATTTTGCTCATAAAGATAAGAGAGTCTAACTGGGTCAGTGTAAATCCATTACTCTTGCTTCAGTAGTAGTCCTCTACCTAGGTGGAGGGCCACAGAATTCTAGAGAAGAGATGCAAGTTCATGATTAGCTGATATCATTCTTCCCAGTCATGAGGGCTCTTTTTTGATTCAAAATAGAAATTCTTGAGCAGCGTCAGAGACTAGAATTTAAGTCAAACTATAGCTGCCATGCAGAGCTCCAGTCACAATTGTGAGATACAAGTGTAAATGTTTGATCTATACATAAAAGATAAATTGAGTACCGAATGTGTAAGGCATAAGGGGAAAAAAAAGTAGTGAAATCCTTAACTATATTTACATTTCTGTGCTTATACAACTATTTTGTTTATTTGTTTTTGACTAAAACAAAATGCTTATACTTCTATATTAAAATGTCATAAGAATATTTCCTTTTTAAAATATTATTTCAACAAATAAGTTATATTGATATTTACAGAATGTTAGTATTAGAAAGAAATTTGCACTAATTCTTATTATCTATTATCCTCATTTTATTGATAAATTGAATAAGATCCAGAGAGTTACAGTGACTTGCTCGAGGCAACCTGATTAATAAGTGGTAAAGCAGGAATAAAACAGAAATATGCCACTTTGTAACTGAAAAATTTTTGAAAGTCTTAACATATTTTATGCCTTTCATAGTACCATTTCTCAGACTTGCATCTGCTTCTACTTAATACATGTCTCTAAAGATGTGTGAAGGCTTTTACTCTATTCTCTCAACTCAAAACTATATCCAAAGTCTCTTATGCTAAACTTTTGAAATAATTTTCAAAATCCATGAAAACACAGATTTTCCTATTCATCTCCAGAATTTCCATCAATCCCATTCCCTTTTCCATTCCTCTTCAAATATATACAATACTGCATGTTAAGTCTCTAATATGCTCAAGCTGAGCTAACCAGGAGGCGGCAATGTAAGGGATAATCATCCGACTAGAGCCCAAAGGAATCCTACCTCCATGCTGGATCTTTGTCTACTTATCTATGTAAGCCTGGGCCTCACTGAGTCTCAGAATCCACCTCTAGGAAATGAAAGGATTGGACTAGATGATCGTCCAGTCTTCTCCCACTGAAATATTATTTTTTTAAAAAAGTGTCAGATATACCCAGGTTTGCGGTGGCGGGCGGGGGTAAGCAAAATGTATAGTAAGAGTTTCTATCTGATATTACCAACCAATTAGTTATAAAGTAGGAACCATTTCATTATTATATTTTGTCCTCAAGTGTATTCTTTCTCCAGTTTAACAAAATACTTCTAAATGTATTACATTAATGTTCAAACAAACAAGTACTAATGAATGAAAAAAACTGAAAATTCTTCTTTAAATTCAAATTGAGCTTAAGGGGAAAAGACAGAAAGATAACTGCTGTGCACAAATTTATATCACTACTTACTCCTGAGTGTAAATAAGCCATTTTTATATCTAGAAGGAAGTGAGAATTTTGCTTTTCCTAATGTCCTCCCACTACCTGGTTAACCGGGAATAATAATTTGAATTACAGAAGTTTAAAATTCATCGGTTTTTTTAAATATGTTTATTTGTCATAAAGTTATATTCTTATACCAATGTTGCTCATTATACTGAGTGAAAGGATGTAGAGTGAAGATTTAGCGGGCTAGATTGATCATGAGAAAACTAGAAACCTTTGGAAGAAGGCATGGTAAAACTAAAGAAACTGAGAAGATCACTTGGGAAACAGTAGGAATTAAGAGGGAGATTGACAGTAAAAGCAGTATTTATAGGGCCCAATTGTGCATTAACTTTGTTAATATTTGAAAAAAAACCTAGTTGGTCAGTAATATATTCCTCTTAGAACTCTTAAAAGAGTTCATTCCTTAGAACTCTTACATGTTTATATGTTATAGATTATGTATTGTATTACTTATATATGACTTATTATAATTCAGTCCTGTTTTATGAGTTATATCTATCTCCCTAACTAGACTGTAAACTCCCCCAGGGCATTGGTGGCATTTTGTCTTTCTTTGGAAACTCCACAGTTCTTTGCACAGTGCCAGGCATAAAAACAGCTTTCAAAAAATGTCTGATGAATAAGTGGACTCATTTAAATTAGAAAAACAAAACATTTTAGTGCTTACCTCAGAGATACATATGATTCACTTCTCCTAGTGCGCCACGGTGAATTAAATTCTGGAGTCCCATCTTGTATCTGAGCCAAATAAAGATATTGCCATCTTGGTTAACCAATGCTTAAATGTTTACTTTCCTTGTCCTGTATTATTATATCTCTCAGGATTCTTTTGTTCATCCAGCTAATGAAATGAGGATTGGGGAACTTCACCCTTCATTAGCTGAGACCCCTCTGTACCCACCCAAACTTGTTCTGCTAGGGAAGGACAAAAAAGGTAACATTGTGAACCTGATGTGGAAAATATGCCACAAATGCATGTGCATGATGAATCACCAGTTGTAAATTATGATATACCATAGTCTATAGAAATATTTTATAAATATGTATCTCTAACATTCATTGGTATGCTGTTTTTCATACTTGCCTTTCTGTGTTTATACTTGTCAATGTTCACAGCATTATAATAATTTCCTGTTTACATTTCAGAATCAACAGATGAGTCTGAAGTTGACAAAACTCACTGTCTGAATAACAGTGTTTCCTCAGGCACTTACTCAGACTACTCGCCTTCCCAGGCTTCCTCAGGATCCTCTAACACCCGGGTTAAAGTGGGGTCCTTGCAGACAACAGCTAAAGAGGCAGTACATAATTCTTTGTGGGGTAACAGGTGTGTTTAGAATTCCCTCTTTTCTGTCCCCAAATGCTTATTTTCAGCAACATTTTAAAAAAATGGAATCTTCTTAATTTGGGGATTGTATTTAGCACATGAGTGGCATAGAAGACAGAGGGGCAGGTAAGCAAATGTAGTCCCCCTGGGATTTCCAAGAGTGGATAAATCCATTTTACACAGCAAAACCATTGTTTACGGAGTGAGGGTAGTACATTAACAGGTTGAGATGATAGAACCCAAAAAATTTTTAATCGAAAATCAAAAATTGTGTTTGCCTCAGTACATAATTGTGACACATTTGGGCATTCACCATCCAAAATGGTGTTATGAATTAAAGAAAGATTCATGGAAAGCACTAATGTGCCAAGTACAGAGTAAACATTCAATAAATTTTTCATCAGCATCTTCATCATCATCATTTTATCACCACCTGGAAAAGTTAGAATGTAAGTAAAAGTATTTAATCCTTCCAAAATGGCTCCTACTCTATATTACTTCCATTTTACAGATATATTAAAATCAAAAGCTATGGAGGTCAATAAAGTGACTCAATGAAGTAGCATTTACCCAGTGCTGATTCCCTTGTTTTGTAACATGTTGTTTTGTAACATGTTGTAACAAATAGCAAATAAAAATTTTCATATGATATAGGTAGTCAATGACTTTCACTCAGATTTTACTGCTAATGTCAATACTGTTAACAATATATTCTTTGGTAATTGATGAATAACTATTTCTACTCATTGATGCCCATGATAAAAATCTTAACTCTTTCAGTTTCTAAATTTATTATTTGTTATATAAGCTGAGACTGATTTAGGTACTTTTGGAAGATGCCTTCTAAATGCACTTTTTTTCAATTAGCAAAAGCCCTTAAAAATCTTTAATAAAAGATATATAATTCAATATCATTAGTGTGCAAATGGTTTAGAATAAACTTAGAAAAATGAGCATCTTGTAGAGATACTGTGGTCACCAGAATAAACATGCCAATGACCAGAACTCACAATTTAATTTAATTATTTAATTTAATTTAATTTACATTCTAGAAAAAGATATGTGAATGCATACACTATACAATGGATTTAATGTCTTCTAATACCTGGCCCTCAAATATGTTATTTGAAGACAACTTGGGTTCATTAGATATAAGAAGCATTGATAAGAAATGTACTCTCAACTAATAGTTTGGAAATGTACTGAATCAGAAATTCATGGGGACCAGGAATCAGGTAGCTCTAATTATCAGACAGGTTTCAGGACCATTACTAAAAATATCTATATTTCTTTCATTCACTCATTTATTCATTCATTCATTCATTCAACAAATATGTACTTAGTACCTACTATGTGCCATGCACTATGCTAAGCCTGAAGAGAAAAAAACCTCTGCCCTCATGAGTTTACATTCTAGCAGAGGACACAAGACATATAACAGGTAAGTAGACTGTGCATATTAGAAGGTAATGATAACTGAGAAGAAATAAAATGTAGAGCAGGGTAAAGGGGTGACTCTTTTTGGACATGGAATAATAATGCTATCGTTAATCATAATTGAGATGTGGATGAATGATCAGTTGAACAAAGGATGGTGGTATTCTGGCCGGGTGTTCTTCCTGGCAAAGACCCAGATCTTCCTCATTTTCAGGTTTCTTCTTCCCATTGTGTTCACAGGATTGCACAATCTTTCCCACAGCCTCTTGATGCAAAGCCATTGCTCAGCCAGCGGGAGGCTGTCCCCCCAGGGAATCTACCACAGCGTCCTGACCGGCTGCCATTGAGTGACACTTTCACTGACAACTGGACTGATGGCTCACATTATGATAACACCGGGTTTGTTGCAGAGGAAACCACAGGCGAGAATGCCAACAATAATCCTCTCCTGAGTTCAAAATCTAGAAGCACATCTTCTCATGGACGCAGGCCTTTGATTAGGCAGGACAGGATTGTTGGTGTTCCCCTGGAACTTGAGCAGTCTACACACAGACACACACCAGAAACAGAAGTGCCTCCTTCCAATCCTTGGCAGAATTGGACCAGAACCCCTAGTCCTTTTGAAGACAGGACTGCTTTCCCTTCCAAATTAGAGACAACCCCTACCACCAGCCCATTGCCTGAAAGGAAAGAACATATAAAAGAATCTGCTGAAATACCTAGTCCTTTTTCTCCAGGAGTACCATGGGAGTATCATGATTCTAATCCCAACAGGAGTCTCAGTAATGTCTTTTCTCAAATCCACTGCCGCCCAGAATCTTCTAAAGGTGTTATTTCAATTAGCAAAAGCACAGAGAGGCTTTCCCCACTAATGAAAGACATCAAGTCCAATAAATTCAAGAAGTCACAGAGTATCGATGAGATTGACGTTGGTACATACAAGGTTTATAATATACCATTAGAAAACTATGCTTCTGGGAGTGATCACTTAGGAAGTCACGAACGACCTGACAAAATGTTAGGACCAGAGCACGGTATGTCCAGTATGTCTCGAAGCCAGTCAGTCCCGATGCTGGATGACGAGATGCTCACTTATGGAAGTTGTAAAGGGCCACAACAACAAAAAGCTTCCATGACAAAAAAAGTCTATCAATTTGACCAAAGCTTCAATCCCCAAGGAGCAGTGGAGGTTAAAGCTGAAAAGATGATACCGCCCCCCTTTCAACACAATTCTGAGTACGTGCAACAGCCGGGCAAAAACATCACCAAGGATTTGGTTAGTCCTAGAGCTTACAGAGGATACCCACCGATTGAGCAAATATTTTCATTTTCTCAGCCATCTGTTAATGAGGATGCTGTGGTAAATGCCCAGTTTGCAAGCCAAGGTTCCAGGGCAGGCTTCTTGAGAAGAGCTGACTCCTTGGCGAGTTCCACAGAAATGGCCATGTTTAGAAGGGTCAGTGAACCTCACGAGCTGCCTCCGAATGATAGGTACGGCAGACCTCCATATAGGGCAGGTCTGGATCGCCAAAGCAGCGTTTCAGTGACTGAGTCCCAGTTCCTGAAAAGGAATGGCAGGTATGAAGATGAACACCCTTCATATCAAGAAGTGAAAGCTCAGGCGGGAAGTTTTCCAGTTAAAAACCTTACCCAAAGGAGGCCATTGTCTGCAAGAAGCTACAGTACAGAGAGTTATGGTGCCTCCCAAACCAGGCCAGTTTCAGCTAGGCCTACTATGGCAGCTCTTTTGGAAAAAATACCATCTGACTATAACTTGGGTAACTATGGTGACAAGCCATCAGATAACAGTGATATAAAGACGAGGCCTACTCCTGTGAAGGGAGAGGAGAGCTGTGGTAAAATGCCTGCAGACTGGAGACAACAGCTGCTTAGACATATAGAAGCTAGAAGGTTAGACAGGGTATGTTTGGCATTTCTCTGTAAGAATATCCCTCCTGCCTTTAGTTTTACTTTATTGGCATTTCTAAGTACATGTAGTGAAGCATGAACTACATGAATGAATAGATGATCAGCATTTTATTTATCTTTATATTGTGGGGAAATTGATCATAATAGTTTTTCATGGATACTGTTTGATGCTCTTTGAGAGTTCATAATGTATAGGTGAATTATTTGTCAGAACTATCCTAAATATGGTTAGTAAGAAAGAATTCGACTCTGTTATATGGGATAGTGCTTCAATTGCTTTCTAGCCATTAAGGCAAAATGCATCTCCTAGGACACAAAACTGTTCTCTAGTGACCTAAAGAGTATGATTTTTATTGAATCTATAAAAAGTGAGTATTCTAATCCTTTCTGCACACACTCACTTATATTAAAATCAGACCTAATTTGTTTATACAATTTGCATATAGTTACTGCTATGGGACTACTAAAGTTATTACTTCTAATGAGCAATAATCTTCTCAGCAAGAAACAGAAAAATAAAATAAGCAGAGATTGAATGCCCTCCTACACATTATTTTATTCAATGAAAATCTTGCCATTTAGAATGTTGCTTTTCCTATAGAAAGAAATGGTTAAATTCAAATCATACTACAGACAACAAAAATAGATGATGTCTTTATAAAGACTACAAAAGTACAAATTAGTGTGTATATTGCAGCAAAAAAGGGGGGGGACATTAATCCTAATGCAGTTAAAAATTGAATCACAGCAAATCATGAAATGCATAGCAATTGAGGAGAGCAAAAAAAAAAAAACTTGTATAAGACCTAGAATTACTTTTTGTTGTTGTTTGTATCTCTCTAAGAGAAGTCTGCATTTTCTAGAACTATGATCAATTGACCATCACCACTGAGTGTATTGATACTTTGCAGCTTTGGTGTAGAGGGCTTTGTGTACTCTGCATTGACCTTAGAATCTTAAAAGTCCTTTTTGTGAAAATAGGGCCTTTTGTTCTCTATTTCTAGATTTAAATGCTCAGTGTAAATTGGGGATCTGGGTAATAATATACCATTAGAATGTTTCACTCAATAATTTTATTTCATTTGGTGTCCTGCTAAAAGCACAGGTCACTGAATTTATTATATATTTTCTTAATGCTGAATTTTATGTTTTCAGGTGTACTCTTTTAAAATAATTATATTGTTTGTAGGTCGTGTCTACATGACAAGAAAACAATTATTTATAGGGAAAGAATGAACTAATAAATGTGGGTGTGGGTATTAGTTTCTCAATGTGGAAACTGGTTCTGCCTTGCAAAATATTTCATCAGAATGTCTGTTTCAAATAGGTGTGCTCAGTCCCATTGAAGGGAGCCTCATCAAAGCCTCATGACTGGCTGTCAGTGGGAGACACCTGGTCAGTTGTCACCATGCCTTACCTCAAGTTATACCCTCCATGTAGACAGATAACTTGGAGGGCGAAAATATTTGGGGCCAAATAAAACAGTACAGTTTGGGAACTCTGGCCTCGTGTAGACACGACCATACGTAACAGGGTAAGATGAACTAGCCAAGAAAGGTTATAAGAAGCTTTTTGGAGCATATATACAATGACTAGTAATTTGAGGCAACAGAGGAGTGAGTGAAAACAAAGCATGAAAAAGAAAAGACAAAATTTTAAGCACTTGGTACCATCATTTATTTACTGGTTTCCCAAATAAATGGTTCCTTTCCTTTGATCAGAGCTACTGAAAAGTAGGTGACTCCTCTAGTTGGAGCAGGAATTTGGAGAGAGGAAAATAGGACTGGGGAAGGGGGATTTGGATCAGCAGAAGTCTGGAGGTCCTGCCTGTCCCAGATCCAGATAACTAAAAGTAAATTTGTATGTATTTTTCCATTACTGTGACAATACCTCCCTTTTTAGTTAGTCTTCACATATCCTCTGTCTTTATAATTCCCTCAGTCTGTCTTTCATTTTTCAGAGCAATTTCAATGTATATTTAATAGTTTCTCATTTAATTCCATGAAATTAAATTATCTTAGAATATTGCTTCAAGCTATCAAATCCTGAAAGCTCTTCCTCTTTTCTCCAAGTAACTTTTCTTTCCCTCTCTAAATTGA
Organism: Globicephala melas; assembly: GCF_963455315.2. Taxonomy (NCBI): domain Eukaryota; kingdom Metazoa; phylum Chordata; class Mammalia; order Artiodactyla; family Delphinidae; genus Globicephala; species Globicephala melas. The sequence goes on along the minus strand of NC_083314.1, from coordinate 127,727,290 downwards.
GTTACTGAGCTATTCAGGCTGTATCTAACTTAAAACTTAAAACAAGATAAATTCAGGGTGCTGGAACACAGAGTTGCTATGTAAAAATAGTTCTGTACCGTTGTTCTTAACATTCTGCCCAAAGTCAGATTGCCCCAGACACAGTGTGCTTCCTTTCAGTGAAATTTAGTTGAGTGATTTGAACCCTGGAAATCAAATAGTTACATTAGAAACTACAAGATCTTTGTCCATTCCTCATACAAGAGAACTGCCTAGAAGCCTGGACATTGGATAAGCTTAAGTGTTCTACATAATGTTGGTTAAAGATCTTGCTCGGTGTTGACCTTGGAGAGGCAGCTCCAAGTACTACCCTAGATTAAAGATGCTTGTTTTCTCCTTTGGTTTTATCTCAAGGCTCATGCTTCCACTATAGAGCCCCATTTGACTGGGAGAAATGAAAACATGAACCCATATGTCTAAGACTGCTACTCTTCCATACGAGCTGAGAGAGCACTAGACTGGAGTCATTTTAACCCTTAAGGAGTCATTCAAGTGCTAGATTGAAATGTTCAGTGTCCTTTTCAGTTTTGGCATGGTGACAATGAAAAAAAATCTCTGGATGAAATAATCAGGGATCCATAACAAATATGATTAGTAGACAGCACACCATCAGGAGTTTAATAGTCTTTCAGTTGATGGAATTCTGGTGCTAAAAATCATTTCTTTGCAAAAATGCCCTCAGAATAGAATAGCTGCCTGCTGTTAATGTTCAATAATATCCAGTTTTAAAAAGTGTACTAAGTTAACTTCTGTAGATTTTTTTTTTTCCAAATTAAGAGAATTACTTAAAAGGGCCAAATGCTGTCAATTATTACATGTCCATGATAGGTGGAAAGTAGAGATTGTACTGATGGAAACTATTTGATGACAGGGTATACAAAATGTTTTAATTTTTAAATGAAGTTCTGTAGAAAAAAACAAACTACATATCAGACACTTGGAATAACTTTAGATGAACCTACTGAAGGGTAGCTACAATGCAAATATCACTAGAATGTTCTATAGGTATTTAGGTATATCAGATAAGCAGCATTAATAGTTCAAATCATAGTTCCTTTAGTTTCATTATGAAATTTTTCCAGTTTAAAATGTAATTAAGAAACAACAAAAAAGTTAGAATATTTGGATTCACATACAAGTTGACTGGTTTAACTAAACTAATAAGCAAATTCAATCATCCACTGGTCAGATTGACTGATTTTTTTGACCAGCTCTTTTTTCTGAGTTGCCATAATTATGCCTATAGACAGAGAAATAAAAGCAACTGATTTTGGCTTTAACTTTTCAGTGTATTAGTTTTAAGGCAGAATTATAAGCTAAGCTAATTTGTATGTGCTAATCTTACAATGTGAAAGAGACCATGAGATTTGCAGCTGACAAAATTTGATTAAGACCTCGCTGTTTGAAATTTTTGAATTAATAGACCGCCACTGATGAACATTTGTCCAAAGTCACTACAATCATGATATATAAGAGATAGATTTTATGCCTTTGAGTTAGCAGCAAATGTAAAACAAATGTTATCTTTGCTTTTTGTCTTTTCTGTAGTTTTGGATGGTACTCATTATGTGCATAACTAACACTGTTTACTGTATGCTTCTGTCTGATCAAGTGCATGTTTAAAAAAGAAAGTTACTGTTTGCCTGCTTTAAGTTAAATGTTATAAATTTAAACATGTTCGTGTAATAATCAGTTTGTTGAGCATGTGTTCACATCCTGTCACATGATTATTTCCTCTACTCAGAATGCTGCTTACAAACACAGCACAGTTAACCTTGGCATGCTGCCCTATGGAGGTATTTCAGCAATGCATGCAGGCAGAAGCATGACTTTAAACTTGCAGACTAAGTCTAAATTTGATCTACAAGAACTACCTCTTCAGAAAGTAAGTATGGACTGCCCTACATGTGTCAGCATACCAAAGCCAATTAATGTTGTTTGTTCACGTAATGTGTTTAGGCTGTACATACAGCCCTGCTTATAGACTCTCAGGAGTCCAAAAAGCACAAGGGCAAACAATGTAGAGCCCAAACTCTTAGCTGCTAAATGAATATTTATAGCTAGATTGATTATCAGGTTCCTGCTTAACAGCTTTGCTTTTTGGATTGAGCAGGTACATGGCTTTTTGTGTTGCTTTAAGACTCATTTTTTTCCTATTATTCATTTTCTTTTTCTTTTATTCTTTGCTTCTCTTTCTTTTGTGTGTGTATTGATATATACCTGTCTTTTTTTTTTTTTTTTTTTACTTTTTTGGAGACCACCCTATATTCTCTTGCTGATGCATTCTGAGAACAGAACGAGAAATTATTACTGGATGGCACTGGCATAAAAACAGACACATAGATCAATGGAACGCAACAGACAGCTGAGAAATAAACCCACACAGTTATGGTCAATTAATCTAAGTCTTAAATGTACCAATGAACTAGGTATAAGTAAGGAATTCTCAGAAGAAAAGATTAAATAAATGCTGGTTGAGTACAAGAGCTGAGATAGAGAATGGATGTGAACTACAGTTTTAATCCTCATGAAGTGAAAGAAATAATAAAAATAAAAGAACAAAACAAAGAGACACACACACACACAAAGAAATTATTATTGGATTTCAGTTGATTCCTTTGGAAAAGGCATAGAGTCCTAAATTAGAATGAAAATTAAGTGGTTGGCACTTCTAAATACTTCTGTAGCCCATTTTTTTTTTGTAGGAAATATTACACAGAAGTAAAACATGAGAAACAAATTTGTAGCTTAGCTAGCAAATTTTTACTCATCCTGGGTTAATGGAAAAGTGGAAAGTTCGCATGATTTTAAATGAAAATGTAGGCTTATTTGAAAGAGAATATACTGTAAGAGGAAACATTTCCATTGTCAAAGGACCGTTTCCACTTGTTTTATTCAAGCAAAACAGAGAATACACATTTTACCTGTTTAAATTGACTAATGCACTCTTAGTTACCTTTCGATGGAAACTAATGAGTCATTTTCACACAATATGTCATTATGACTATATTATTAATGTAGTCATTAACCTAGTAAGTTTTTACAAAAAAAAGCAATGGAAAAGTAAGGATAACAAAATGATGGTAGCCTCCAAACACTCTTCTCTTAATCAAATTAATGAACATATGAAGCAAACTCCCATCCCAGGAAAGTGAGTGTTATAAGACCACAAACTCATGTTTTATTGTCAAATTAGCCTTAATAACAGCCCCTAGCTCTGTATAGTTTGCTTCCTACTCTGAGGAGAGTAATAAAATTAAAGAGACATTTAAATTCACAGCTTTTCTGTCACCCATGATCACTTTGGGGAAAAGAAAAAAAGCTAACTTAATTGAGAACTTTTGAAAATTATTTTCCTTGTCCTCAGTCTCCTGTTACAGGACCAGTATTGTGTAGGTAACTCTCTCCAGGGAGAAAAATGACTGATTTATGGTGTTTACCTATGTCAGTGATAAAACACTCCCTCTCTGGCCAATTTCAAAGTAGTAACTTGACATCACTGAACTCAGAATTGGGACTGAGAATAGTCAGCTCTCATGAGCTAGTACAAGTCGGCTCCAGCACACTACCATCAGTGAGACCCTTTTCACAGGAGCCTCTAGTCTGTTCTTCATGTCCTCTTAGATGCCCAGGGCATTCATCTTCTGCCCTAACAAAACCAGTGTTCAAAAAGATCTTGAAACTTATTTGCACTAAGGAACAGATGAGCCATCACAACTTAAATAGACACCTTTTCTGGAGAGCTTGGTAATTAAACAGAAATCAAACCCTTAAACTACAATCATAGAATTTCAAAATACAGTGAGCAGATTTGAGAGATCTTGGTATGAAAGAAGCTATTGCTTGAACCCCTTGAAATTATATCATATGGATAACCCCTTATTTTGCTTAGTTTTTAGCCCTATTTTCTCATCAATCTATAGGATAATATAGATATATTCAGTGTCTGAAAAATGGTAATACACTTGAAGCACTGTTTCTCAATGTATAAATTATTCTCCAGATATAAATTAGGTACCTCTGTGTTGCTATATTAATTTTCTGATGTTTTGGGGGTACCCTATAGAATGGATTCATTAACTATTACTATAGCTCTAAGATGATCTGTAACAGAAATATTGCAGAGTTATATTTGGAGACATTGCAACCTTACTCAGTTGGACACAGAGATGACCTAAAGGAATTCTTTTTGGAAACTACCTTAAATTGCAAACCAAGAATAATTCAAGTATGGAAAAGAAACTGAAAAAGAATATATATAAAATAATATATATACATTTCAGTATATACACACACACACATATATATAGAACTGAATCACTTTGCATACAACTGAAACTAACACAATATTGTAAATCAAGTATACTTCAATAAAAACAAATAAATAAGTAAGCTGCCATCCAGGCCCCCCTAAAAAAGAGTAATTCAAGTATTGAAATAGTCTATCTCAAAATGAATTATCATCAATACTTTATTATACACACCAAAAAATAAATAAATAAAAGGGAGAAGAAAGAAAGCAAGGGATGGAAATAAACAGTCAGGGCAACTACTCCATTGCCCCCAAAAGATTTTATGACCCAAATGATGAGTTTAAGCCCTGTAAACTGTAGACATTTCAGCATCTGGACAACTTTGCTACCTTGTTGCTAGTGCAGGAACATTATCAGGTGTGGTTACTGGATGTTTAATCACTTTCAAGACTACTCCATGCTCTACTTCCTTTCATGGATTCCAATCTAAGTCTCTGCCCTTTTGCCTTTGTGCTCAGGTATATCTCTTCTGCAGAGCTCCTTAATTTGAAAATTTGTTTGGTTTTTCTGCCAAACTTTAGTGTCAACCTCTCTTAAGGTGCAGCCTTTCAGATTCTCCACTAACCGTTGATAACCGGTTCTATGATTGAGGCTGTTTCCTGGAGCCCTTCTCACCAGGAGAGGAGATAGGCAAAAATTATTTTCCTTTGATTTACAAATACATAAAAACCTATTACAGCACTTTCATCTTGCCACTTAAGATAATAAAAATTAGTATCAGCTATTTAAGATATCATTACAGCCTCTAAATGATTGTTAGCCATGAGAATTGCACTAAAATATAGAGTAAGATCAAAATAAAAATATTTCAGTAGATAAAATTAACAAAAACTGTTCATTCTCCTGTGAAAATCCTGGAGCTATCTTTTTATTCATAAAATTGCTGAATGATAACACTGGCTATCTCTAGTTAAGTACTGTGGTAAATGACTTTGGGGTGTCCTAGAAAGAATAAATGAAGTGTCCTAAGGAATCTAAATGAATGTTTTCACGTATTACCAGTTAAGAACTGGGTATGGAGTTGCAGCATACTTTTGTATAGGTGGTGTCCTCCCCAGGGAACATTCAGGGGTTGAAATCCAGACCCTTTCCCCACACCCTCTGCTGGCAAGACTTAACCTCTTGTAATTAGAAGAAAGGAGCACTTCTTTGTATTTTCTCTGTTACACTGAGATTGTCTTCTTGCAAGTTATGTACCCAGAGAGGGCACCTTTTTGTGATTCCTACCTCCTCATCTTTCCATTATGGTAATTGACCAAAGGGCACTACCTGAGGTCCTGACTGAGCAAATTATTTGTTTTTCGGTTTGGATTTTTTTTTTTTTTTAGACTACCAAAACATATCTAATAATTTTTTCTCAATTTTCTTTTAAACAAATTTGTAATAAACTACTTAAAAGATATAACTATTTTTGAATAAAGATTGAAGAACTCTGAACTTGAAGTATTTACACAACGAATATTTATATGGATAAAAAGAAAAGACTCTCCCAGATTTTGCTATGTGTTTTGAATATTTCTATTTTTTCATATTTATTATATTCCAGGTCAAGTACTGTACATTTTTCATGGACTACAAGCTAAATATAGTCTTTCTGTATTATAGATAGTAAATTATATTTTCTATGGTAATTTTACAGAACCTGTTTTGATATTAACAGAATGCAAATCAAGAAAACCACAAAATTAGTTTAATAAATTTAATTTCCTTTAATATTTTCATCTTTTGATGCTTACTCTAGTTTAATAAAAAATTAATAGTATTTATAAATAGAACATCTAAGACATTAAAGTCAGCTATTAAATTATAAATTATTAGTATTCTCTATCTATTTACTTATTCATTCATTCATTCATTCATTTATTCATTTGTCATTTATTCACTGCCTCTCCAAAAAGCATTTAAGACAACTTTCTGTGACGTTTTTGATGGTTCAATGTGCTTCTTTGGATGTGTTCTGTTGTAATTGAGCTTAGCTACTGTCTTGAAATTTTATGTTATCAAAGAGAAATATAATATTGTAAAATGTCAGTTCAAACTGTCATTTTTATTATCCAGATTAATGGTAGAAAAAATAAATATTTTGATAGGAGAAGAATAAAGACTAGGATTTATTGGAAATCTACTATGTACATAGTACCATGAGATACTTTAAATTTTTTTTTTTTTTTTGCACAACCCTCACAAAAATCCTGAATGGAATTATTTCTCACCATTGTATAGAAGAAGAAACTGAGACTCATGTGTTACATAAAAGAACTCAACTATATTTTCACTGTTTTACTGTTGTAACCACTACACCTAGCATGGTAGTAGAATTTGAATCCGACTCTGCTTAGCACTCAAGTCCCTATTTCTTGTATATGATGATGTCTTCTCAAATGTTTATAAAATCAGACATTTTCATTGACTGTAATTCATAATATTTGATAAAGCTCTTTCATATACATAATTATATTATCTTCACGACAATCCAGAAAAGTAGATCTTATGGGACGGAGAAAAGAATACACAAGTAGAACATAATAACTAATCTAAAATACATCATGACCCAAATCATCCCCTATGTGCTACAGATACAGTGCTCTCTTATTTAGCTGAGCTTAATAAATGCTAGTAGTTACCTTGCCCTCTTTAAGATCCACTTGCATTTCCTGAGCACTCAGTAACACCAAGAAATATGTTTGGTAGCAGGAAAAGATCAAAGGTTTTGAACCTAAGAAAATCACGACTTAATCATCCATAATAATCCTGCTCCAGAGACATGCAAGGCTGGGAAAGAAATCCCTGGCCTTTTCTAACTCCCCATCTGCAGGTGTCCAGCTGCCAATATAAGTAGTGTGGTCTCTTCTACACTGGAGAAATTGATAATTTTTTTTCCTTTTTTTTTTTTTTTAACTTTTACCAACATAATATTACGCCATAGTACCTACTGCTTTTTGGCTTATTGAAACAGACACTAATATAAATTACAATTTCAGAGGAAGGGAAGTTGAAATTATGGAAATATATGTATTCAATGATCTTTTCATATAATTTTGCCTGGAAGAAGATGGCCTCAGTATCTGTTTTATTAGTTGATACTTATTCCACCGTCTTTTGAATTAGAGTTTAGATAGCAATGTTTGCACCTAAATTCTTTTCAAATTTCTAATGTCCTTTCTTATAGACCTATGCAAGTGACTCAGGATCAAATAGTAACAATATCTGATATGCATTCGTTCACCCTAGTTCCAAAGGTTACTTACTTAATTCCAGTTTTGTTTTGCTTTATTTTGTTTTGTTTTGTTTGCTGAAAGCAAAGCAATATTTCTGCAGCACTTTGGGGTGACTTATGCCTGTAGTTTCTACTGATTTTGCTACCTATTGCTTAAGAAGTATTCACTTATCTTTCTAATTATGAAAAAAACCTTCAGCCTGTAAATCCACATAAATCCTCATAGACAGTGATTAAAATTACCAAAATAAGCTTAGTACTCATACAGATGCTTCCCCACCAATATAATGAAATACTAACTTTAAAATAATCTGGACATTACATTACCATCTTCAGATTGAACACTGTGAAATCATAATAATTAAGATCCAAACTTGGTGTATATTTGTCTTTATAACCTACTTTTTTCAAAAAATATGCAGAAAAAGAATAATTTCACTGAAAATACTTTGGGGAAAGTTGTTTTCACACATTTTTTTGAAGCTGTGGTAATGCCCTCTGTGAACCATGTGCCAATTACTAAGCAAAATAGATCCTTGAGTTCTTAAGGAATATATCCCAAGACCTTTGCACAGTGCCAAATTCTAATACCACTCTCATATAATTCCTCCAACTAAATGCCATAAGTGAATTTCCCAAGCTTTCAGTGCACCCATCAATTAACAGTCAAGAGCAAAGCTACTGGATCAACTAAGCTCATTTACTCATATATGTGAATCCTCTACATACATATATCCTCACATATGGGCACACATATGCATACCTGCATGCATACACTCATATACATGCTCATGCATACACATATACATAGAGATACATATTCATGCACTTTTATGTCTCAACAAATTAGAAATTACTTCTTCCTTCCAATAGATGCTTGTGATCATTCACAGTAGTCAAAATCATAAACGTTAAATCTACAAATGTCCACAGTCGTCTTTGGGATTAGCATCTGTTCAGCAAAACTTCTACTAGCATTACCGAATTTCTTAACAAATATAATTTCTGACTTTTCACTAAATCACATTGATGAGTTTTTCTTTTATTTTGAAATATTAAGGATCTACAGAATTTAGAAGCTGAAGAAATGGTATATTGTGATGATTTTCCACGTATTTTATATTTAATTGGTCATATGTGGTGAGGAAAAGACTAATTCTTAATCTTTTGAAGTATCTAAAGAAAATAACTAGAATGTGGTACTAAAGATAATTGAACCTCAATTTGCTTATTTTCTTTGAAATAATAAAATTCAATAGTGACAGTTGCTCCTTGTAACTTTTCATAGAATTTTAACAACTAAGTAACTGTATTTATGTAAAGCTCAGGAGCACTTTATCAGAAGTTCATTTTTTTGTAACTAGCTATACTCACTCCTTTTGAGAAAGAATGTGAACCCACTACATAATTCTCTTTTGGGTTCTTCCTTCCCAAACATTAATAAACTGTTTTCACAGTCTATTTTTTGCAAACTTAAGTCACCCCTAGGGTGTCTCACTTCAGAAAAACAAAGAGGCCAGAGCATTCTTGAAATTAATAAAGGAAATTGCTTTCAGGAAATTCCTTTAATTTTGGTGTCTAGTCAAAGTATTTTTTTCACGTGTCTGCATGTTTATGTTCTCTTTGGGCCCTGTAACATAAAGGAATTAGTGCGGTTGTTAATTCTAATTTTAAAAAGAGAGAGATTAATTGCTAAATTAATGAAGAATCTCATTATCATGATATTAGGATTTTGACTAAGGGTTTTAGCCTTCTTTTGCATTGAAAAGAATCTTGCAATTCTCAGTTGTTCTCTGAGTAGGAGTCATGTCTGGGCAGCTGAAGGGAGTTTAGTGGAGGAAATAGAGATGGAGATGAAGATGATATGGAGGAAAAAAAGATTATATGTGTTGAATTCTGACCACTTCTCAAAAATCTGTGTTCCACAGACCCACCTAGTTGAATATATTTATTATCCCACTTCATTGGCAAAGAAACCAAACCAGAAAAGACATGAGTACTAAAAATTCAAAAAGAAAACTGTCCAGTAGTGTCTGCCTGCATAATTATATTTTAACTGCTTAATTTTAACAGTTTGATTTATCATATGCTAGAAAAATCGTGTGTGGGCATATGCAAACATTAATCTCTAAAAGATAAAGATTAGAAAATTAATGCTTGAAATCAGACAGATGGTCATTGAATAGCTGTCTGGTTATTTTCAAGTAATATATACTTTAAATATGTTACCTCTATTTGATTTTCAAACAAACACATGTAAATTCATTCCTAACTAACCCAGGAGCCTCAATTCAGTACCTTTTTTCTCTTTTTTCATACTTGCTGATATGCTCATGAAAAAGGAATTCACACGGCCAAAGCCAAAGAAGAAAATTGAATTATTTCCTTACTTTTCACTATATCCACTAGACCCCAGGAAAATTTCATCTAATTTTGTTTAATTAATCTTGTCATAATAAATATTATTTTTAAATAGTTCCAAGCAATGCTTTTTAAAAATGCATGTAGTCAAAATGCAGATAGGGTGGTTATATAATTGTTTTCTAAAGGAGAACAATTAGGAAGGAGCACTCCATATAACTGGATGAAGCCTGGCAAGCAGTCCGTCTGTGCCATGTTATGAAGAGAATGGCCCAGTTCCCTCATTCCAGGGTTGGAGGACCATTCTTCACACAAAGAGTTGCACATACACTCTCTAACCAGGCTTTCTTTATCCATAGGGATCCTCCAAAACATGTGGAGAAAATGGCATAGGAAACATTGAGTATAATATCTCACCACATAAGAATTCCCCAGGAAATCAAGCAGTACTTGTATATCCTGTAGGTTAGAGGAGGAGAAAGCCTATGGAAAAAGTTAATCGGCTTCGACAGGGAAAATATCCCATTACTGTATCCCAACACGGGATGCCATCTTTCTGATGATGTATGATTATTTTCTGTTACTCAGGTCAGACTACGGAAGCCTCCCAAAATATCTAGTAGTAATAACAATAAATACAGGAGTATTATTATTTGTTAAAAATAATAAGCAGTAAATCAGCCAAAAATAAAATATATATGAAGAGTGTAAACTTTAATGCATAAATGGTCTATATAAATCAATTTGGAATCAAAACAATTATGATTTATTTACACTGAAATTCTAACAGCACAATATTTTTTGATGTGTTAATCTTTCCTCTAAGCGATCTGTAGATAATGTCATAGTGCCATGAATCTAGCACTATGCTAGTGTTAATACCATTTTGGATTAGTGCAAGACACATTCTCCCCGAATCAATACAGCCTTATAAAATTTGTTTTAGGTTATGGTTTGGAATATTGGAAGTTACATATTATGTATTATATGGTTTCAGTTTATATTCCAAGTGGTAAGATCACACTAAAGAAACAAATGAAGCAACTTTTAAATGTTGTAGTTTTTAACAATTGGTTAATTTTATAATGATTATTTTTATTCCAGTACTGTAAATTTAAACTTCTCTTTAAAATTCAGTAAATAACTATAAGATGGTTATTTTAATTGAATTTCTCACTGCTTCCAAAAAGCTATTAATTTACAGTTCTTACCACGTAAATAGTATATAATAATACCTCCAGTTTAGGATATATGTTTTTCTGTGATTAAACAAAATTAATTTTACCATAATCATGAGGGACTCTTTTCAGAAAACTATGATAAACTTCTATTACATCACTAAAGAATGCCATACCATTTTTGCAATAGACCCCGTCCCAGCAAAGCAACATTTTAGACAATGGACAAGAAGATGTATCTCCTAGTGGCCAGTGGAATCCTTATCCTCTTGGGAGGCGGGATGTACCTCCGGACACCATTACTAAAAAGGTAACCAATTTCAAATTAATGACACAAACCATGAATCTTGCATATCCATTGTAATATGTAATCCATATCTTGCATCTTAACATCATTTCTAACTTTGTGATAAATTTAGGCTAAATACTATCCCACAATAGGGAGTCTGGTTAACTGTAAGTGCATTGAAAAGAATGAAAAGTGAACATTGCCAAATGCTCAGAGCTGGTAATGAATTTTTATAAACGACATCCTGCCACCTATCTGAAGATCTGTCACCTCTTATTTGTGTCTGACACCCACCTGTGAAGTGCAACTACCGGAAATTGTGTAATGTATACTTTCTGACTCTGTTGGATTCAGCAGTATGGCGTAGCCAATTTGCATAAAATGAAATTTGACCACAAAAAATTGATTCACCATTTCTAAAGTCATAGCAACTCATTCATCCTGTCATTCATTCATCAGACACTTAGTGAGCAACTGTATGTGCTAAGCAGCACTACTATGTGTTGAGTACTTGCTAGATGTTAGGGAACAAAAATGAATAAAATATGGTATGGTGTCTTACCTCTAGTACCTATTAGTCTGGTGAGGTAGGTTCAGTGATGAGTAGGTAATTGTAATACGTCATGTTAAATCACCATAAAGGGAGCAAAAAGAAAGCTATAACCGAGAAGATAATTGCAACATATATGAGGGACAAGAGATTTATATTCCAGAATATATTTTTTAAAACTCCTACAAATCAATATGAAAAGTCATATAACACAGTACCAAAAGTATGGTAAAATACAAGGGCATCAGGAGAGTAAATTAACATTAAAATAAAACTGAACCTTTTTATCAATCAGGGAAATACAGAAAAAATGCTATTTTATACCTACTGGACTTACAAAAATTAAGAAGTATGAAAATATAAGTTCTCTGCAAGTATAAGAGCAATGTAATCTCTATACTTCTTGTGGGAGTATAAATCACAATCACATTGGCAACAAATTCTCTTTTAAAGCTGAATATGCATATACCCAACATTCCAATAATTGGCCTCCTAAGATATCCTAGAAGAACTCTTGTGTATGTCATTCAAGATACCAACATGTACAATGGTAGAATACTGGATAAGCCTAAATGTCTATCACAAGAAATGTGATAAAAAATATTCACACAAGGGAATACTTTACAGCAATGAACATTTGTTAGCTATAATTAGGATAATGTGTATAAACTTTAGAAGCATAGTTTGAGTGAAAAACAAGTTTCAGAAGATGGCACACATCAAGAGTTCCATATTTATAAATCTCAAAAACAAGCAAAACTAAAAATATGTTATTTAGGCATAAGTATATGAGTGAGAAAAAACTTTTTATAAGGGAATGGTTAATATAACTTTAAGATTATGGTTATCTCTAAAGGGGAGGCTGGGGGTAGAATCAGGGAGGAAGCGAATATTAGTTTTAGTACTGTTCTGTTTCTTAAGCTGAATTGTGATTCTTACACTCTAGTTCTTAAGCTCATAAATGTTCATTTTATAATTGTGCTTCATAACATATACACTACATAATCCCATACTTTGTAACATAAGTGGTGATTTTTTCCCTTGATAAATACTTCAGTGTTTTTTTTGTTTGTTTGTTTGTTTGTTTTGCTGTACGCGGGCCTCTCACTGTTGTGGCCTCTCCTGCTGCGGAGCACAGGCTCCGGACACGCAGGCTCAGCGGCCATGGCTCACGGGTCCAGCCGCTCCGCGGCATGTGGGATCTTCTTGGACCGGGGCACAAACCCGCGTCCCCTGAACCGGCAGGCGGACTCTCAACCGCTGCACCACCAGGGAAGCCCTTCAGTGCTTTTTTAAAAGGATATATTAAATATCAAATTATTTTACCCCAAATAATTGTTAATATTCTGATTTGCAGGTGTTATACACGTTATTAATCTGCCTATTGAGCAATATCCAGCACTGCAGATATACTCCTGTGAAGATGGTTAGGAGAGCACCTGGAGAGGACACAAGTTTAGTAAAGAAATTAAAGAAAGTTAAGAGAGAAGAGTGGCTTAAAAGAAAGCTAGGAGGATAAGCATAAACCAGATTATGCTGGGCTTTATCCTGAAAGAAATGGGAAGAAGTGTTTTAAACAGGGAAGAGACATCATTAAATTTTTGTCTAAAGAGCACTCTGACAGCTTTTCAGAGAATGAATTGGGGAGCAGAAAAACTAGAGGCCATGGAATGAGTTACAAAGCTTCTCTTGTAATCCAAGGGAGAGTAGATGGAAGCAACGGGTGGTAGAGAGAAAATGCAAAGATCCACTATATTCTTAAAAGGTAGAGCCAACGTGATCTTGTGATTGACTGGACATAGGGCCTAAGAGACAGCTAAGAGTTCCAAGACTAATCCCCAGGTTTCTAATTTGTATGAGTCATGATGTGCCATTCACTGAGATGGGAAAGCAAAAGAGTAATAGGTGTAAGTGGAGGAGGGGAGGGAAGTTTAAATTTTAAGATGTAGATTTGAGGTACCTTTAGGAAATCTGAGTGGAAATTTTTAGTGGATATTTAGATATAGTTTTCTGACGTTCAGGAGAGAAATCTTAGCTGGCGATACAAATTTAGCAATTAAAACATAAGTCATAATTGAGTCGTGAGTGAGACAGATAGACGACACAGAACTCCACAGAACACCAACGTTTAAGGCATGTCCTTAGAAACAAGAACAGAGAAGAAATGACCATTGATTTTGTCAATAAGTTTCTTTCTACCACAAGTTATAGAAAATTCCAGGCTTGAACACTAAAATATTTAGCTAACATAAGAAGTAGACAAGATCTAGGCTCTGATTAGTCTTCAGTTAGATAATTTTAAATACTTAGTTTTTTTTTCCCTCTCCACTTTTCCATTCATATTGTTGGCTTTATCCTAAACTTGGTTCCTTTCATAATTATCAGATGGCTACCTATGGCAACTGAAGATAACAAGCTTCCTCCTTCCAATCCATCAGGAGAGAGAACCAAGTTTCCCATAGCTGTCTCTTACAAGCAAAACCTTTTTTCCCTAAATCCCCCCACAAGCCTCTTTTTACATCTCATTGATCCAAAACAGCTAAGGACTTCTCACCCCTAGCAAGATGAATGGAATTATATGATTGGCCTTGACTAATCTATTGGAATAGAATAGATGTGCTTTCAACTCCAATGACCACTAAAAAACTGTAGAAGGAAAAACAAGGAAAAGTGGCACCTTAGAAATCAAGTAGAAAAAAATGTTTAAAGGAGGGAAAGGTCAACAGTATCACATGGTGCAAAAAAAAATCAAGCAAGGTAAGTGAGTAAAGGCTCCTTGGCTTTAGCGACAAAAAGTAATTTACTTAACTGACGGGGCAGAATCCATAGGAACCTACATTAAGAAATAGAGAAACTTTAAAAAAACTCAAGAAAGGAGTTTCCTTTTAAAAGGAAAGAGAATTACGGTAGAATCTGGAAGGGGACATGAGGAAGACAGAAGGAATATTTAAGATGATTACATTTAAAGGCTGATGAGAAGCGATTGGTGAAGAGGAAGTTGGAAATCTCAGGGAAGTAGGGAAATCTGCTTCTTTATGAAAAAAGAGGAGATTGTGAATGTGATGGTAGGAAATTGAAGGAGTACCTATCAGAGCCAAGGGACTCTTACATAACCTAACCAAAGAGAGAACCGTAATCACGTACTTAGTTGCAAAGGGCTACTATAATTTTCCCATAAAAGGAAAAGCCTTATTCATTTATTACTCTAAATGGAATTAACAGGTATTTACATTATCCATTCATGCATCCATTTTACATAAAATCTATTTTCAAAGTCCATAATATTATGTTTAATCATATCATCAGTACAAATCATGATGATCATTTGCTTGCTTCTCTACTTGCTTTGAGAACCCCATGCAATTCTGTATTGATTAAACATTTGTGAGCTAGTTATTCTTGTTAACGGCTAAAATAATTGTTTAATCTATCTGAAAATTTCAGTAGCCTTTTATACGTCTTGTCAAATGTGAAATAATGTAATATGTATTTAAAATTTTACCATGTCTTTCATGTGTAAACTCACTTATAGCTTCTTCCTACTATCATAAGCATTTTCTGACTACCCTACGTTATAACACTTTTGCCTAAAATCTGAGACTTTAGAACGTAATAATGGATATGTTTACCTATTACGTCACAGAGTAAAGAGAATAAAGAATGCTTTAAATATTCAATTTTAGTTTTTTATTATATATTAATTGAGGATATCAAGTTAAAATTCTAGTGAGAATCAACCTAAGGAAATTAAAATGGTAATGGATTATTAGCCTGGGCTGCTGGATTTACCAAAATAGGGGTGAACGTTGTACTATTATTCTTTGAGTTTATATTTTATTCTACAATCAATTTTTTTTTAAGTCAGTGTTGGTTTTGCCATTGTCCTGAAGTAAGTAGTCATTAGGCTAGATAGGATGAGAATGAAAAATCAGAAATTAAACTACAAATGGAATGCGGAATCAAGGATAATAAGTGGTGAAGAAGTCTTAGTCAGTACCCCATTTGAGTCTGCTTCTCAAAGTCTCTGCCGAAGATTTTTTAAATCTTATCTCTATGCCAAGGGATACTACTATGATGCTACTACTAGGATAATACTACTGTGTAGTTCTAGTACTGTGATACTACTGTGATCAGAAAGTACTGTGATGCTGCAGAGATTCCGTGGGAAATCCATTTTAGAAAGACTATGATTGAACTTGTGGCTCTCTGTTCTAGTTGTTGTATCTTTTGAACTAATATTGGTAATACCTATGGCTATGCCTAGCAGTACTCCAAGCATTACAGGAGAACAAATATGGGTACCCTCCAACCTGTGGATCCAGAGGTTTAGATATATAACATAAACAAAATGTGTTCATCTATCAGAAAGAATTTTGCTCCTGTGTCCACCATCATTGTTCTATGTACCTGAGAGTGGCTAATATATGGCAAAGTGTTGAGGGTGTTAAATCCTAGCCTCTTTTTTCAGTAGCATAATAGTAGGAGGTAGTTTTTAAATTTTCCCGTGCTATGTCAGTCTCCAAAATCTCAAATTCTGGTGTCCATTAATTCAAAAAGTCTGGGAATCACTGCTAGAAGAGCATGTCACAGTAAGGTAAATCCACCCTCACACCCTCAAATTCCAGACAGTACTGCTTGAGCACTTTGAGAATTGCTGTTAAAAACTTTAGTTTTTAACAAAAGTGCTCAGAAGGAGTATCTGCATTTTAGAGTCGTATCACATCATTGCTTTTATTGCTTCAGTCTATTGGATTAAGTCACAGTCACCATGGTAAGAACTATGAGGTACCATGCATTAAATACTACCCTGTATCAGGCATTGTGCTAAATTCTTTCATGTATTTGTTCGTCTTATCTTCACAACAATCATATGAGGTAAACACTATTATTTTTGTCCACTTTAATGAAAGAAGAAACTGAATTTAGACTTTCTCAGTTAGAGACTTGGAGTTGAGGTTAGGTTACTTGCCAAGATCACATGGGTGACTAAATATTTTAGATGACTCTCCTAAATGTAACCGAATATAGTATGAAGGTCATAATGTAAAATATAAACGAAAACCATTTTCATTTTAAAGTCAGACATTGTACTCTGATTTGGTAGCATTCTCCATAAGGATGACAAGGCTGTTTTTCTCTAAATCTGAAATGACAAACTCTGTTAAAAGTATTGAGAGTCTTAAAAAGCTTTAATATCCCTGAGAAGATTTTAAACTGAAGGACAATACCTGTAAGGGTATGTTAAAATGCTGGAGCAGGAAAACATTGCAGCAAAAAGGCTGAAGTGACATATTAAAACTAATGAAACTTAAAACATTTCTCTTCTTGAAAGAGTAACCAAGAAACTTTAAAATTCCAGTGATATTAAATCTGAAAATTCTTTAATATGTAAAGACTAGACATTCAAAGGTCTCTTTCAGCATTAGTGACCCTTCCCTCCTCAAGTGTCTGTTATTCTAGGTTAAGTGCATAATGACTTGGTAGTTAGAATAGTAAAGGTGGGTATCAAGGGTCAACATCAGGATGTACATAGTTGAAGAAAAAGGTATAAAAATGTAGCTAATTTAGTCTTGGCTCACAGACATGCCCCTTATGCTGAACTTGCCCATGATTTTCTCACGTCTACAATGCCAGCCATTGCAAGCTCAGCCATTAAGAGCTTCAGGATTTCCAGATGCTCGTCATCTCTGAGGCATGCCCAGGAACTCATTAGCAGAAACTAAAAGAAATTATGTGGGGTTTGATCATTTTTATGTTCTTTTAATTCTTTCTTTCACAGGCCCCCAAATCGAAAGTTTTGCTTTTTCAGACCATATGACGTATTAAAATTTTTTTTAATTTATTAATATTCATTCCTTATTATAATTTTGCCATTTGTCATGTTTCTTAGTATAATGCATTTTACTGTTTCTTTTTATACATATATAGAAAGATCAAGTCTAAAATATCTTTTGAAAATCTTAAATTGTTTTGCTATTGACGATACAACCACACCATCATTTGTGTTTAAAACAACTGAGTCAAACTACTACTGGGATTGATTTTTCACTTGGTAACAAAAATCAGTCTGTTGTAGAATTTTTCACAGGATAAGAATAAATTTATGTCATTTTTAAATAAGTAAATGTTTAAAAGAAAATCAACTTAAGAAAAATCAAGCTATACATTTAGTAATTTAAATAAAATCATTTTATTATGCTATAAAAAAATCTTATCTAAAATATATAATCTTTAAGTTGTAGTCATTGAAAAGTAATTTTCTCCAAAATTACTGCCTTTAAAAACAAATATTGCTATCAGTACTCTATATATGTACAGCTGAAATAAATGTAACTACAATTATTGGCTTTTATATTTAACTGAGAATGGACATTATTGCTGTTGGAATCCCTTATTTCAAAGACAGGGGACGGGAGGTGGGGCAGGGGCGGAAGGCGGATGTAACTCACTTACACAGAAATAGAGGAAAGTCTGGAATAAACAAGAAAGATAGGTGAAGATTTAAATATTAGAAAACATAGGAATGGCAACAAGTAGAACAAATCCTGAGGCTATAAGAGAGCAAGTCAAGGTGTGGATGAAGCAGATATGAAAATCAACTGGGTAAACCTTAACATATGAGAGATAAGAGACAGGAAATAGAAATGTTTCCTATTTCCATCAATAACATAAAAGTCAAGCATATCTGCTCTAGTTTAAGTAATATTGAAATTCTAAAAAAATGCATTTTAAACTTTAGTGAATATCAATGCTGTAGCTAAACTCTCCTTTTGTACAGAAAGAAATAGGTCAAGTAGTGTAAGTTTCACCTGAGGCTTTGTATTTTTTCCCTCCTAAAGCAATACGCGTTATTAACAGTGAAGAATGCCCAGGAGTAATGCCTCGACTTCATCAGTTCATAAGCAAACAAAACCAATATTCTCTATTACTGTGAGTAATGCCAAGCACAATCCTGGCTCCCTCTTTTCTGATTCTCTTTCCCAAGCCTCATTTTTCTCCTCTGATAGGGGGAAATTTTGCACTGGTTGCAGTAAATTTTTCTTCTGGTAGACTGGGTCATCACTGAAACTCAAAAACAGACTGGAGGTCTTCCCTGGTGGCACAGTGGTTGAGAGTCTGCCTGCCAATGCAGGGGACACAGGTTCGTGACCCAGTCTGGGAAGATCCCACATGCTGCGGAGTGGCTGGGCCCGTGAGCCATGGCCGCTGAGCCTGCGCGTCCGGAATCCTGTATATAGAGTCATTTTGAACTCCAAACATTTTTATAAACATTAGGAAAAGAGATCTTTTTGAGTCAGTTGGTAGGTTGAGATTCTCCTTGCTTCCCTCAACCATCCTCTTCCTATCACCCTCACTCACGTTGGTGTCACTTCTACTGAGGCTGCTGGACTTCAAGAAGAAATAAATAGCAGTCAAATGCATTTGCTATCAGTGAGTTTTGCCCCCAAAATGAGAAGTGAGTCAGTGAAAGGGTAGATTGATGAAGTCATACAATTACAGATTTTTTAATTATCAAAAACAAATAAACAAAAACTTTTAGCACTATCTGTTGCCCCCAGAGAGACATTTCTTACACAAATATATTGAGTTTTTCTTTTGACCAAAAGCCACTTTTTTCAAGGGACATAAGTTTAAAAAGGAAAGCGGAACTGTGGGAAAACACCAAATGTGTCCAAATGAAAAAGAACCTCTAACCCTAGCAGAACTTTGACTCTCTTGATCAATGATAACGCAACTCCACTTTCCTTTGAGTTTCAGTATTCAGAAATAATCTGGAACTGAATATTTGTGTGAATAGTAAGTTTCCACACCTTAATTTCACCCTTAGGTTGAAAAGGGAGTTTTAAGCAACAGTTCCAATCACACCAGTTGCCTGAGAGGTGAACATACCCACTGTCATAAATATCACTCCAGGTTAGGAAGGATTAGGAATAAAGTAAGTAGATGAAAATTATATCTTAGGGGACTTCTGTGATTAAGGATCAACTATTGATGACATTTTTAGGCATCTATCAAACGCGTATTGAAGGCTCATTGAAATTTTTGATGCTTATATTTAGAGTAATATATTAAGACAGACACTAATTTCCCTCCCTAACAAATACATGCTCTGTCTCTACCACACTAGCCTCAGCATGGTCTTTATGGAATAGATATGTCATTGTTCTAGAATAGGATAAAAATGCACTGTTTGGGGTTATACAAGTTAAAATATATAGAACATTCCAAAGAACAATTACAGGAATTGTAAGCTAAGTGTTCAAATCTAGTCTTGAGACTTTCATATTGCACTTCTTTTGGGTTTACCAGTATCAGAACTGTTATTCAGATGAACTAAATGTACTCTTTTTAAAAAAAAGCTTATTGATTGATGATTGTGTTACCTTTTCCAGTGTGCCCATGAAGCCATGCCTTTTGCTATACTAGAGAAATAAGAATGAATACATCCAATTGGATTCAATTCTCCCTACAATTGGAAATTATTTATATAAGAGAGAGAAGGCTGAAAATATATAAAGACTTGCTTGCTAAACAAGAATTAATTGCCAAAGCAAGAGTACATGGCCAGTAGGAAGTCAAAAATTTCACGAAAATGGGATCCTTCAGAGGCAGTTCCATACACTTAGTGGCTAAATCAGGAAGAAGCTTTTGAAAAAAATCAATGAAATAATTTTCTGTATTTAATGATCCATTTCAAATATTCCTTTTGTTAATCTAAACAGCCAGGATGATATATTTTAATCAGTTGATTTTAGTATTATTTAATTCATAGGTATTTTTAAAACTTACTCTATTCCTATTATGTAATTAAATTTGTTCTAAAAAATAGTTCAGGTAGGAAGTTGTAGAAATGTGAATGGAAAATTCTTCCCTAACTTACAGCAAGAACGACAGCTGAATATTGTTTAGTTTCACAGTCACTTTTGTATTGGATTTTCGTACTTAATACAACATTAATTCTTTAATTCACAAAGCACATTATTTTATCTCCTAATACCAGTGCAACAATATAGCTATCTCCAGTAGTATGGGACATTACTGTCATAAAATCAGGAGATTGTTCTTAACCAGACTGACTCTAAATTATTTCCTTAATAAAAGTGCAAACCCAAAGAGTGTCTATCAAATGGCTATTAAGTAAGAGGAAAAAAAAAATCTTGCCACAGATCAAAGCAATAGAAAACAGTGGCAGATTAAAACTACTTACTTCATCAATTCTTAACATAGGTGTTCCTTAACACAAATGACTATTCGACTTCAGAAAATGGAACTAACTCAATAACATTTATACCATCTTCATTTCAGAAGAAATATAAAAGCAAAAATAAAATGTGAAATTAATCCATTGTAATGAAAATGCCCGTGATTGAGTATGTAATTTGAAGACCTAAACCACATGACAACTGGCAGATGATCAAGGATTGCTGCCAAATAGAGGATGTCAAAATGATAAGGTGCCATTTCTTGACACTTGATTTTTATCTGACTTACTCCACTACTTTTAGGTTCCTAGAAATCTTAAGGGCAAAATAAGTAATTGTCAAACTTTTATTGTTAGTGCTAACATCTTCCTTTTCATTTTATTTCAGGAATGTAAAAGTCAGCATCATCACACCACAAACTGTAGGTGGAATGTGTAGATTTAGCTCTAATTTCACCATTTTTTCTATTATGGATCCTCTGTTGTTTTTTTCATTTTGATTAATAATTTCCAATTCCAGAGCTATGTTTTATAAGTTGACATTTAATCACAGAAAAATTTGCTTATAGAGATACACTAAGCCACAAATGACTGCCTGCACATATCAGCCAGCTGCCATCCTAAGGCATATGCACTGAAGGGAAAGGCCCTATTGCCTCACTTTTTTATCTGTCATTTGAAGCACTGGAGTATATTACCAGTATTTGGCTCTAAAAAATTTAAGATCAGCAAATAATTTGAATCCCCTCCCCCAATACTGCACTGTGCCAGCAGAATGCACTGTCACCAAGTCCCTAGGGCAAGAGAAACAGTAACTTCCTATCCCCTCTCCTTCAAGCTTCAGAGCTCCCTTTCATGTATTTGTAAAAGTGTGTCCTCTAATGTCCAAATGGGAGAACATAGATTTTTGGCATCAAAATTGCCCTAGCTGAATACAAACACCACAAGAGGAAAAAAATAAAGCTTAACAGTTTGGTTGTCATAATCATAAAACAGTATCTACAATACATATTAGGCATTGTACTAAGGTGCTTGACATAAATACACTCTTATCTTCAAGACAACATTATT
Organism: Globicephala melas; assembly: GCF_963455315.2. Classification (NCBI taxonomy): domain Eukaryota; kingdom Metazoa; phylum Chordata; class Mammalia; order Artiodactyla; family Delphinidae; genus Globicephala; species Globicephala melas. The sequence goes on along the minus strand of NC_083314.1, from coordinate 127,705,070 downwards.
CTGCTTCGTTTGATATGATCACATGATTTTTCTTCTGTAGCCCATTAATACAAGGCATTGCATTGGTTGATTTTCAAATATTGAAAAAGCTTTGTATTATTCAAGTAACCCCCACTCAGCCATTGATGTTTCTTTTTATATATTGCTGAATGCTATTTGCCAATATTTTGTTAAGGACTTTAGCATCAGTATTCTAAAGGATATTAGTCTGTAATTTTCTTTTTCTTTCTTTCTTTCTTTTTTTTTTTTTTTTGTACTGTCCTTATGTGGTTTTATTCACAAATTGAGAAGCTTTTCTGCCTCATCTATTATCTGGAAAAGTATGTATGTGCAGAATTACTGTTGACTCTTATTTAAACGTTTGATAGAATTCTCCAGTGTAACCATCTGGGCCCAGAGGTTTTTTTCCTGGAAGTTTTTAAATTATATCCAACCTTGATAGTTTCAGGACTATTCAAATTACCTAGTTCATATTGTGTGAGTTATAGTAGTTTGTGTTTTTTGAGGAAATGAATCATTTCATATGAGTTGTCAAATTTACTTATGTAGAGTTATTTGTAGTATTATACCTTATTATCCTTATGATGTCTGCAGGGCCTTTATTGATATCCCCTTCACTCTTGATTTTGGTAATTTGTGTCTTTCTTTTTCTTTTTCAGTCTTGCTAGAAGTATGTCAATTTTATTGATCTTTTCAAAGAACCAGCTCTTTGTTTTATTCATTTTATCTGTAATTCATTTTGTTTCATCAATTTCTGAACTTTTTTATTATTTCCTACCTTCCCTTGCTTTTAGTTTATTTGACTCCTATTTTTCTAAGCTATTGAGGTAGTATCTTAATTACTGATTTGAGGTGTCTTCTTTTCTAGTATATGCACTACTTTAGCTGTATTTTGCAAATTTGCATTTACATTCAGTTCAATGTATTGTTTTATTTCCCTTGAGACTTCCTCTCTGATCCATGAATTATTTAGAACTACATTGTTTAGCTCCCAAGTGTTTGAATATTTTCCTTTTATTTTTCTATCATTCATTCCTAGTTTGATTTATTGTGGCTGGAGAACACATTCTGTGTGATTTCAGTTCTTTAAAATTTGTTGAGATTTGTTTTCCAAATCAGGATATAGTCTTAGTAAATATTCTGTAGGAACTTGAAGAGAATGTGTATCCTGCTGCTGTCAGATAGAATGTTCTGTAAGTGATAATTAGATCTGGTGGGTTGATGGTATTGTTGAATTCTTCTTTTTCTTGCTAATTTTCAGTCTAGTTCTTCTATCAGTTGTTTAGAGAAGGGTGTTGAAATCTCCAACTATAACAATAACGAATTTGTCTATTTTTTTCTTAGTTCTATCAATTTTGCTTTACACATTTGCACCTCTGTTGTTTGTTGTGTATACATTTAGGATTGCTATGTCTTCTTGGTGGATTGACTCTTCTTCATCCTATAAAATTCCTCTTTATTCCTAGTACATTTTCTTTGCTCTGAAATCTACTTTATCTAGTATTAATGTAGCCACCTATCATTTCCTTTAATTCATATTTGCATGATATTTATTTTTGATTCTTTTAATATCTACCTGCCTAGCTCGTTATAGTTGAAGTGACTTCTTATAGTCTGCATATACTTGAATAATGTTCTTTAATCCAGCCTGCCAAGATCTGTCTTTTAATTTGTGTATTTAATCTCTATGCATTTAATTTAATTTGACACATTAAGGTTTAGGTCTTAATTTAAGTTCTTATTTTCTGTTTGTCTCTTTTTTTGCTTCTCTAATTTCTTTTTCCTGCTTCTTCTGAGGTGTTTGAATTCTTTTTAGAATTTAATTTTGATTTATCTACAGTGTTTCTAGTATATCTTTTTGTGTAGTTTTTTTAGTTATTGTTCCTGGTATTGCATTACATATACATAACTTATAAGAGTCTACTAGCATCATCACTTAGCAGTTCAACTGAAGTATAGAAAACTTACCTTCTTTTATGTCCCTTCACCCTCCTCAGTGTATATACATTTAGAATCACCTCAGACAGTAACATAATTTTACTTCAATCATCAAACATAATTTTGAAAATTCAAGAGGAAAAAGAGAGCTTTTTTTTTTTTTACCCATATATTTGCTTGCCATGTTCTTTCTCCTTTCCTAATGCTCCAAATTTTCTTCTTTTATCATTTTCTTTTGATTTAGAGAAATTCCTTTAGCTATTATTTTAGGATAAGTCTAGTGGTGACAGATACTCTTCATTTTCCCTCATCTGAGAATGTTTCAATTTCTCTTTAATTACTGAAGAATATTTTCACAAGTTTAGGACGTTGGGGTGACAATTCTTTTCCTTCAGCACTTGAAAAATATTGTGTCTCTTCCTTCTGTCCTCCATTTTTGTTTGTTTGTTTGTTTGTTTTTTTGCGGTACGCGGGCCTCTCACTGTTGTGGCCTCTCCCATTGCGGAGCGCAGGCTCTGGACGAGCAGGCTCAGCGGCCATGGCTCACAGGCGCAGCCGCTCTCTTGGCATGTGGGATCTTCCCGGACCAGGCACAAACCCGTGTCCCCTGCATCGGCAGGCGGACTCTCAACCACTGGGCCACCAGGGAAGCCTCCATGGTTTTTGATGAGATATCCACTGTCATTCAAATTGTTTTTCCTCTATAGGTAAGACGTCATTTTTCTCCAGCTGCTTTTAAGATTTCTCCTTTGTCTTTAGTTTTCACAAGTTTGATTATCATGTGTTTGTGCATGGATTTCTTTGGGTTTACCCTGTGTGGTATTCTCTCTGCTTCTTAAATCTATAAGATTTGCCAAATTTCAGAATTTTTCAGCCATTATTTCCTCTTTTAATTTTTCAGCTCCACTTTCTTTCTCCTCTTTTTTGATAATATTACTGTTGGAACTTTTGAACAGAGTCTCTGAGACTGTTCATTTTTTTTTCAGTGTGTTTTCTCTCCGTTACAGATTAGATAATTTCTACTGTCTTATCTTTCAGGTTATTGTTTCTTTCCTCTGTTCTCTACATTCTGATGTTAAGTCTACTCACAGAGCTTTTCAGTTATTGTATTTTCCAGCTCTAAAATTTCTATTTGTTTCTTCTTTACATCTTCTGTTTCTTAGCTAAGACATTATATTTCTTCAGAAGTTTTCTATTTTTTAGTTTTTTTCAAGCATTTGTGTAATTGGTCATTGAAGCACTTTTTTAATTGTTGTCTTAAAAATCTTTGTCAGGTAATTCTAATTTCTGTCTTCTCAATGTTGGCCTCTATTGGTGGTCTTTTTTTCATTGTTTGAGATCTTCCTGGTTCTTGGTATGATTAAAACCTAGACGTTTTCATATTATGTTATAAAACTCTGGATTGTATTTAACCATCTGTTGCAGCTGGCCTTCTCTGACACCACTCCATTTGGGGAATGGTGGAGCACCTCATTTTGGCCAAGTGGAGGTACAAGTCCAATTTTTCCATTTAGCATCCAGTAACACTTGAGGCAAAGTCTCCTTGTTATTGCTAGGTGGGGATTGAAGTTCCAGCTCCCAGATGGCCCCACTGATACCTCAGTGGGAGTAGCCTCATTATAATTGGGTGATGGAGAAAATCCTGACCTCTACTAAGACCTCCTCTAACCACCCTAATGGGAAGGTAGAGGAGTGCCTCATTACTGCTGGGTCAGAGTGTAAGCTCATGCTCCTTATGTGGTCTCCATTAACACCACTGGGTGAGGAGTGGGTTACTGCTGGCCAGTGGGGATGAATGCAGTGACACCTTACTTGGCCTTCTCTGACACCACCGCAGCAGGAGTGTTGTGCCTTGTTAAATCCCTATAAGGGTAGAAGTATCAGCTTCCCACTTGGCCTTTGCTGGCATTGTTGGGACGGGACCGCAGTTCTTTCCATGTTGTTTGGCTGTAGTAGAGCAATCTGAAAGTTTTCTGTCTTGCTAGGATGCCCTATTTTCCTGGTTCTTTGGCTAGAGAGAGTAGGCTTTTGTTGGGGCTTTTGTTGTCTGCACTGGCTGGCATTTTAGGGGATGCCCACTTTTTCAACTCCTAGTCTGGGATATATGACACAAAAATAAAACCTGAGAAATTTACCACCATCTTGTTACTTGGTCCTTGGCTTCTTCAGTCTACTTCCCAGAGTTTTCCTATATTTGTTTATGTACAATGTCCAGAGTTTTTCATTGTTCTTAATGGAGGGAATAGGGAACAGTATACCTACTCCACAGACCAGAAGCAGAAATCCTACTGTCTCAATTTCTAAAACCAAAAGTGCATGTTAAAAAAAACAAAGGGAGGAGAAACACTGCAGAGTACATGGTGCAGATAGAAAGTGATAGGACTGTTTTGTTGTTGTTTTACAAAATTACTGAAACTGACTCATTTAAATGAGTGTTAAATGATGTTTCCTTGAAATCAGTTACTTAATTATCCTCTGTATGTAATTCTGTATTGTTGACGCTGACCCCAAACATCTTTAGAACTCTTTTGAACTTAATTTTAGAGAATGAGTTGTACCCATTTGAATATTCTCAGTGGTATAAACTGTCATCCTTTGAGGCTGTGTTTGATTTTTGGGAGCACCACAAGTGGTCCAAGAGCAAAGATGGGTAGTAAAACTGATAACCAAATTGAGTAATAAACTTCTCAGTCTAACACTCTTTTCTAAGAAAATAGTGTGAACCAAAACTTTGTTGTAGTGAAAAAGTCATTTATTTTATACCATACAAAACCCCCCAAACACTTCAAATTTCCACATAATAAGCCTGATGAGCTGTGAGATGAATTGCGTATGAACAGTGCCATTTGGTATCAAATCACATTTCTTTTCTGTGGCTTTGACATAAATATTTCCTTGGGTCCTATTGATATTGAAGTTTTCCCCATAAACCTTGACAGTATGGTTTTGGGTCAACTTGAAAACATCATATTCCATCACTATTCTCAAATACATGTTATTTTGTCCAACCTCCCATTGAAAGTTCAAAACAAATGTCAAATCTCTATTTCTTTTTATCATTCAAAATGTGTACCTCAGCCTTTATAGAAACCTTCATGTTCAAATTCTCCTTCAGTATGAGTCAGTGTCCTCATAGCTAACCCTCTATCTGAACGAATCCAGTCTCGATATTTCCTACATTTTCATCAGTCCTTTGTACTTCATCATGAGCATCCTTATTATCTTTCTTAAGCCTCTGTGCCAGTCAAAATAACTTACTCTTTACAGTCCCTCCACACCATAATTGTCCCTTTAGATGTCTTGTGTCATTCATATTTGCTTACCTTCACAAAGAATTTAGTGTTAATTCTTTGCTTTCTATAGCTGTCATTCCCCATCCTCATTTATTGCACCCGGTAGCCCCAATAAAGAGTGAAAAAACTGCTACTGATGTGAACAGAATCATTTTACAGAATGTTCCTTCCATGCCCACTTTATGCTTTGCCAAGCCATCTGTGAACATGAGTGTCATTATTTCATAATCATGGAAAGATTACTAAATACACAGAGTATCCTCCTAATTGCTCAAGTATAAAGTCTAAGTCAAATACGTAGGATCTAAAATAGATAATAGACCTAATTCAATAAGTAGGAATGGCCCTTTGGCAAATTGAAGAGCTGCTAAAGAAATTTAATATATCCTTCCTTAACAATCAGATCCTTCTGTTCCTTTCTGTGGTTTCTTTTCATTTCATAGTTCAGCTATTGTAGGAAGAGAGACAATCCTGGGGAATGGTGGTTGCAATGTAGTTTAAGAGCATGAACTCTGATTGCCAGACAGCCTTGGTTCAAATCCCAGTCCGGCCAGTTTACCAGTTGTGCAAATTACTGGGGAAAGTTACTTAACCTCTCCAAGCCTTAGTTTCCTCCTCAGTAAAATTAAGTAATAATAACTAATAATAATTATCCCTTAATGCTATTGTAAGGATTAAAGGAGGCAATATGTATAAGGTAAGTTTTAGTACATTATCTAGCACCTAGTATTTGAATAGTAGCCATTGCTTCTTAAGTGCCAGTTACTGTGCCGGTTATTAAAGATGGTAAGTAAGATGTGGTGCTTGCCCTCAAAGAGTTTCAAATCAAAGCATAATTAAAGTTTAAACTGTCCCATCAGAATGAAAAAATAAACCATAAAAATAAGTCTAAAGGGTATTATAGTTCTATAATATCTATGTTTTTTTACCCTTAGATAGACCATTACCAGAATATTCTAATCAATGAAATTATTATTAAGCAGTCATTATTGACTTTCTAATGGATTATGCATTGTGGGACCAAAGCTATGTTCTGGAGCTCTTTAAGTTTTTCTGGGTATAAAAATTATTTGCTTGTCTGTCACTTTCAATTAAACAACCAGTCTTCCTCTTTCCCATTGGCTCAAGGACTAACTGAAGACCCATGAGTATTATACCAGTGGATGTGAGAAGCAGATATAAATGTAAAATCAATTGTTTGTTCAGTAGCCAGGCCAGTCAGCCTTAGTCCACTTACACCCCCAGTTCCTCTAGCTCCAGTAAATCATTTTCTCTAACTAAATAACTCATCAGGCCAGTGACTTCATTCAGAGTACAGCAGCCCCAAATGTGATACTGGGTTTATCATGGCTTTCCTTGCCTACCAAACAAGAGAACATGAAATTCCAAGGAGGTAGGAGAGAATTGAATTTGCAACAAGGAAAAACTTGACCAGAAGGGTGTTCAGTCTTCTAGAATGGCTGAGAAAGTTGTGACATCTTTCATTTAGATTTCTGAGAAGGAAATAGATACATTAGAGAAATACACATTTGCCCTTTATGAGGTTATCTTATTTGTGTTTATGCTGCCGTAATTTTCTGATCCCTGGTTGCATTAGACAGTATTAGATTGATAATTGTTTTGTTATTGTGCTGTTATAGCCTGAAACTTTTTTTTGCATCTTTTCCTCCAGTTTCTCATGACTGAAATATCTTTACTGTATTTGAATGTAAAAAGTTGTACATGATAAGACAATCAGTTGGATATCTAAAATATAATCAAATGATTTTTTCTTTCCCTTGCATATTGCTAAATAATAATTTTGAATATTTTCTTCACTGAAATTACCTCTTGTTTGGAATCAAAAAACATGCCTTCCCTCTCTAAATGATTTTGCATGATCACTGTCATCTCCTATGTCTCTTATGTTGCTCTTTAAGAACTTTAAAATAATTAAAATTCATCTTTTCCTTGAATACTTGTTTAATAATTTTTCCTTTATACCTCCAATCTGACTTTTTCATAGTAATTAAAAATCTTGATTAGTCAGGAAAATTCACAAACTTTCCTAATTAATGAATTCTAAGGTAAAATTTACTTTTAAATTCCAAATTGCCTACCCTTAAAAGGTCAAAAGAAAGACAATGGATTCAGGAAGTAATCCATTGGGTGAAGTACCAAGCACAGCATTAAAACGTAGGTTTAAAAGTATTAAAGATAAGCATTCACTTCCCATGTTAGACCTCCATGTTAAACCATACTTAATTTTAAAAGGCACGTTCTAGGGGACTTCCCTGGCAGTCCAGTGGTTAGGACTCTGCCCTTCCACTGCAGGGGGCACAGGTTTGATCCCTGGTCGGGGAATTAAGAGCCCCACAAGCTGCGAGGTATGGCTAAATAAATAAATAAATGGCATGTTCTAGGTTATCAGCTCACAAACAGAACTGCTTGCTTGACAGAAAAGATATCAGGTAGAATGACTCAAGGAGCCCATGCTAGAATGAAGGTAAGAATATCGGAATGAACGAGAAACAGGATTAGGCACCAGTCATTTAAAGATGGGAGACCAAAGTAAGCATGCCCTTTCTCCTCTAGCAACCACCCTCAAGGGCTGATAAATGATCATTGTTTTAAATGAGGTACTGATGAGTCTCTCTGAAAGCTCATGTGAAGATGATCTGCATGCAGAGTTCACTTTAAAGACCTTTCCATATCTAGTGCCTCTACAGGCTACAGATATTCGCAGGAATTTATCACATGATTAATTTTTAATGGAACTTAAAGATTGCAAAAACCATACTCTTGTTTTAATATTGCAGAAAATTAATAAATATTGATTATACTCACCTGAACAAGCTTCCTATACATGTGTGTGGCATAAAGGCAAATATGCAATTCAATTCTTTTGCTGCAGAATTAGAAAGTAGCTTCTATAATTTTCTCCCTGATGTTTCATATATTACATCTCTCTCCCTGCTATTATTCTAAATGAAATGCCAGATAGAACTCCACTTTATTTTTTAAGTTGTGACTTTTTTTTCTTCTTGAGATTTTCCAAACTGAACTTTGTTTCCTTAAAATGGGGGCTAAAATAAGCTTTGGCAAGCCATCAGATGACAAGTGTATTTAACGTGACCTTGCTCCGATCTTAGCATTTTCACAAACCACAGCAGGCAGACCCTTACTGTTTTTTCATTATCCTTCCTAGCCATGGCTGAAAGCCCAAATTATGGCACTTTACTTACTGGAGAAGTATTCTGTACTTTCTTTTTTCTAATTTAATCACATCCTTTCAACACCACAAACCTTCTGACAGATTATCTTCTCCACAGGCAGGCAGCCACATCCAGACCTTGATGGGGTCCCAGAGCCTTCAACATCGTAGCCGGGAGCAGCAGCCATATGAGGGAAACATAAACAAAGTGACCATCCAGCAGTTTCAGTCACCATTGCCTATTCAGATCCCCTCTTCACAGGCCACCCGGGGACCTCAGCCTGGACGGTGCTTAATTCAAACTAAAGGGCAAAGGAGTATGGATGGCTATCCAGAGCAGGTGAGTAGAGTTTTTATAATTGATAAATTTTCAGGAAATATTTGGGGAAAGTCCCATAAATCCGTGGTTTGCCTTCCCTCATTAATGTAGTTTGGGACACATTAATGCTGTCACCATGTTGAATGGAGTAGAGCACTCTTTGTAGGGATTTTATCATTATTTTCATTGGTTAAGAACTACAACATAGAGTAATTGATGGTTGGTAAAATGCCCATTTCACATAAAGCAAAATTGATGAATTGGAATAGTTTTTTCTGGTTTATCCTGCACCTCCTTCTGCCCACTACCAACTCCAATTTAGCTCTGCAGCACAGCTTTTGAATGTTACAAAGAGCTTCAATGGATTAGGTATATTTACCAAGGCCTTTGGTGAAATTGACAGTGTAAAAACTGAACTGTATATTCCCATCGATTTGTGGGAACATTTTTTAAAAGTTTTATCTTCTGATTTTTGAGTAATACAGAGATAAAGCTTTGCTATGAACAAAATGATAAAGAGCAGTTAGGAAGGAAACATTTATGAAACGCTCCAAAAGCTGTTGATAAGTGCCATGTAGTAAAAAAAGAATTGCTGCTCCTCTGACCTATTTAAATTAGGATCTGGTTTTCCATTGTAGACTCTGCTTTCCTTTCTTAAGGCCAGAACACTGAATAAGATCTCATCTGTTGAGTCATATTAAGGTTAGAAAGTAAGACATCAAGATATTAATACTCTCAGAAAATTAATTTCTCTTATTAATTAGTAAGAGAAATTAATTTAATTTAATTAATTTAATTAAAATTAATTTCTCTTATTTCATTCTTTAGATAATTAGGCAAAGCTCCCACTGACTTCTCTAACCCCTTAATATGGTTTATAAAGATTTCACTTTATTATTGCTTATTCAAAGCTTCACGTATCACCGTCCTTATTTCCTAAACATATCAGACAAGATTATCTTCATTCTCCAGTTTTTTCCTTTATGCTGTTGGGTCATTTATTATTTGGATCCCAGCTGCTCCTGACATCTCCTGAGTTTCTTAATACCCTTCTTGAAGCTGAGATAGGGTTTTGGGGGGGTTTTTTTTGGCGGTACGCAGGCCTCTTATTGTTGTGGCCTCTCCCGCTGCGGAGCACAGGCTCTGGACGCGCAGGCTCAGCGGCCATGGCTCACGGGCCCAGCCGCTCCACGGCATGTGGGATCTTCCGAGACCAGGGCACGAACCCGTGTCCCCTGCATCAGCAGGCGGACTCCCAACCACTGCGCCACCAGGGAAGCCCTGAGATAGGGTTTTTTAAGATAATCTTCTTCCTATCCTGCCTTGATCTAGGCCAAATGTTGGATTTAAGGTAAAATAAATCAGACAGGTGTCTTTAATCAGGTAATGAGGTGAGGTTTTTAATTCTAAAAAGTTAATAAAGTTTTAAATTATGCTTTACCGCAGGCAGCTTAGGTTAAAAATTGTTCATATATCCTCTCCCCCACAAATATCATAACTTCAATCCAGTTCTCTGATTTAATGATTCCTGTTAACAGGAATAATTAATAAGATAAGTTATTACAAAATTTTTTTCTCCCAGAATCAGCACATTTAAAATCCACTGAGATCAATGCCTTCTGTTTCCCCTACTTTGAATAGTAGGGTTAGTATTAACATACAGTTATTCTTAACACTCTAAATTTAAAGGCCTTTTTTACATTATTCTCAAAAAATACATAAATTATATAGCTTGACTTAATGAGAGGATTATTAAGTTTTAGTTTACATGCTTATCAAACTTAAAATATCATGATTCTTTCAAAGAATGTATTTATAGTCATTGTAAGTGTTTTGATTTGTAACTCTAACAACATCAGGTGTCTTTCAAACTGAGAGATAAAAACTTAAACATTCAATGATTATATTAAGGAAAGTACTTAAGTGTAATTCCTTTTGAATTCCTGGTTTTTTCTGCCTTGGTTTCAGGCTGAAATGGTTTGGAATGCTGAGAT